>NC_067401.1:429387400-430065733 GCF_016432865.1 Antechinus flavipes | reverse complement strand
TGGTATATGGATGTTATGGAATATTACTGTTCTGTAAGAAATGACCAGCAGGATGAATACAGAGAGGCTTGGCGAGACTTACATGAACTGATGCTAAGTGAAATGAGCAGAACCAGTAGATCATTATACACTTCAACAATGATATTGTATGAGGATGTATTCTGATGGAAGTGGATTTCTTTGACAAAGAGACCTAACTGAGTTTCAATTGATAAATGATGGACAGAAGCAGCTACACCCAAAGAAAGAAACTGGGAAACAAATGTGAACTATCTGCATTTTTGTTTTTCTTCCCGGGTTATTTTTACCTTCTGAATCCAATTCTCCCTGTGCAACAAGAGAACTGTTCAGTTCTGCAAACATTTATTGTATCTGGGATATACTGCAACATATCTAACATATATAGGACTGCTTGCCATCTAGGGGAGGGAGGGGAAAAATCAGAACAGAAACGAGTGCAAGGGATAATGTTGTAAAAAAATTACCCTGGCATGGATTCTGTCAATACAAAGTTATTATTAAATAAAATAAAATAAAGACTATATGTTTCAGAGAAAGTGCTGACCTCAATTGTAAAAGGAACTTTCATACCTGTGACAAATGAATAAATAAATATATTCCCTAAAGGAAAAAAAATATTCATATACCACAATTTATTCAGCCATTCTCCAATTGATTGGCATCCATTCTGTTTCCTGTTTCTTGCCTCTACAAAGAGGGCTGCCACAAACATTCTTGCACATGTGGGTCCCTTTCCCTTCTTTAAGATCTCTTTGGGATATGAGACCAATAGTAACACTGTTGGATCAAAGGGTATGTACAGTTTGATAACTTTTTGAGCATAGTTTCAAATTGCTCTGTAGAATGGCTGGATGTATTCACATGGATATTTTTATTCTTAAGACAGCCTCTCTAAAGGACATTCCTCCTCCTGTCAAATCCTGAGAATCATTACATAGGAAGCTCAAGGTGCTTTATCAAATCACATCCAACTTTTGACAAGAGACCCAACTGTACCCATGTTCTCTAATGACTGAGACCCAGTGATATCCTTTGTCTCAAATCCTTTTTTCCTCATTGTCTCTGACATTAGATATCTCATGCTAGGCCTTGAGCTTTTCTCTGTAGAAGATAAGATGATTCATAATGGAAGTCTATTGCTTTATGCACATAAGTAAACCACCCTATAGGAAATTTTGTAAACATCATTTTTTTTTCTTTTTGCTTTTTTCTGAGGCAATTGGGGTTAAGTGACTTGACCAGGTCACACAACTAAGAAGTATTAAGTGTCAGAAGCCAGATTTGAACTCAGCTCCTCCTGACTTCAGGGCTGGTGCTCAATCCACATGCTAGGGTTGGAACATGATAGACATCCTGGGTTTCTAGTCATTAGAACAGTAAGCCTACCTTATTGTAAACCAATAAGTCTGAACATGCCCTTTTTCTTTCCTATATACCTCTGAATCATTGTTAATCAACTATTATTTGTTTATTACTGTTATAAATACTAGAAGAGATATTTGAGTTGTTTCTCCTCTGGAGACTATGCAGGCTAGGATCATTAAGTGTTAGTTCCATGATTTTTTGCTCTTTCCCTTACTGACTTTTGTATTCTGATTCCAGCAAGGATCACAATCTAAATAAAGTCTTTGCTTAGTCAAAATATATAAACAATTTCTGAGCCTGCTATTCATTTCCTTTATCCTGGTCTTAGCACAGTATAAATTTAGGAAGCATTTAATAAATGCTTGTTGACTAGGACTTCCATGGCTCTCAGCCCATTAGAAAACTAGAACTTACAGATGACATTCTAAGATCAAAGAAGAATCCATAGCTTTCCTTGTTTTAAATTATTTGTTCCACTAATCTTCTTGTGTTGTCAGATTAATATTCATGGGTCATGATTTTGTCCTTTTACCCAGAAGGCTTAACTACAGAAATTTCCTACTGATGATTTTTTTTAATTCCTATACATATAGTAATTGATAAGTCACCCTATAGCCATGTCTATACATATAACATAACAATAACAAGAAGGTCAGAAACACTCCTAGAATTATAGAAATTTACTTGTTTGCTATCTAGCTTTCAGTTAGCTTGTCAACAATTATGTATACAAACACACATATAAGAGGTTGAACATGATTTTAGAAGGAAGGCACTAACATTAAAGGTAATTAAGAGATCAATATCAAATCCATGATTAAGGCAAAAAAATGAGTAAAAATCTAAAGTTGCAGATCAACAGGAATGTGGAAAGACAATGGAAAAAGAGAAGCTTGTAATTTGTCATTTAACCAAGATTTAGTAAATATGATAGTTTATAAAGTAGGTGGGTTTAGAAAAATGTGGATCTGGGGGCAGCTAGATGGCAGATAGTGGAAAGAGCACTGACTCTGGAATCAGGAGGACTTGAGTTCAAATCCAACCTCAGACCTTTAACACTTACTAGCTGTGTATCCTTTATAGTCCTATGGAACCAGAGACCAGCCAACTTTGAAGGGAAGAACAAGCAAGAAATATTGAAAAAATGTAATTGGGTAAGCACATTAATGTATTGCTGGAGCTGTGAATTGGTCCAGCCATTTTAGAGAATAATTTGGAACTGTTTCCAAAAAGCCACTACATTAGGCAATAACCCTAGTTACCTCAAGAAAAAAAAAAGAAGGAGCTAAATTAAATTGACCATCCTTAATGATTCAGAGAAATCAATAGTAGCCATTTTACCAAAAGGATCAAAAAAATTGTGTGCATAAAAATATATCGGTATTAATCAAATCAAATTTTTCTATTAATAATTACAAAACCATTAGAGATCTGAGGGCAATGGAATTATTCAAAACGTCACCAACTATTTGTTCGAAGAGGATTGGCCAAAATTCCCAATGCTTTGGACATTTTATGCCTGAAACTCCTGCTTTTGAAAATTCTCTTTTCTGCTGTTTGCTAAAAGTAAAAAGATTCAAAATTCTCATTACTTGTTGACAAATTCTAAAGAGCCCAAAAGAGAAGGCTTTGGAAAAAGGCATCAAAGCCTAGAAATGCAATTGATTTAAAAAAAAAAAAAAAGAATAAGGTGCATGAAAGTAAAATCCTGTATTTCTCCTCAAAGGTAGAACTAAAACTCCTCTTTGACATTCTTCTTGCTCCAACAATAATGCCAGCAAAAAGAATTGCAGTGATTGGGGCTGGGGTCAGTGGACTAGGGGCCATTAAAGTGTGTTTGGAAGAAGGACTGGAACCCACTTGCTTTGAAGGAAGTCATGACATTGGAGGACTCTGGAGATATGAAGTAAGTTCAAATTTGCTACTGATCTTGATGTCTAATGGAAAATGTGTTGTGAATCAAGGCAGAGAACATTCATAGAAAGGCATCATGGAATCTCAAAAGTATTGAAATTATGAATAAAGTTTGCACCCATTGTTCATCAGCTAAAAAAGTCAGGCAGTCCTAGGGCCATGAGGAATTTAAAACCCAAAGAGGGTAAGTGATTTGCTTGCTAAAGTAATGAGTCAAATGGTGATAAAATCAGGATATTTTCTTTTCAGGATACTACTATACATTTAGTGTTAGATTATACATTTAAGAAAAATTAATTTTTAATAACTGCTGTTTTGAAAATTCTTCTAACCCTAACCCTCTCCTTCCCTTGATCTATAGTCTAGTAGGTACTAAGAACACAAATGTCCATGTAAAAGAATTATACTCTAGACAGGGGTCCTCAAATCAGGCCAGATGCGGCAGCTGGGGACATTTATCCCCCTCACCCAGGGCTATGAAGTTTCTTTATTTAAAGGCCCACAAAACAAAGTTTTTGTTTTTACTATAGACCGGCCCTCCACCAGTCTGAAGGACAGTGAACTGGCCCCCTGTTTAAAAAGTTTGAGGACCCCTGCTAGCTAATGAAGCACTACATACACCTGTAAGATAAATACATGGTAAAGGCAATGTTGCATAGTGAAAAGGCCAGCTTTAGAGCCAGAAAGACCCAAATTCAAATTTTTCCACTGACATTCTAGAATTTTGGCCAAGAGCAAGACTTCTCAGTGCCTTCAGACCACTATTAAAAACTAATAGATACATCAGTGCAGCTACATTAGTGAAAGGAGTTTCCATATTAGTTTTTCTCCACACTAATAAAATCACAATTCTGAACCAAAAAAAAATGTATTTACCACAAGTTGTAATGAATAGTATATACAATGTTTTCTACAAGTTTATGGAAATAAGAGGTATTCGATTTATCATAAGCTAGAATGACAAAGAAAAACTTCATTGAACATAAAGATTTGGGTTGAGACAAGAAGAATGGGGATGGATTTAACAGGAATAGTGAAGGAGACATTCAGATAGTGAAAATAAAAGCAAAGGTTCAGATGTGGAAATCCTACCTGTATGCTATGTGGAAGAAACAATCATCTGATTAACACAAAAGAAACTTAGAGTTGAAAGGGCCCTCTTCTCCAAACACATCTTGATAGAAAACCTCTTTGACATTCATAGAAAAGTGATGATAAAGTCTTGGCTTGATAATCACTAATAATGAGAACCAATTATTTCTTGACAGAGCCTATTCTATTTTTGAACAATTCAAATTATTTGAAGTATTTTTGCTCTACCTGCTTTAGAGCACAGGGTCCTTGTGGGAAAGTTGAAGAAAATTCATTAGTAATAAATTTTTAAAGAATAGTCATTTTGTCCTTTTTTCCAGAACTTGTGTTGATCAATCATTTCAATCATACCCATCCCTTCATAACACCATTTGGGGTTTTCTTGGCAAAGACATGAGAATGGTTTGTCATTTCCTTCTCTAGCTCATTTCATAAATAAGGAAACAGAGGTGAATTGCCCACACTATTAAAAAGTGTCTGAGGCCAGATATCAACTCAGGAACAGGAGTCTTTCCAACTTCAGACCTAGCCCTCTATCTACTATGCCACTTAACTGCCCATAGAACTACAGATTAAATTGGGGAGGGGGGGATTGTTAATGCAATTACTAATTCCCTTCTACCAAGTGAAACAGATTCACTGACCCAGATGGAAAGTAGAATTCCCCCATTGTCTGTATAGATAGATAAGTTCATGATAAATAAATTATTTGAATATGCCAGGGAAATCAGAGATGCTCCTTGAAACAGTTCTTTGTATTTAACAACCACACACTTTAACAGGTTCTAGTTACTATGACTTTTTCAGAGTTGGGAACTCATGTGAAGGAAGCACATTCTACCAATAACAATCAGCGATTTCAATTTATGGTCTTAAAGAAATGCCTGATTCCTATGAAGTTAAAGAGTATGATGAGAGCCACACAGCCAATATGGGTCAGAAGAGAGATTCCAAATCAGGTTACACTGATTCCAAGGCTAGCCCTCTATCCACTGGGTCACCTAGACCCTCCTGAATCACATTTTTTCCTTAGACCACATTTCTAATTATGGGGAAATGGAGCCAGAACCTCAAATAAGTTAAGTGGGTTGTTAACATATTTTTCAATTGTTTTCCCTAAGGCCTCTTTTAGTAATAAATCTGAAATCCTCATTTTTTTTGCCATGTTTGGAATGTTCTTTATTAGATATGCATCACTTTTCCTTAATTGATACAATGAAGTCCTTTGTTATCTCTAGGAAAACTATGAACCTGGAAGGCCCTACAGTGTCTACAGATCAGCAACCTGCAACACTTCCAAGGAGATGACAGCCTATAGTGATTATCCTTTTCCTGATCACTTTCCCAATTACTTGCATAATTCCAAAATGATGACGTATCTCCAGATGTATGTCAAGCACTTTGATCTTCTAAAATACATCCATTTCCTAGTAAGTAAGAAAAGAATATGAAAATTTCATGCATATTGTTTATCAACAAAGTCCATACAATTGAAAGGAAAGAGATGACCAGATTCAGTTCATCCTTAAAAAACATGTGATTTTCTACCAAGAGTTATAACTGAGACTCTCCCATTATCATCTCACAAAGCATGCAAATGGCTTTCTTCTACTTTTCTTCTGGGAAAAATATAGTCACATAATCAGAATTTTATACAAAAAACTGAGTTAAAATTTATAGTTATTTCAATGTGGGCTCATAGAATCATTGTTTAACAACAAACCAACAATATTTTATTGTGCTAAGAAATTTACTTTTCTAGTAAAGAGAACATTTGGAGGAACCCCAAGTAAACAATGAAGCTTTTCATGCTATAAAAACTGTGATGTACTAGATTGAGACCTAGCATTCTGCAAAATGGAAACTGAAGAAGGTGGGCAAAATAACCTGAGTTTATCCATTTGTTCTCAGTCAAAGGTATGCAGTGTGAGGAAGCGCTCTGATTTCTCTTCCACTGGCCAATGGGATGTTGTAGTAGATGCCAATGGGAAGCAGGAATCCTATGTCTTTGATGCTATCATGGTTTGCACTGGTTATTATAATGATCCCTATTTTCCATTAGAGAACTTTCCAGGTAAGTAACACAGAAGTACAGTGAACAAGACAAATGTACTATATTGTCCAAAAGAATGGCCAAGAAATTAATCACTTTTGTTGTTAATAACTTTTTAAAATAAAAATTTTTATTAGTAAAATTTTTATTAGAAAAGTTGCCTTATAAAAATGTTTGCTTCAAGAATTTTCTCTATATACAATGTATATAATTACATATAGATTTTTAATCACATGGATCTTTTCTTATAATACCATTGCTTTAAATTTTATCTATTTTTTATTTTTTCTTATATTTTCTTATAGTGCTCATATTCATGAAAACATTATTTCTCAACCATTCTAAAGTTGTCATAATTCAGGAGAGACTAAAAAGTGTTTGCTGAAGCTAGAATTTATTTAGAAAAGCACTGGCTTTTAGAACAGATTCCAAATACTGTATTCTATTGACTATGCCATATAACTGCACATTGTGTAGGTCTTCTGTGATGATCTTATGAGAAAATATTATCAAAAGCAGATCAGGATGGGTAGGCATGGATAGGCTATGAACCTTAGAAGGTATATTCAAATTGATAAGAATATAGGTTCATTTAAATGGGTTTCTGAAAAGTAATAGATATCCAACTTCCCTCTAAACCCCTTAGTTTCTAAGAACAGAGATCTTTGAAAAGGAAGATGTGAGCAAAGCTCCCAATATGCTTAAACACTAACACCATTGAAGCAATAGCATTTCCAAAACTCCTCAATAGGATTCTAGGAGACAATCCTCCCCTATGAGATTGGTACCTAGAGATGTCACATCTAGAGATGCAGTTCTCATATCTCTATTGCCAAAAAAAAAAATGATCAGAGTTGGGGAGTTTTAAATATCTTTGAATTATAATTTTTTTGCCTTCAAGTTGATGTTTTATTCACTAAGATTCTTCTGTGCTGGCAAAGATGATTGTTCACCATTATCCAAAGTTCCAGGGAAAATCATTTTCAAGTTCATTAGTATATAATAATGGTCTTCTTTCAATGTTACTTTATAAAGTTGTACGTTATAAAAAAACAAATTATAAGGCAGTTAGAAGGCACAGTAGATAAGAGTACTTGCCTTGATTCAGGAGGACCTGAGTTCAAAACTGATCTCAGACATTTACCACTTCCTAGCTGTGTGACACTGGGCAAGTCACTTAGCCCTGATTGCCTCAACAAAAACAAAACAAAACAAAAAAATATACTTTGATGATGATTCAAACATAGCATAACAACCCATTCATCAAATGCCTTCTTTGGCATTCTAGTGGAAACCAGTATTACTATAAACTTTATGTTGAGATGTTTTCATTGTTAAATAATATGTGGATTGAAAAATGATTTTTAAAAGAAATATTTATATTTTGTTTGGATAAAAACTCTATCATTGAACTTTGACTGTGATAAACATGCTTGCTTCTTTTCTGAATGAATGAATGACCATTTATTAAACAAAGCATTCCAGGCACTATGATAGACTCTTGGGATACATTTGCGATAAACTCAAAACAGGCCTTGTTATAAAGAAACCACATTCTATAGGGAGAGAGAACAATAGAGGAGAGTGCTGACTAGGAGACTGACTTTGGATCTAGCCCGTTACAAAAGATGGTGAGTTAATCACTAGAACAGTCAACTGGAATGCCAGAAGCAATATTACTGATTTGATTACTGAAACCAGAGCAAAAGTAAAGCTGAATATGTGTATTATGTTAAGGTTATGGAGGGGAGACTGTTGCAATGGTAGGATAGATAGCAAGATGGTCTAGATGGCTATGTGGAAGGTAGCATGGTCTGACCTTGGGCCAGATAGATATAACAGAATGGGTAAATTTATATTGTCACCAATCAAGACTGCTCATCCCAGTGCAGGCCCTAAAGTCAAGTGGATTGATTTGTGTGGGGAATAATGACAGAAAGATGGTGAAATGGCTTGAGTGGACATCTAGTTAGGATATGAAGTTAAGTGGACATAAAACTGCATGAGTAATTAAAAAAACAACAAATTCCCACTTTTCATTTTTTTACCTTTTAACTTTTCATTAAGAAATACATTTTGGAAAACATGGATGCAACAATTTGGCACAGTGAATAAAATGTTGGCTTTAGAGTCAGGTAGGATTGAATTCTAATCTTGCTTCAGAGATTTATGGCCACTTCTTATTTCCTCTTCTTTGTGTGCTGACTTCTAGGTTCTTTCTTGCTCACACAAACCTCTCCAACTTTCAGTTCTTCTCCAGAAGTAGACTTACTAGCCTATCTCTTCCCAACATTTTCCACAGCTCCTGAAAGTCAGCCTCCATTAATTCTTCTTAAAGTAAGCAAATAAAGTCTGACTCTTTTCCCTTGACCTATCCAAACATGAATCTCCTATGGTGAGCTGGTCCCTATTCTGACCCCAACTGGAATTGCTGTGATTTTTCTGAGTTTGTAGTTGTTTCCTTAAAATGAAAAGATTTTTTTTCAATTCCTCCCATCAATTTTAACGTACAACTTTGGTGGCAAATGTCTCTTTAGACAAGTAGACCACTGATCTGAAACAGAGGAGGAAACTGAAACCCAGAAGGCCGCATGACTAGCTTCTGCCACAAAGCCAGAGAGTATCCAAACTTCAGTTATTACACATTCAAAGGAATCTGAAGAGAAAAATGTAGTTTCTACTGTACTGATAAATTAGAATCTAAATTAGGAAAAGTGGGGGAGGAGAAGCCTACTCATTCCCAGCACTGTGACATCCAAATGATATTTACTGAAGGATATTCTCTACAGTAATAGGACTGTGGAATATCTCTGGATCTGAGAGCAGCTCAGATCTCAGGGGAAGACAGAGTGGACTTGCTAACTCTTCCCTTTTGTCCAGGAGAGGACACTGACACATTGGCTACTTTTTCTTGCTTCTGAAAGGCTCTGAGACAGCGACTGATGGGGAAACAAAGTGTGTCTCTTGCTTTCTCTCTTTGAGAATCTTAAGTCTCATTACTAAAAAGGAGGGACCAAGGAAACTGACTCATTCCAGAGCTGACTTTGGCCTGCGTTTCTGAAAACTGGGGGCTTGATCTTTGAGTGGATCTGAGAGACCTCCCCAGAGCCCAGGAGCTCATCTCTCACACAGCTGGCTGTTGGCTTATGACAGGGGTCATGGCAAAATAAATAACAAGGGTGACATTTTGTTCATGATCTGAATCTCTTCATTTAACTCCTTAACTCTCCTGATCTAGTTTTCTTGTGATCTTGGGCAAGTCACAACTTCTCTGTGAATCCATTTCTTCATCTGTAAAACAATGATATAATCATACTTTCCAGAATTTGTATGAAAATAAAATTAACAATATTTATTTATAAAAGAAACCTTTGTGAACACTGTCTAAAGCTAACTACTTAAAGAAGAAAAAACACAAACCAAGAGATCATTAACGATAAAACCCTTCTGATTCCATTGTTGAGATGGCACTAAGAAAGCTGATATTTTTTTCCTCACAGGCATCACAAGTTTCAAAGGCCTTTATTTTCACAGCTGGGAGTATAAAAGTCCTGAGAAGTTTTTAGGAAAGAAAATCCTTGTGGTTGGCATTGGAAATTCAGGAGCAGATGTGGCAAGCGAGCTCAGTCATGTGGCTAAACAGGTTTGGCTTTATAATTACCTTTCTTTGGAACAACTCACCCATCACCATCTCAAATAAACTTCTGTTCAATACTAAGCAGATAATGCTTTTTTACCTGCTAGAAGAATATCTTGAACTATTTCATCTATTTTCTCATGTATGATTTGGTCAACATAAAATAGGATTCCCAGTAACTTAAAGTAATATTAACCATCTATGAAATTTTTCTTCCTTACTTTATTTGCAGAAGAGAAATACAGTAAGAATAATTTGATAGGTAAGTTTTTTTTGAGACTTACTATAGGACCCACACTTAACACCATATACCAAGATAAGATCAAAATGGGTCCATGACCTAGGCATAAAGAACAAGATTATAAATAAATTAGAGGAACATAGGATAGTTTATCTCTCAGACTTGTGGAGGAGAAAGAAATTTGTGACCAAAGATGAACTAGAGACCATTATTGATCACAAAATAGAAAATTTTGATTACATCAAATTAAAAAGCCTTTGTACAAACAAAACTAATGCAAACAAGATTAGAAGGGAGGCAACAAACTGGGAAAACATCTTCACAGTTAAGGTTCTGATAAAGGCCTCATTTACAAAATATATAGAGAACTGACTCAAATTTATAAGAAATCAAGCCATTCTCCAATTGATAAATGGTCAAAGGATATGAACAGACAATTTTCAGATGATGAAATTGAAACTATTACCACTCATATGAAAGAGTGTTCCAAATCACTATTGATCAGAGAAATGCAAATTAAGACAATTCTGAGATATCACTACACACCTATCAGATTGGCTAAAATGACAGGAAAAAATAATGATGAATGTTGGAGGGGATGCGGGAAAACTGGGACACTGATGCGTTGTTGTTGGAGTTGTGAACGAATCTAATCATTCTGGAGAGCAATCTGGAATTATGCCCAAAAAGTTATCAAACTGTGCATACCTTTGATCCAGCAGTGTTACTTCTGGGCTTATATCCCAAAGAAATATTAAAGAAGGGAAAGGGACCTGTATGTGCCAAAATGTTTATGGCAGCTCTGTTTGTAGTGGCTAGAAACTGGAAATTGAATGGATGCCCATCAATTGGAGAATGGCTGGGTAAATTGTGGGATATGAATGTTATGGAATATTATTGTTCTGTAAGAAATGACCAGCAGGATGAATACAGAGAGGCTTGGAGAGACTTACATGAACTGAAACTAAGTGAAATGAGCAGAACCAGGAGATATTATACACTTCGACAATGATATTGTATGAGGATGTATTCTGATGGAAGTGGATTTCTTTGACAAAGAGACCTAACTCAGTTTCAATTGATAAATGATGGACAGAAGCAGCTACATGCAAAAAAAGAACACTGGGAAATCAATGTGAACTATTTGCATTTTTGTTTTTCTTCCCGGGTTATTTTTACCTTCTGAATCCAATTCTCCCTGTGCAACAAGAGAACTATTTGGTTCTGCAAACATATATTGTATCTAGGATATACTGCAACATATCTAACATATATAGGACTGCTTGCCATCTAGGGGAGGAGGTGGAGGAAGGGAGGGGAAAAATCAGAACAGAAGCGAGTATAAGGGATAATGTTGTAAAAAAAATTACCCTGGCATGGATTCTGTCAATAAAAAGTTATTATAAAATAAAATAAAATATATATTAAAAAAAAGAAGAAGAACTGAATACGAAATAGCTGATTGGTTTAAAATTAGAAAAAAAAAGAGATTTACTATAGTAGAAAACTTGAGACATATTAAACTTGTGTGGATTCAACTGTACATATTTGGGGGAAGAGAAGGAGAGAAAAAGACCAATACATAGAAACTAAAATAGAGAGAATATAACAGTTTAAATAACGTATTAGGGTAATCCTGAGATAGATAATAGTTAGAATCTGCCAGCCAATCTCCTCAATATAATTCTCCTCACTCCTTCAGATCTCACTCTCTAGATGGCAGATGAAAGGGAAAATGGAATGAAGTTGGAAAAGAGATAAGCAGAGCACATGATGCTCAGCTCTGAGCTCCCCAAACTATTCAACTCTTAGAGCTAATCCTTAACATGAAGTTACAATTATAACATATTAATTTCCCTTAACTACTATATTTTATAAATAATCTAAGAGAATTTAGAAAGTGTCATTTTGTTTTCAATGATTTTTACCCTTGATCTTGACTTTAGAACCTAACTTCTGCATAAGATAGTTCTATCTTGACAATCAAAACGAACTAGTTGACTGTGTTCAGTCTTAATACCTGTTAACAGGAGGAAAGTTTAAAAAAAAAAAAACACTGAATTAGAAGCCAAAAGATGAGAAAACATTGCTTGTAATTATAACAACTCTGATGTGGTATATTTAGGGACTTTTTTATACTTAGTAGTAATTTTTGCAATTATATGTGTAGATGGTTTCCAACATTCATTTTTCTAATGTTTTAAATTCCAAATTTTTCTCCCTCCTCTTTCCTCTCACCTCCTCAAGACAGCAAGCAGTCCGATATAGGCTATACATGTACAATCATGTTAAATACATTTCCAAATTAGTCATGTTGTGAAAGAAGAATCAGATCAGAAGAGAAAAACTGCTAGAATGAAAAAAGCAAAAAACAAATTTTAAAAAGTGAAATTTATGTTTCATTCTGAATTCAAACTCCATAATTTTTCTCTAGCTATGAATGGCATTTTCCATCACAAGTAAAATGACCTATTTCAATAAATTAGTTGGGAATAAGCATTTATTAAGTACTTAATACATGCCAGACAATGTACTGGTATTTTAAAAGTCATCTCATTTTATTATTAGTGTTAAAAATTTAAAAACAGAGAAAGGAAAATACATTGATTCAGATTGTCAATATTTTTCATAGAAATTCTACAATATAAAGCAATAATCAATGAGTAAGCAAAAGAATGTAGACCATCTAAACCAACAAACATGATCTCCTTGCCAAATAGAGAAACATGTTAATCAAAGAAAACTATAATTTACAAGAAAAAAATTTTTTACAAAATGTTAGGGAGAATATGGTAGAAGATGATCAGCTGCATTGTATATCAAAATAACGGAAGTAAAGAGTAAAGGAAAAGGAGTTTGAAGAGCCAGATCCTCTCAAGAAAATGTGTAGATTAAATTAGAAAAAGGGAAAACAAATGAGCAAAGTGAAACATATTTAACCATGTTTCTATCACCTAATCATCACACATCATCACTGAAAGTAAAAATAAGGCATTTGGATTCAGATAGGTTTTCCCAATTTAAGTTGTAAATTGTATCTTCTCAGCCTTCCAATTGCCTGAAACATATGAAGTAATTTTTGTTGATTATTAAAAATGATTAGACTCTGTTAACTTTTATTTTTTTCCAACAAAGTGTTTCCCAGTAATGTAATTTTATTTAAGATTCCTTGTTAGATATAAATGCACAATTTACTTCCTTCAATGATCTTCTAATTATCAGTATCATGTAAATCCTTAAATAGGGAGATATTTATTTAACAAAGATTATTGCCAACATCCTGGGGGATGTTAATAGCATTCAGATCGAAGTCAACTTCTCTATAGATGACAAGGTATTCTTTTGACTTTATGTGTGTGTGTGTGTGTGTGTGTGTGTGTGTGTGTGTGTGTGTGGAGAAAGAGAGAGAGAGAGAGAGAGACAGATAGACAGACAGAGGCAGAGAGAGAGACAGAGAGACAGGTAGGCAGGCACATATGTCTATATGACAAAGGCTTCTTTTTGTGGATAACACTGTCCTGATTTTATAAAATTCCAAAATACTGCAGGGTCTTTTCTTTTTACATTTATTTTTATTTTAAATGCATTTAACAAGATATTTCAATGATAGTTTCATTTTTTTCTTTCTCAATAAATTTCATAGAGTGACTTCATAATACTCATAAGAAAAAAGAAATGGGGCAAGATCAACTTTTGCCTCAAAGACATTCATGTCTTTGATTAGGCATTGAATTAATCCATCAATAGATAAGTCTTAGACAGGAGACAATGAACTGGATCCAGAGCTGAAAGTAGGAGATTAGGTTGGATTCCACTGGAGAATTCCAAATGATCCCAAAGCCTCTCTTTGAACCCCCCATAAGCACCAGTATTCTCCAGGTGATACAATATGGCTATGAATCATAAAACACTGCTACACCTGAAGGTCAAAGTTTCATGTGTCCCAAAAGGCAAAGAAGAAAGATGCATGGTGGACATAAATGAACTGTCACATATTTGATAAATATATGCCACTGCATATGTATATGTGTATAAACATGTGTATGCATATATATTTATACATATATAGTTTATATATCACATAATCTATAGATTGTATATATAATGTAATTCATATAATTATATGTAATAATCACATCACATAGCATATTATTCAGGAATAATTATTTACATGCAAGAAGTAACAAGAAGATATGTGTTGAAAAAAAGGAAGTGGACTCCTTATTTAAGGAAACTAAATGTTAATCGATGGAAATGTCAAGGGATGCACTGTCTTGCATGAAATGTTAAAGAACTGGAGAATGACATCCAGTACGTTAGACAGGTCCTCAATGCGGGATCAATGGGAGGACAAGGACAAAGATCATATGTGATGTGAAAATACAGATGAGTTGTAATTTGCCCCAGTTGAAGGGAAATACCACAATTAGATCAAGGATTATTAAAGTACTTGCAAACCTTTCAGCTAGGAATTCAAAAATAAATAAAAAATCCTTTTCAGGAAGCTTTTAACTTACAGGAATACTCACTGAATAGTGACTTATGTTATGATTTTTTTTAACTGTGGGAATAAAGTTTTCCAGTCATCTCTTAGCCTTGCTGGAACTATTCCTAGTGACAGATAGATGATCCAGTATATAAAGGGTTGAATCTGGAATCAGGAAATTTTTCTCATTTTCAGTTGTGTCTGACTCTTCATGACCCCTTTTTGGGTTTTCTTGGCAAAGAAATTACAGTAATTTGCTATTTCCTTCTCCAGTTCATTTTATAGATGAGAGCACTTAGGCAACAGAAATAACTTACTTGTCCAGGATCACACAGCTAATAAATGTCTGAAACCAGATTTGAACTAAAATCTTCCTGACTCCAAATTCAGTGCTCAATCTGCTGTACCACCTAGCTGACCTTAGGAGTCAGGAATATCTGAGTTCAGATCCAGTCTGATACATTTATTGGTTATGTGATCATAGGCAAGTCACTTCACCTCTGCCTACCTTGGTTTCTTCATCTATAAAATAGAAGTAATAATAGCACCTATCTGACAGGCTTGTTGTGAGGAACCAATGGGATATTTGCAAATGCTAATTGTCATAACTTATTATTATTATTAAAATGAGTGATGGAACAAACTAAGGAGATATACAGTATTTATTTTTTTCTAAAAGGAGCTGGTGGGAGACAAAAATAAGGGGGCGAGATAAGAACTTTGGCTCTCCATCAACTGAATAAAATGTCTGAAATGGTAAGATAGCATTGAAATAAAAATATTTTCTAACTGTGTCTCTATCTTCCAGGTTTTCCTCAGTACAAGGAGAGGTGCATGGATATGGAACCGTGTTTGGGATAATGGAAAACCCATGGATACAGTTCTCTTCACTCGTTTTCACAGCTTCATCAATAGAATGCTGACAACTTCCATAATCAACAAGTGGGCAGAAAACAAATTGAATGCAAGATTTGACCATGATGTTTATGGTCTACAGCCTGAACATAGGTATAATAAAAAATTGTTTTATTTTGGTTATTTTTTAAGATTTCTCTTTGTTTACTGGAGTCAGCAAGTCGATTAACAACCTTAGAGGTGAAGTAAAGCTATACATTCTACCAAAGATCAAAGGGTAAGAACATTTTCCTATTTTTACAAACAAAGGAAACCTATATTGTCTAAGAATATTCACCATATATTCTTCCCTCATAAGTCCCTAAATGGTCACATTTAATTGCTACCAAAGAAGAAATTAATTTCTTAGAACATGGCACCTATTGCCTTGGTCATATGTGTCATCTCCATATTATCAAATAATTTAGAAGCATGTTATGAAGAAATAAAAACAACTACTTTTTTACACTTAGAAAATTTGCCTCTAAAGAGGAAATATGAAGGCTAGAAATAGTCATTTAATTAAGAATCACAGAATCTCAAAATTAGAGGAAAGGTATATTAAATACAACTATTATCAAATGGTAATAGAAAATATTAATAGATATGAGAAACACAATCACTATCCAGTAACCCATACTTAAACCAGAATATCCTATAAAATACAACAACTAAACAAATAGTTTCTAAAGCACTTCAGTGAGAGATAAAGCAATACTACTCAAGTCAAGTCATTTCATATTTGTATAGTTTTCATTATTAAGAAGTTTTCCCCTTTATCTAGTCTAAATTTGTCTCTAAAAAGCCCAACACTATCATCCAGTTTTTCTTTTTGGAGCCTACTTTTTTACTTTTGTTAATTTTTAAAAAAAAAGGCTTTGTCAAATCTATAGATATTACATTCATCATGGAAACTATAATACATCTAAATCTCAATTAGTATGAATAAAAAGGATAAACAAGAATGCAGAGAATATTGAGAAAGGAAGATCAATTAGTAAATAATCAAAAATAGTTGAAGCATGACGTAATAATGTCCTAAATCAACATGATGGTAATGACAGATAGAAGGAGGTTTAGATGAGAGATGTTACAAAAGTATAATCACTAGGACTCTATAACAGATCAGATACTAGGATTGTGAAAGAGAGGAATCGGGGTTGACATCTATATTTACAATCTAAGTAACTGAAAAGATGGCTATTCCCTCCACAGTCTTAGGAAAATTGGGAAAAGGGAAGATTTGTGTAAGGGTCAGAGGAGGAGTCACAGATTTGGAGAGGGCAATATAAGTTTAGTTTGGACATAGTAAATTGAAGATACCTACGAAATATCTAATTTGAGATATCCAAAAGGCAAGTGGAGATATGATACTGGAGGTCAGGAGAGAAGTAAGGGCTAGGTTGTTTTCTTTCTTGTGATTTTTTTTCCCTTTTGGTCTGATTTTTCTTTCACAACATGACAAATTTGGAAATATGTTTAAAAACAATACACACACACACATATATATAACCTATATCAGATTGCTTACTGTCTTGGGAAAGAGGGATGGTGAAAAAATTTGGAACACAAATTAATATTGAAATCTCTACTGAGAATCTAAAAATAAAGTCCTGTAATGGCTGCAAAAAGTTATATTTTTTCCTTGAAATTTATAATTAACTCACTCTCAGAAAGAAAGTTTATGCTCACTTTATTGGATTTCCTTCTTTGTCCCATAGGTTTCTGAGCCATCAAGCTACTGTGGGTGATGAACTTCCCCATCACATCATTTCTGGAAGGCTACAAATAAAACCAAATGTGAAAGAATTCACTGAAAATGCTGTCATCTTTGAAGATGGTTCTCAAGAACATATTGATGTTGTTATCTTTGCCACAGGATATATTTTCAATTTCCATTTCTTAGAAGACAGCTCATTAATTCTTGACAGCCAATGTTCCATGTTTAAATTTGTATTTCCTCCTCAACTTGAGAAGCCAACTTTAGCTTTCATTGGCATTATCCAACCAATGGGAGCTACCATTCCTGTATCAGAACTCCAGAGTCGGTGGGCCACACGTGTGTTCAAGGGTATGTAAAAGATTGGTTTTTTACATATAGACAAAATAGTGAGCCAAACATATGGTGTGATATGAAGGAAAGAGAGCCATGTCCAAAACAACTTTGATTTCAGTTTATTGAAGTATTCCAAGTTATATCATTAGAGAAATTATTCTAAGGATATTCACTATCCAAGATCCCTTAATTCAAAGTAAATAACATTATCAGACTATTCAATAGTGTCACTGCATATCTCTTAGAGACAATATAAGTATCATAGTATTGCTTGACTTGTTAAGAAATATAGAAAGTTGTTCATGTTTAGAGTTTGTTTATTTCTTTATGGGAAGAGGCTATTTTTTTCAAAGTGAAACCAGTGTTGGGCCTTATGACATAATATTGTGATGTGAAACACTACTCTTAAAGTTTCAGTGGGGGAAATGACCCTCAGAATAAAAAGAAAGGCCAGAGTGAAGATTTTACATACAAGTTATGTACTGTCAAAATAATGGAAAGATCTTTAAAGAATCTACTCTTTTCCTGCTTTAACAATTAGGGAAAATCAAGCCCACTCTTCATTTAGCAATGATTTCATTGCTCCCATTTTAAGGTTTTGGCTTTGAAATTTAGAATTCAACAATTTCTTCTAAAACCGTTCTTCCCATTCAGTATTTTCTTCAGATATTCCTGCTCAAATTCTATATTTTTTCCCTAGGGCTGAACAAATTACCTTCAACAAGTGACATGATGACTGAAATCAAAAAGACACGAGACAAAATGGAAAATAAGTAAGAAACTTGACTGTTATTGAAAGACAATTTAACTTGTTTAAATTCAACTATTAGCCCATTAAATATCTTTTAGATTTTTCTCAGCATAGAACCTGGATCTAGACAATAGTGCCATGTTCTTCATAGGTACTTAATATATATTTGATAAATTAAATTGAATTGAACCTTATTTTCAGAATTATCAGCAATTATTTTCTATTGAACATTCAGGGAGTTTCTGGTTATCTGAATGTTGTTATTTGCCCTTGTAAAAAACTAGACTATGAACTTATTTCCTGACATATTGTCTTCTTATAGATGAGATCTATTAAGAGACAATGAAATGATAACAGATCTATATCATTCATTCATATTATCAAGGACAAATGAGGAAGAAAAATAAGTTGCACAATTCTTGGCATGAGGTCAAAAGGTTGTATGGGTTCAATCTCAATGGAAATAATTCTTGAATATCAGAATAAGGAACATATTCAGTATTATACTGAATGAAAGAGGTCATATTTAGAAAATATTATTTACTCTTGAGAAATTTGGCTAACCAAGGACTTTGGCATAAAGGAGAGAAATTAATGATGATGATGATGATAATGGTGATATTGAAGATGAGATGATAATAATTATAATGATAATATATTCCTGTAATTCCTATAAAATGATGTTCTTATAATTCCTGCAATATTATATTCCTATAATTTCCATAATGCTTTAAAGTTTACAAAATACTTTGCAAATATCTCATGTTAATAGTAGGAGATAAATACTTTATCCTCACTTTATGGATGAGAAAAATGAAACAGTTCACCTTTAGTAATCAGCTATTAAGTATCTGAGAGCAGATTTGAACTGAGATCTTCCTGATTTCAGGCCCAGTATTCTACCCACTCCACCATCTAACTTTTTATTTTTATTTTTTTGCTACTTCAATCATCTTTATTTTAATACATTGAGGGAAGTATGATCTCACCAAGGTGTTCATTTTCCCCAGTAGTGCAAATCACAAGTCATCTGTACTTGTTCTTTCTGTATAAGTGTGATTCTTATCAATCAGTACCTTCCTGCAAATCTGTCATGGGTGGTCAACTCAATGAACTGGGAACAGACCTTCCTCTAAACCTCTTGATATTTCATGAAACAAATGTAATATCATACAAATTACATGCATACACAGAGCTGGACACAAAAAGGAAATCTGTCTCTGTCATCAATGAAATTCATTTTTCTTGGTAATATTTTAATTATAAACCTTAGCACCTATATTTCAGAGCAATTCTATGTAGTGACCACCAGCTGCAAGACACAATAAAACTTCCTATAGACTAATTTTTTCAAAGTGTTAAAAAATAATCTGTCTAAATCTGCCTGCAATTTTCACCTAGCTCTAGCAAAGATATAAGAGAAGAAATGTTCACTGTGAGTAGACACAAAGGACTGCAAACTAAAGACAAGGAAATCATCTTGACATTGAATAGTCTAATATCACCTACCATGAGCTTCATTTATATTAGTTCTTTGAGATCTTCACAAATAACCATCATAATGCACTGAGAAATGTTCCTTGGAAAAGGCCTTCTTACTTTTTTTCCTTTTTCCCTTTTGGCTTTAGGTTTCTGAAAAGCTCACGTGATGCTCGTCGAGTGCCTTTTGTTGATTATATGGATCAAATAGCCTCTGAAATAAAAGTGAAACCCAACCTCCTGTCACTTTTTCTCTGGGATCCCAAACTGGCCTTTGAAGTTTTCTTTGGTCCTTGTACTGCATACCAGTACCGACTGCAAGGACCTGGGAAATGGAATGGTGCTAGGAGAGCCATCCTGACACAAAGAGAGCGCATCATCAAACCCTTGAGAACCCGAGTGCTCAGCATGAGCCACCCTCCATTCTATAGGTCTTTCTGGCATATTGGTATCTGTATTGGTATTCTCTTTTTCCTTATTTTTATAATTAAGGTATAATTGTTTTATCATCTAAATCAGGGGTTCTTAAAATTTTTTGTGTCATTGTCCTTTCTGACAATCTGGTGAAGCCTATAAACTCTGGGGATGGTTAATAAATAATTAGGATTGCAAAGGAAATAAATTATATTGAAATTTTAGTTTTAAAAAATTTTAATTCATGGATTTGAGGTTACAATCTCATGGGGGAATAAATGAAATGATTTTATGAGGCCTCATCATTGATCCTACCTTTAAATAAAAAATGAAATTTGGTGTGCTGCAAACAAATAATTGGTGATTTGAGTTTTTAATGGAAACCCAGCCCAATAAAACCACAAAAGAGTTGGGACTCTTTTTAGCATGTAGATTTTATTTGATGAGTGTTAAGTAAGGTCTACTGAAATATCTAGAAGTTTTTCAGATGAATTGGTAACAATCCAGGCCCCTAACTTTTATGTATGAGCTTTTAGCCCACATGTAAGTTATGATATTTATCTCTATTAAATTTCACATAATTCAATTCATCCAAATGTTTGAACCTGTCAAGATATTTTTGCATCTTGATTCTAACAATGAACATATTCGCTTACACACCTTGGTTTGTATCACTGAAAATTTGACAAACATGTCAATTACGACAATGTCCAAGTCATTAGTCAAAAAAAAAATATATTTGGGCACCTTACTCCTATTGTTTTTTTTTAACATAAACATGGGCCATTGTTACTTCTCCTTAGGTCAATTAGTTCTGAGTTCATATAACTCCCATCATCTCATCCATATTTATATATATTTCTAGCAAAGATAACATGTGATATTTTAACAAATATATTACAGAGAAGTGATGCTGACTAGGAAAAAATGTGTTTGAATCAAATATCTCTGATAATAGTGTGCAATGTTATTCAAATTACTAGTAACAAAAGAAATGTAAATTAAGATATCTCTGAGGTTTACTTCATACTTAGAAACTGTCAAAGATGATCATAGAAACTGTGACAAGAGCTAAGGAAAGACAAGCAGATGCACTTTGGTGAGGAAGATATGAATTAGTCTAACTATATTAAAAAACACTTGGAATTAAGTGAAAAATTATTAAATTATTACTGTCCTTTGATTCAATCCTTCTACTGCATATAAACTCCAATAGAGATCAGAAACAGAAACCTGTGTTGTGTGTGTATATATGTGTATGTGTGTATACAGCCACACTTGTGGTATCCAAAAGAACTGATATTAAATCAGTCATACATCAACTGGGGAATAGCTAATAAATTTTGTAAGATAAATGTAATGAAATACTATTGCATTAAAAGAAACAACAAATATCAGAAATGGAGTAGCCTTATATGAAGTGATGATGAATGAAGAAAGTCAAAGAAAAACACTAGCACAATATACAGAATGACTATAATAATTGAAAACACCACTAAATGACACATGAACTTAGATTAGATGGAAAGACTAATATGGTTCCCAAGGATAGATGATGAAATACACATCCCTTCTTTTGGCTGAGAGAGAGGAAAGAAAAGATCTACTAATACTGATTGTCATATACATTGATAGATAATGGCCACAGCGTTAAATCATTTCACTTAACTAGTTGTACTGTTATTTTGATGGGGAGTACTCTCATAAAATTATTCAAATATAAACAACAAAAAGGCATTGATTAAATCAAAATACATTATTTCCAAGATCCCCTTAACAATACTGTTAAAAAGATGATAATATTAGTTTGATATAGCCTATTCTTATTTAAGTTATATTGACTTTCTGTAATCACTACTTCTTGTTTGAGACTAGGATCATTCATAGATTTAACCATGGAAAGAACTGGAACTAGAAGAACCATCTAGTTGAGTGCACTTACTGCAATTCCTTTATTTTCAGTTGAAGTCCAGAAAGATTTAGAAAAGCTAGAACTAATTGCAATGAAAGTTAAATAGAAGGCAGCACTACATTCTGTTATTAACTGGTGAATATTATTATATTTCAGTTATAAAACTTGAAATATTTGAATCACAAATATGACTTCATGTATTCTTTACACCAAAAGATCTAAGACAGTAAAAAGACCTTTAATGAGCCAAGTTATATATTTGATAAATCTATTCAAAGTTCAGGAGAGAAGACTAATCTCATTGTTTTCATTTTCTCAATATCCACTCACTTCTCAACTCTGTAATTTGCCTTCCATCCCCATCACACTACTAATATCACAGAATCTCAGTGTTAAAAGGGACTGTCTTCATCCACATCTGAACAATCCTCTCCACAACATTCATCCATCCAGAAGCCATCCAGTCTTTCCTGGAAGATCAATACTAAAGGGAGATCTACTTCATTCTGAAACAGCCAATTCTACTTTTAATTATCTCTCACTATTAGGAATCAATCCCTTACATCAATCCTACATCTATCCTTCTGCAACTTCTACTCACTGCTATTAGTTCTTCCTTCTGGAGTCAAACAGAACAAGTATAAACTTTTATATGAAATGCGCACAAATGCTGCAACAATCAAATTCCCCATATGGTTTCTTTTCTCTGTGCCAAATATACCATTATTTCAACTGGTTCTCATATGGCATACCCTTAAGGCTTTTTACCATGTTGGACACCCTCCCTTAGAGGTGTTACATCTTATACATAGTCTATCAAAAAGAATTTAACAGAGCACCAGCCCTGAAATCAGGAGGACCTGAGTTAAATTCTGGCTTCAAACACTTAACACTTCCTAACTGTGACCCTGGGCAAGTCACTTCGCCCTAATTGTCTCAACAAAAAAAAAAATTTAACAGAATATTCTTAACAAAAGAACAGATATGATCTGGCTAGAGCAGAACACAACAGGGTGACCAAAGCAGGGATACCACCTCTGCCTTTAATTTTTTTTCAATGGACAAATATTTCTTTCCTCTCTTCACCCACTTTCATTGGAAAAATAAAAGAATAAACAAAATCTCATAACAAACATGTATAGCCAAGCAAAACAAATTCCCAAGTTGGTCATGTTCAAAAATGTGTGTTTAATTCTGCATTTTCAGTCCATCACCTGTCTCTCTTTCAGAGGATATCAACCTTTTCTTTATAAGAGACACTATATCTCATTTTATAAATCTTAAAATTGTATCAGTCTTTTTGTCTGTCATGTCACAAAAGGAGATCTACTCTCTGGAATAAGGTGAAAATAACTGATACAAATATGAGCAAGCCATGATCTCAAATTTACCTCCTATTCATTTTGTTTATATGTCATATAAACTTTGAGGCCAAGGACTATTCCATTTGTGTCTTCCTATCCATCATTTAACCCAGTGCTTGGCACATAGTAAATTTTGAATAAATGTTTTCTGATTGATTAATAATGGAAACAGGAAAACCAGATTCACCAAAGTATAGTGTGGAATATGGGAAATAAAGTTGGAAGACAAGCTAAAAAGAGACCATGGATGACTTTTAACTTTAGCCTACAGAGTTTTTTCAAACCACAGAAGATAACCGAGGATATTGGATCAGAAGAGTGACATGAGGAAAGTAATGCTCTAGGAAGGTTATTCTTTCAGTGGCATGAATTTCTTAGAGTCAGAAAGGACTGTATTTGGCCCAAGATGATTCCACAAGACTCATGATGTGAAATGCTATCCACATTCAGAAAAAGAACAGATGGAATCTGAATGCAGATCAAAGCATATTAATTTTACTTTCTCTGTTTTTTTCCCTTTTGTTCTCTTTCTTCTTTCATAACATGACTAATAATGGAATTATGTTTTACATGATTGCACATGTATAATGTGTATCAGATTTCTGGCTTTCTTGGAAAAAGGAAGAAGGATAAAAATTTGGAACTCAAAATCTTATAAAAATGAATGTTGAAAATTGGTTTTACATGTAATGAAAAATAAAATACTATTTTTTTTAAAAAGACTACATTCAGTACCTTCAAAACATACTGAGCAAGTCACCTAAGTTCCAATGTTTGAGCAAACTCGCTAAGATGCATCGTTTGAAGTAGTTTCCCTGTCTAGCAAGTTCACTATACCAATGAAATCACAAGTCAATTCCTCTCCATGTTAGTATCCCCATTTTACAAAATGGGAAACTGAGGTCAAGAGAGCTGTATAACCTATATTAGATTGCTTGCTGTCTTGAGGGGGAAAGGGAGAAAAGGGGGGAGAAAAATTTAGAATCAAAATCTTATAAAAAAAGAATGTTGAAAAGTATTTTTCCATATAATTAGAAAAAATAAAATACTATTTACATGAAAAAGAAAGTGCAATTTCTCAATGTAAGAGCTAGTCAAAGCCAGAAGTAGTAATTAAACTCAGGTTTCTTATTGATCTCTTTCTACTTTGTCTATAAATCTCTAAGGTAGGCTGTTGTTATTATTATTGTTGTTGTAGCTTTGATTTGTTGATAGGTTCCATTCAGAAGTTAAAACCAATGTAGCAGGTCTGTTTTTCCAAGTATAGATGTCCATGTTTTTTGAATTGGAAATTCCTGAATCTTCATCTTCTCATACAACAGTGACTCTGTGTTGTTGCCTCAGGCAAACTAATCCATGGTGTATGTTTCATTTACTCTAAGATGAAGGGCTATTAATACTTCCTGACATCTGAGGAATATTGTACAATATAATTAGATGATGTTCCTAGATTGCTATACAAATGCAAGTCTTGTTACTTTGAAATAGGTTCCTTGGCAGATCCAAGGAATCTGAAAGCCAGAATCAATGCCCCGTTTTCCCCTTCCATAAAGGCTTCCTTTAAGATTAATCCTCCTCAAGACTACTTCAGTAATGCCCAATGGGCATTAGTCAGGCAGCTGCTTTCCTTGGTCTCTAAAAATTACCTGAGTCATTAGGCCAGCTATTTCATTACTTATCCACAAATTTAGAATGAAATGCTAACTTTTTTGATTCTACCATGTTTCTCTCTCTCTTTCTCTCTCTCTCTCTCTCCTCTCTCTCTCTCTCTCTCTCTGTGTGTGTGTGTGTGTGTGTGTGTGTGTGTGTGTGTGTGTATCATCACAAATGGTCCTAAGGAGCTTCTTAACAAGGGAGAGAGACATCCTCAAGAATCAGTAGACTGATAAATAAATCTGACTTACCCTTGTAGTTTTCTGACATAGGTTGACATATCCACTATCATACCTTGGTCTTCAGTGCCTTTTGGGTATTCTTCTATTATAAATTGATATGAATTCAGGATGTAGCAATGTTCACAATAGAGGTACTTTGACCTATAGTCTAGGATTTGATTATCCTTCTACAAAGCATGAAAGTTATCATGATGAAAATGTTTGGGATCTGCATTCTTTATACACATTCTTGATGAACAAATTGAACTACATTTTAATGGGATTCTGATGCATATGAAGACATTAGTTTGCCAGGATGGCTTCTACCAAGTGAAAAATCTTGGGGATCTACATGTAGGAACTTGGAGGATTGAAGACTATATGGACATTCTGCAGTGGCCTACCATGTAATTGGAAGCAACCACATTTTCATTGACTGCATATCTGAACCTGTCATTTAAATCAGACTAATCTAGTATTTGCAGAACTTTTGTTGGATTAATTCTCAAGAGGAAGGACTCCTTCACTAGCATCATCATCACTTCATCTCCTCATCCCACTTCTTGCCTCATGTGACCTGAGAAATGAGGCTGGATCTTTGACCATTTTTATTCATTTTTTTACATTCTGGATGTATAATCTTGAGTCTCCAATCTGGCCCAGGAATATAACTCATGGGTATATGAAAGTTCATGCTAAATGTGGGAACAGTGACATTCTCAATAGCAAAGGGATGTCAGGCCAATAGAAACTGGCCCTGCTAGCTTTAAATTTGAACTTGGTAGGACAAATGTTATCTAGGAACTAAGCTAAATCATGAGTTTATCTGAACCTTATCTCTCAATCACAATACCCCACATCATATGACTCAAATAATTACCATAAGCAATATATAATTTATAACTATATTACATACAATTATATATTAATTAAGTTATATTTGTTATGATAATTATCATATTATGTTTATGTCACTTATAATAAACACGAAAGGAAATAGGTCATACTTCTATATGAAGCCATTTGCCTTATGATATCTCCTAAAACTCCTCTTATTTTTTCTCTCAAATCTTCAGGATGGCATTTCCCAAGATATCTACACCTATGGTTCTTAGGAAAGAGTAAAGACAAAGAGATGAGTTTCTAGAATCTGATCTTAAAATAATTAGTATAACAGAGTAAAACAAAGAAAAAGCAATGAGAATAATAAATACTCTTATAATTCTAAGACACAAAGTCAATGGGAGTCATGAAAGCTTTCATTGCTGAGTAGGACTCAGAATTTTCACTCCATGAACTTTTACTTTTAGCTCTGTAATCAAAGATCTATAGGATGAGTATTTATCAAACCTTATTACCAATGCTTGAGACTAAGGTCACAGTAGCAACAGTCACTATGTTCTAGGTTACATCCTAAAAATTTTAAAGTCTAAATACAAAGGCAATGGCCCACCCTATTCTATCATCAACATAGTAATAAAAAGTTTTTAAAAGGGGAAGCAAAAATGGCAACAAGAACCCTGGATGCCCTTTTAATGTATGATGTGACTCCCAATCCAAAACAAATTTAAGGTTATAAAGCTTGCTTGTCCTCTCTCTAATTTAAAGAAGATCTGATTTTTTTTTTTGCTGATTCTATAATTTACCAGTGTCTTACAAATTATGTGGTCCTTCAGGGAAACTTCTAGGACTCTCAGAGCTTCTAAAGAAAAGTTCATACAACAACATTGGCTGTAGTGAGAACTCTTCCTCAAAGTGCAGCAGCATGGTACTGATAAGGAGAAGCTGAAAGGCCTTGGGACTGAATCCATATCTTATACAGATATTGAATTTGTAATATTGAATTAAAATTTTGCCTTTCTTGAGAGTAATAATAGCTACTATCTATATAGCACACTCACAGTTGTAAAGAGCTTTACATATTATTTCATTTGATCTTTACAACAACCTTTTGAGGCAATTACTATTAGAAACGCCATTTTACAGATGTAAAAACTGATATTGACAGAGTCTAATACCCATAGCCAGGTCATCTAGGTAGTAAGTATCTGAGGCAGGATTTGAACATAGTCTTCCTGACTAACACTCTTTCCACTGTACAGCTTAGCTCCAGGATGAATAAAAATAATGAATGAGAGAAAATTGTCTATTAAAAGTGATGAGTTAAAATCTTTTAAAACACATTTATTTGTATGTATGTGTATCAAATAATTGTTAAATTGAGTTCAATTAAAATGAATTTTATTTATGGCTAACAAAATAAACGACACATTATAAAAGAATCCTGGGTTTTACATGAGTGAAAATCCAAGAGCTATACTGAAGCATAAAGTTAAATTTTTTCAGATTCTACACTACATTGGTCTCAAATTCAGTAAACTATTTAAAATATACCAAAACTAATAAGGATTGGAAGGGGAAAGTTGCTATTGTCTTTTAAACTTTGAAGTCATGTGACATCAATGTTGTACAATACACTTCTGATTAGATATAAACATGGAATATGACATCTTCATCCGTATAGAGAAAAATTTCCAGTTTACAATAAATTTAATAATAACAATCTCCTCATGGCATCCAGATGACACACTGACCAGAATACTGGGACTAGAATCAACAAGATTTGAATTCAAATCCAGCCTCAGACACTAACTAGTTGTATGATTTTAAGCAATTAATTTAACCTCTGTCTCAGTTTCTTCATCTGTAAAATGAGGATAATGATAGCAACTACTTCCTAGAATTGTTGTGAGAATCAAATGAGAAAATATATGGTAAGTGCTTAGCAGAAGACCCGGCACATAACAGTTGTTATGTAAATGCTAGTTATTCTTGTTTTTATTATGATATTTTTGTAACTCACTTTGCAATAGTATATTCCAATCTAGCTCCTCCTTTTATAAAAGATATCTAATATAGATATCAACTGGGTCCTTTTATACCTCTCATCTTCATATTCTAAAACTAATAAAATTTTTTGTCACTTGACTTATTGTACTCTGAGGATCCCTATGTCAGCAATGTTTAAAAGTTTTTTTATATAGTTCTGAGAACTAAATTTTACACAAAATAGCATCATAGAATGATAGATTTAGGGCTGGAAAAGATCTTGGAGACCAACAAATCCAAACCTTTTTTAGAAATAATGTAACTAAGATTCTAATAGATGACTGAATTATCCAGAGTCAGATAGCTAGTAAGATCTAGGTCAAATTTGAAACCATCTCTTACTGCTTATAATTCCATTGCCCTATCCATTATACCCTATTCTAAGTTAACTTAAATAATAGGGTTAAAGAGAAGAAAATATCTTTAACCAAAATCATCAATCTTATATGAAACCTATCTGCTATAAATCACAGCATTAAGGAAATTGATATTATAATGAAAGTCATGTAAATAACTGATCAGACATATTTGAGTGGGATGTTCTGGAATTTTTTATTACTCATAGTGTACAAGCAACTTTAACTAGCATCTAACAAATGGGAGCATTACACTAAGAACCAACATGGAAGGGTATATTTTCTCCTTGAGGAAACCATTGTTCCCATAATTCATTTTGGATGTCCCACCTCCAGAATCCTTGAACTATAGCTTCTCAGTAAGTTAAAGATTAAAATGCTCTATCTCCTACATTGACCTCCACACTACTGCGGTTCCTGGACTGCTGTTAACTATTGTTTCCCCACATTTTAAAAAAATCCAGTTATATCTATGGAACTCAGACATGGACACCAGTCAACATTTTGAAATTAATCTTGATGCAAGCTGGAAGGAAGAAATAAGAGAGGAAATATATCACAATATATAAAAGTATTTGGGCAACTACATAGTGCAGTGGATTAAGTGTAGAGCCTGGAAAACTCATCTTCCTAAATTCAAATCTAGCCTCGGACATTTAGTTGTGTGGCCCAGAGCAAATCCCTTAACTCTATTTGCCCTTTTTCCTCATCTGTGAAGTGAGCTGGAAAATGAAATAGCAAATCACTCCAGTGTCTTTGCCAAGAAAATCCCAAATGAGGTCATGAAGAGTAATGTTATGGGCCAGAACTTGAAACAAGGTACTAAGTGGAATTGAGGCGACAATGGTTAAATCTAGTCTAGCATTGACTTGATCCTACAACAAATAATGGTTTCCTAGTGATATAATGATTGGTGTATTCTCAGTGTGGAGCATATAAGCAGGGACTGAGAGCCATAGATGGGAAACTCAGAACCAAAGGGAGAAATTCAACTTGATCTTCCATCTTCCTGGTGGCTGGCCTGGCCTCCTGCATTTCCCCCACTAAGACCAAAGCCAGACTGAAAGGCTCTCCAGAAAGCTGCCCAGCATTAGGCAAAGAGATAATAAAGGATTTGGACTTTAACACCTAGCTACACTTGTGGTGATTACTGAACTAAAATGAAAGCTGCTCCCAGAGACCTCAAGAAAACCAAAACAAGAGAACATTACAAGTAAGACATGATTGAAAATGACTGGACAACAAATAACAAATGTTGAGCCTTACTGACTTGGTAGACTTTCTTGGAACATGTTCCAATGTGTTTTTCTGTGCTCTGGTGGTTATATTACACAATTGCAGGAGTGGTTCTAAAAATGATAAAGAAACTGAACTTATAAAATTACAGCTTTCATTGTATTATATTGATTTACTACAACTCTATAGTACTTTTTTCCCCTCCAATCTCCTCTAGAAAGTATCTGAAACATCTGAAACAGAGACTCACCCTTTTTATGTCAAGGATCTATTTGGCAGTCTGGTGAATCTCTGTTCAGAATAATCTTTATAAATAATTGGAGGAAATGCTAAATTTCAGTTAGAAGTTACTGAAAATAAAGGTGTCATTTTTCCCATTCTCACACCCAAGAAATATTTCCACAGATCCCCTGGGAGTCAATGTATCTCAGGTTAAAAACCCCTAATCTTAAAAAAAAATGAGAATAAGAATTAGAAGGGAGGAGAGGAGGAGGAAGAAGGGAGAAAGAGGAGGAAGAGGGAAATGGGAGGAGGAGGAGGAAGAGGATGAAGAAGAGGAGGAGGAGGACAAAGAAGAAGAAATGGAGATGGAAAAGAAGGAGGACCAAGTACAAGAAGAAGGTGATGATGATGATGATGATGATGATGATGATGATGATAGAGAAGGAGGAGAATAAGAATATTATCATTGCTTCCATTGAGGAGGAGGACAAAGAAGAAGAACATGAAGATGGAGGAAAAAAAAAGATGGAGATGGAGAAGAAAGAGGAGAAGTAAGAAGAGGAAAAGATGAAGAAGAAGAAAAGGAGAAGAAGGAGAAGGAGAAGAAAAAGGAGGAGGAGGAGAGGGGGAGGAGAAGAGAAGAGGAGAAAGAAGAGGAGGAGGAAAAAACAGTTTCACATCTAAGCAAACTGAAGCAAAGAAAGTTTAAAAGGGCTTGCTAGTAAAGGGCACAATCAAAACTACATCCAGATCATTTTACATTTCTCCAACACTCAAGTATAATTCATAAATAACAATTAATATTCCTATAGCTCTTTCAAGTTTATAAAATACCTTATATACAAGGTCTCCCAAAAGTCTTAGTGAACTTTTAAACTTTAATAATTCATTCTCTCACTGGAACTTTATGATAACTTTGTGATTGATATTACTAATCTTCATTTTACAAATGAAGCAACTGAGCCTCAGAGATGTTTAGCAAGTGTCAGAGCAGGATTCAAAGCCAGGTGCCTCCTGATTTTAGGTCCAGCCCTCTATCTTTGACATCACACTTGTGATCTAAGGTATGTTACTGAGCTAAAAGACAATATTATAAATAAGGAACTATGAAAACCAGAGGAGTCTATGAGGAGCCACATACTGTCCTTGACACTGAGTGAAACAAAGATTTTTTTGTTTCACTCTTCAGGGCATCACATTCTAGCTGGTATGCTATGCAATATAGACAACTAAGCTGCCAAGTCAGCACCACTTAATTATTTGACCTTAAAGGTTGTGAAATCATTAAAATACATTTATTTTTTTTTGGCAAACCATGCTTTAAGGTTAATGCTCTATTTTCAGAGGATTATACATTACTTACTAAGTATTTTCCTCAGGCACCTTGAAGGCTGAGGTTCCATGGCAGGAAGTAGAACACGCCATGGATTGAAGGCTTTTTCTTTATCGCTTTTTCCAAGAAACTCAATGAAATCAGGATCACTTTAAAAAATATTATCATTGCCTCCATTAAAAGCTGAAGAAAAAAAGAGGGCAATTCAGTGGGACAAAAATAACAGTAAAGAAAAGGAAAAGTATGAGATGTTCATTGATTAACAAAGTTGTGCAAAAGTTTGGAACCCACTGTGCAGCATCAAGTGAAATAAAAAAAAAAAAAACAAAAAACACAAACAAAACTCTACAGGGTATAGAGCTAACGAGCTGGTTTGTCCTTCAGAAATTCATAGGAATATCAAAAATGGGGGGGGTGTTAATTTAATAAATAAAATAACCAAAAAGGAAGCATAATTCAGATGTACTTGTCAGAGGTCTTCATCTGAAAATTCCCCTTATTACACAATGGATTCCATGTATTACATACATACATGGAAAACAGTAAATTACTCATACTTTTGAGGCTTCCAGCTTTTAGAATTTGACAATTTTTATGTATTTATGGTCTGCGATCTCTTAACTTGAATCTTTCCAGCTAGGGGAATTTAAATCCCAATTTCAGGTTTAGCCCAGAGTTAGATCCCAAGTCCAATCTGACCTTTAGGCAAAAGAAATTCATAAAACTCATGATTGCCCAAGTGGTTCAACATTAAATAATCCCTGTGATAGATACCTCTCTCAATATCAGCTTCTGCCAGCAATATAACTCTCCTTGTATTTTGTAAGTCAAGCCCAGGAGGTCCCTGTCTTGTTCTGTCCTCCCTCCTGCTGTCACATATATACCCGATTTCTGCACTACAAAACTGTTAAAGGCACTACAAAACTGATATAGACTCTATCTTATTTTTATCCATTAAACAATTTTATCCAGAATTCTACTAGAGATGGACATCAAGTTCAGCAGTGTCTATTTTCTAGAAGTACAAAATAGGTTGGACTAACTAAGAGATTAGAAATAGCTTCTAACAGTTCTTGTAGCTTTTCTGTAATTTAAAGAGGGGAAACAAAAATAATAGTCCCAAAGATAGAAATACTCTTATCCTTCCTCTAGCCCTGACATCATGCACATCTGAAAAGTAGACTGAACTTCCTTATGTAAAATCTTTATCCCCTTTGCATCTTGGGGAAAATATGAGAATAAAATAATATATCAATGTTGGGATCTAGGAATAAACAAACTGAAGGTGCTTTTAAATGATTTAAAAATATTACAGTACGTTGGAAGTATGTATAGGAATTGTAAGTCTTGGAGAATAAAAGAGGCTGGAAACTTAGAATGTGGATTTTAAATTTGAAGGTATATCAAAAATCATTTAGTCCAGCATCATAATATTACAGATGAAGAAATTCAGACCCAGTAAATTTAAGTAATTTGTCTAAAGGTCACAAAATTGTAAATTCTCATCAAAATTTAAATCCAAGCCCTTGGGTTCTTATTTATGTTCCATGCCTAGGAACTTCTAAGAAGAGGAGGTACAAGATAAAGGGAGGCCATGTCCAGAGCATAAGTTTTAGAACTAAAACAACAACAATAACAACCCATCATCATCATCATTATCATCATCATCCTATCTACATATTATTATTACTATTATTCTTTTTCTACAGAATCAAAGAAGATTTAGATTCATGTCGTATCTCCCATAGCAGTTGTCTGACCCTAAGTAAATCCCTAACTTCTCAGTACTCCAAGAGTTAGGATTGCAACTTATTTATTTCCAGACCAAAAACTCTTTCTACCACAAACTGATTCTAGCTTTAAAGTTGGGAGAAACATGAATAATCAAATAGAATTATGAGAATCATCACAAATTTGTAGTATCATCTTTTGGATGTGTTCTGATTAAAACTGATTTGGATATTGGGTATATTTCCCATTTGACAAATAGAAAGAAAATGTGCAACTTTTCACATCTATCTAAGCATTTTAAAATTTCAACAATGTTTCTTTTCTCCATAGTCAGCTGCTATGTTCATTTATTCTTGGCTCACCCAATTCATGTCCTTTGGTAGAATGATGCTATTAACCGTCAATGAGTTTTCTCTATGATTAAAGGTTAATCTCCTGAACTATTAATGCATATAATCATAATCCTCTGAAATCTTTTAGAAAAGCTTACCAATTTCAATTGAATGAGACATCACTTAATAACTCATGATATGACTGACATGAAAATTGTATTACTATTCCAAAGTGATTTTTTTAAAAAAATTCAGAGAAGACTTAGTCAACTACAGAGGTAAACTTCACATCTGCGGATTAAAGTTAAACATCATTATTTTTGAATAATTAAAATTATGAGTGACAATTTGTAGTACAGTTGAATATGAATGTGTTTGAAACTCACTTGAAGTAATTAACTACAATTAAAATTCAATGGTCTTCAGATTTTAAGTACTATTGTTTAGTCCAACCAGATGATAGTGCTTCAACCCTTAATCTTGCAGAGTTATTGTAAGGAAAATACTTTGTAAGCTATACCATGTTTTATTATTATTATCCACCAAAGTCCTATTTTGATACCTCAGCATGACTTGGAGATGACCCTGAGCTCTCAAAGCCTATTCTAATAGATTTTAAGCTCTGGCAGGTTGTACCATGTTGGAAAGGCTTAGTGAAGTGCCAGCAAAATATGTTCATTGCTTTCCTGAGCAAGCCTTTCTATGTATAGGCTCATCACCACTAGACCAGTAACTTGGGGAGGATTTCTTTGGCCATGGTAACTTATGGATCCATAAAAAATACAAAATGGTTTTTAGCATTACATAGATATGATCATTTCTGTATTAATAGAGGAATAGAACAGAGAACCAAATATGCTAAGAATCCTATCATTTTAGAATATAGACAATAACAATTAAAAAACTGAATGTGAAATAATTATTACCAAGAAGATAGCATATATAGTACTTTGAGACTTAAAAAACTTTATAAATGTGTTGTTTTATCTTCTAATAAGTAGGTAGGTAGTATGATTATCCCCATTTTCAAAAGGAAGAAAGCAATGTAGACAATGATTAAGGGACTTGTCATTGATCAGACTGCTAGTAAGAGGTCAGATTTGAATTCAGGTCCCCATAATCCCAAACCCAGCACTCTAGAATTGAATCATATCAATATTATGCAATACTTTTCCCTACAAGGTAAAAATACTCCATATTATTTGTTCACCTTATCTTCTACTACCTCCAAGCCTTTACCTATGATATTCTAGCCCTATACCTCAAATTACCATTTCTGTATATTGAAATTAGTAACTCCTATGAAGGCTCAAAACAGTCATCTTGTCCACCTGGAAACCTTTCCTGATCCTCCCAAATAATAGTAATATTACTCAGCTCACATTTCTCCTAACACTTAGTCTAGACTAGACTTACATGAACTGATGCTAAGTGAAATGAACAGAACCAAGAGGATATCATTATATACCTCAACAATGATACTGTATGAGGATGTATTCTGATGGAAGTGGATCTCTTTGATAAAGAGATCTAATTCAGTTTCAATTGATCAAGGATGGACAAAAGCAGCTACACCCAAAGAAAGAACACTGGGAAATGAATATAAACTGCTTGCATTTTGTTTTTCTTCCCGGGTTATTTATACCTTCTGAAGCCAATTCTCCCTGTGCAACAAGAGAACTGTTCAGTTCTGCACACATATATTGTATCTAGGATATACTGTAACCTATTTAACATATACAGGACTGCTTGCCATCTGGGGGAGGGGGTGGAGGAAGGGAGGGGAAAATCGGAACAGAAGTGAGTGTAAGGGATAATGTTATTTAAAAAAAATACCCTGGCATGGGTTCTGTTAATAAAAAGGTATTATAAATAAATAAATAAATAAATGATCTACCTAGGGGGAAAAAAAAACACTTAGCCTAAATATTTTCTTGTCACTTATCTCAATCTTTTGAATCCTAGCAAAGTGTTTACAAGCTTTTTGGCTGTAATATTGAAAGTGCTTTGAAAACAGGGCATATAGCTCTATCCCCAATGTTCAGTACATTGATTTATGACTAGTAAGCATTTAGTAAATGTTTGATGAATTAAATTGATCTGGAACAAACTGAATTCCGTTTCCAAACTGAAACTTTTGAACAATTCTATTTAATTTTTCTTAATATTATAGAATCATTATCCTTTGATCATAGAATCTGTCAGGATATCGGGAGACACTCCATTTTCCAGAACTAAGACCTAGGAATCAGACTGTCCCTGAACTTGGAATAACAACAATCCTTTGCACTCACCTGAATGATCCACTTTTTGGCAAGATCACACAAAATAATTGTATTGATTTGACCAGTACCAGGTATTTTCTAAGCTCATACAAGTGCTAGACAAGTTTTGGTCATAAAGCCTTGTTATGAATCAAACTTATCACATTGTTGCTGTTACCCCTTACTGTCAAGACTACAGCTCAGTGCAGCCAATGGTAAAGGTATTGTGTTTTGGCCACACAGGAGTAGGCTCCAATATGGCCTTTATCAGTTTCTGCCTGGGCAGTTGACCAAAGAGAACAGAAAAACAGAATGTGGCTGCCCAACCAAGTCCAGGGGGCTTGGGATGTGGTAAACAGGATGCAATTGTCCACTTAGCCATGTGCAGAAAGTTTGGGTTGTGCTCAATATTTCAAATCTGGGGCCCCAGCAAAGTCTTGTTAATTTCAAAGCCTTGAGAAATTCCAACCAATGATTGAAGAGTAACCTCCCCTGGGAGGAAATAGCCACTACTTTATTCTATAAATACCTATCACCAACTATGTCCTCTGACCAACCAGTTGTCTGATGCCCTTTGATTTTTTCTGGCTTTATGGCAATAAAGCCTCTTCCTTTGAGAAACAAGTCCATCTCGGTAATTCTTTCTGATTAAACCTGCAATCTCACTGCAACACTAGAGTGGGTTCCCCCCCACAGTAGAGGGTAAGGAGGGAGCACATGTATCTAATTTGCCTCCTTATTTTCAAGCCATTTCCCCCTTCCTTTAAAACTAAATTTCTGTTTGATTTCTGGCAGGTCATTTACAGATTAGAGGTTATTTCAGTCTAGTTGACAAATCTAAAAGCTAAAAGTTACTTTTGAAACTTTTTTTTCTGCTTCTGCATCTCCATTTACATTTAGAAACTTTTTTTTAATATTCAGGTTCAAAACTCTTCAGAACTTGGCCCCTGTATGCCTTTTTAGGCTTTTTGAACATTATTCCCACTCTATAATCCAAACCTACTGGCCTGCTCACTCTTCTAACTGTTGAGGGCAAGGACTGATTTTTACATTTATTTTGTATTTCCAGAATTAGCACACAGTGCCTGATATACAATAGGTGCTTTATAAATGTATATTGTCTAATAGACATTTCCCATATTTGTATAGACTGTTTCCTATGCTTGGAATATACTCTTTCCTCATCTTTGCCTTGTGAAATACCTAGTTCCCTTCAGGAGTCAGTCCCAATGTTACTTTCTACATGAAAAATGTTCCTGGAGGAACACTGTGTGCCCTCCTGAAATCATCCTATATCCACTTTGAAAATATCATGTATTTACTTGTGTGTACATGTTTTCTCCATCAGAATGTAAATTCCTTGAAGCTGGACATTGTTTAACTTTTGTCTTTTTACCCCATCACTTAATATAAGGCCTGGAACATGGTAGGCTTGAGAAGTTTTTATGAATTGATTGCCAAAGAAAATTAAACTCAGAGAAGTGATTTGCTGAAGGTCACAGCTAATTAATGTTGAAACCAGAACTTTGGTCCAGATTAGCTGAATTCTATTCCAATGCTCATTCCCTGATATCTTTGGTTTTTTTCTGTACTATTTTCAACTTTATTGTGTGAGCTACTATTCCACATTGCTAAAAAGGGGGATGGCAAATCCCTCTACTATCTCAGTCAAGAAAATTCCCAAAGGAATCATGAAATTGTGATGGTCTCACATCACCAATCTTTCATCACTGATTACTGAACACATTAACTTAATAGTCCAGAAGTATTTCAAACTCAACACATCCAAAAGAGAACTCATTTCCTTTTTCCTTAAATCCTTATCTCTTTCAAAATTCCTTGTTTCTATCAGAAGCAAAGCCATTCTTCCAGGCTTTTAGGTTCACAAGCTCAATGTCATTTTTGATTCTTCTCTTATGCTTACTCCACCTATCTAATTAGTTTCTAAAGTTTTTCTTTTCTGTCTCCATAACATACCTTTCCAATATTATTTACACATTACTTTTTTTATACAACCTATAATCAAGCCAAAAATGATTTTTCTGCTGTTTCACAAAATGTTGCTATTGTTTATCTCTCTTTGTGTGAAATAATACTCCCTTCTCTCATCTACTTCTTTAAATCCCTTGTTTTATTTGAAATCTAACTTGTATGACTTTTCACATGAGATTCTTCTCCCCACATACCTTCTAGTGCTTTCCATCTCAAGTAAACTTTTATCAGAGTTATATTTATTGTCTATTAGAAGGTAAGTTACTTGAAGGCAGGGACTGGTTTATTTTTATCTTTTATTCCTAATGCCTATTAAAGACATAGTAAGTAAGAAATAAATGTTTAAGGAGGATTCTTGAAAGATGGCAGAGTAGGTCAATAAATTTCAAGCTCTCCGGAATTCCCCCACAAACAGAATTGTTGCTCAGGGTAAAAAGATACTGATGAAAAATCAAGATTTTGGCCAGAACAGGGAATCTCCTGACCAAGAAGCTCTAAATAAAGGCCCCAGGCTCAGGATTAATCAATGCAAACACCTCCAGATTAGCTCCACAGAAACATCAAGAGGGGACCTGTGGGTGAACTGGGTTTGGCTGGAGACTCAGCACAAATCAGAGGAACTTTCATCTCCTGGACAGCATATGGAGTCCAGGGTCTAATTCTAGGAAAACAAAGGGAAACATGTGTGGTCAGTAATGCCAAGACTAAAAGGAGCCAGCATACCGAGTGAGTGCTGAAACAATGGGGAAGGAGTTGTTGGCTGCTGGCACTTGCAGAAGGTTGTAACTTTTGGTTTGATGTTCCAGGTCAGAGAGAAGAGAAGTAAAGCTAAAGGCACCATCCCTCATTCCACAATTACAGATGCTTATACTTATACTTTTCATTAAAAATATATTGAATCAGCAAAGAAAAAAACTATAGAAACCTACTATAGGAATAGAGAAGATTGGGATTGATCTTCAGAGGAAGACAATGAAGGGAAAAAGGGGAAAAAAGACTTCTTCTGTCCCAGAGAGTAACCTTAAATGCTTCCTCCCAGATAGCATTTATAGAACACACAAAAAAATTTAAAAATCAAATGAGAGGCATTGAGGAAAAAACTAAAAATAAATTTAAATTTAAAAAATCCAAAAAAGACAAGAACATTCTGGGGATGGGAATTAACAAATTAGAAAAAGAGATACTGAGTTTTAAAGATGAAAATAATTGTTTGAAAATTGGAATTAGGTAAGGGAAAGTTAGTGAAGTATAGGAGACCAAGAAATAACAAAACAGAATATAAAGAATGAAAAAATAGAACAATATATGAAACATAAGAAAAACCACATTTCTGAAGAGCAGATCAAGAAGAGAAAATATGAGAATAATTGGACTACTTGAAATCTGTGACCAAAGAAGTCAATCTTGACACAAGATATAAAATATAATAAATAAAAGATATAATCCAAGAAAATTGTCCTGGAGTAATAGAACATCAGGAGAAAGTAGAAATAGAAAAAAAAATCCACTAATCACCACCATAAAAAAATCCTATGTGGAAAACACATAGGAATATTATTGCCAAATTTCAAGACTTCCAGATAAACGAAAAAATTTGCAAGAAACAAGAAAAAAATTTAAATAAGTGGAGCTACAAATAGCCACAATAAAAGACTGCAAATCCTGAAATGATATGTATTGGCAATCAAAAGAACTAGATGTACAGCCAAAAATATATCCAGCAAAAGTTTTCCTTAATATTGAATGGGAGAAAAATGGACATTCAACAAACATGCAGATTTTCAGGACTTTCTTTCAACTAAACCCAAACTCAACAAAACATTTAGCATGTAACATGTAAGATCCAATATCAAAGATTAATTTCAAGGAACTTGGTGTGGAAAAATTGTTTATTTTTTTTACATGGGAATGTATACATATGTTTAAGATTGACCTCAGCAGTTAGATAGTTCAAAAGAAAGACTAAGGCAGAGTTCAGTATAATCTGACTCTTAAAAAGTAAACCAATTTTTTTAACAAGGTAAAAATAGTAATCATGTTACATAAGTGAAAGAATAGAGATAGAGGCATTAGAGGGAGGAAGGAGGGTTCAGAGTTCTGAAAACCTACTTACATTGGAAATGAGTTAAAAAGGCAACAACATATATATATATACCATGAAAGGTATAGCACCCTCCAAAATCTATAAAGAAATAAGGGGATGATGGGCAGAAGAGAAAGCAAAGAATGGGGGAAGAAGACCAGTGAGGGATTCATGGATAGAGGGAGATTAAGTAATAGAAAAGCAAGGAGCAGAATTTAAACAAAAGAGTTAGCAGGGACAGAAAAGAAGAGATATACACAAATACTACTTCAAGGATCGGGCTTTATTTATTTATTTATTTAATAGGGGAAAAAATCATGGCTAGTAATCATTGATCTTAGCTAAACTTAAAGATTCAATCAAAAAAGATATCTACATTATATGTCAGCCATACTAATATTGTTTTAGATATATGTTTATATATGAGTAAATGTGTATATGTGTATGCATATCTGTGTGTGTCTGAATATATATAGATATGTATTCAGGTTGTTCTATGTATGTGGGAGGATCTATGGATGCAAATGTATATAAGTATGTATGTGTGTAAATATGGGTATGGGTGTGGATGTGTATGTATATATCTATATATGTATATATAAATATATCTGTGCTTAACTATAGCTTGCTTGGGGATGATAAAAAGAATAAAATTTTTAAAATATGCAGCCGAGAACAAGAACAACCTATAAGGAAGCAAAGAAAAAATGGACACTCGTGAATATAATTTCTTATACTATTATATATCCTTTCCTACACTAGTACTTTATTGTTGTAGATTTTGAATCCTACCTGATGTTCTGCTGGGCACATGATGATATTCTGTTCTGTTTTGTTTTCCCTTTTTGTTTTTCTTTTTTCTATTCTTTTTTTAATAAACAGAAAACAAAATTTTAAGGGAAAAAATGTTTATTCATTGATTGATTTGGTCTATTACCTGCCACCTGACAATCAAAAATAATTCTTGGTAAATATTTGAAGTGAAGATAAACTATAGTTCTGCTCCAAAGTAAAATAGTACTTCCCATTTTGTTCCTAATATTCTGACTTCCATTTGGCTATTGTTGCTATAGCTGGTGTTGATTCTGGTAGCATATTAAATGAATATTTACTTATATTAGCCCATTTACAGAGAAAATTTAAGGTCCATGAGGTCTAGACTCAAGATATTTACCCTGGTTAAAAAAAGTAATAGAGCAACAGTAGTAGGCAGTAGCAATAACAGCAACAGTAGCAGCAGCTATAGTAACAGTAGAAGCAGCAGCAACAATAGCAACAGTAGCATAATAACAGTAGCAGCAGCAAGAGTAACATCAGTAGCAACAATAGTAATGTAGCAACAACAATAAGAGAAATAGCAGCAGCAACTGTAATAGTAGTAATAAAGCAGCAACAGTAACTTTGTTACTATTATTATTACTAGCATTTAGAAAACTGTCAGATAATAGTAGGAAAGTTATTCCTCTACATCTAGTTCTCTTTTCCTTTTTGATGATGATGTAATAAGATTGGTATTTTATATTTCTCAAAGTGTCCTTATGTTTCTGTTATATTCTCTATTCTGTTAGCCTATAAACATGCAGATGTTATGCCTCAGTTTCTCTGAATTGTTCTGTCTCAGTTTCCTTGAATTGTTCTGCCTCAATTTCCCTAATGGAAACTCTCCCTTCTTGGTCATTAGGACTGAGATAATTAGGGCTGTGGAGTTTTGATCACTCTTACTATAGTTAACAACAAGCAAATATTGGAGTTCACAACTCTACCACCAATGCATCAGTGTCCCAGTTTTCCCGCAACCCCTCCAATATTCATCGTTATTTTTTCCTATCATCTTAGCCAATCTGACAGATGTATAATGGTAATTCAGAGTTGTCTTAATTTGCATTTCTCTGATCAATAATGATTTGGAACACTCTTTCATATGAGTGGTAATAGTTTCAATTTCATCCTCTGAAAATTGTGTGTTCATATCCTTTGACCATTTATCAATTGGAGAATGGTTTGATTTCTTATATATTAGAGTCAATTCTCTATGTATTTTGGAAATGAGGCCTTTATCAGAACCTTTAACTGTAAAAATGTTTTCCCAGTTTGTTGCTTCCCTTCTTCTTGTTTGCATTGGTTTTATTTGTACAAAGGCTTTTTAATTTGATGTAATCAAAATTTTCTATTTTGTGATCAATAATGATCTCTAGTTCTTCTTTGGTCACAAATTTCTTCCTCCTCCACAAGTCTGAGTGATAAACTATCCTATGTTCCTCTAATTTATTTATAATCTCATTCTTTATGCCTAAATCATGGACCCATTTTGATCTTATCTTGGTATACAGTGTTAAGTGTGGGTCCATGCCTAATTTCTGCCATACTAATTTCCGGTTTTCCCAGCAGTTTTTGTCAAATAATGAATTCTTATCCCAAAAGTTGGGATCTTTGGGTTTGTCAAACACTAGATTGCTATAGTTATTGACTATTTTGTGAATGACTTAGTTTTAACTCACAATGGGGACCACAGAGATTTTTAAGAGAATTTTCATCAAGCTTCAGGATTATATGCTTTTTGAACTTATATTGTTAGATTGCCAAAGTTTTACATTATAATTATAGTTATAGAAGTCTGCTATATTCATACTCTTTTCAGCATCCTACAAAATCAATAATTCCTATGAAAAATTATTTAGCAATCTATAATTATATAAAACCCAGATTTCCATTAAAGGACAAGAGAGGCAAAATGATTGCAAAGAAAGTTTTCATTCTTAAATTTTCTTTCCTTCTCTAAGTTTCCAACTACTTCCCTTTGTATTTAGTATTTGTGTTTAGTATTCCATGTTGTCACTTGAATTCATCATTTTTTGAAAGGGGCCTTACACATTAAGAACATCCTTTCATATCTTTTTGTCTGTCCTTGGATTTGTTTTGTTGCCTGCTTATATTAAGATTTCTTTCTAAACACATCTTTAGAGTCCCATAACAAAAAAAAAATCTTTTTTCTGCATTAAGTACATGTGTGCTAGTTGCTCCATGTAGAAAAGGTACATGAAGAAGATACCTGTTTTGACTATTTTTTAAAAGCTACTTTCAAGACAACAAATATATTTCAGCACTTCCCCCTTTCATTTTTATTTTATTCTGCTTTCCTAAGCCAACTAAAAGGATTTGGCTTTCATGATTATTATCATTATTTTAAAAAATGATTGTGCACCCATAGCAGTGGCATTATGTAGAATATCCAATTAGACACAGTCCCTGACTAAAGGGCTTATGGCCATTTATTGAAAATAAGTTGAAAGAGTCATGGGGAGGGGTTGCTTATTAACTATCTCTCCACACTACCAGTGTCCAGAAATTGTGGTGAGGAAGCTAACTGAAACAGTGATAATCTACTTTCCTTTCCAAGCTATCATTAAATACATCTCTTCTTCCAGTAGCAGGTTAGTTTTCTGACTTTACTTTTTAAATATTGATTGACTTGGAGTGGGGGGGGGGGGAGGTGGTACTTCCTAATGTATTTTATGAGGATGGAATAGAATGTTCCAAATAGTATCCTCATGATCCAAATTCATTAATCAAGAGTGATAGGTTAAATAATTGATTTACCAAATGTTTGATGAGATGCTAAACTCTACAAGGAAACTTTAAACAGAAGGAAAAAAAGTAGAAAGACAGGAAGTATAAGTAAAAAAGGGGGGAACTAAAACTATGAAAATACCATTTATGGGAGAACTGAAACTGTGGTGAGTTTTCCTGTTCTATTTGTATTTAAATACAATGTTTCTGTCAAAAGTTAATAATGATTCTTGAGAAGGGTACTAGCTGTGAGTATAAATGAACATGCAATGTCAGGCTTAAAAGGGAAGAACGTTTTAAACTTTTTAACCTTTCCAAAAGATTGTCAACACATTGAAGGAATAGTTGCTTAGCCTGATAAATGCTGCTGACTTTCTTTTGAAATGACAATAATAAACTTGTTGAGCAAAGACATGGGGGTTGCCAGGAGCCAAAAATTGAAGAAAGGGGAAAAGAGGTGGGAAATGGTTTAAAATGGAGATGAATTTTGAATTGAAAATAAAACTAGAACAAGAAAAAAATATATTTCTTGGAGATTCAGCTAGAATCCTCAGCTGAAAAAGAATTGTACTAAAGACACTGCCTAGAGAGATTTGGGTTGTATGAAGAAAAAAGCATGAGTTGTTACCACAGATAAAGTAAAAATGAAAGCTTTATAGATAATATGCCATGCTTTATAAATAATCTTAACCAACAACTCTGTGGTAAAGTCATTACTGCTTTGCTACATTTAAAGAAAACTAGTATGTATATAGCCTGGCACTAACAATCAATAAAGACATTACATCATTCTATATATTTTTAACTAGATTACTTTTTTCCAAAATAGTTGAGAATCCTTTAACAATATCATTTATTTCAGTAGGTAATGAATGTACCATTGTAAGTTGAGATCTTTTCACCTCTGAAATTACATTTAGAAGCTCTCTTGGGGATATTTTTTTTTCATGAATCTCATACTTTTTTCATCCATAATTTTGAAAATTCAAATTTAAAGAAATCATATTGTAGCAGTTTTTTGCTTCTTTATTTCAACTATGTAATTAAGACAGTTAAATTCACTTATAATATCTCATTTTAAATGATTACTTAACCATAATAGTATTTTTGTTATTTATGCAAGAAAGAGACTTGTGAAAAGTTACATGAAAATTCAAACATGTTAAATGTAGAAAATGCTTTTTTTTAAGGAATGATTAAGTGAAGCTTTTTTTGTTATGAATTATCATTTAAAGTTCACCTAATTTGTATTAAATCTTTTTCCTTTTTACAATCATTAAAGGCCTAGTGAAAGCTGTCTACATTTGTCACTCCTGTCATTCACATCTCCATCTTTTGGACTCTGGCTTCTGTCTCTACCACTTGACTAAAACTACTTTCTCTGAGGATCTTAATAATCTTTTCCACTTCCCCTCAAATTCAATGACCTTTGAAGTATTCAAATTTAACTCCTCTTCAGGATTTAACACTCCCTGGTTACTCTCTCCTGGATTTTTATAATTCTACTCTGCTGTGGTACCTGAAACTCCTCAACCTGCTTTGTTAGATAAAGTTTTCCACTAGAAACTCCAAATATCTACGAAATTACAAATAGGATGAAAATTAATTAATTTATTTATTAACTCAGTAGTAACTACTAATAGTAGTTAATAATTCATATGGTGTGTAAATTGTTTTCTTCACAATGAGACAGATAATGTACTCCAGGGTTCTATGGAATCCTATCTTGTCTTCTCTCACTACATAATCTCTCTCAATGATTTTGGAAGCTCAATTATTATATCTCTGCTGCTGACTATGAGATCTATTATCTCCAACTTTAACATCTTCCTTGAATTCCACTGCTATATTACTAATCGTCTACTAGACAATTGCCTATTTCTAACACAGGCATCTCAAACTCAATATGTCTAAAATGTGACTCATTATATTTTTGCTCCTAAGTCCTTCCCTATTACTATTAAGGACACCATCATTTTTCTACTCATTGAGACTTGCAAACTGGGTGTCATTCTCAATTTCTTGTTCTCACTCATCCCACATAACCAATTTGTCTCCAAATTTCATTTCTATCTTCACTACATTTTTATATTAATCCCGAGGGAATCAGAGAAGATTGGTAGATAATCTCTACTCGTACAGTTGAGATTTTCATGATTTCTTGCCTGGACTACTGCTTCTAACTAGAATCCCTGCTTCAAGGCCCTCCTTCACACCAGTCGATCCACACTCAGCTGAAAATAATACTTTTCTAAAATAGACATCTGACCATGTCATCCCTATTTTCAGTGCACTTCGGTGACTCCCTACCATTTCAGATAATAAAGTTTTTTGTCACTTGAATCTCTCATGAATTGACCCCTCCTATCTTTCCAGTCTTATTTCAGCCTTCCTTCTCTAGATACATGAAGCTTATGATTCAACTACATGGGCCTTTTTATAGCCTCTCAGTCACCATATTCCATTTTCCATCTCTGTTTCTTTTTGCTAATTATCCCCATGCCTAGACTATTTTTTCTCTTCCCTCTGCCTTTTAATTGCCCTAGCATCTTTCAAGATTTGCCTCAAAACTCTTCCTTTAGAGGGGAATTTCCTCATCTTCTCCAGCTACTAGTGCTTTTCTCTGTCAGATTATCTTTATTTATCATGTATATTCAATTAATGAAACTTAATCTGCCCCATCAGAATGCAATTTCTTTGAGGACCGGTGCTTTTGGGGTTTCTCTTTGTAACTTCGGTACTTAGCACAGTGTCTTTCAAAGAATAAGCAGTTAATAAATGTTTGTTGACTAATATGGAGGCAACTGACTGGAAGCAAAATTTTATAGTGGAAAGTGGAAATTTAGCAGTAGATAATTTATATTTTACATCTAGCTAGCTAGAGAGCTAAGTGCAGCTACCACTTACAATATGTGTGACCTGAAACAAGTCATTTGTCGTGGCCTCAGTACTTTACCTGCAGAAATCAGAGGAAATGAACTAGATACTTTCGAAGGCTCCTTCTAAATGTATAATACTAATTATTTCTTTAATTTTGACAATGAAATGTTCTGTGAGTACTATCTAAAGTTGTAACTATAGCAATGCTTCCTAATATTTCTATCTGGGTCAGCCCTAATATACAGGCTTTTACTTCTACTGTGCACCTGCATCACCCTCACTAGTCTAGGCAGATTCAAACCAGCTACAACCCAGCTACAGACAACTCTATTTGAGCAACCATTTCTAAGAATGTACTGTCTCAGCCAACCTCATCCAGCTGTAGGCAAGACTGTGAAAAAAAAAGGCAAAAAAAGCATAAACTAAGTAAAGAGGGAGGGATGGAGAGGTGGAGAGAGAGAAGGGGGGAAAAGGAAGAGAGGGAAAGAGGGTGAGAGGGAGAAAGAAAGAGAGGGGGAGAGGGAGAGAGAAGGGGGGGCAAGGGAGGTAGTGAGGAAGGGAGAGAGGGAGAGAGAAGGAGAGGAAGAGAGGAGGAGAGGGAGAGAGGAGGAGAGGCAGAGAGAGGGAGAAAGAGAGGGAGGGAGCAAGAGGGAGTGAAAGAGGGAGCGAGGGAGGGAGTGAGGGAGAGAGTGAGAAAGGGAGGGAGCGATGGAGTGAGGAACAGAGTGAGGGAGGGAGAGAAAGAGGGAGCGAAGGAGGGATGGAGAGAAGGAGAGAAGAGAGAGGAAGTGAGGGAGAGAAGAAGAGAGGGAGAGAGGGGGAGAGGAAGAGAAGTGGGGAGCGAGGGAGAGGGGGGAGCGAGGGAGGGATGGAGAGAGGGAGAAAAAGGAGAGGAAGAAAGGGAGAGAGGGGGAGAGGGAGAGAGGGGCGAGTGAGGAAGGGAGCCAAGAAGGGAGCAAGGAAGGGAGCAAGGGAGGGAGGGAGCGAGCGTGTCGGGAATTGAGCAGGAGCGTGCAGGGGAGGGAGCAGGAGTGCACTGGGGAATGAGCAGGAGCGAGCAGAAGAGAGAGGAAGCGAGGGAGGGAGCAAGGGAGGGAGGAAGAGAGTGAGGGAGGGAAGGAGAGAAGGAGGGAGGGAGAGAGAGAGCAAAGGAGGGAAGGAAGAAGAGAGAGGGGGGGGAGGGAGAGAAGGGGGGAGGGAGGAAGAGAAAGATGGGGGAAGGGAGTGAGGGAGAGAGAAAGAGAGAGAGAGAAAGGGAGAGAGGGAGCGAAGAAGAGAGTGAGGGAGGGAGCAAGGGAGGAAGGGAGGGAGAGAGCAAGGGAGGGAGCGAGGGAGGGAGTGTGCAATTCTAGATGGTCATACAAAAGTGCCCATGTGGCCAAGTCATGACATCCTGTTCTACATATAGATGATGTGCTGGCTGATGAAGAACCTATGTTTTCTTGATGTTAATTGTTAGGCCAAAATTAGTACAAGCATCAGAGAACTGATACACATATAACATATTTATATTATTATATATTACATATATATGAATATATAAAATCGTATATACATATGATTCTACTAGGTCCCTTGAGGACTTTCTTTTCCCATTGGCAATAAAGAGAAAAAGCCATAGAAGAAGTATGTATGTACATTGTGTATGTGTGTATGCATAGGCATGTGTATATAATATATGTTTGTGCATATATATGTATATATTATATATATATATGTGTGTGTGTGTATATTTTGTATGCATATGTGTATTATTCAATACAGTTAACCATGTAAACCAATTTATTGTATAACTAAATAGGCATTAACAAATCACTACTGAAGGCTTTTTTTCTCTTTTTTTTCTTTTTATTTTTTTTTATTATAATAAATTTTTATTGACAGAACCCATGCCTGGGTAATTTTTTACAACATTATCCCTTGCACTCACTTCTGTTCTGATTTTTCCCTTCCCTCCCTCCACCCCCTCCCCTAGATGGCAAACAATCCTATATATGTTAAATATGTTGCAGTATATCCTAGATACAATATATGTATGACAGAATCGAACAGTTCTCTTGTTGCACAGGGAGAATTGGATTCAGAAAGTAAAAATAACCCGGGAAGAAAAACAAAAATGCAAATAGTTTGTATTCATTTCCCAGTGTTCTTTCTTTGGGTGTAGCTGCTTCTGTCTATCCTTGATCAATTGAAACTGAATTAGTTCTTTTTGTCAAAGAAAGACACTTCCATCAGAATACGGCTTCATACAGTATCCTTATTGAAGTATATAATGATCTCCTGGTTCTGCTCATTTCACTTAGCATCAGTTCATGTAAGTCTCTCCAAGCCTTTCTGTATTCATCCTGCTGGTCATTTTTTACAGAACAATAATATTCCGTAACATTCGTATACCACAATTTACCCAGCCATTCTCCAATTGGTGAGCATCCATTCATTTTCCAGTTTCTAGCCACTAAAAACAGGGTGCCACAAACATTTTGGCACATACAGCTCCCTTTCCCTGCTTTAGTATCTCTTTGGGGTATAAGCCCAGTAGTAGCACTGCTGGATCAAAGGCTATGCACAGTTTGATAACTTTTTGGGCATAATTCCAGATTGCTCTCCAGAATGGTTGGATTCATTCACAACTCTACTAACAATGCATCAGTGTCCCAGTTTTCTCGCATCCCCTCCAACATTCATCATTATTTTTTCCTGTCATCTTAGCCAATCTGACAGGGGTGTAATGGTATCTCAGAATTGTCTTAATTTGCATTTCTCTGATCAATAGTGATTTGGAACACTCTTTCATATGAGTGGTAATAGTTTCAATTTCGTCATCTGAAAATTGTCTGTTCATATCATTTGACAATTTATCAATTGGAGAATGGCTTGCTTTCTTATAAATTAGAGTCAATTCTCTATATATTTTGGAAATGAGGCCTTTATCAGAACCTTTAACTGTGAAGATGTTTTCCCAGTTTGTTGCTTCCCTTCTAATCTTGTTTGCATTAGTTTTGTTTGTACAAAGGCTTTTTAATTTGATATAATCAAAATTTTCTATTTTGTGATCAGTAATGGTCTCTAGTTCATCTTTGGTCACAAATTTCTTCCTCCTCCACAAGTCTGAGTGATAAACTATCCTATGTTCCTCTAATTTATTTATAATCTCATTCTTTATGCCTAAATCATGGACCCATTTTGATCTTATCTTGATATACAGTGTTAAGTGTGGGTCCGTGTCTAATTTCTGCCATACTAATTTCCAGTTATCCCAGCAGTTTTTGTCAAATAATGAATTCTTATCCCAAAAGTTAGGATCTTTGGGTTTGTCAAACACTAGATTGCTATAGTTGACTATTCTGTCTTGTGAACCTAACCTATTCCACTGATTAACTAATCTATTTCTTAGCCAATACCAAATGGTTTTGGTGACTGCTGCTTTATAATATAGTTTTAGATCAGGTACAGCTAGGCCACCTTCATTTGATTTTTTTTTCATTAATTCCCTTGAGATTCTCTACCTTTTATTCTTCCATATGAATTTTGTAGTTATTTTTTCTAGATCATTAAAATATTTTCTTGGAAGTCTGATTGATATAGCACTAAATAAATAATTAGTTTAGGGAGTATCATCTTTATTGCCCTATCAAGTGCACTTAATATTTTTCCAATTATTTAAGTCTGACTATTTGTGTGGAAAGTTTTTTGTAATTTTGCTCGTATACTTCCTGACTTTCCTTTGGCAGATAGAATCCCAAATATTTTATGCTGTCGATAGTTATTTTGAATGGAATTTCTCTTTGTATCTCTTGCTGTTGGATTTCGTTGGTGATGTATAAAAATGCTGAGGATTTATGGGGATTTATTTTGTATCCTGCAACTTTGCTAAAGTTATGAATTATTTCTAATAGCTTTTTAGTAGAATCTCTGGGGTTCTCTAGGTATACCATCACATCATCTGCAAAGAGTGATAGTTTGGTTTCCTCATTGCCTACTCTAATTCCTTTAATCTCTTTCTCGACTCATTGCCGAGGCTAGTGTTTCTAATACAATATTGAATAATAATGGTGATAGTGGGCAATCTTGCATCACTCTAGATCTTACTGGGAAAGGTTCCAGTTTTTCCCCATTGCATATGATGCTTACTGACGGTTTTAAATATATGCTCCTGACTATTTTAAGGAAAAGTCCATTTATTCCTATACTCTCAAGTGTTTTTATTAGGAATGGATGTTGGATTTTATCAAATGCTTTTTCTGCATCTATTGAGATGATCATATGGTTTTTGTTAGTTTGGTTATTGATATAGTCGATTATGTTAATAGTTCCTAATATTGAACCAGCCCTGCATTCCTGGTATAAATCCTACTTGGTCATAGTGTATTATCCTGGGGATGATCTTCTGTAATCTTTTTGCTAATATTGTATTTAAGATTTTGGCATCATATTCATTAGGGAGATTGGTCTATAATTTTCTTTCTCTGTTTTCAGCCTACCTGGTTTAGGTATCAGTACCATTTGGTAGGACTCCTTCAATCCCTATTTTTTTCAAATAGTTTATATAGCATTGGAGTTAATTGTTCTTTAAATGTTTGGTAGCAATCACATGTAAATCCATCTGGTCCTGGGGATTTTTTCTTAGGGAGTTGGTTAATAGCTTGTTCTATTTCTTTTTTTAGATGGGGCTGTGTAGGATATTTACTTCTTCCTCTTTTAATTTGGGCAAGTTATATTTTTGAAGGTATTCTTCCATTTCATTTAAGTTGTAGAATTTATTGGCACAAAGTTGGGCAAAGTAATTCCTAATTATTGCTCTAATTTCCTCTTCGTTAGTGGCGAGTTCTCCCTTTTCATTTTTAAGACTAACAATTTGATTTTCCTCTTTCCTTTTTTTAATCAGATTTACTAAGGGTTTGTCTATTTTGTTGGTTTTTTCATAGTACCAACTCTTAGTTTTATTAATTAATTCAATTTTTTTTTTATTTTCAATTTTATTGATCTCTCCTTTTATTTTTAGAATTTCAAATTTGGTGTTTGACTGGGGGCTTTATTAAGTCCTTTTTCTAGCATTTTTCGTTGCAAGCCCAATTCATTGACCTTCTCTTTCTCTATTTTATGCAAGTAGGCCTCTAGAGATATGAAATGTCCCCTTATTACCGCTTTGGCTGCATCCCACACATTTTGGTATAATGTCTCATTATTGTCATTTTCTTGGGTGAAGTTATTAATTATGTCTATGATTTGCTATTTCACCCAATCTTTCTTTAGTATGAGATTATTTAGTTTCCAATTACTTTTTGGTCTACTTTCCCCTGGCTTTTGGTTGAATGTAATTTTCATTGCATTGTGGTCTGAAAAGGATGCATTTACTATTTCTGCCTTACTGCATTTGAGTTTGAGATTTTTATGTCCTAATATATAATCAATTTTTGTATAGGTTCCATGAACTGCTGAAAAAAAGTGTACTCCTTTTTGTCTCCATTTTGTTTTCTCCAGAGATCTATCATATCTAACTTTTCTAGTATTCTATTTACCTCTTTGACTTCTTTCTTATTTATTTTGTGATTTGATTAATCTAATTCTGAAAGTGCAAGGTTGAGATCTCCCACTATTATAGTTTTGCTGTCTGTTTCTTCTTCCAGTTCTCTTAATTTCTCTTTTAAGAATTTAGATGCTACACCACTTGGTGCATATATGTTTAATATTGATATTGCTTCATTATCTATGTTACCTTTTAGCAACATATAGTGCCCTTCCTTATTTTTTAATTAGATCAATTTTTGCTTTTGCTTGATCTGAGATCAGGATGGCTACCCCTGCTTTTTTTATTTCACCTGAAACATAGTAGATTCTGCTCCAACCTTTTACCTTTACTCTGCAAGTATCTCCCTGCTTCAGATGTGTTTCCTGTAAACAACATATTGTAGGATTCTGGCTTTTAATCCATTCTGCTAACCGCTTCCTCTTTATGGGGGAGTTTACCCCGTTCACATTTATGGTTAAAACTACCAATTCTGTATTACTTGCCATATTGTTAACCCTTGTTTATGCTTTTCTCCCTTCTTTCCCCTTTACCCCCCTTCCCAGTATTAAACTTGTGAGCACCACTTGCTTCTCACAGCCCTCCCTTTTTAGTATCCCTCCCTCCACCTTAGAGTTCCTCCCCCAATCTTACTCCTTTCCCTCACAGCTTCCATATTCCCTCCCACTTAGCTTATTTCTTCCCTTCTCACTTTTCAGTGAGGTGAGAGAAGTTTCAGCATAAATTGAATATGTCTAAAATTTTTCTCTTAAAGCCAATTCTGATGGCAGTAAGATACCCACTATATTCATCCCCCTCCATTCTTTCTCTCAGATATAATAGGTTTCCTTTGCCTCTTCATGAGATGTAGTACCCCCACTTTACCCTTTCCCAGGTACAATGTCTTTTCCACCTCTAGTTTCTAGAACAAGGTAATCATGTGTTCTTTATACATCTTTATATCAGAAATATAGTTCCCAAGATTTCTTTTTATCTTTTTAGGTTTCTCTTGAGTTCTATATTTGTAGATCAAACTTTTTGTTAAGTTCTGGTTTTTTCATCAAAAATAGGTGAAATTCACTTATTTTGTTGAATGACCATCTTCTTCCCTGGAAAAAGATGCTCATTCTGGCTGGGTAAGTTATTTTTGGTTGCATACCGAGTTCCTTAGCTTTTCAGAATATCATATTCCAGGCCCTTTGATTTTTTAATGTGGATGCTGCTAGATCCTGGGTAATCCTTATTGTGGCTCCTCTATATTTGAATTGGGTTTTTCTAGCTGCTTGCCATATTTTTTCCTTCGTCTGAGGGTTCTGGAATTTGGCCACTATATTTCTTGGTGTTTTGATATTAGGATCCCTTTTAGTAGGTGATCGATGAATTCTTTCAATGTCTATTTTACCCTCTGTTTCTATGACTTCTGGGCAGTTCTCTTTGATAATTTCCTGGAAAATAATGTCCAGGCTCTTTTTTTTCATCATACATTTCTGGGAGTCCAATAATTCTCAGACTGTCTCTCCTGGATCTATTTTCCAAGTCTGTTGTTTTCCCAAGAAGGTATTTCACATTTTTTTCCATTGTTTGATTTTTTGGTTTTGCTTGACTGATTCTTGTTGTCTCTTGAAGTCATTCAATTCCATTTGTTCGATTCTGATTTTCAATGAAGTATTTTCTTCACTCACTTTTTTTATATCTTTTTTTAATTGTCCAATTGAGTTGTTTTGTTCTATGGAATTTTTTTTTTCCATTTTGCCAATTTTATTTTTTAGAGAGCTATTTTCTGTTTCCAGTTCACTACTCCTCTTTTTCAAGGATTTGATTTCTTTATCCACTCTCTCTTCAAATGAATGGGATGACTTCTCCAGACTCTCTTGCCAAGCCTCCCTCTCCTTTTCCCATTTTTCCTCTAGCTTTCTTGTGAGAGCTTTTTTAATTTCTTCTATGAGATTCATCTGTGCTGAGGAACAGATGATCTCCTTTGGGGATTCACCTGGAGACAGTCTGTTTTTAGTCTCCTCAGGGTTTAGAGTCTGCTCTCTATCCATATAGAAGCTGTCAATAGTTAAGGTCCTTTTCAATTTTTTGCTCATTTTGTCAGAGAAGAGTCAAAGACAAACTAGCAAAGAAAAAAAAGAAAAAACCCCAAATGGAATCTGCTTTTTTGGGCAGAGGGGCTGGGTGGTATTATATCCTCTACAGACTGCAGGAGGGCAGCAGTGAGGCACTAGCAGAACTGTGCTGTGCCTGCGCTCTAAGACTCTGAGAGCCATGCTGAGCCACTGTAGGGGAGGGATGGCCAGGTCCTGACAGACTCCAGCTGTTTGGGGTTGTATTGTTCACCTCCCCCTTTCCCCCTCAGGTGTTTTTAGCTTCTCTGCTGGGCTACTGACTTGCTGTCAGGGCAAAGTATCCAATCCTGTAGCAAAACTCCCCCTGCAGAGATGGCTGAGATCACACCCCACCCCGCTCCAGGCTGCTCAGCTGTGAGCTGCCTGCCAGGCTCTTGCTGCCACTGCTTGCTCTCAGCCTGTGCCCGATCTAAAACCTTTCCCGCCCTCAAGCAAAAACAGACCTTTGCTGGTGAATTTCAAGGATGTCTTCTCTTGGTAACTATTTTTGGAGGGCGGGGAGGGGGTTTCAGTCAAGCATTAATTCAGAGGCTTGTCATGAAATGAATTCTGAGGGAAAGCACAGAGCTTACACCGCTGTGTGCCTTCTCTCCACCATCTTGGCCAGAAGTCCCTACTGAAGGCTTATATGGGAGATGCTGCATTATTAAAAAACAAAATAAAACAAACAAATGAACAAACAAAAACAAAACACTGAGCATATAGTACCCACTAAAGAATACAGAAGTCATATAGTTAGAAGAAACAAGTAGTGAATGTCTCTTATATGGGCTAGATCCTCCCTAGGTACCAAATGAACAAAATCAATATTGGATTAATCCTCTATGAACACTTTATGGAAAGATGTGAGCAAGACTTTGACAAGACTAGAAGATGGGATATAATTCTAATCTGCTTAGGTGAAGCAAATATTAACATAAATAATATAATTCATCCAACAAATGTATGTAAAGAGCAGGACACATATTACCTGAGAATGTTGGTACTTATTCACTCATTTTTGAACCAACTCAGCAGGAATATGAGAAATGTAACTGGATGGTCTCCCATTTAGGGAGCTGAGCTCTGAACTATACATAACTGATGAATAAGAGATTATTTATTCCCTGCTTGGGAGATAACATATCACATAGCATAGTCCTTGTGGGAGCAAATCTAGAGAGGCTTCTGACAATCCCAGAATAAAGTTTTCTGCTATTTCTAAATAATCAGAAAACAATGAAATCTAATTGATTCTAGAAGATTATGCTATCTATAGCATAATAAGCCCAGGGAATTCAGTAAATTGAGTTATTCAGCATAGATGTCTCATCCAGGAAGATATCAGTCCAGAAGACAAGGAATCTGACTGATCCAAAATATCCAGAAAAGGCATCATGCCCTATGGGTATTTAACCTAGCTTAGCTATCACCAACACTAAACTTTGGCAAGACTCAGAGAGGAAAGACAATAAGTCCTTGAAATTCTGGAATTTAAGTTAATAATCTACAAGAAATGCAGACTGAAAGATTAGTAGAAGCAATCAAAATCGTGTAAGATCAAGATGAAGTAACCATAATCTATACCATCCTGTCTGCTCTAAATATTGTACCAAATATTTTGGTGAGTTTATATAAGCTGAGCTCTATCCAAATAGTTAATTCAATTACAAAGAGTGATTTTTTTAAAAATCCATCTGTTCAATAATGTATAGCACACAAAATATAAGAGAATAATATCAACATAGTGACATCTTCCAGGACCATTTCAATATAAATGCCATTGAAAAAAATGAGAGCAAGATAATATACATGAATAATATACTCATATAATGCTTTCAGATTCAGAGAATATTGTTATTATAACACTTGGAAACTGAATAATAGAAAAATTATATATCCATTATTGACTGGAAAAATGCTAAGCTTCATAAAGTTCAAATGACTTATCTTAAATCATAAAGCCAAGTGTAGTTGAGGCAAATTATAGATGTTATAAATGAGTCTCCAAATCTAATTTTTCCTCAGTTACTTAGATAAAAACAATTATAGATCAGAATTATTTGAATATTTAAGATAGTTACCTTAAGAGTCAGATTGCTTTATCTAAGAAGATAAGAGAAAAAGAGGGGAAAATAAACTCAAAGCTCTAAAATTCCTTCTAAGGGTAGAATGCTAACTTTATACTAGAAGGGACTATGACTTCACTTTATCTTGTCTCCTTTCTTACAACCTTCAACTTGGCTGAAATCTAAATGAATCAAACTATTACATTAGGTATTTGTAGTACTAAATTTTGTTGCCTGTCATGACATGTTGCATTATTTCTTTGCATAATCTGAGTTTATCTGGCACTGTGCTAAGTGTTGGGGATATAAATAAGAAAAAAAAATTTCTAACCTGAAAAAGCTCACAATCTAATAGAATACTACACATAAAAGAAAACTGAAAAGGAGACTACCAAGGGACAAGTGATTCCATTGAGTCAAAGCTAAACAAAGTTATTTTTAATAGTATTTTTCCAATTATATGTAAAGACAATTTTTAATATGGATTTTTACATAATTTTGAATTCCAAATTTTTCTTCCTCCCTTCTTTATAAACTGTTACATATTTGAAACAGGTAATATATGTGCAGTCATGCAAAACATTTCCATATTAGTCATGTTATAAAAAAAAAAAAAACAGAGCAATAGGAAAAAATATTTTAAAATAAAGAAAGTGAAAATAATATACTTTTATCTCCAGGAAGACTCCATCAATTCTTTCTCTGGATGTGGTAGCATTTTCCATCTTGAGTACTTTGTAATTGTCTTGAATCATTGTATTGCTGATAAGAACTAACTTATTCATAATTGAACATCACACAATGTCCGGATTGTATGTGTAATGTTCTCCTGGTTCTCCTCATTTCACTTTGCGTCAGTTCATATAAGACTTTTTGTTTTTTTCTAAAATCTGCCTACTCATCATTTCTTATTGCACAGTTGTTTTCCATTACATTCATAAACCCCAGTTTATTCAGTCATTCCCCAGTTGATGCAACCAAGCTTTTAATAGAATGGAGTTACAAAGAAGGTTGTGAGTCTTCCATAAAAAAAGGGTTTGGAAGGAGTTTAGTATTCTATTCTCCAGCCTTTAGAAGTGAGAGGTACTTGAAGAAAAATTGAGGTATTGAACATCAAAATCTGAATCAGTCTTAATGGTAATGAAATTTCAGATGATTAGCTTAAGGGAGGGACAGAGCTCATATTACTCCCATCAAGCCAAGCAGAGTATTTGTCCCAACACTGTCAAAAGAAAGGAACACTTTGTCAAACAGAAAGTAAATTGTAAATGTAACAGAATGTCAATTATAGAGGCAATTAATATTTATTATCCTGACTATAGCTCCACTATATTTGAATTGTATCTTTCTGAATGGTTGCACTATTTTCTGCTTGATTTGGGAGTTCCAGAATATGGCTATAATATTCCTGGGAGTTTTCATTTTGGGATCTCTTTCAGGAAGTTATCAGTGGATTCTTTCAATTTCTATTTTACCCTCTGGTTTTAGAATATTAAGACAGTTTTCTTTAATAATTTTTTGAAAGATGATGTCCAGATTCTTTTCTAATCATGATTTTCACATAAACCAATAATTTTTAAATTATTTCTTCTGGATCTATTTCCAGGTCAGTTGTTTTTCCAGTGAGATAATTCATAAATTTTTTTCTATTTTTTTTTTTGCTTTTGCTTTACTATATCTTGATTTCTCATAAAGTCATTGGCTTCCATTTGCTCAATTCTATTTTTTAAGGAATTATTTTTCTCAATAAGCTTTTGTACCTCCTTTCTCAATTGGCCAGTTTTGCTTTTTTAAGGCATTCTTCTCCTCATCAGATTTTTGAATTTCCTTTTACATCATTCTCAATTTTTTTCCTAATTCCTCCTCTATCTCTCTTACTTGATTTTCAAAATGTCTTTTGAGCTCTTCCATGGCTTGACCCCAGTTCTTTTCTTTTTTTGGAGGCTTTGAATGTAGAGCTTTTGTTTTTATCATCTTCTAAGTATATGTTTTTATCTCCCTTGTCAAAATAATAACTTTCCATGGTCAGAAACTTTTTTTTGTTTTCTGCTCATTTTCCTAGCTTATTATTTGGCTTTTAACTCTTTGTTAAAGTGGAGTTCTGTTTTCAGGGTGGAGGGTGCCCTGTCCCAAGCTTCAGGGATTTTGTGCAGCTGTTTTTAGAGATGCTTGTAGGGACCTAACCACAAGCACTCTTTTCTGCCTTGGAGTTATTAGGAGTGTCCCCACTCCACTGTAGCTGTAAGAACTAATGTGATAAATCAACAGTTTTGCTTTGCTGATGGCTCCCACCCAAGAGTTGAGTTGGGGTTGCACTGCCACAGCCTGCACTGGGATTGCACACTGGATTCCCACTCTGTTGCCACAGTCCCTCTCCACTGACCTTCTGAGCCCTCCCTGATTTTTCAGGGCCAAAAGGTCCAGAAGCCTCCAGAATTGCAGGCAATGAATATTGATTAAGTTCCTGCTATGAGCCAGCAAAGGAAGCTAGGTGGCACAGTGAGTGGACTCATCTCCCAGGGTTCAAATCTGGCCTCAAACAATTCCTAGTTATGTGACCCTGGGCAACTCACTTAACCCCATTTGTCTCAGTTTCCTCATCTATAAAATAAGTTGGAGGAGAAAATGGCAAACTACTCCAGTATCCTTGCCAAGAAAACCCCAAGTAGGATCATGAAAAATCATACACAACTGAAACAACTTAATAAAAACTATGTGCCAGACGAAAGGAAGGCAACATGCAAACAACTATGTACAAACAAACTATTTAGAGGATAAATAGAAAATAATCATCAGAATTGAAAGATTAGGAAGAGTTTCTCATAGGAGGTGAGATTTTAGTTGGGTCTTAAAGAAAGCCAACAAATCCAGAATTGAGGAGTGAGAACATTCCAGGGAGTAAGTCAGTGAAAATGCCAGGAGTTAAGTGTTTTGTTTAAGAAATAGCAAGAAGACCATTGTCATTGGATAGCTGGGGAGGTGACGTATAAGGTGCAAAAAGACTAGAAAGCATAACAGTACTCTGTTTCAGGATAAAAATAAATCATTAAGTTCTTGCTATATCTTGGATGTGAATGTCCTTGAGTAAATATCTAGGTCCTTGTCTCCCAAGTTCATGGCCAGTAAAATAGATTTTGATGATTGATATCATTTCCTGAGTAGATCTGACTACCAGGAAAGGAAAATTGTAGAGGGGAAACTCAGATGATCTACTTTTCTAAGTAGGTATAAACTCCTTAGTAAATTAATTGATTAACATTCCAACTTACAAAACAGATCTTGTTTGAGTTTGTTCATGTTTTCAGGGCCTACTGTCCCCAATTTCCCAGTACTATAGAAGTAGAATCTGCAAGAGAAATAATTATCAGTTTTTTGAAGGCTGATTCTTTTGAAGAATAACTAATTATAAAGATGATATTGCTTTTGTGGCCAGGAAACATTAATATTATGAGAGATATAAATAATCTTATGGTATAATTTTAAAATTGATTGATAATAAGGTATTAGTAAAATTAATGATAATGTTAATGATTGATTTAATAATATTAATAGGGACTTGATCACTTTAGGTTGCAATGTCTATGAATATCTGTTTTATTAAATATCTGTTTTAAAGAGTCAATTTTGCTCCCAATCTCCTTCAAATAGCAAGGTGAGAGATGATGGCAAAGAAGAGAATTGCTGTGATTGGAGCTGGAGTTTGTGGCTTAGGTGCTATAAAGTGCTGCTTAGATGAAGATCTGGAGCCCACCTGCTTTGAAAGGAATGATGATATTGGAGGACTCTGGAAATTCCAAGTGAGCTTTTTTTCTCAATAATTTTTTTAAAATCCTACTTCTGTTCTGTTCAAGAGGAAAAAAAATCTGGAAGCAGCTAGGTAGTACAGTGAATAGAGCACCAACCCTAAAGTCAGAAGGACCTGGGTTCAAATCTGATCTCAGACATTTAACACTTCCTATCTGTGTGACCTTGGGCAAGTCACTTAACTCCAATTACCTTAGCAAAGAGAGAGAGAGAGGGAGAGAAATAGAGACAGAGAGGCAGAGAGAGACACACACACACAGAGAGAGAGAGAGAGAGAGAGAGAGAGAGAGAGAGAGAGAGAGAGAGAGGGAATCTGCTATTTGTTATCAATTTTAGATTTTGATTTCATAGGCTAGTGTGCCATACTAAAAAAAAGTATTTGATTTGGAGTGGCACTATTGGAGTTCTAGACTGGTGCCATGGCTGTCCCAAAAGAATCTGGAATTTTAAATAATTTCCGAGGCAAGAGGCAAAGTTTTATTATAATTATAATGCCAATTAAAGCAAGCTAAATTCCAAAAGAGGAAGATAGCAAAGAAGAAGGAGCAAATGGGTAAATTTGTAGGGAAAACTATTATAAATGGAATTGGAGATCACAGAACAAAGAACAGAGCAAAGTAAATGACATCATGAGATTGGGGTTCACATGATTGGTGGGAAGTTTGGTGATGGGGGCTAACAATGATCCCCCTTTCTTCTTTTATGAAACCAAGAAGTGCTCATTATTTGAATCCAGATGTGAAATAGCAGTCCAGACTCTTGGATGACAAATCAGATATCCTTAAAGGATAGGTTGGTGGAATAAAGAAATCAGAATAATTTCCTTTCTTTCACACACATTCTCTAAGACTATCACATCACTTCCAATAGGTACATTCCTAAGACGACTACATCATTTTCAATATCAAGGTACTTAGGGTTTCTTGAAGAATAATGGGGTTTCTACTATTATTGGGTTTCTGCTACATCCAAAAGACCTGGATTCATATTGTGTATTGATACCCAGATATAAATGATCCTTGTGATACTCTGAAGGTTATTTTTTTTAAAATTTGTTCCCAAGATAAATTAGCTCTATTAAAAGTTATCATTATTGCTATTATTATTATAGCACCTTTCACAGAATAACTATCAGTTTCCTATAACGGTTACCATTCCATCCACTATCCCACACCCAGTAATCAGACTTCTTGAATGTCAAATTCAGGCAAGGAGAGCACAGTGGGTAAGCTTACCTAAGGTTATATTTATAACTTAATCTTTAAAAGTAATTCCTTTAAATAGGGAGCTATCAAATCCCATTTCCTGTGGTAGTATGTAGGCAGACAGCTTCATAATAACTTGGGATGTTTCTCTCCCCTCAGGGATTATAAAACCCTTCTCTACTCCTCCACTCCATGTGCCTTGATTGTCCCCTTTGCTGTGCTTTTCCCAAGGCAAAAATTCCTACTTCTGATTCCACTATTTTTTGGTAGTCTCCAAACTCATAAAATCCCCTGGTCTCCTCCTCCTTCTGCTTCCCCATCTATAAAATGAGGAATTTATACTATGTGAACCCCAATATCTCTTCCAGGTCTAGAATTAGGTGACTGAGACAAAGTTCTGAATGATCAGAATACACTATGTATTTGGTCAATGTAAATAAGATAAGAAGAAAAAATGATAATAAAATGTGAGAGAATTCTTGAGCATGCATTCAGTAAACATTCACTAAATATCTTCACTATTTGACAAAACTATGCTAAAAGCGAAAGAACATAAAAGAACTAGGATACTCCATTTCCTGTGAAATTTATAATCCAGTTAGAGAGATGAAACATAGCCAGAGAATAATTCCAAGGCAGCACATAATGTTTGTGACAGAATGGTACACAATGCTGTCTCCTGGGATAGAATATACTTTCTTGACATAAAATATGCTTTCATGCTGAGAAAATCCAAAAGCAAACCATTAGTCAGGTAATAAAGATTAAAAGTATTGGAAAGTTTTTTTTTTAATTTACAATTCATTGAAATACTCAGAACTCTCAGAAAAATTTGAAAATATCTCATTGGATGATAAGATCTGTGTAATAGCTCAGGTATCATTGAGCTTTATTACTTCTGTGTACTTCCAGTGTTAAAATGCAATTTGGTCAATAACTTTAAACTATATTTACTACAATTCTAGGGAGTAGTGACATTTACAGATTTTTAGATTAATTTGGAACTTTCTGGTTAATCTTCAATTTTAGTTCCTTTCTTTTGGGCAATATTTGGGCCAGTTTCTCATGGGAAATATTGAATTTGTATTAAGCCAAGTTTTCAACTCAGTAAGTAGAAGAATCATATTAGAGGGTGACAGAAATTATCCAGGACTTGTTCATGGTCTAGTGATTTTTAGGAAATACCAACACTAACTCAGTATCCTCCAAGAGAGTGGAAGGGTGAAGATCTATGCACTTTGAAACCTTTGCACTTTGAACTTTGAACAAGAAATTGTTGTTCAATTATTTTCAATTATTTACCATTCTCCATGACCCCATTTATAATTTTCTTTACAAAGACATCCCAGTTCTTTTTACACATGAGGAAACTAAGACATATAGGATTAAATGACTTGCTTAGGGTCCCACAACTAGAAGGTGTCTGAGGCCACATTTGAATACAAGAAGAGAAGTCTTGACTTCAGGGATCCACTGTGCCACCTATCTGCCCAATCAAATCAAGAAGCTCTGAGTTCAAATTCAGACTTAAACATTGGCTAGCTATGTGACCCTAAGCAAGATACTTAGCCTCTATTTGCTTCAATTTCTTCATCTGTAAAATGGGGATCATAATATTATCTATCTCCCAAGATTTTTGTGATCATTCATTGGGATAAGTACTAACCACTTATCATAGGCTCTGGCACATAGTAGCACTATACAAATGCTAGCTTTTGTTATTAAAATGAGAAGACACTCAATTATTATTGGAATAATATATTTTCCCATATATTTGGTATTTTGTTTTGTTTCTATATTAATCATAAGATATAATAAGAGAGGATTTCTTTCACAGAAAAATACTGTGGAGAAACTGCCCAGTATCTACAGATCTTTGACAATCAATACATCCAAGGAGATGATGTGTTACAGTGACTATCCCATCCCAGACCATTTTCCCAACTACATGCACAACTCCAAAGTCATGGAATACTTCAGGATGTATGCCAAACACTTTGACCTCCTGAAATATATCCGCTTTAAGGTAAAACAAATAAAAAAAAAAACTGCATGATATGTAGGTATGTACTTAAGAATTTTGTTGGATAGCCTTGGGGAGGATCAGTGCATCTTAATGAGCAGGTAAGAAACTTTGTTTCCCAGACCCTCCCTTCTGTCTTAGCCAACTAGGGTTGTGGAACAATGGAGGAGAAACCTGGATTTCTTTAAGTATTTTTGCCTCAAAGCAGTCTTAAAAAAAAAAAAAAAAAAGGAAGGAATCCAAATTTGGATGTTTGAAATTTCACATAAATCCATGTCAGGCTATGACTTACTTACCAAATCCTATATCCATTTTCTCTTTCTGCCCAGGAGCTCTTTGGTACATTCCAATGATAATATAATTTTTTTTTTGCCCTTGTTTTTCTTCACTCAAATTTTCTCCATTATGCTTCCCTCCTTCCACTCTAATCCACATTTTTGATTCCTATAATTCTCCCCATGAATATATCTTCTTTAATTATTTTTATTATTCTGCTATTCTATTCTTTTGTTATTCTGCACTTAAGTACAAAATAAAATGAGCTTTTCCACATGCAAAGTAGAACATAAAATGAGAGTTGTACATGAAACCACTGATCTCTAATAGATATAGTTTACTTTTAGACTTAGATATATAATAAATACAACATGTAACTCAAAGATACACTGCTTCTCTATGCTTCTATCTGCCTTCCTTCTATTCTCTTCTGTACATTTTTAAAAATGCTTCAATGACCCTTTTTTTCTTCTGATTTTTTGGCTAGCATTTCTCTACTTCTTAACTCTACTTACCCTAAATTAAAAAGGGAAAGGAGGAAAAAAGAAATGCTTGTAACAAACATGCACAACCAGGTAAAATAAATTCTCACATTGGCAGTACCAAAAAAAAAAAAAAATTCTGTGTCTTATTCTGCACTTTGAAGATCATTATATCTTTCTTTTTCAAGTAGTAAGAGAATATTCTTAATTAGTTCCCTGGTTTCACAGTTGGTTACTTCATGAAATTCATGAAGTCTTTCTTTCAAAGTTACTTCTCTTTAGAATGTTGTTTTTGAATAAATGTTCTTTTGTTTCTTCTTATTTCACTTAGATTAATTAATAGAAGTCTTCCCAGGTTTTCTGAAATCATCCCTTTAGTAATTTCTTATGGCACAATAATATTCCATTATATTCTTATGCCACAACCTGTTCAAGAACTTCTGATTTATGAATTGAAAGTTCCCTCCCCACTTTAATTTCCTGTTCTTTATCATAATGACAATAACAACAACAGCAAATCCCAGCTGTGATCTACACATATTTTTGTACATATGAATCTCTTAGATCACTTTGTAATGTAAGTCTAGTAGTGTTATTACTGAATCTAAGGGACAAATTTAGTGACATTTGGAGCATAAATCCAAATTGTTTTCAGAATGGTTGGACCCCTTCACAACTTTACTAATAGTTCATCAGAATTCCTATTTTTCCACAACCCCTCCAACAATTGTTTTCATTTCTTGTCCTCTTTGCCAGTGGAATCTTAGACTTGTTTTAATTTTCATAAAATTATAAAATAATTATTAGTGAATTGAAATTTGATTCTACTATGTCTATTGATAGACTGTATTTCTTCCTTTGAAAACTGATTGTTCATGTTCTTTGTCTATTGGGTGAATGATTCTGGTTCTTAAATATTTGAATCAGTTTCTTATTTATCTTGGATATGAGACCTCCATTAAAGAAGCTTACTAGAAAGATTTTCCCCAGTTAGCTAAGTATCTTCTAATTTCAGTAATAAGTTTTGTTTGTGAAAAATCTTGTTAAATTTTACATAATCAAAATTGTTCATTTTATCTTATGTGATGTTATTTCATGTAACTGTATCTTATGTCATTATATTATATTATATATTATATTACATAATGTATAACATATATATAGCATGTATAATTTTTATATCTAATATTAGTATTATAATTCCATACCTATGCTTCTTTTCTATATCTCATTTCCTTTAAATAAGGTATTCCAGTATAATATTGCATTCACAAGCTCTATTTCACCTACCATTAATGCTACCTATGAAATCAAATTTCCTTGAATAATAACCTCATTTCCTACTCTGTGCATTTGTGTATAAATATTTGAGGTCAATGATTTTGTTATTAGCTTCTGTCTTGGGGTTTTTTCTCCTTTAAATTATGAGTCATTTGTATTATTTTTCTTCCTCCCATGCAAGTAATCTCAATATTTTCCCTCTATCTTTCTTTTCAGATGTAATTAGATTTACAAGCCTCTAGGCATTTATACTCTCGCTAACTCTTACAAGGGGCACTCTATTTCTGTAAATTCTTTTAAACTATAGACCAAAAATTCCTTAAATTATCACTGTCAGTTTCTTTGACTATAAAAGAGCTGAAAATCCTTGCCCTCGTAATGCTTTACAGAGCTGGCATGAGGGTTAAATTATATTAACCTTAAAACCCTTGAAATGAGAATATCATAGAAGAAACTGTTTCTATGACCTAACTGATTCAACAATCAGTTGTGTGATTTCACATTAATCTTTTCTAGTAAACACTTTGGTTTTGAATTAATTAGAATTTTTTCTTGGGGGGAGGGGTTCCTATTGGAACAATGGAATGCCTTGAAAGTCAATATTGGCAACATGCACTAAAGTTTATCTCTGTCAGACTAATTAGGTTTGGAATTCACATTCAATAAACACAGTCTTAAAGGAGGTAGGTACAAGTTTATTACAACTCAGAATCTTGATTTAAATAAGATATAAGGGAAGAGAAACTCATTGCATAAAAGTAATATACAATTAACAAACTCAGTGGCCACCATAACAATAGACATTATAGCAAACAAATAACACACAACATACATCATCACCACTCCAAGGAAGCATCAACATCTGAATTCTTTGGCTGGGAGAATCCATGATCACAGCTATTCAAAGTCTCAAGTGGAAGACATTTTTGTAAAATACTTCCTAGGTGAATTCTCAAAGGCCCTTTCCACAAAGGCTGGGTACAAAGAAGGCACTATGCTAAATATTCTCATTTGATACATGACTCTTCAGATGGAGTAGCCTCCCAGGTACAGAAAGCTCCATCTCGAAAGGTCTACCAAGGAGAAATTTGTTCATTCCTTTAGGAGGACTATGTTTATTCAAGGAACTGGCCAGATTTCTGGAATAAAAACAGGCCTACAATTAAGAACACTAATTAATCAATCCACTAGAAGAATGGCCTTCCAACTTCTTTGTGCTACCTGGCTTTTCATCAGATAACCCCAAGCTCATTCTCATGTTCTCAGCAAACAAATTTACACAAAAGGCATTCCCGAGACTCACTGGGATTCCTCACCAGGAATTCTTATAGTTTCAGATGTGAGCCATAAATTATTGGAGAGATCTTGAGATCCAAATTTAGGCTTCTGGGCAATATAGTGATCCTACTTGGCTTATAATTATTAAACTTCCAGCTCTAGCATATAACATAGCAACAGCTTGTATGTAGTAAAAATAAAACTAAAATATTTGTGCTTCATCTGTTTATTTCTTCAAGTTTTTTTATTCAATTTTATTTTATTTTCAGTTATGAATTTTTCCCACCTTCCCATTAAGAAAACAAGAAAAACAAAACCCATTACAAAAATGTGTAGTCGAGTAAAACATATTCTCACCTTAGCAGATGTGTATAGAGGAGGAACAGTATGTGGAGGGGTATTCCTCTATCTACACTCTGAAACTATTACCTATCTACCTAGAAGTAGATTGGATTTTTTTAACTAGCTAAAAAAAGCCATTCTTTCCCTTAATTGTTCCATAGTCTTAATCACTGTTTGGATGTTATCTCAGTCAAACCAAGATCTGTTAAAGACCTTAGCTTTAAAAGGCAAGGAGGCCTTGGGGCATCCTGCATCCTGCCTCCTGGGGCAATTCCAATCATCCTGATCAATATCTTGCCACTGGACCCAAATGGTTCTGCAGAAGTGAGGCTGGTGACTTTGCACAGCCCTCCCTCATTTAAATCCAACTTTTCTCCCAGAGGTTATGGTACTCTTGGAGAATGAAGGACAAACAACAACGTGGTGTTAGATACAATAACAATATCCAAGAGAAATAGTAAATTGGGCAAATGAAAAACAGGAGAATAAATGACATATCAATTCTGAAAATAGGAAGCCACATTCTAAACAAACAAGATATACTTGGGAAAATCAATAATACAAGAAATGTATCAACCCAGGGTTTTTTCCCTTGATTCAATTATAAATACACTTAGTAAGCTATATGGAAGGAGCAGCAAGGTAGCACAATGGACAGAGCTCTAGACTTGGAGTCAGGAAGGTTTGAGTTCAAATTTAGCCCAAAATACTTTGTAGTTATGTCATCCTGGTCACTATGCCCATTTGCCTCAATTTCCTTTACCATAAAATGGAGGAGGAAATGGAAAACCACTTCAGTATCTTTGCCAGGACAACCCCAAAGAGGTTCACAAAGAGTCAGAAATAGTTATACAACAACAATAAGATAGAAGTGCTGATTTTGAAATCAGAGGACAAAATGATTATTAATGTCTCTCTTCTGTGATAATCTTACATTCTGATCTTAGGCAAGTCGCAACCCTTGGGGTGGTACCATACTGATCTCTAAGGTTCTTTCTTCTTGTATCTTTCTTCTCAGGCTAAGGTGCAAAGTATAAAGAAGCGCCCAGATTTTTCTTCTTCTGGACAATGGGATGTGATCGTGGAGGCTGATGAGAAACAGGAATCCTTAATTTTTGATGGAATCTTGGTTTGCAGTGGCCATCATACTGACCCCAATTTACCACTTCAGTCCTTCCCAGGTGTGTCACTAGAAAAGTAAAAGACAAAAAGAGAAGCTTCCAACCAATTACAGGCATCTAGGTGGTATAGGAATTGGAGCGTTGATTTGAAGTCAAGAGGACTTCTTGTGCTATTTGTGTATATTCTCCTGAGGGTTAAGAGGTTATGGCCTATATACAAATAATAAAAGAGAGAATGGAAAAAGGGAAAGGGAGAGATCAAATTGGTGTAGAAATAATTGAGGAAGGAATAAACCCATGCCTTAATTAATATTTATTCTAAGGAAGTTTCAATCCTTCAGATTTCCCTTCCCTCTCTACCCCCAACCAAGCATAGATACCAACTCTGTCAACTTCCACAAAATCTCATCTTTCTCCTCTTACCACAGACACATATTTATTCTCTCAAATCATAATCCATGTCCTGAATTCTTCACTCTCAGTCATTCCACAATAAATATTCAAGTACCAGTTTAACATCCTACCTACTCTAGTTTTGCAGGAGCAATCTTGATCTTGTCTTAGTCTCTGCTGTGGTATAATTTTTTATAAAATGTGGGAACTGGGAATTAGGGCACTCAGATTCTAGTCTTAGTTCTATCATAATCTGTGGTCTTTAATCAATCATTTCATCTCTCTGATTCTCCTCATGCACAGTATTAGAGGGTTGAAGTATGTAGCCTCCCAAATGTCTTTCAGATTCTATATTCTATGATCATATGAATGGTTAAATATAGATAATCTTAAGAATAAATTAATGAAAAAGCCCTTTTAAAAACTTAGAAAAAGTAAGTTACTATAAGCCATTCATAGGGTTAAGTACCAAAGATACAAATATTGAGAAAGACAGAGATAGAGAAGGAGAGGGAGAAAGACAGACTGAAAGAATGAGAATTCAGATCCTCAAGGACTTAACATTAAGAAAAGAGATATATATAGTCTTCACTACTACATAGTGAAGGGAGTTTTGTTCTGGGAAGGTGAAAGATTAGGGATAGAAAGAGAAGTAATGAAAATATTGGATATACAGGTTCAGTTCTTCAATTCCAGAATTGAGGATACTGATTCAGATGAAGTGGAGCAGTTAAATGGTATCAGGCATGCAGATAAAGGATACCTAAATGATTGGATAGTATGTGATGCTAAATCCTGTTTTAGTGTTTAGAACCAGTCAATAGCTATTAGTGAGCTAAGTGGATAGTTTTCAACACTCCTATTGTGGAAACTCCATTCCCTGATGCCGAAAGACTTCTGAAGTGATTAGATAGTTGTCTAGGACATTGAGAAATTTTTATTTACCCATGATCACAAAGGCCAGACTATGTCAAATGTAAGTTTGAATCTAGATATTCATGACTACATGGCCATATCTCTACCTAACTACACCACAGTGACTTTCTAAGTATCTTAGCATAAATAAGTTAGTCTCTCCTATTCTTTTCAACTTTCCAATTGCCTGAGAATAGCTTCCTGAAAAAATTGCTTAATGGTATAAATGTGTAAGAAATGAAAACAAAGAGGAAAAGAGCCATAATGGGCCCTATTTGGATAGAGAAAGCCTGGGTGGGCATTGTTTTGTGAAATCCTGGGCTGCATCTTTTCTAGGATTCTAGAAAAGAAGATAGTAAGACATAAAAACAAAGTTCTGTTATCTGGTGATTTTGTCCAGTCCTAGTCCTTTGCAAGACTGTGTATGAGGCTGAAGTAACTCTGAAATGAGATCATTTACCTATTCCATAATTAACATTCATGGATGACATCCAAGGGAGATCTGAGTTTGACTGAATCATTTTTTTAATAGGCTGTCTTATAGGGAGTACCTTTTAGATGAACACACATTAACCCTAACTCGTCTAATCTTTATCCCTTGCCCAAGTAAGGTCACAACATATACCCTGACATTTTTTCCCCTCCTAGAACAAATAAATAGTGATAGTGAAGATCCTCATCCACCTCATTTCTTTTCCCTGCATCAAATTACTATGAACAAAGTTGTCTTTCCTACATTGAATCAACAGTGTAAAAATTAACCCAAAACTATTCTCTATTCTCCCATCATAGGTATTGAAAAATTCAAAGGCGACCACTTCCATAGCAGAGAGTACAAAAGTCCAGAAGAATTTTTAGGAAAGAGGATCATTGTAATTGGTATTGGGAATTCTGGAGCAGATATTGCAGTAGAACTCAGTCGTGGTGCAAAACAGGTTTGGACACTCGAAAACTAGATTCAAATCCTTCTGGCCTTTTACAAAAGGGGAGTGGAGTCCCTTATTTGAAAGAGCAATGTTTACATTGAACCAAATGTCTGAATAAAAGCCCAGAATATCAATTAACCAGATTTTCCAAATATCTGGATATTTTTCCTTCTGATTTTTTGCATGGCATAGACACAGCCTATGTTTCAGATATAAAGATCTGTTGCAAAAGTTCTTAATCATCTAGGTGTCAATATCACTTTGGCAATCTGATAAAGTCTACAGATCAAATCTCTGAATAATGCTTTCCACAAATAAAATAAAATAAAGGTGATTCCAGAGCAAACTGATTTATTAAAATATTGTTATCCAAATACAGAATGTTCCAAAATTTTAAATACAATTTTATTGCACTGAGATTTTTGGGATGCCCCATGTTTAGAAAAGAAATACAAAATTTGAAGACTGCTGGTTAAAACCATCTTTTTTATTGCTACCATAAAATTCTATTTTCCCATGTCAGTTACACTAAACTAGATATCTAAATTAAACTATAATGTCAGTATTAAAGTTGGAATGGGGTAGTCTAATTACTGCTTAAACAAAAGCCTTTTTTCCCTCTTAATTTTTTTTTTGCTCCTGCATTTCTTTGATGACTTCTTTTATTCCAGTTCTTCATAATTTCCTATATTGCAGCCTATTCAAATTCACCTTGCACCTTCACATTGTCCTCTGGATAATTTCTATTTTTCTTTGGAGAGTAAAGTGTTTTATGCATTCTAACCATTCAACAACCCCAAAAGAATACTAGTATTTGAAATACTTTTCAAAAATGCCTTTTTTTTCAGGAAAGAAGATTGGGACTCACTAAAATAAATTTTCAATTTCCCAGAGATGATCTGCCCATTCCTCTTTTCCCATTCACCTCTGGGCCCATCTCACTGTCCATTTGAAGTGATTGCCTCTGATGTATGTGTGTGTGCATTTGTGCATATGTAATTACATATATTTACTTGTATATATGATTTACAGAGAGAAAAGTTCTAAAGGTTGTCCATTTAGCTGCCAAATATCATAGTCTGGGCAATCTTATTTTTCTTTGTCATATTTTTTCCTCAGTGAATAGTTAGGCCAAATTTTTCTGAATGGTTTTAAATGGAATTTATGGATCTCATCCAGAATGATGATGGATCATATTCAGGATTCTGAGCCACGGGTCAATTAACACAGTGTCATTCACAAATGTAAGCAAGATATGAATGAAAAATCCCTCAATTCTCTCATCTGTCCATTGTCCTCTTAGGTCTTCCTTAGTACTAGACATGGATCATGGATATTACACCGTGTTTGGGCCAATGGGTACCCAATGGACAGCTCATTCTTTACTAGATTCAACAGTTTGTTCCGGAAAATAGCAAGTCTCAGAATAATTAACAATCAACTGGAAAAGACTTTAAATTCAAGATTTAACCATGCCCATTATGGTCTACAACCTCAACACAGGTACATAGGTTTTATGTGTCTACTATATGGGTACATGTGATTAAACATATGTTCCCTTCCTTTTTACTCCATTTCTTGCCTTCTTCTTAAGTTTAGTTCTGTGACTCTCTTTCCTTCTCTTTCAACTGACCAGAAGTTTTTACCAGGGTGAAAAGAGACTCAGGAAACCTAGAACATCCCCTTCAGGAATGCTTACATTTAAGGGTCAGGAGTCAGTTAAAGTGAGGGGAAAAGCAAGCAACTTGCCATCAAATGTCTACAGATAGATCTGTGATAATTAGAGTGAGGGAAGAAGAGTTATGAAACAAACATCCCCAGATTGGTTTCCCCAAAGTCAAAGTTTCTTCAGAGATATTTCTGAATTTTATATATATATATATATATGTATATGTATATATATATATACATACATATATATATGTGTATATATATATGTATATATATGTATATATATATATATATATATATATATATATATATTTATCTTCTGATTGGTTGCAATTAAAATAAGGCAGATTTAAGAATTCAACAAGAACTTTGAATAGTATGGTATCACAGCCTATTAAATTAAAGTTATGTGACTGGATGTGGTTAATTCAATTTATAAATACATAGGAAAGCTATACAGAGATACATAAATTCTAGTTGACTAAATGTGGTCGCAAAATCATTTCTGCAAAAACTTGAACATGCAGCATTTGATTAGATACAAAATTAATCTGCTATTGTTCACATAAATTTAGAGGTGGGAGCTCTTAGAGCTCTTTGGGTTCGATTCCCTCATTTTATAATTGAGGAAACTGAAACTTAGTAATGTTAAGTGACTTGACTAAAGTCACACAACTAGCAAGTGTTTAAGGCAGAATTTGAATATAGGTTATTCTGACTCCAAGTCCACTGCTGGATCTTAAGAACATTCCACTATCTCTTGATTCCCTAAACTATGTCACTGGTTACAATGTCAAATACTAAAAAGCGAATGGACACAATTTTCTGTAGCACATTACTGCAGCAATCTTTATAAGTTGATAGATTCATTAATGAGTCTGCTTTGAGTTTGACATTCAACCAATTCAGAATCTACATTTCTCAGGCTCCGCAAGAATAACATTGGATAATTAACAGACTTTTTTTCTAGAAACAAAAACCTTTATAAATTAGCTAGATATTTATTGCACATAAACACATATATGCACATGCATTACATATATGTGCATGTGTGTACATATTTATGTATGCATGTATACATATGGGGGGAGCAATTAGATGATATGGTAAATAACATGTTGGACCTATAATCAGGAAAACATGAGTTCAATTCTGATTGCAGACACTCACTATCTAAGCAATCTTGACCAGTACCCAATCTAAGTCTGTCTCAGCTTCCTTATCTGTAAAGTGCAAATAAAATAGCACCTACCTCCTAAGGTTGTTGTGAAGATAAAAGGAAATAATATTTCTAAAGTATTTTGCAACCTTTAAAACACTATATAAATGCTAGGTTTTATTATTACTAAATGCTAGGTATTATTATTATTATTATTATATTGTTTGTACTTTTGGCTATTAAATAGAAGAAAAATACTCATAAACATTTGCTATCAAAGGATAAAATTAGTGTTTTGACATATTCAAGGAAAGATTTCAGTAATAATAAAAGGTAGTTCAAAATTTATATTTAAATTTTAAATTTAAAAAGAAGAAACATACACAAGTACATTCAAGTATGTGGCCTAATTATCTGATTTTGTTAACATTGTGTTTGTCATATATTTTGTTTGTCATGTATTTGTCAATATATCTTGGGTTACATGCCATCTAGGGAAAGGGATAGGGGGAAAGTGGGGAGGAAAATGAGAACCCAAGGTTTTTCAAGGGTGAAAAATTATCCTTGCATATGTTTGAAAATAAAAAAACTTCAATAAAAAGTTGTTTGTCTAATTTGGAAATTATTGGAAATATGACCAATGATATGTACAGTAATGATTTGTTATGAGGGGATGGAAATAGATACAGATTATAAATTAGGGAAGAGTAAAGCCAACTTGTTGACTTTCTGTAATTTCCACACACCTTAAGCATTTCCTCATATATTGTTTTGATACTTATATACATTTTTAACTTTTATTTTTATCTTCAGAGCTTTAAGCCAGCATCCAACTGTCAATGATGACCTTCCAAATCATATAATTTCTGGTAAAATCTTGGTGAAACCAAATATAAAGGAATTTACTGAAACAGCTGCCATTTTTGAGGATGGCACCATAGAAGAAGACATTGATGTGGTAATCTTTGCTACAGGATACAATATCAGTTTTCCTTTTCTTGAAGATCTCATTAAAGTTACCGATAATGAGGTGTCTCTCTATAAGCTTATGTTTCCTCCTGACCTGGAACAGCCAACTCTAGCTATCATTGGCCTTATCCAACCCCTGGGCATTGTCCTACCCATTGCGGAGCTCCAGAGTCGCTGGGCTACACGAGTGTTCAAGGGTATGTGGATGAATCTTGGAGATGGTCCTGCTCTGTATATCATATTAAATGCCCAGGATCTCCTGGGAGAATTTTGCCCTCTTCAATAATATATATTCCATCATCTCCTTGACCACCTGCTAAAATCTGGGTTTTATTTCTTAGGGTTGAACAAATTACCTTCAGTGAAAAACATGATGGCTGACATCACACAAAGAAAAAAAGCTATGGAAAAACGGTAAGGAATTTCATCCTACAAAAATAAAAACAAACAATTACATGTGGTAATGGGTTCCCCAGTATGGAATGTTAAACTACAAATTCATCTCTACCCATTCTTTATAATAATAACAGCTAGCATTCACAAAGCCTTTTTAGATTTATAAAGCACCTAACAAATTTTTATCTTAACTTCACAGAGACCCTGGGAGGTAGATGCTACTGTCATCCCCATTTTATAGTTGAGCAAATTAAGGCAGAGAGAAGCTAAGTGACTTGTGCAGGGTTACAAAATTAGTGTCTGTGGAAAACTCAGGTCCTTCTTACTATAGTTCTGCACTCAGTTCATTGTACCACCTAGCTGTCATATTGGTTTTTTTTTTTTTTCATATTTCACTTTATCTAAACTTTAGTCTCTAAAGAGATTTAATAGGTTAGTTTTTTCTCCTAAAGTTGGATTTCTAACTTCTAGCAGTTTATTGTTGTAATGACTTGTGATAATTATATGATATAACCCACAGTAAGAAAAACTCTTTGGAGAAGTGACCCTAAGGTCACTTTTTTTTTTTTTTACTAAAGACTGGAACACCTTACATTATGTTTTTTAGGTAGACAAATGCTATTTGTTCCTCTTCCCTTCCCTTTTGTCTCATGGTTTATATTTTTCTCATTTTGACGGGGGTAGGGTAGGAATGATTAATATTAGAGCACACTCGTTTTTCAACTTTTCAAAAAGTTCATTTTAGAACTTTTGACCTAACAACTAAAGTCTTCTTCTGTTACCTTATTGTATCATGGAAATTACCATGATTTCCCAAAGATTATACCAATAGAGCCTACTTTCTAACAGGTGATACACCAACTTGAAAGCCTTCAAGTACAATCCTGATATAGGTCTGCTGTTTAAGCACAAATGTAACTGGGGGCAGAAGGGAGTCAGAATTTCACCACCTCATCCTCATAGGGATAAATTATTCTTCTTCTGAAATTCACAAAACCTGAAATTGTAAAGCATTATGATATGTCTTAGTGAAGGGAACATACTATTTCAATGACAGATTCTTGGTATTATTGCAGCAATAATACTAGAAACATTCTATACTTGGGCATACTCTTGGCAATCTCTCATCACTCTGTTTCTCTGTCTCTATCTGTTTGCCTTTATATCTCTGTTTATCTATCTTCTCTTTCTGCCTCTCTATCTTTGTGTCTTTGTCTCTCTTATCACTCTGCTACTCTCTGTTTCGTTCTCTTCTCTTTCTCTCTTTCTCTCTCTTTATGTGTGTCTCTATTTCTCTCTGTCTCTGCTTGTCTGTTTCTCTCTCTCCCCCTCGTCTTCTCTACCTCCTATCTTTGTCTCTTTTTCTCCATCTCCCTCATATAATTCTCTCTTCCACCTTTCTCTCTCTTCACCCCTTTCTCTCCCACTCTGTCTCTGTCTGTGTATTGTCTTCAATTCAATTCAAGGGAAATGTTCATCCTTCATTTTCAAAGAAAACCAATGACATCATAGTATTGGAGTCAGGGTATGGTATGCAATCAATACAAAGCCAAGCTTGAACACAAATGTTAAAGCATTTAGAGTGTAAGTGGCTTCAGATTTGTATAGCTCACATTTCCTCTGTGCTTTTACAATTCTGCTTTGCTCTTGGAGTATAGCATCTTCTTTGATTCAGGCATGTCATACTAGATGGTCCTGTGCCAGTTTTTCTCATGTCTCATAATCAATACTAAAGTCCTTCAAAAAGATCTTGAGATTATCCTCATATACTTCTTCCTTCTGTGAGCTCTCTGTAAAAATAGTCTTTTGGATAAGTGTCCATTTAGCATTTGCATTATGTGGCCAGCCTAGTAGAGTCATGCTTTCTGCAATAGAGTTCAAATGTTTGGCAGTTCAGCTTTTGAGAGGACCTCAGTGTCTGGTTCCTTATTGTGTCAGGTAAGCCACAAAATATGGGAAATAAAACATTCTCTAAGATATACTACCTATCCTCAAGGACCTTACAATTGAGTTATATATTTTAACATAAGTAGTATTTCATATGCATATTTATCTACCATTTATTAGTTGTGTAAACTTGGGCAACATACTTCTTGTCTCTGAGCCAGTGTCTTCATGTTTAAAATGAATTGGATATTTTCCAAGATCCTTACCAGTTATAACATTCTATTATTCTGTTACACATAATTACCTAGAGGATCTGTGATTTCATTAAGCTGGGTTATTCTCCATATGTAAACTTGTACTCATGCAAAGTGCAGGTTGGAACCCTAATATAACTTAATTTATACTGCTACATACATACATAGTCCATACGTAAAAGTTAAAAGACTTGGTCAGATTCCACATTGCTTCATGCTTCTACATTCAAACATGGCATCCCATATCCAAACCTTTGCACTGGCTATACCAAACCCTGGAATACACTGAGCCCTATCCCCAAATTTCCATCTCTTACTTTCTTTGACTTCCTTCAATGATCCAGATCAAATGCTAGCTTTTACTGGTCTACCCAAATACTGCTTCTTTCCACTTTCAGATTCATGTTTGTTTTTAACAGGTTACCTCACCCATTAGAACTTAAGATTCCCAATAGTAGGGACAGCTATTTTATATATATATATATATATATATATACCTCAAATGCTCATAGACTTGATACGAAGTACACTCTTTGAAATTCCTATAGTTTTCTCTAACAAACAAGATCTACTGAGATGTAAATAAATAATTAAGCCCCAGATCTTGGTTAACTAGACAGAGCTGCAAATATCTGAGATACACATCAGGGTAAAGTTTCTCATACATTGTCTCAAATATATTTCTCCCAAATACCTTTACTCTCTATTGTGGGTTCTTTTTCCTGTCCTAAATTCAAAGGTTTCCCTTTAATCCAAAAAGTAGTGTTTGCATTTTGTTTCAGTTGCTAGATTATTAGTTTATTATATTGACAAGCAGCCTCTGCTATTTCAATAAGAAAAGGGAGTTTTGGTGAGCCAAGTTACTCCAAGGTTTAAGACCTGGAATGAATTCTTACCTCTTAGGCCTCTACAATTCTTCCCTTTTAAAATTAAAAATGAAATCTGTAGACTTCAGTTCTCATAGTTGATAATGATTGCAGAATATACTTCAAAGCACAAAAAACTAAGCCAATGAGTAGCAAAATAAAATATGTGAGAGGAACAAAATGTAAAAGCATAGAGGTCAGATTATTTATAGGATTTATCTTTTTTAACCACTCAAATATTTGGTTAGCTACACTATCAGGATCAAATCCCATGGATACTGCTTCTTCTTTTTTTTTCTTTTTTTCTTTTTCTTTTTTTTTTTTTTTGCTTGTGGTGTTGGGTTTTTTTATTATTATTATTATTATTAAAGCTTTTTATTTACAAAACATATGCATGGGTAATGTTTCAAATTCAAATTCAAAAAATAATGAAAAACTTTCTGTTCCAAATTTTCCCTTCTTTCCTCCAACACCCTCTCCTAGATGGCAAATAATTCAATACATGTTAAATATGTTAAAATATATGTTAAATCCAATATATGCATACATATTTCTACAGTTATCTTGCTGCACAAGAAAAATCAGATCAAGAAGGAAGAAAAAAATACTGAGAAAGAAAACAAAATGCAAGCAAACAACAACAGAGAGAGTGAGAATGCTATGTTGTAGTCTACATTCAGTTTTCATGGTCCTCTCTCTTGGTGTAGATGGCTCTCTTCATCACTGTACAAGTGGCACTGGTTTGAATCATTTCATTGTTGAAGAAAGCCATGTCCATCAGTATTGATCATCATATATTCTTGTTCTACACAAGTCTCTCTCCCAGCCTCTCTGAAATCATCCTGCTGGTCATTTCTTACAGAACAATAATATTCCATAACATTCATATACCACAATTTATTCAGCCATTCTCCAATTGATGGGCATCCATTCAGTTTCCTGTTTCTAGCCACTATAAAAAGGGTTGCTACAAACATTTTTGCACACATGTGTCCCTTTCTCTCCTTTAAGATCTCTTTGAGATATAATTCCAGTACAAACATTGCTGGCTCAAAGGTATGCACAGTTTGATAACTTTTTGAGCATAGTTCCAAATTGCTCTCCAGAATGGTTGGATTTATTCACAATTCCACCAACAATGTATCATGGATACTGCTTCTTGCCGTGTTTTTTAAAAGTTAGCTGTAATCAAGATTCCAAATTGCTCATATGATCCCCTAATCATATTAATGATTGTTCCACTAAATTTAATTCTTTTGTTTAATTCATAATCTATATTAATTTTTTCTCCTAAGGCTTATTTTGCTAAAAATTTCACATTTCTCTGAGTAGTTTATGAAATTTTTCTCAAGTGGTGGGTTACTGACAACAATCAGGCAATCAAATTTGAAACTCAAAAATACTATGTCAGTTTCTGTCCCAAGAGGTTTCATCTCCAATATCAAATTCTACTAACTGCAACTTAAGGCTAGAGAAATCATCTTTTTTTACCAAAGTTCACCAAAAGTTTAGCAAACTTAAACATATAAAAGATTGTTTAATGTGTTTTATATGCTAAACTCATCCTGATGAAAAGGATTGATCATTAAACGAACTTATTTATAGAATTTTCGTATATAATTTCCTTATTATATATGTTACTATATCTCTTAAATAGGCTTTTCTCTCAGGGTTGATGCCCTTATCTATCTTGAAAGTTTAAGAAAACTGACAAGTTTAGAATTAAAAGGTTGGTTAGTAGCCCCAGGGAAGGGGCTGAGCTGTTTGTTGCCCAACCGGGACAATTCATAGTGGGGGGGGGGGGGGGGTTTGTTTTGTTTTTGCTGAGGCAATTGGGGTTAAGTGACTTGCCCGGGGCCATACAGTTAGGAAGTGTTATGTGTCTGAGGTTAGATTTGAACTCAGGTCCTGCTGACTTCAGGGCTGGTGCTCTATCCACTGCACCACCTAGCTGTTTCAATTCATAATGTTTTGATGGGCTATCCTGTATACAGTAATTATCAGAGTTAGGTTTAACATAATAACAATAGCTCCAAATAACTTAGCTAACAACTTTTTGATTTTTTTCCTGAGAATAACTAAATAGTTTTATTGTAATTTTTCTATTAATTTTCTAGTAGCAGTGAAACATACATAATTCCTTTATTTAATTTATAAAATAATTTGAGATAGGATAAACAAGGCTAAATAGACTTTTCACCTTCTTAATAGTTGACAAATCTATTCTGTCTCCAAACTGCTGAGCTGAGTTCTCAGAGATAATTTTTATCCCTTTACCTAATGTTATCTTTTTTGTTTAGAGAGAAGGCAAGATAATGTATGTGTATATATACATATATATATACACACACCTATACACACACATATTTTTTTTTTGTTGAGCCAAAACAGATTTTTGAGATTTATATGACTTTAATTCATGAAATTTCCTAAATATCAATCAAATGTTCCGGACAAACTGAATTTCCATTTTGAATATTTTTCAATTTTACACAATTCATTTTTCCTTGATGAATTAGGAAAGAGTTGAGATGGAATTTTTTGTGTCTGGACCCTGAGAAGTCTGTTTCTAGATAACTCAAGAGCAGGCTGATTTTTTGACAGTTTTTAAGTTAGCTATGAATGGCTTTTCTGTTTTCCTAAATGTAATGCAAATAGATTACAATTTATATAGTCTTATAATGGCCTTTGATTAAAGTTCCTTTAAAACCACTTTTCCCATCAATATCTCAAATAACAAATTATACTACATTATGGATATTTTCTTTTTCTCCCTCTTATCCCTTCTTCAGGGCAGGGAAAGAAAAAGGAAAGAGAAAGAGATTCTATACACTATCTTCCTAGGCCTAGTGAGGCCTAGTTGAATTTGATTAATGTAATTTATACACCTAAAAAATTATTTATCTCAACATTAGTTTTGCATATTGGTCACATCTAAAAACCCACACAGTTATCAAAATATGAAGCAATTTAACATTCATATATCATTTGTTTTTTGTTAAGCAACAATCAATATTAGTTGTCTCTACAAATCAGAAAATTGGGCAGATATAAATTGAATTGCCATAGATTACATAGCTAATTCATTTCTGTAATTGAAATAAAGAATGGTGAATTTACCAAAAAAAAAAAGATGTTGAGTGTCTTACACACTCCACACTTTCATGCTGGGTGCTGCCAAAAGCGCCCAGATTCTTGTCAAGCAGTTGCTGGACAGAACCTGTTGAAGGCTGGGGTGGCTGCAGACAGGAGTCTGAGAATTCCTCCAAGCTGGGTTGGGAAAAAAATGGTTGCAAGGCTTTGAGCCTACCTCTATTAAGGCTTTTTCTACAATACTTTAACATATGAGAGAAGTTAAGAAATAATGATAAGAATGACAATCCCATCAGCAAGACCTCCAGAATCTCATTCCCACTTGGAGAGGGAGATTACTCCAGACAAGATAAGATTCAAAGAAAAGTTAGTAAAAACTGCTATTTTCCTAATTGTTGTTTTTGACTGATTTCCAAATTCCATAATCAATTTTCTCAAAATTTTGAGACTTTACTAAGGCGTTTTGTCACATAACTTTTGAGAATCTGTAAGACATTATTTTAATTTTATTTTCTAATTACTTTTTCTGTGCATTTTTTCAATCTTATAGCCAAAGGTTTTAAATTCACAGAAAAAAGATTAGGCCCTTTTTCAGGAAATTTTTCAGCACACAAACTATAACACAGAGGGGTTTTTTGTTTGTTTGTTTTGTTTTTGTTTTTTTTTTTCCTAGCTGGTTGCCTATGAGTCTTCCCAGGTTACAAAATCTAGCTATGTGGTATGGCAAACCCCAAATGAAAAATATTCAGAGATATCTCAAAGTGAAGAACAGATTTATTAGGATCTCCCAAGAAGGGGAAGATCCTCTCACTGAAGTCTCAGAGGGAGGAGGTTACTTTCATATTGTGAAATAATTTAAGTGATCAGTAAGAAAAAAAATTACAGAAATTATTCACCCGCCCACTCCTGCTAATCTTCCTAAAAATCATTGGCAAACCCAACATTTATTTCTTTATTTGTCTCTGGAATATAGGTGGGCTTTTGTGACACTAGGGCCTTGGGTATGCAAGACTTGTTTGCAAGATTCTATGCAACAGTTTGTTCTGCTTCTAAGGTTAATGGTTTAAGAAGACTTTGGTTTTACCTCAGGCTTTTTCTCAATCAATAGAGAATAGCTAGTTTATAGACCTCTCAAATATCTCTAGGCCATTAAATAGCTAATCAGATTCTTCTCTAAGGAGGTAAGTAAAGGTCCAAGAAATTATCTCAGGTATTTCTGCTAGAAGAGCAAGACTTTTACTCTTCTTCCCAGACCCTTAATGATTAACAGATCCTTGGGTCTGGAATTATCAAGTGATTATTCTGAGAAGTTCTCAGTTTCCCAAATAAAAAAAATGTATTGCTTCTCCCACTGCTTGCAACTGATCCCAGCTTCCTTGGTAAGATTTCTTTTAGAATTCAGATTAGGATATTCTTATAAAATGTGAAAAATAATTTTGTCAATTCATGTGTTTTCAATTTCAAATACAGTTTTATCCAATTAATATCTCTCACTAATTTCTGATAATTATTTAGAGTAACCAAATTATCCCCTCCAATTTCCATTTTAGAACAGACTTAAAATCAGTGATAGATTGCATCCAGAATATTTCTTTTCCTATGCTCCCAAAAACCTTCATCACCCATTTTTTTTATTTCTATATACATATTTTTAAAATTTTATTTTTATTCTTTTCCTATTTTTTGTAAGGTATTATTAATACTGTGCTATTTTTCTCCCCCCATGTATTTAAGAAAAAAATAACATGGTGAGAAGTAGTATAGTAAAGAATACATATTTTCTTAAAAATTCAAAATAACCTTAAACTTTGGCAATGCTTGTAAACTGCATCCTAAAATAAAACCTAGCATATCAGAAGGAAGTGGACTCGAATGAGTCTCTAGTGGGAAGAAAATATATCCCATGTTCATAATTAAAGCATCTATGAGAATTTGAAAAAAAATTAATATTAAGTTTTTCTGATTTTTAAGCAGTCCCTTGAAAGGTGGAAGTAAAGTATTTTGATTTTTCCCCCAGCAAATGCCTCCTTAAATAGGCATTAGCACTTTTTAAAGTCTGATTGTTTCGATGGAGTTTTAAATTGCCTCCCTTTACAGATTAAAAAAAAAAAATGGCTAGTGTCTTTTAATTTAAATTGGATTATTTAAATCAGGAGCTGGAAAGACTATTTGTATTTTGAAAAGAATGTTCCTTTCTCTTTCTTTTAGCTCTCTTAAAGTGTTTCATGAACTAGTCCCCTAGGTATAAGAATTTGACTTTTCTTTGGGTCTGTGTCTATGAGATCTGAATAGGAAACCTGGGGTAGGGGAGAAGGTGCTAATTCTTCTCCTCTTCTAGCATTCAGATTTAGTAGTCTCTGCCCTCCTGTCTTCCTCCAGGGTACTGATAAAAGAATTTACTTTAAGGATTTAAGGGAACTGTCTCTGAGGGTTGAAGAAATATACCAAAATAGAGAATACAGAAATTGGAAGTCCTTTTCCTTTTAACTAATTAATACTTTCAGATTATATTCTCAGTCCCTGCTATCTGAATGATTTTGCCTTATTCTGAAATCAATATGTATACTATATTAATATCAGCTGGACAATAATCAATCTTATAAATTTTATCTTATTATATATATTCCTATGTGATATTGAAGGGGGAGGGGAATTGTTCTCTTTAAGATTATCCCTATGAGATTGTGTCTCTTGTGATCAGGATCTCCCAGGCTCCAAGGACTAGAGACAGAGCCAAACCTTTCAGGATAAGAGCCAAACCTATGGGAGATAAGATACTCCCACAGAAATTCTAAATTTTCATTCAATTGAGGAATCCTGATATGATCTGGCCCAGCTCCTACCTGGTCTGACCCTCGTCAGAATGATCTGCTCCGGCCATCCCAGCCCCCATCAAGACACCTGATATAACAGCTTCCTTCACTAAGGTCTTTGCAGATGGACTTAGCTCACTCAGCTGCCAGGACCATTCTGCCCACTGAGAAAGCATTCTTAGTGCCAAAACTCCATTTTCCAATAGATCTGCCACTATAGAAGTCAGTCTCTTGGTAAACTGATTTCTATCCAACAATAAATTTTCATTTTGTAACTAATAATTCAGGAATGAGTGGATTCTTTCACTCCTAAAACCTGCGGCAGATTTAAAGGGGATTCTTAACAACTCTTATTGCCACTAATTTCTTGACCACCAGGAACTGAGACCACTCAAAATGCATCAATATTTAGTATCTTATATTCTATATTTATTTGATATTTGATATCTTTCCCCTGTGTCAGCCTGGTGATAAATATTTCTAATGCTAAATTATTTCCAGTAATAAAGTGCCTTTTGGCATTTTTCCCCCACTTTATCCTCATTTTTTATTATTTAATTCCCCTCTTACCTGAATTGTGCATGTGCATGCTTTTTCTAAGAGGGCACCCTTCCACAGAAGTTCTGTCCACTCATGTGAAGTCCCATTCATGTGAAGTTCCATCCTATTCGGCCACCACTGCTGGAGTCCAGCTCCTGTAGTGAATTAAGGGTTTGGAAACATACCCAGGTGAGGCAGAAAAGTCCAGATTATGAACTCTTTAAAGTTTACTGATCAGAGAGACAAATATATATACCTCAAATGCTCATAGACTTGATATAAAGCACACTCTTTGAAGTTCCTCTAGTTTTCTCTAACAAACAAGATCTACTAAGATGTAAATGATTAAGCCCCCAATCTTGGTTAATTAGATAGAGATGCAAATAGTTGAGATACACATCAGGGTAAAGTTTATCATATTATTGTCTCAAGTATCTCTGTCCCAAATGCCTTTAGTCTGTACTGTAGGTTCTTTTTTCTGTCTTAAATTCAAAGGTTTGCCTTTAATCCAAAGGTTTGCATTTTGCTTCAGTTGCTAGATTATTAATTTATTATATTGACAAGCAATCTCTGCTATTTCAATAAGAAAAGGGAGTTTTGGCGAGCCAAGTTACTATAAGATTCAAGATTTGAAATGGATTTTTACTTCCTGGCCCTCTATACAACATTTAGCATGATAAGTATATAGTAAGTTATATTCCACACTCCTAGAAAATCCAAATTATCAAGACAGTCAATAAGTAACAGAATTTATTCCAAAGATAAAAAGAGTCTAGTCTATTTCTTGTTGAAACCAAAATCTATCACCCAGAAAAACAGGTTGTGATCAGCCCACACTTTTCCTTCTCATTTCAGGTATGTGAAGAGTCCCCGCCACACCATTCAAGTAGATCACATTGAGTACATGGATGAAATTGCCACTCAAATTGGTGTGAAGCCTAACCTTCTGCGGCTGTTCCTTTGGGATCCCAAGTTAGCCTGGAAGGTTTTCTTTGGTCCCTGTACTCCATACCAATACCGCCTGCATGGATCCAAGAAATGGGATGGGGCCAGGAGAGCTATCCTAACTCAAACAGAAAGGATACTCAAACCCATGAGAACCCGTACTGTCATTAATGAGAGAAATCCATCTTCAGAAATTTCTTGGGTTAAGATAGCCCCTGTGAGTTTTGCAGTTTTGGCCAGCATCTTATATTTCTATCGTTATATCTATCATCCTAAAAGGAAATGAATTAATGCATTAATGATTTTTTTAAAGTTTTTTTGCGATCACCCTGTGTCAATTTCATTTACTGGCACCACAATTGTCATGACATGGTAGATAGTGTTGCTTTATTTTCTGTGATGGATTTTTCCAGAAAGAGTATAGGAAAATACAATCTAAAAAGTTGAATCATACTATCATTTGCAAGATAATTTTTTTCTATTTACAAATATGTTACAGTGAATCTCTTTATAAAGTGAATAACCACACCCCAACCAGTTCTGACAATGTATGCTTTTATAATTCTTTTAACTTTACTATAACCGTTTCTCCCATTCTAATTATCTTATTATATTCCTATCATATCCGTTTACCTGATGGGAAATAGGAGGAATGATGAAAAAATCTTTTTAGCCGTATTTGTCATAAAATAGGAAATTTTTCATATAATGTTTAAGAATATTTATTTATAAATCTTAAGACCTTAATTTTTAAATGTATGTTTAAAATATGAAAACAGATGGCTTTCAGGTAAAGTTCTGTGTATATCCTAACTTTGGGATGAAGGTATAACTTTAGGTATAGCCAAGAAAATCTAATATCTTACAAATAACTAATTCTACCTTATATCTGATGCTTCAAATTTTGCCATGAGAACATCTCAATTCAATGAGATAATATTTGTAAATTGCTTAGCACAGGGCTAATAATAAATGTTTGTTCCCTTTCCCCCTTTCATTTCTTTACTTCAAGAAGTTGGTCATCATTCTAAGAGAAATATCTTTGACACATTGAACACATTAAAAGTGTTATTGGTCATTTACATTTTAATGTGAAGAGTTCAAAAAAAAAAAAAAAAGAGCAAACTCGGAGAGAACTGAGGTATAGCAAGAAGATCAAATTAGTGTATCTCAAAAGGGGGGAATAAGTTCTCCAGAAACATGCTTTTAAAAAGAAAGAGAACATAGAAGGGAAGAGCTGGAAGAACAAAGACAAATTTTCTTCTGACATAGTAATTTTGCTTAGACTAGCCTTGAAATCTATCTGCAAAAGAAAAGATGATTTCACAACAAAACACCAATCTACTATTTAAGACTTCCTTTAGGGGTGGAGCTAAATTTGCAGAGAACAGATACATCTTTTTATCTGAGCTCCTTCTAGTGTCCCTCAGATTAACACCAAAGCAAGCATCTGAATTGATTTTGGAGTGACAGAACCTAAAAATATTTGGAATGTAATTAATTTGCAGGAGAAGATACTTTTGAAGAACTTCAGAAAAGGTTCTGTAATTGGGCAAGGGGAGAGGCTGCTGAGGAGAGATACAGCCCACGTAGCCCAGGGCAGGGAACCAGGGCTTTGCAGCATCCTGCACTGGGGAATCTACTCAAGGGCTCTTAGGCTACTCTGTCCTGGTTAATAAGCAGATTAGTTGTAAGACACCTAAAGCAAATACAAAAGGCAAATAGTGAGCCTCTGAACTCCAGAAAACATGGGAATGACCATGCCTAGCCACTGCAATCCCAGAGCAATCCAAAGTAGCTTTCACCCCTTTGCTTTAAGAGCAGAGCTCAACCTTTAAAAAATGAGCAAAAGAGCAAAAAGAAGAAAATTGTATCTCTTTAGAGGCTTACTTGCATAAAATAGAGAAAGAGAAGATCTATGAATTGGGCATGCAACTAAAAAAGTTAGAAAAATTACAAATTAACCCCCCCAATTAAATGCCAAATTGAAATTCTGAAAATAAAAGAAGAGATTAATAAAATTGAAAGTAATAAAACTATTAAATTAATAAGCAAAACTAAGAATTGGTTTTATGAAAAAAAAACAAAATAGATAAACCTTTAATCAATTTGATTAGAAAAAGGAAAGAAGAAAAACAAATTGTTAGTATCAAAAATGAAAAGGGAGAACTTTCCACCAATGAAAAGAAAATTAGAGCAATAATTAGGGTTGTTTTGTCTAAATATATGCCAATAAATCTGATAATCTAAGTGAAGTGGATGAATAGGAATTGCTCAGATTGACAGAAGAGGAAATAAATCACTTACATAATTCCATTTTGGAAAAAAGAAATAGAACAACCTATTAATCAACTCCCTAAGAAAAAATCTCCAAGGCCAGATGGATTTACATATGAATTCTACCAAACATTTAAATAATGATTAATTCCAATACTATGCAAATTATTTGAAAAAAATAGAGAAAGAAAGAGTCCTACCAAATTCCCTTTATGATATAGATATGGTGCTGATACCAAGACAAGGTAGGGTCAAAACAGAGAAAGAAAATTATAGATAGACCAATTTCCCTAGTGAATATTTGTAATGTTCTTTTTGGTTTTCTAGAGGTCTTGGAGCAGCCTTCTTTTCAGTTCAGTAATCACCACAAGAATAGCCAGGTGTTAAAGTCCAAAAGTCTTTATTGTCTCCTTAGCCTGGTGCTTAGCTAGCTTTCTCATGGCCTTCAGAGGGGACTTAGTTTCAGTGGAGAAGATGCAAAAGGACAGGCCAGACACCACAAAGCTGATGAAGATGGAAATGAATCTCTCTCTCCTTGGCTCTGAGAGCTTGAGCTCCCACCTCCAGGTCGCTGTCTTCTCTGGCTCTGGCTCTGAGCCTCTCAGTCCCCCAGGAGAGCCACTAGGAATCTGACTGAAGGTGGAATGAATCTTGTCCAATCCTGGCTTGTTGTTATATACTCCATTATTATAGGGGTGAATCTTGTGGAACTATATTAAGTACTAAGTACATGTACTGAACTAGAGAACTATTAAGCACCATGCTAAACTAGATAACCATTGTCTTTATCAATTCCACTGACTTAATACCTTTTAAGAATCCTTGTTTCAGAGTTCTGGCCCATAACAAATATGATGCAAAAATCTTAAATAAAATATTAGCAAAGAGACTACAAGAAGTGATCCCCAGGATAATATACCATGATCACATAGGATTTATACTAGGAATGCAGGACTGATTTAATATTAGGAAAACTATTAGTATGATTGACTATATCAATAACCAAACTAACAAAAATCACATGATTATATGATTATCTCAATAGGCACAAAAAAAGAATTTGATGAAATTCAACACCCATTCCTATTAAATGCACCAGAGAGTATAGGAATAAATGGAGTTTCCTTAAAATGATCAGTAGTATCTATTTAAAACTATCATATTTAATAGAGACAAACTAGCACTACTCCCAGTAAGATCAGGGTTGAAACAAGGTTGCCCACTCTCACCATTATTATTCAATATGGTATTAGAAATGTTAACTTTAGCAATGAGAAGAAAAAAAATTAAAGGAATTAGAGCAGGTAATTAGGAAACCAAATTATCACTGTTTGCAGATGATATGATGGCATACTTAGAGAACCCTAGAAAATCAACTAAAAAACTACTAGAAACAATTCAAAACTTTAGCAAAATTGCAGGATAAAAAATAAATCCACATAAATCATCAGTATTTTTATATGATACCAACAAAGTCCAGCAGTAGGAGATACAAAGAGAAATCCCATTTAAAATAACTGTAAATAATATAAACTATTTGGGAGTCTATATATCAAGGTAAACTCAGGAACTGTATGAACACATCTACAAAACACTTTCCACACAAATAAAGTCCAATCTAATCAATTGGAAAAATATCAAGTGCTCCTGGGCAGGCCAAGCAAATATATAAAAATGACAATACTGATTAAATTAATCTACTTATTCAGTGTCATATTAATCAAACTCCCAGGAAATAATTTTACAGATATAGAAAAAAGTAACAAAGTTATCTGGAAGAACAAAAGCTCAAAAATCTCAAGGGAATTAATGAAAACAATGCTAATGAAGTGTAGTTGTATCAGATCTAAAACTATATTATAAAGCAGCAGTCATCAAAACCATTTGGTACTGGCTAAGAAATAGAGTAGTCAATCAATGGAATTAGTTCACAGGACAAAATAGTCAATGACTATAGTAATCTAGTATTTGACAAACCCAAAGACTCCAGCTTTTGGGATAAAAACTCACTATTTGACAAAAACTGCGGGGAAAGTTGGAAATTAGTGTAGCAGAAACTAGGCGTTGACCTATATCAAGATAAGGTCAAAATAAGTTCATGATTTAGACATAAAGAGTGATATTATAAGCAAATTAGAAGAACAAAGGATAATTTACCTCTCAATTCTGTGAAGAAAGAAGAAATTTGTGGCCAAAGAAGAACTAGAGTTCATTACTGAATACAAAATAGATAATTTTGGTTATATTAAGTTTAAAAGGCTTTGTACAAACAAAACCAATGCAGACAAGATTACAAGTGAAGCAATAAACTGGGGGGAGTGGATTTTACATTCAAAGGTTCTGATAAAGGCCTCATTTCTAAAATATATAGAGAATTGATTCAAATTTATAAGAATCCAAGCCATTCTTCAATTGATAAATGGTCAAAGGATATGAACAGACAATTTTGAGATGAAGAAATTGAAACCATTTCTAGCCATATGGAAAGGTGCTCTAAATCACTATGGATCAGAGAAATGCAAATTAAAACAACTCTGAGATACCACTGCATACCTCTCAGATTGGCTAAGATGACAGGAAAAGATAAAGATGAATGTTGGAGGAGATGTGGGAAAAGTGGGACACTGATACATTGTTGGTGGAACTGTGAATGAATCCAACCATTCTGGGGCACAATCTGTAACTGCCCAAAAGGCTATCAAACTGTGCATATTCTTTCATCCAGAAGTGTTTCTACTGAGCTTATATCCCAAAACTATCTTAAAGGAGGGAAAGGGACCCACATGTGCAAAAATGTTTGTGGCCACCCTTTTTGTAGTGGTTAGAAATTGGAAACTGAGTGGATGCCCATCAATTGAAGAGTGACTGAATAAGTTATGGTATATGAATGCTGTGGAATATTATTGTTCCATAAGAAACAATCAGCAGGATGATTTCAGAGAGGTCTGGAGAGACTTACATGAACTGCTCTTAAGTGAGTAAAACCAGGATATCACTGTACACAGCAACAAGACGATTATATGATGATTAATTTTGATGGACATGGCTCTTTTCAACAATGACATGATTGAGGTCAATTCCAATGATCTTGTGATGAAGAGAGCCAGAGAGAGGACTGTGGGAACAAATGTGGTTCACAACATAGCATTTTTACTCTTTTTGTTGTTTCACTCTTTCACTGCTTGCATGTTGTTTTCTTTCTCATTTTTTTTTCCTTTTTGATCTGATTTTTCTTATCAGCAAGATAATTATATAAATATGTATACATATATTGGATTTAACATATATTTTAACATGTTTGACATATATTGGATTACTTTCCATCTAAGGGAGGGGATAGGAGAAAGGGGAAAGAGATTTGGAACACAAGGTTTTGCAGGGGTCAATGTTGAAAAATTATCTCTGCATGTGTTTTGAAAATAAAAAGCTTTAATTAAAAAAAAAAACTTTCTTCAAATGTGAGAATTTTCCATCACTTTAAACTTTGAATCTGGACCTACTAAATGTAGGATCAGACATGATCACAACATTGGAACCAATTAGTGGTATGCTGTAGTCAGTTTCAACGGGCTAGGAAACCAGTTGTTAACTGTGAGCATTTACAATTCAAAACTGGCAAATGATACAAATCAAGACTTCCTTCATTGCTTCATTGACAGTCTAGTCTTAAGAAAATGATAGAGAAATGTTAATAGTGCAGTTTAACTTGAAAATGTGTCCTGCCTATATTTTTTCCTCAGAGAATCTATGAACTATTGTTAAATATTTACCAATATATTCCTAGAACCAACTATACTATTTTTTAAAAAAATTTTCTCAGTTACATGTAAAAAACAATTTTAACATTCACTTTAAAAAAATTGAGTTCCAAATTCCCTCCTTCCCTCCCCTGCAAAAAAATACACTTAGGCAAGGTTCATAAGTTCATAGAATCATAAGATTAGAGCTGGAAGAAAACTTAGATATCACATAGTAAAACTTCTTGAGAAAACTCAGACTTCTAGAGATTGAGTGATTTGCCCAAGAAGGAATATGACCAGGATTTAAAACATAGTACCTACAACTATAACTGCAGCATTCTTTCCATTTATATCATGGTTCTTTGAATAACAAACACAGTTTGCCATCTTCAGCAATTTTTATATATTCATGTAGATTGTTTTTCTAATCCTCTGAAGTCATTGTTCTCCAAATCCTGTGACTTTCATCTGACACCATTCTGATCATCCATAACATGGTCACACACTAGTTATTCCTTGAAACTATTCCTACTTTAAGATAATAGGGGATACTTAGTCAAAATATTTAATGTTTGCTAAGTATTTCAAAGGTATCAAACACACTTCCATGGGCCCATGGCAAGCAATATTCCTGAGAACAAGATCAAAATGTGATTGGGAAATATTCAGCAAAAGAAATTTTTTAACTCAAGCATAGACAATGTTAATATGCAGTTTTCTAAATCAATATGTAGCCCATAGGGGCCTTAGCATGGTTTAGAAGGTCCCCCATTTCTTTTTTAAGTTTAAAACTTCTGCTTTACATCAATTATCTCTTTTGATTCTCACAACAGCTCTTGGAGTTGACTTGCCCAATACCATATAGCTAGTGTTGGAGCAGAGATTTTAAGCAGATATTGACTCCAGCTCCAGTAACTGTATTAACAATGCCATCTAGTAATAACTTTGGAATTGCCCTCTCTGATCACATCTTTTATTATTCCACCTATGCAATACTTTTATCCCTCCTGAACCTGTTCATCACAGCACCTGGCACAAAACAGGTGCTTAATAAATGCTTATAAATCCATTAATTGATTCACCATTGTTAAGATCTCCAGAATTTAGATCCCCCTCATTCTTCCTAACCCTTCTTTTGGCTTCACTTCCTTTTTTATTCAGTCCTGACGCTATGGCAAACTTTGTAATCTCCTCCAATTTTGGAAATTCTCACTCCCTTGGCATTATTCTAATCCCCAACCATTTGTAATTCCTCAGGATTTGCCTTCTCTGTTGTATTCTTGATGCTATTCTAGTGGCAGTGCAGAGAGTTATGGGAATCCCCTTTTGACTGGAGGCACAGGTCCAAGAATTCACAAACCGGAAATATTAGTAGTGAAAAAGGAAGTTTTATTGGCACTAAGAAGTCATCTTTGCTAGGAAGACTGACTTCCTCAGTGGCAAGATCCTGGCAGAGAAATAACAAAAGATTTTCACCAAGAAGAAGGTCTTCACAGTGGGCAGGAGTCCTGATAGGCAGCTGTGAAGAAGAAGAGAGCTCCCTTGGCAAAGCATACTACTTCAGGCTTCTGCAAAAAATATGGAGTTTAGAATTGTCCTTTATAAAAATATGAGGCTAAAACTGTTGAAAAGTTGAAAAGAAAGCCAATGCCCCCAGGCCTAAATATTTATCAATATCAGGTCCAAATCTCCAATTGAACGAAAATCATTTTGAAGGCTTCCTGAATGAGGATCCAGCTACCAATGGGAGGAGGGGAGTGATTTGCCTTAGAAAAGCCCAGCTCTGGAGTCTGGAAGGCCAGGAATCAAAGGGATGGAGTGATTATTTTTCAGATTAAAGGGGGCACAGTTTCACCCTGTCATTCTCAAACCAGTGAATATTGATGGTGTGTTATAGCAATCTTTTTATTCTTCTTTTATTGATTCATTCTGCCTCCACACTTTATGTCTTTAACATTCACCTAAAAGAATTTGCTTAAAAGAACAGGGGAGTACTCCAATGGTATTACCCCCCAAAAAAAAATCTGTTACTGAATTTATGATGCAGTTATCCATAATTTCCCTTTCCTGTGGCTAAGATCACAAGCAGTCAAATGGATAGTTCAATACACAAAACATTTCTGAGGGAAACTCATGACTCAAAGTGCTTTTAATACAATTATAATGGCAGTCATATCTATGATCCAGCTGAGAAGTCAATTCCTCTGATTTTTTTTTTCCTATCCCCTACCCTTATCACCCACCAATAAATTTGATGTAATAAAAATGAACCTAATTAGAAGGCTGTGGCAATGGTCCAAGCAAGTGGTGATGAAGGCAGTGGTAGCTATATGAATGAAGAGTAGGAAATGTGTTATGAATCTAGAAATGGCAAGATTTTGCAAAGAATTTAATAGGTGGGGTGAGTGAAAGTAAGAGATCAAAGATGACACCAAGGTTACAATTCTAGGTGACTGGGAGGATAGTAGGATAGTTTCTACTATACACCTAATGTAATACAGAAATTCAAGAAGGGGGAAAGTTTGGAAGAAAAGATAATCAGTTCTGTTATAGATTTGTGAAGTTTGTAGTTCATATGAAATATCCAGTTCCAGCTATTCAAAAGGTGGTATGTGGTATAGGGCTTTAATTCAGAAAGATCCAGACCAGATATATAAATCCAGAAATCACCTTTGTAGAGATGATAAGTGAATGCAGTGATGAATGGTGGGGTCAAACTCAAACAAAAATGGGAGCCACTAAACCATACATAAAAATCCCTGAAGTTGCATATTAATTTAGAAAACCACATGTAAACATTGCCTTTGTTCAGTGTAAGCAAAATTTATTTTGCTTAATTATTCCCAATCACAATTTAACACAGTCTGCATTTCACAATACTATCCTAGAAAGATAAACTAGAGAGAGGAAAATAAGGCCAGGCAAAATGTTATACCCACAGCCAATGGCTGGGACCTGGATGAAGACCCAACAAAATGAGGAATCAGGCAAGTAGAACATAATCAAGAGAAAGAAGTACTATGAAAACCAAAAGGGGAGAGATTATCCAGGAGGAAAAGATGATCAACAATATCAAAGGCTGCAAAGAGGTCAAAGAGGATTAGAAATAAGGAAAAGCCATCCAATTTGGCAATTAAGAGATCACTGTTAACTTTGGAGAGAGCTGTTTTAGTTGAATAACAAGATTAAGGGCCAAAGGACAGAGAATTGTACACTCAGTCTATACTTTACATACATTCTAGATGATGAATAAGCTTTTCTTGGGCTGGCCTGGGAACCAAGCTGATCTGTCTAGTGTTATTGGTGTTGGAATATTTATTTTATGTTATAAACGTCCAAGTTAACAAACAGGTTTTTAGAAGACAGCCAAATCATAAACTTTTTTTTCCAGAAAGTGGAACCTCTGAAAACTGCAGTCATGGTAGATAGGGAGCAAATGACTGAACCATTTTTGAGTTGGGGGATATCTGAACTAAGTCCTCAAGTCTAGTACTGAGATACAGATATAGATATAAAGATAGATAGATAAATAGATAAGAAATAGATATACATATAGATATAGATACAAGTATAGGTATAGGTATAGATATATATGTCTGGAAAAAAAAAGAAAGATTCCAAACATGGAAACTTACTATAGAAATAGGGAAGACTAGGATTCATCATTAGAGGAAGACAGTAAAGTTTTTTGGTTTTTTTCTTTTAAAGCCTCTTCTAACCCAAAAAAAAATGTTAAATGGTTACCTGTCTAGAGAGAATTTAGAGAACTCAAAAAGACTTAAGAAATTAAATTTTAAAACGGAGACAAAACTGAAACTAAAAAAGATTCAATGAAAATAAGATTATGAAAAAAGTTAATCATCTAGGAAAGGTAATACAGACTCTTAAAGGAGAAAATAACTCTTTGGAGCTATGGAGAGACCAAGAATATAAAACAAAATAAAAAGAATGGAAAAATAGAACAGAATGTGAAACATTTCATAAGAAAAACAACAGATCTGAAGAACAGATCAAGAAGAGAAAATATAAGGATATTTGGACTATCTGAAAGTTGTGATCAAAAAAAGAATCTTGATGCAATAATGTAAGAAATAATACAAAAATATTGTCTCAGAGCAGTAGAACATGAGCAGAAAGTAGAAATAGAAAAAAATCATCAATCACCACCTCAAAGAGATCTATTATGGAAAACATATATCACTGACAAATTTGGAACCCTCAGATCAAAGAGAAAATTTTGCAAGAAACAAGAAAAAAAATTCAGATATGCTAGAGCTACTATTAGAATTGTACAGGACTTATTAGCAACCACAATAAAAGATCACAGATCCTAGAATCATGTATACTGGCAATCACAAAAACTAAACCTGCAGCCAAAAATATTGTATTTCAGCAAAATTATCCATGATATTGAATGAAAAAAAAATGGACATTCAGATTTTCAGCAGTTTCTTTAACCCAAACCCAAACTCAATAGAAAATTTAACATAATTTAACATTTAACATCCATTTGGTCCCAGTATATCTCTCCCATTAAATAAATTATTAAATATTCTCTAATATCTATCTTGACTCAGTTTCTCCAGCATTACATTCTCACTGCTACTCCAAACCTAGCCCTCTTTTCTATATCTTTCCTACAAGAATACATGAGATATTTTTATCAAATGTTTTGCTAAAATCTAGTCCCATCAATTTGGTAACGCTAAGAGCAAAGGAAGTAAGTTAATTCATCATGGCCTGCTTTTAGTAATTTGTGAAAATTATTTCCTTTTCTACTCACTAATCATGTCTTTAATAAGTTGTTTCAAATTTTTCTAAGAGTCATGGTATATACCCTTTGACCCAGCAGTGTTACTACTGGGCTTATATCCCAAAGAGATCTTAAAGAAGAGAAAGAGACCTGTATGTGCAAGAATGTTTGTGGCAGCCCTCTTTGTAGTGGCCAGAAACTGGAAACTGAGTAGATGCCCATCAATTGGAGAATGGCTGGATAAATGGTATATGAATAATATGGAATATTATTGTTCTGTAAGAAACGACCAACAGGATAATAAAAGGCCTGGAGAGACTTACACAAACTGATGCTGAGTGAAATGAGCAGGACCAAGAGATCATTATATATTTCAACAACAATACTATTATGATGATCAATTATGATGGATCAATATATGCTGACCTATCTTCAGCAATGAGATGAACCAAATCAGTTCTAATGGAGCAGTAATGAACTGAACTAGCTACACCCAGTGAAAGAACTCTTGGAGATGACTAAGAACCACTACATCAAATTCCCAATCCCTATATTTTTGCCCACCTGCATTTTTGATTTCCTTCACAGGCTAACTGTACAATATTTTGGAGTATGATTCTTTTTATATAACAAAATAATGATTTGGACATGTATACTTACTTATTTTGTATTTAATTTATCCTCTAAAATATTTAACATGTATTGGTCATCTGGCCAGCTAGGGGAGAGGATGGGGGGAAGGAGGGGAAAAATTGGAACAAAAGGTTTGGCAATTGTCAATGCTGTAAAATTACCCATGCATATAACTTGTAAATAAAAAGCTATTAATTTTTTTTAAAAAGAGTCATGGTAAAATTTACTCTTTTGTTATTTGGGGGTGTATTCTTGTCTCCTTTTAGGAGATCAAGATAATAACTGTCATACTCCAGAGCTAAGTATCTCTCTTATGTGCCAGAATCTTTCAAATAAATGAAATAAAGGTTGGAATGTTGGACTTAAGTGAGGAAAACTTAAGATCAAAGTCTGCCTTAAGCACTTGCTAGCTGTGTTAACCTGGAAAATTCACTTAATCTCAGCCTCAGTTTCCTCATCTATAAAATGGAAACATCATATCACCTATCTCAAAGAACTGTTGTGAAGATTAAATGAGGAAAGATGTAAAGTGCTTTGCAAATCTTAAAGCACTATATAAAAGGTAGTTATTGTTGTTTTTATTCTTATTTTCATTGTTATTATTATTATATCTTATTGACAGTGAAAGATCAATCAAATTTATCATTTCTTTCAATAAAAAGTATATTACATCTTTGCCAAGTAAGTTGAAACTGTGGGATGTGTGAATATTATATGTAACTTAACTGGATTTTAGCTAAGCATTTGATAAAAGTATCTCATGAATTCTTGTAGGAAAAATAGAGAAAGGTATGCTAGGTTTGGAGTAGGGGTGAGAACAGCTAAATCCAGTTAAATTAGATACACACACACACACACACACACACAAATTGAACTATCCAATTATAACCTACAAAGATGAAAAATAGACAGGCAGTGTCTGTCTCTACACAGAGAAGGAGGGAAGGAGGGAGAGAGACAGAGAAAGTAGATAGATGGACTTCCGGTTAAGATGGCGGAGAGGAGGCTCACAGCTGCATAAGCTCCACGCTTTCTCTCACTATCCATTTCATTACAAGCCTCTGAATTAATGCTTGACTGAAAAAAAAAAACCCACATATAGTTACCAAGAGAAGCCATCCTTGAGATCCGCCAAGAAAGGTCTGTCTTTACTGGAGGGCTGGGGCAGTTTTAGATCGGGCGCAGGCGGCAGACAGCGGCAGTGAGAGCACGGGAGCAGACTGGAGAGGGGGTGGAGAGTGATCGCAGCCATTTCTGCGGGGAGAGCTTCGCTACAGGTTTGGAACCTGCAGCAAATCAGCAGCCCAGCAGAGAAGCTAAAAACACCGGGGCTGAAGAATACAACCCCAAACAGCTGGAGTCTCTCAGGACCTGGCCGCCCCCCCCTTCCCCCCCTCAGTGACTCAGCACGCTTTCGGATCTCAGAGCGCAGGCGCAGCACAGTCCTGCTAGTGCCTCACTGCTGCCCCCTGCAGTCTGTAGAGGAAGCTCGATAACACACCCAGCCCCCCCCCAAAGAAAGACTCCAGTTTTTTCTGTTTTTCTTTGGTAGTTTGTCTCTGATTAATAGACAGAATGAGCAAGAAGCTGAAGAGGACTTTAACCCTTGACAGCTTCTACACAGAGAGCAGACTTTAAATCCTGAGGAGACTAAAAACAGGCAGTCCCCAGGTGATTCCCCAAAGGAGGAGATCGTCTGTTCCTCAGCACAGATGAACCTCATAGAAGTGATTAAAAAGGCTCTCACAAGGGAGCTAGAAGAAAAATGGGAAAAGGAGAGGGAGGCTTGGCAAAAGAGCCTGGAGAAGTCAGTTAAAGAGAGAGTGGATAAAGAAGTAAAATCCTTGAAAAATAGGATTAGTGAACTGGAAACAGAAAATAGCTCTCTAAAAAACAAAATTGGCGAAATGGAAAAAAATTCCACAGAACAAAAGAACTCAATTGGACAATTAGAGAAAGATTTTAAAAAAGTGAGTGAAGAGAATACTTCACTGAAAATCAGAATTGAACAAGTGGAATTGAATGACTCGAGGAGACAAGAAGAATCAGTCAAGCAAATCCAAAAAAATCAAACAATGGAGAAAAATGTGAAATACCTTCTGGGGAAGACAACAGACCTGGAAAACAGATCCAGGAGAGACAATCTGAGAATCATTGGACTCCCAGAAAAACATGATGAAAAAAAGAGCCTGGACACTGTCTTCCAGGAAATTATCAAAGAGAACTGCCCAGAAGTCATAGGAACAGAGGAAAAAATAAACATTGAAAGGATTCATCGATCACCCACTGAAAGGGATCCTAAAATCAAAACACCAAGGAATATAGTGGCCAAATGCCAGAACCCTCAGATGAAAGAAAAAATATTGCAAGCGGCTAGAAAAACCCAATTCAAGTATCAAGGAGCCACAATAAGGATCACCCAGGATCTGGCAGCATCCACATTAAAAAATCGAAGGGCCTGGAATATGATATTCCGAAAGGCTAAGGAACTTGGTATGCAACCAAAAATAACTTACCCAGCGAGAATGAGCATCTTTTTCCAGGGAAGAAGATGGACATTCAACAAAGTAAGCGAATTTCATCTATTTCTGATGAAAAAACCAGAACTTAACAAAAAGTTTGATCTACAAATATAGAACTCAAGAGAAATCTAAAAAGGTAAAGATTAATCTTGGGAACTATATTTTGACTATATAGATGTATAAAGAATACATGTATACCTTGTTCTAGAAATTGATGTGGAAAGGACATTGTACCAGAAAAAGGGTAAAGTGGGGGTAGTACATCTCATGAAGAGGCATAGGAAACCTATTATATCTGAGAGAAAGAATGGAGGGGGATGAATATAGTGGGTATCTTACTGCCTTCAGAATTGGCTTTAAGTGAAAAATCTTAAGACATATTCAATCTATGGTGAAACTTCTCCCATCTCATTGAAAAGTGAGAAGGGAAAAGTGGAAAGGGAAGGAATAAGCTAAGCGGAAGGGAATACGGGAACTGGGAGGGAAAGGGGTAAGATAGGGGGAGGAACTCAAAGGCGGGGGGAGGGACACTAAAAAGGGAGGGCTGTGAGAAGCAAGGGGTGCTCACAAGCTTAATACTTGGAAGGGGGGAAAGGGGAAAGAAGGGAGGAAAGCATAAACCGGGGTTAACAAGATGGCAAGTAATACAGAATTGGTCATTCTAACCATAAACGTGAACGGGGTAAACTCCCCCATACAGAGGAAGCGGTTAGCAGAATGGATTAAAAGCCAGAATCCTACAATATGTTGTTTACAGGAAACACACCTGAAGCGGGGAGATACATGCAGGTTAAAGGTAAAAGGTTGGAGCAAAATCTACTATGCTTCAGGTGAAGTCAAAAAAGCAGGGGTAGCCATCCTGATCTCAGATCAAGCTAAAGCAAAAATTGACCTAATTAAAAGAGATAAGGAAGGACACTATATCTTGCTAAAGGGTAGCATGGATAATGAAGCACTATCTATATTAAACATATATGCACCAAGTGGGGTAGCATCTAAATTCTTAAAAGAGAAACTAAGAGAGCTGCAAGAAGAAATAGACAGTAAAACTATAATAGTGGGAGATCTTAACCTTGCACTCTCAGAATTAGATAAATCAAACCACAAAATAAATAAGAAAGAAGTCAAAGAGGTAAATAGAATACTAGAAAAGTTAGATATGATAGATCTCTGGAGAAAATGTAATGGAGACAGAAAGGAATACACTTTCTTTTCAGCAGTTCATGGAACCTATACAAAAATTGACCATATATTAGGACATAAAAACCTCAAACTCAAATGTAGTAAGGCAGAAATAGTAAATGCATCCTTTTCAGACCACGATGCAATGAAAATTACATTCAACAAAAAAGCAGGGGGAAGTAGACCAAAAAATAATTGGAAACTAAATAATCTCATACTAAAGAATGATTGGGTGAAACAGCAAATCATAGACATAATTAATAACTTCACCCAAGAAAACGATAATAATGAGACATCATACCAAAATGTATGGGATGCAGCCAAAGCGGTAATAAGGGGAAATTTCATATCTCTAGAGGCCTATTTGTATAAAATAGAGAAAGAGAAGGTCAATGAAATGGGTTTGCAATTAAAAATGCTAGAAAAGGAACAAATTAAAAACCCCCAGTCAAACACTAAACTTGAAATTCTAAAAGTAAAAGGTGAGATCAATAAAATTGAAAGTAAAAAAACTATTGAATTGATTAATAAAACTAAGAGTTGGTTCTATGAAAAAACCAACAAAATAGACAAACCCTTAGTAAATCTGATTAAAAAAAGGAAAGAGGAAAATCAAATTGATAGTCTTAAAAATGAAAAGGGAGAACTCACCACTAACGAAGAGGAAATTAGAGCAATAATTAGGAGTTACTTTGCCCAACTTTATGCCAATAAATTCGACAACTTAAATGAAATAGAAAAATACCTCCAAAAATACAGCTTGCCCAAACTAACAGAGGAAGAAGTAAATATCCTAAACAGTCCCATCTCAGAAAAAGAAATAGAACAAACTATCAATCAACTCCCTAAGAAAAAATCCCCAGGACCAGATGGATTTACATGTGAATGCTACCAAACATTTAAAGAACAATTAACTCCAATGTTATATAAACTATTTGAAAAAATAGGGATTGAAGGAGTCCTACCAAACTCCTTTTATGACACAGATATGGTACTGATACCTAAACCAGGTAGGCTGAAAACAGAGAAAGAAAATTATAGACCAATCTCCCTAATGAATATTGATGCTAAAATCTTAAATAAAATATTAGCAAAAAGATTACAGAAAATTGTCACCAGGATAATACACTATGACCAAGTAGGATTTATACCAGGAATGCAGGGCTGGTTCAATATTAGGAAAACTATTAGCATAATTGACTATATCAATAACCAAACAAACAAAAACCACATGATCATCTCAATAGATGCAGAAAAAGCATTTGATAAAATCCAACATCCATTCCTAATAAAAACACTTGAGAGCATAGGAATAAATGGACTTTTCCTTAAAATAGTCAGGAGCATATATTTAAAACCATCAGTAAGCATCATATGCAATGGGAAAAAACTGGAACCTTTCCCAGTAAGATCTGGAGTGAAGCAAGGTTGCCCACTATCACCATTATTATTTAATATCGTATTAGAAACACTAGCCTCGGCAATAAGAGTCGAGAAAGATATAAAAGGAATTAGAATAGGCAATGAGGAAACCAAACTATCACTCTTTGCAGATGATATGATGGTATACCTAGAGAACCCCAGAGATTCTACCAAAAAGCTATTGGAAATAATTCATAATTTTAGCAAAGTAGCTGGCTACAAAATAAATCCCCATAAATCCTCAGCATTTTTATACATCACCAACAAAACCCAACAGCAAGAGATACAAAGAGAAATTCCATTCAGAATAACTGTTGATACCATAAAATATTTGGGAATCTATCTACCAAAGGAAAGTCAGGAATTATATGAGCAAAATTATAAAAAAGTCTCCACACAAATAAAGTCAGACTTAAATAATTGGAAAAATATTAAGTGCTCTTGGATCGGCCGAGCGAACATAATAAAGATGACAATACTCCCTAAACTAATCTATTTATTTAGTGCTATACCAATCAGACTTCCAAGAAAATATTTTATTGATCTAGAAAAAATAACAACAAAATTCATATGGAACAATAAAAAGTCGAGAATCTCAAGGGAATTAATGAAAAAAAAAATCAAATGAAGGTGGCCTAGCTGTACCTGATCTAAAATTATATTATAAAGCAGCAGTCACCAAAACCATTTGGTATTGGCTAAGAAATAGATTAGTGGATCAGTGGAAAAGGCTAGGCTCACAAGACAGAATAGTCAATTATAGCAATCTAGTGTTTGACAAACCCAAAGCCCCTAACTTCTGGGAAAAGAATTCATTATTTGATAAAAACTGCTGGGATAATTGGAAATTAGTATGGCAGAAATTAGGCATGGACCCACACTTAACACCATATACCAAGATAAGATCAAAATGGGTCTATGACCTAGGCATAAAGAACGAGACTATAAATAAATTAGAGGAACATAGAATAGTTTATCTCTCAGACTTGTGGAGGAGAAAGAAATTTGTGACCAAAGATGAACTAGAGACCATTACTGATCACAGAATAGAAAATTTCGATTACATCAAATTAAAAAGCCTGTGTACAAATAAAACTAATGCAAACAAGATTAGAAGGGAAGCAACAAACTGGGAAAACATTTTCACAGTTAAAGGTTCTGATAAAGGCCTCATTTCCAAAATATATAGAGAACTGACTCAAATTTATAAGAAATCAAGCCATTCTCCAATTGATAAATGGTCAAAGGATATGAACAGACAATTTTCAGAGGATGAGATTGAAACTATTACCACTCATATGAAAGAGTGTTCCAAATCATTATTGATCAGAGAAATGCAAATTAGGACAACTCTGAGATACCACTACACACCTGTCAGATTGGCTAAGATGACAGGAAAAAATAATGATGAATGTTGGAGGGGATGCGGGAAAACTGGGACACTAATGCATTGTTGGTGGAGTTGTGAACGAATCCAACCATTCTGGAGAGCAATCTGGAATTATGCCCAAAAAATTATCAAATTGTGCATATCCTTTGATCCAGCAGTGTTTCTATTGGGCTTATATCCCAAAGAAATACTAAAGAAGGGAAAGGGACCTGTATGTGCCAAAATGTTTGTAGCAGCCCTGTTTGTAGTGGCTAAAAACTGGAAAATGAATGGATGCCCATCAATTGGAGAATGGCTGGGTAAATTGTGGTATATGAATGTTATGGAATATTATTGTTCTGTAAGAAATGACCAGCAGGATGAATACAGAGAGGACTGGCGAGACTTACATGAACTGATGCTAAGTGAAATGAGCAGAACCAGGAGATCATTATACACTTCGACAACGATATTGTATGAGGACATATTTTGATGGAAGTGGATTTCTTTGACAAAGAGACCTGAGTTTCAATTGATAAATGACGGACAAAAGCAGCTACACCCAAAGAAAGAACACTGGGAAACGAATGTAAACTATCTGCATTTTTGTTTTTCTTCCCGGATTATTTATACCTTCTGAATCCAATTCTCCCTACGCAACAAGAGAACTGTTCGGTTCTGCAAACATATATTGTATCTAGGATATACTGCAACATATCCAACATATAAAGGACTGCTTGCCATCTAGGGGAGGGGGTGGAGGGAGGGAGGGGGAAAAAATCGGAACAGAAACGAATGTCAATATAATGTAATTATTAAATAAAAAATTAAAAAAAAAAAGAAAGTAGATAGATAGATAGATAGATGATAGACAGATAGACTAACAAACTGACAGATAGACTGACAAACTGACGGACTGACAGATAGACAGCCAGAAACATAGTAACAATGGCATACATGATTCTTTAGAATCTCATAACTAAATCTTGAGCTTTTGCCTCAAGCTAATCTTATTATTCTGTTCTTTCTACTATTATTGCTCTCTGCTACCATCACGTGGTCAATCGGAAGATTGGTTTGCCTGCTCTTTTGTGATGTAAACCCCAGCCAGTATCACCAAAATCTATCCAGCACCAAAATTACCTAGTGTCTATTTGGACTCTGGTAAGTGGGAATAATAGAGGTTTGGGAATAAAGCTTCAAGATAAAACCCTGACTACCTGTCTTTTACAGAGGCCAGGATTCAAGGAGAAAAATCTGTCCTTCAAGGAGTTTTAGAGAGTTTTGGGGTCCCCCCTCATCAAACCCATAAATCATACTTGATTGTATCTGGGCTGCCTGCCGTCACTAAACATATGATCCTATTTTCCCATGGCAAATGAGAAAGAAACTATCTGTTGACACTCACCAGAGGTCTAGGGAATAGTATGGCATGAAAGGGACCTTGGCCTAGATGTGGAAAATTTGATTTTAGAGACCATTCATTTCCTAACACTCCAGATAAAAAGGCCCTAAGAAATACCATCCACAGTGATTAGATACAATAGTAGTGAGCTTCTGCCATTCACAGTAATATATGATGCTCAAGTTATTAGAGAAAAGATGTTAACCCCTGTCATTAAACTATGTTCATCATTAGAGTGCATATGTCTTTTCTATAAAACAATAATAGGTTATATTGTTTTATATTCTTGCTATATTATACTTCTTTATTTGTGCCTATTATGTTACCACATGTAATCTACATAGTTACCACATATAGCCCTGATATGTGAAACAATGTTGTATGCATCACATAAGATTTGCTCCTGATCTGTTATATACGATGTTTCATCTAATGTTTAAAGGGCTATATATTTTTTAATTATAGCTTTTTATTTACAAAATATATACATAGATAATTTTCAGCATTCACCTCTACAAAACCTTGTGTTCTAATTTTTCCCTCCATTCCCCCTATCCCTTCCCCAAGTCAGCAAGTGATCTACTATATGCAATTCCTCTATATATATTTCTACATATATCATCCTGCACAAGAAAAATCAAATCAAAAGGGAAAAAAATGAGAACAAAAACAAAATGCAAGCAAATAACAACAAAAAGAGTGAAAATACTATGTTGTGATCTTCACAGAGATTTCGTGTATCTCATGTCATTTGGATGGATTTCAAATTTCTTATGAGAGGTGCTAATTGGGAGAGTGAAGGAGGAGAATGAGAAAGAGGAAGAAGAGGAAGAGGAGGAGGAAGGAGAGAAGAAAGAGAAGGAGGAAGAAAGGAAGAAAGAAAAGGAGGATAAATAAGGGAAGAAAGGGGGAAAGAGAAGCAGGAGGAAGAGAGGAAGAAAGAGGAAGAAATAGACGGCAATCTGAGAAATGTTTTTTTTTGTGTGTGTGTTCATGGACTCCTTTCTACAATTCTTTTATTGATTAAACCAAAGGCCTGGCAGATCTTTATTCTAAGAATGAAGATGTTACATCCTGGAACAATTGTGTACTATATGATACCAGCTCTTAAATTACTTTTAATATTTATTTTGGCACCTATTCCAAATTCATACTCTCATAATACTAATACACTTAGTTCCATGTGCTCCTTCTTTCACAAAAATCAACAGAGAGAGGAGAGGGAAAGCCTGCTTTGTTTTTCAGAGTTACATTTGATTTTCTTTCAGAGATGAAATATTTCTGTTACCTTAGAAACCATGGTTCTAGTATTACATTATTTTGAGCCAAGTTGCCATGAGTTAGAATTAGAATAGATTTGAAACATAGTTAAAGCTCTGTTGACACCAAATAACAAATTGTATTGAGTTCAGTTTTGAGCCAGGCTAAAAGGCCTAAAAATTCTAAAATTGTACAACTCTATACATGTTTGTGGCAGAAGCTGAAATCACCAAAATGTTGGGGAAATTTAAATATATGCAATGCTAATTTTGTTTTTATCTTATTTTGCCTCTCCAGTTCACTTAACTTAGTTATATATATATATATGTATACATATGTATATATATACACACATATATATAAAATTATATATAATTTTTTATATCTAAACCTTGTACATAAAATAATCTCCTTTAATATATTTAAAGATAATCAGACTCAGGAAAGTTAGAGGACTATTTTTCCTTAATGCTTGCCATTCTTTCAAGTTGTTTATTTTAATTTGTAGAGGCTTTGTTTCATTTCTTTAAGATTCTAGCCCATCTTGGAGTTTATTTCATTTTGAGTCAATGTTTCCTCTATTGGAAGAATTTTAGGAACTGAACTTGAGATTGGTAGAGGAGTGATCTTTTATTGTTCTGGTGAATTCCATTTTCCTACAGCATTTTTTACAGTTACTTCAGTACTTATACAATCATGTTATAGTTTAGGTGCTCTCCCAGCCCTTTCTATGGAAGGTTAAACAAGCAACCTCCTTTTCAAATCCTTGAATCCAAAAACAAGCTTTGCTCTCCAAGCAGATTATATCATGAGAACTAGGAGCCAGAATATCCCAAGAATCCTGTCATGATATAGGCAAGCACATACTACTGCCATGTGCTTCTGAATTCTATGTGAGGGAGGAATAGAAAAATCACTTCCTCTATCTTTGTTCTGTTATGTTGAACTCTTCATGACCTCATTTACCATTTTCTTGGTAAAGATATGAGAGTGGTTTACCATTTCCTTTTCCAGATCATTTTATAATGAACTAAGGCAAACAGGGTTTAGTGACTTGTCCAGGGTCACACAATTAGTAAATGTCTGGGACCAGATTTTAATTCAGTACTTCCTGACTCTTGTCCAGGTGCCATCTACCTTCCCTGCTTGTGATGCACTAGGAAAAGACAAAAACAGAGTCCTGAAGACAAATAAATTCCAAAGTTAGTACAGTTTGGGAAAGGATATCTCTTTATGAATTTTAAGTTCATCACCTCTCTGTCAAGAGTCACATTCTTTTGGCTTAAAATTGCATTTATCACAATTCCAAAGTTTTTCAAAGTTGTCTTTCTCCTATAGTGTTGCTATCATTATCATAACTGTTCTAGTTCTACTCACTTCACTATGCATCAGTTTATAAAGGTCCTTTAAATTCTTCTGAAGTTGTTCATTTCATCATTTCTAATTCTGCATAGAAGATCTTTGAGGTTATGGAGAACTCTTTTTCCTCTGTATTATGATCAAAGAATATTTTGGATCCCAAACCATTTTGCATGGTGAACAAAGGTTCCCATCCAAGAGAAGTGAAAATATATCAGAAGAGAAATGACTGACATCACTTGAGCAATTTGTAATTTGAGCAAAGTCTCTAAGTCTCTGAAATTATGATCATTAACACCCTAGTAATGTTTTTCCTCAACTTAGATTAACAATTATTTCTTCATTATTGAATCATGCACTCCAAGCATTGCCAAGACATCTAATCCAACCTTTCATTTCTGCAACAACCCTGACAGATGCTCCTCAAATTTATGTTTCAACAGTTCTGTTGCTGGAGACATATTAATAAGTCTTCTGAAACTATTCATTCCATTTGGGGACAATGGGCTGAAAAAAGGGGTGGCCTTAGAGCTTAGAAGATCTGAGTCTAATTGCATCTCTGATACTTAATACCTGTGAGAGCTTGGGAAAATCATTAAGCTTCCCTACATTTCAGTTTCCACATTTGCAAAATAAATTAGGGGGATGGTCAATCAATCAATTAGAAAGCATTTATTAAGAGTTTTCTATGTATTAGGCACTGTACTAAACTCTGCAAATACAGAAAGATGCAAAGAATAGTCCTTGCCCTCAAGAAGCTTGCAACCTAATGGGAGAGACAACAAATAAATTATATGGAAGATAAATGGGAAATAATTTAACAGAGAGAAGGCAAGAAAGAGGAATTGGGAAAGGCTTTCCTGTAGAAAATGGGATTTTAGTAGTCACTTAAAGGCAACCAGGGAAACCACCTCAGAATAGGAAGAAAAATTAGAATGATGCAATATATCAGACTTTGGGATAACCATCCATTTCCTCCCATAATCCTGGAAAGAGGTGGCTGGAGCTAATAGAGGCAGGAGGAATATACAAAAAAGGAAAAAAAAATTAGCAGTTGCAGATCCCTAATCCCTTCCTACCAAGGGTACAAAAGAGGAAGAATCTTCAAAGACTACTTAAAAGTTATGCAAAGAAGCCTAATACTTTATGTTCAAAAGTCTTATGGACTCCTAATTTTTTTGTATTGTAAATAATAGATAGCTAGATAGATAGATATGCAGACAAATAGGTAGATAGATATTTAGATAGATAGATGTATAGACAAACCAATAGATGATACAGACAAATAAGAGAGACAGGCAGAAACAGAAAAAAATACAGAAAAAATTGGAGAGGGAAAATTGGTAAGTACTGACTGTGTGCCAAGCCTATGTTGAATAATGCTGAGGATATAAATACAAACAAAATAGTCTTTGCCCTCAAAGAGTTTATATTCTAATGAGGTAAGATAGTACATAAAGTGAGAGTGAAAATGGTGGTTGGAGAGGATACCCATAGACAGGAAAGGAACCTATAAGAAATAGCATAGAGTTCTGGAACCCAGCAAAATAAGGCAAAAGATTCATTTATTAAAGAAAAGGGAAAGATGCAAAGAATAGTCCTTGCCCTCAAGAAGCTTGCAACCTAATGGGAGAGACAACAAATAAATTATATGGAAGATAAATGGGAAATAATTTAACAGAGAGAAGAGTCTTTCTGGTGGAGTAGAAGTGATGAGACAGGGAGATCATGCTGAGGAGACTGCAGGAAGTGGGAAGACCAAAATCCATTCCCCTACCATAGAGCTCCAACCTGTCTTGCCTTCCCTATTTCATAGCACTTCACTTGACTTACTCCAATCAAAGTGGTCTATCTCCCATCCATACTCTTACCATTCCCTCTCATATTACCTTTCTTTTTACTCCTCTCTTGCCTCATGCTTATACGAATTCCCTCCTTCTCTGCCATCTTCACTCATTAAAATTCTTCAACCCACAACAAATGTATCTTCTCCTCCACAAAGCCTTAGTCAAAGCCCAGATGACAATTATTTCTTATGGCATTTTGACTAGACATCTGAATTATATAATAAATATGAATATCAAATATAGTACATAATAAATATAAATATATAATAAGGTTTCTGTTTATTACATTCTACTCTGTCACATTTATTTGTCTACATTTCATGTCAATCAAGTATTTATTCATCTCCTACTAAATACTAGACACTGTGGATTCAAGAACAAAAATGAAACTATCCCTGAACTGTCCATGCCTTCAAGGAACTAACATTTTAATATATGTATACAATACATGTATACAAAAACATGTTCAAAATAAATAGAAAATAATGGCTTTAGATAGAAACTCCTTGAAATGAAGGTCTCAGCCATGGCATTTACTACCTGCATAACTGTGAGCAAGACATTCAATCCCTCTAGACCTTAGTTCCTCTTTTGTAAAACTGCAAAAGTTGGACTATAATAATAATAGTTGGACTCTAAGGTCCCTTCCAGATCTAAATCTATGATCTTGTGATCCCTAATATCTAGTACACCATAGAAGATATCTTAAATTCCATTAAACTGAATGTATGAGGTTTGAATCTGCAGTCAACAAAAGATCCCTGCAGGGCACTTTAATTTTTCTATTTTATTCATATATCCTTCCTCCTTACTGGTGCCAAGATGTGGTGGCAGTAATTAAGGTTGATCTTGAGATAAGGAGATAATCCTTGTCCAAACCGTCTTAGTTTCTTCCATATTCTATTTAAAAGCAAAATTCTACAGTCTCAAGATGCTGTCTTTTTGTATATCTTTGTTCACATGGTGTCACCCCTATATAAGATCCTTGAGGTCAAGGTCTTTTGCCTCTTTTTGTATACCCAGAATTTAATACAGAGCTTGACACATTGTAGGCTCTTTGTACACACACACACACACACACACACACACACACACACACACATATATATATATTTAATTAAATTTCTATGTTGACTTTTATAGAAGGAACCATATCCTTATCACATTAGCTAATTTCATTCAAGATCATGTCCATTGGCAAACACAGCCTATGTGATGCCCTTCCCTAGCATGTACCTTTGATTTAATTATCTTCAATGAGGACAATAGAAATGACTATGTTTTTTTAAAAAATTGACAACATGCCAATCTCTACATTTAAACCCCAATCTTTAAAGCCCAGAAAAAAAAGAGCCACACCAAGATTATTTGCATATTAGTATAACATAAAAGCAAACTTGATGGGTTGACTCAGTCTGGGAGGAAGCACAGATACTAACAGGTCCTACATCTTTTCCTTGGGTGGCAAGTTCTTCAAAGTTCATTTCATTGGCCAAGTCTAAATATCCTTTTTCCAACAGGTTAGTCATAGAAGTTTTTATTTCTATAAAATTTCTAATGTGCTACTAAAAGTTGATTCTTTGTGTCTCTTCTGCTTATGTAATTGAATTGTTTTAAAATCTGTTTTCTGCCACGCATAACAAAGAAAGGTTTCTTTAATGTCCTGTAGTGTTAAAAAAAAAAAATTCATTGAGGCAGAGGAAACATACAAACCTTAAAATTGGAGCTACGGATGAAAAGAAACTTGGTACCTTTTTCAGCTGCCTTCGAGAAAGGGCTCAGAAGTTGGTAACCAACAGGTATGGAAATCAATTTATTTATCTATCTTTTTAATGTGATATCAAAACCCCTCAACTATTAGAAAACAAAGGGAGATATAAAAGAGCAACAAGAAGAATAAGAGAAAAGAATGAACTAGTATTGATCATAGCAATAAATTGAATAAATTTTTCTACCCCTTAAAAATCATCAACAGCAGAAAAATCTTATATATTCCTCTCAAAAATACAAATTGAATATTTTCCATTTTTCGTACTGATTTTAGCATGCATATATTTTGATAAAATATTCTTTTTTATTAATCAATCAATAAACATTCATTAGAGTCTACTATGTGCCCTACTTTGTGGGGTCACAAAGAGAGGCAAAATATAGTCCCTGCCCTCAAGGAGCTCATATCTACTGAATGAGTTAACAAACAGGGAAATACATACTAACAAGCCCCATATAGCACAAATAGGAAATGATTAATGTAAGGAAGGCACTTTGTGTCTTGTAATCCTTTCCCTGGGTTTCTTTCAATTTAGAATTACACCAGACGATTCTATGACTTTTAGAAGAATTACATTCTAACGAGGAAAGACAACACATAAAGAGCAATTAAAAAGCAGGGCATGGTAGTGGTCTTTAGCCAGAAGTACAAGCAGAAGAGTATTGAAATATATAGGGTCGTGCCCTACCCCCAAAATGGAGGCCCCAGAAAAGGCCCCATTAACGCATCCTCCTTCTGCAGGAGAGACACAATATTGACTGACAAACATCTCTCCAATTACTTACAAGTTATTGCTACATACTTACTGTCACCTGTGAATTCAAGATCTGAAGAAAATATTTAAGCATTTTTTCTTACTATTCATGCTAATTCCTTATTAGCCTCTGGGTACATTTTCAAGCAACAAAGTTAAGGTAACAGTGCACAGTTATATTAATTCCTGTTTGGGGGAAGAAATAAGCAAGGGAAAAAAAGTCTCAAGATTCTCCCTCAGGTGGTCCACATTAAGTGAATTCATAGTGAAGTATTTGTTTAATTTAATTTGAGACTAAAAGAGCTTAGCCTGCCAGGAAAGGACAAAATCCCTCATTCTTCTTTGTTTCTGCATTTAGATTTTCTTAAACTACTTTGTACTCCTGAATTCTCTCTTTTCTCCACTTGATTTCAAAGTTTTCATGACTGTTTCTATTTCTCTCCTTTCTTACCTATATGCTCACTCTTTCTTATTTTCTTTTGCTGGATCTTTACTCATATTATATCTCCTAACTAAGGGTATTCTTCAAGGCTTTATCCTAGACCCTTTTCTTTCTTGCTAATCCTTCACTTGGTGAATTCATCAGCTCCCAGGTTTCAATTATCATCCTTTCTCCAAGTCCAGCCCCTTCAATCAATGACAAATTTCTTCTGGGTCTTCATTTTCAGGATAGGGCAAGGCCTAATATGTTTCAATATTCTTCTTTTGGCTAAAGACCACCATCATGCCCTGCTTTTTAGTTGTCATTTATGTGTTGTCTTTCCTCATTATAATATAAGCTCCTTGAGGTCAAAACTTGCCTTTATTTTTTTATTATATTTTTATCCCTAGTATTAAGACATAATTAGGTTTGGTTAGTTCTTGAAGAGGACCAAAATGATATCCCTATGTTAGAGTCAAGTTACAGTGTGTCTGACTATGGCTGATCAAACCAAAATGAGTTCAAAATGCTCTGTCATAGGACAGACAAAAATAATCCCTATGAACATTTGAGGTAGTTTCTCTAACTTTGTATAACTCATTTTTCTTCTGAGCTAATTCAATTCTCCTTTGATCATAGAGTATATAGCACCTTCCCTATTGAGGGCACACCATGCTTAGGCGGGCCTGTGCCAGTGTCTCCCATGTTATACAATCAATTTTTAAGTTTTTAAGGGAGATCTTGAGAATGTGCTATTACTTTTTCTGACCACCTTGTGAGTGCTTGTTCCTTATGAGTTCTCCATAAAAATTTTTTTAGCAAGCATACATTTGGCATTCAAAAAATGTTTCCAGCCCAAAAGAGTTGTACTCTCTATACTAAAATTGGAATGCTTGGCAATTTAATTAGAATACGGACCTCAGTATCTGGTTTCTTATCCTATGAGGTGATTTTTTAGAATCTTCCTAAGATTTCAGGGATATCCATATCAATAATAAGATTGACACACATTGGCAGAGCTAGCTTAGTGTTTGGGAGGCTCTAAAGAAAAGTGTGAGAGAGGAGAGGTATTAAACTACCAAAGTGAAGGTCTACAGATCTCATTGTTGTATGCCTGTGAACCTTGACACATAGTAAACACTTAATAAATTCTTGTTGTATAATTTCCTGAGTGACTATCCAAATGATTTCATAATTGTTTATCCAGTCCTAGTCCCATTTCTGAGCTTTATTCTCATGTCACCAGCTGTCTTCTGGACATTTTCTGGACGTCAACTGGATGTCCTATACATATCCTGAATTCAACATATGCAAAATAATATTGATAATCTTTCTTTTGAAGCCCAACCTTCTTCTGAAATTCCTAATTACTCTCTGGAGCACAACTACTCTTCCAGATAGTGTCATCCCCAAGTCCTTTCTCTTACCCCACACATTCAATCCATTACAAAATCCCCAAATATGTTCCCTACCCTCTACTCAGAGCTGTCATTCTAGTTCAAGAAGAAATTTCTCACTTCTCACCTAAACTACTACAATAGCTTTCTAATAGAACTCCCTGTCCCAAATTTCTCTTCTTCTAAAACATCCTTCACACTGCTGCCAATGTTATTTACCTAAAGCATAAGTATGACCTCATCTCCTTATTACTTAAAAAATCAAATGTCTTCCTATTGCTTCTAGGATCCAAGGTAAACACTTTGATCTGACATTTTAAAGTTTTTTAAAATTTAGCCTTTCCCCAGCTTTCTACTTTTTTGATGTGTTTCTACCTACCACAGACTCTATAATATAGACATAGTATCTGACTTGCTGTTCTTCCCACACAATACTCCCAACTACCCACTATTGTTGGAATGTTCCTTTTTAACACTGGCTTTTAAAAACGCATCCTTCTTCTAAGCCCAAGCATTATGTCCCCTAGGAGGTGCCTCCTAGAACCTATAGCTATTGTGCCTTTATGACTACTTTCTATCTTCTTTATATTTATCTTGTGTGTATTAATTTACATATTCTGTCCTCCCATTTAGAATAAAAGCTCCTTAAGGACAGTTATTGTTTTTGTTTTTTCATCATATTTTCAGCAATTAGAGATTGGCTGGCACAGAGTAATCAGTTTACTTATTGAGGTCATGGGAGGACCCATTGCCATCAATAGAGGAAGAGACTATACTCCAGTACCTTAGGGGCTCAGACCAAAAGAAAAAATAGCATTGCCCAAGATTTAAAATCAGTCAGAAAATTAAATATCTTCAAAGAAAATCATAAATATAAAGATGATGATGATGATGATGATGATAATGATGATGATGATGATGATGATGATGATGATGATGATGATGTTAACAACAAAAACGAGAGTGAGGTTGTTAAAAATTGAGTAGCCTGAACCTACTTGTCTATTTTTTGGATAGAATTTTTAGGGTATAGTGGAGAAGCCTAGAAATATATGGTTTTATTTGTCAGTTAGTCCCTGAGTGGAAACTCCCTCTACTAATGCAGCCTGATAATTTATCAGCAACTTATATTCTTAAAGTTACCTGAATTGCTAAGATTGAAGTCACCTTGTTCTAAAAACATTTACTATCAAAAAAAAATTTAAAAAATAAATAAATAAAAATAAAAAATAAATAAATAAATAAATGAAAATTTACTATCAATAGATTCATTAATTCTGTAAATAGTGATTTGGTGAATCATAGAGCAAAGTGGGAGATGTCAGAAATTTTGTAATACCAATATTTTTTTAAAGTAAAGCTGTCTCAAGAATTTTTTAAGTATTCTAAAAGCTTGATTTGAGGTTTTAGAGGTAAGGGGGGACTTAGATTTAGAAGTACCAAAGATAAATTGTATGATTGCCTTAAAATAGATGACAAAACCAATAAAAAATTTTGAACTTTCTTGAATGATTCATCTTTGAACCAAGTTTGAGTCAAGTTCATAGAATCATAGATTTAGGGCTTGAAAGAATTTTAGAGATCAATTGGTCCTGCCCCCTCATTATATAAATGAAGAAATTGAAGCCCTAAAAAATGAAGTGATACAAGCTCCAAGTTAACAGGAAGTAAGCTGATAAAGTGGAGTTTGAACCTAGCTTCTCTGTTTTCATGTTCAGTACTTTTTCCATTGAGCCCTCCACTATCTCTACTCATTTTTTGCCCTATACATCTTGGAACTGAATAGCTGCTATAATAATATGACAATCATAAACTTACTAGCTAGATCAATTATCTAAAAAATAAATATAAAACTATTATGAAATATGTAGTCTAAATATAATGAAATAAGAGTCATGAAATTAACTATGGTATTTTCTTTTGTTTTTTGCATCTCATAGCACAAATAATTTGTTTTCAATTAACAACCAGTTTTCTTCTCTCCTCTTTCATCCAATGGGGAAAAAAAGAAAAAGAAAATCAACTATTATAATAAGTACGCATAATCAAACAGAACAAATTTCCACATTGACCATATCCAAAAATGCATTTTTCATTCTGCATCCTGATTCCATCATCACTGCATGATATGTTTAGTTTACTCTGTTTCATCATCATAATTTGAAATCATATTTGGTCATTGTACTGATCAGAATTCTTAATTCTTAAGTGTCGTATATTTGTCTTTTTGGTGTTTATTCAATTGTTCTCCTAGTTCTGTTTTTCACTCTGAATTCATTTCATAAAGTCTGTCCAGTTTTCACTGAAATGGTTTCTTTTATCTTTTCCTATTGCACAATATTTCATTGCAATAATATAACATAATTTCTTCACCAATTCTCCATTTACTGGATACCTCCTTCATTTCAGGTCTTTGCCACTACTAAAAGGATGATAGATTTTTTTGTTGTTGTTCTTTCTTTGATATCTGTGGACTATGGGCCTCAGAATGATATCACTGCATATCACATCCAGAATATGCACAATTTAGTAACATTTGTAGCGCAGTTCCAAATTCCTTCTAGAATGGCTGAATTGATTCACAGCTATATTAATAGTGTATTTGTATGCCGGTTTTCCTGTATATACTCCAATATTTATCATTTTCATTTATTTTAAACTTTATCAATGTGGTGAGATTTGAAGTAGAATCTCAGATTTGGTTTAATTGGAATTTTGCTAATTACTACTTATTTGGAGCATTTTTTTCATATAATATTAATAGTTTGGATTCTTCCTTTAAAAACTACTTATTTATATCTTTTGATCATTTTATGAAAGGAATTACCCTTATCAGAAAAATTTGGTGCAAAGATTTAATTTTTAACCAGTTAATTGTTTCCCTATTAATCTTAACTGCATTGGTTTTGTTTGTGCAAAATCTTTATAATTTCATGTAAGAACATTGTCCACTTTATTTTTTGTGATCTTCTTTAGCATTTGTTTGATCATGAACTCTTCTATCCATATATCTGAAAGGTAATTCATTCTGATTCATCTAATTTATTTTTGGAATGACTTTTTATAACTAAATCACTAGATCATCTTGCTATATGATGTCAGATGTTTGTCTAAACCTAATTTCTATCAGATTGTTTTGTAGTTTTCCGAGCAGTTTTCATGAAATCGTGAGTCCTTTTCCTAGGATTTATTTAAATAGGCTAGTAGGTTAATATGCATACATTTATTATATATGTAATCTATTCCACTGATTAACCTCTGTTTTTTTAACCAGTACCAAATCATTTTGATAATTACTACTTTGAAGTACATTTTGAGAGCTGGTATTTGTAGGCTTTCTTTAGATTCTTGGATTTTTGTTTCTTCAATTTAATTGCATTATTATTTTTCTGGCACTCTTTTGATGGTTTCATGGATATGTCAATTAATAAGTAAGTTAATTCATGTAGTATTGTTTTTATTATATTGATTTGGTGCACTTCTGACTAATTAATATTTCTTCAGTGATTTAGGTCTGTATTTTTATTTTTTAAAAATTTTTGTAGTTGTACTCATGTACTTTCTGTGTCTATCTTAGTAGAAGGATTCCCAGATATTTTGCATATATAAAGTCCTAAGAATCTTGTGCATTCTGTATTTATCTTAAATGGAATTTCTCTTTCTATGTCTTCCTGCTGGATTTTGTTGGCAATATACAAAAATCTTGATGATTTATACAGATTTATTTCACATTCTGCTACTTTGATGAAATTATTGTTTCAATTATTTTTTTAAGTTCACCAGGGTTTTCTAAGTAAACTATCAAGTCATCTCCAAAAAAAGTGGTTATTTTATTTCCTCTTTTCCCAGGTTTATTCTCTCAATTTCATAGTCTAGTCTTATTGATATAACTAGCATTTCTAGCTATAGAAATAGAAGGGAAATCAGTGGTTATTACTGCTATATTTCTGATCTTATTAGAAAGGCCAGTGGATTATTTCTGTATGTTATATCTCATCATGAGGTTTTACTGCATCTGTTTATATGCTTATATTGTTTTTGTTTTTCCCCATTTTGCTCTTGATAATAATTTGGTATGTTAAATTAGTAACATAAATGTTTTCAAAAACTTGGAAATTTTAAGAAATTATGACATTACAGAGGACTTAGAAGAACAGAGTCCTTAGGAATAAGGTTTTATTTTATCCCAAAGGAAGAAGTGAAAAACATCTTTAGTAATCATCTTATTATAAGAGACCATGACAGTGAAAAAAATTGCCATCATTGGAGCTGGAGTGAGTGGATTAGGTGCTATTAAGAGCTGTCTAGAAGAAGGACTGGAACCCACTTGCTTTGAAGAAAGTTTTGACATTGGAGGAGTCTGGAGATATGAAGTAAGTCACATTTTTCTCTTAAGACCTAATTACCTTGGTTTGTATGATGATTTTTTTCCTATATCAAGGAAAGTGAAATTTAATTGGAATTATGTTAGAGATTTACTCCATTGGTACACGTCTTTTATCTGCATGATTTTTAGATTTTTTTCAGAGTACTGTCACATGCTTTATGAAATTGGATCCTAATGGTCCTAAAAGGCAACAATTAATATATTAAGGAAATATTTATTCAGTGTCTGTACCATATACTGAGGATAAATAAAAATAAAAATGAAGCTATAGCTTATTGTCATCTCCACAGTACGAAATGTGGAAATGAAGACCCAAGTGATAAAGATCATAGTAATAATTGCTGGCAGAAAGAGTAGGGATCTAGCCCAGGAATTGTTCTACCACAACAATATCAATATCTATTACTTAAAACAAACCATTCAGTATTGCTGAAGGAAACTACCAAAATAAAAGGCATGCATGTATGTGTATCTCAATGTATCTATATGTATTTGTATCAAAGACCAAAATATTTCCCAAAAAAGGAGTTTAAGACCTCTTAAACTAAAATTAAAACTTAAACCTAAAAATTAAAACCATTTAGATACAAATCTCCTTTCAAATCTTATCTCAGGTCTTCTTTCTAGTCTTATCTCATCTTATTACTTTTCTCACATTCTGTTCTACCCAAACTACATTACTAGCTATGGCCTTAAATGTTATTTCCTACTCACATACATTTACACTATACCTGAAATTCATTTCCACCTGATCTCTAATTCTCAGAATCTTTTTCTTCCTTTAACGCTAAGCTGAAGTGGTATAGAATTATATGGGTAGAATTTGGAAAGATTCCAAAAACCATTTAGTCAAACCCCCTAATTTTACAGATGAGGAAAACTCAGGAAATAATAAATACAACATGTAACATGAAGCAGAAATATATATTGGGGGAAATAGTAGAAGACTGATTTGATAAAAAAAAATGATGAGAAATTCAGAAGCTGCTGAATGAAAAGTGAAAACTCCAGAGTGTACCATCAAGATAATTCATCTATATCTAAAAAAGTAGCATTAGATTCCATCAAAAGTAAAGTACAATTGAAATTCAGAGAGATGCAGAATTCTTGGTTCAGTAAGAAGACTGATGAAATTCAGTTTTATGCTGATAGTAACAGTATGAAGCATTTTATGATGCACTATTTATGGGCCAAAGACCTGTGGTGCATCTCAACTACTCAGTGCTGATGGAGCCATATTGATTAGTGATAAGGACATGATTCTAGGATGATAAGCTGAACACTTACTTCTGTAGTGTTCTCAATATTCATCAATGCTGAAGCCAATGACCATTTATCTCAAATTGACATCAATTACTTCCTAACTGAAGTTCCAACTGAAGAAGTTTTGAATACCAATAGACTATTTTTGTGTAGCAAAGCACCTGGTAATAATTCTATTCCAGCTGAGATTTATAATTCTTGGTCCATTGCTGAAACAAAAGAATGGTAAATAGCCTCTTGAAACATAAACTTTGTCATTTCCTCCCCCCTTTAAATTATAGTGAACTCTCCCATTAAAGATATGCTAGAAAGAGCCTAAATTCTTCAGCCATACCAATGCCAGGGGCAACAGATCCTCAGAGTTATCTAGCCCCATTTCTAGGGCCAGATGGCAAAGAACTTCTCTAATGACATAGAAATGACCCCAGAAACAAAGGTCCAATCATACTTTGCTCTTGAGCAGCTTAAGAGCCACAGCTGAAGATAACTCGATGTTGCATAGAAGACGTGAGTTCAAATTCTGCCTCAGACACTTAATAGTTGTATGAACCTGAACAAGACATTTGTTCTCTTTAAGTCTCAGTTTTCTCATCTATAAAATGTGTAGAATAATAGTATCTATCTATCTAATTTATATTGTAAGGGTCAAATGAGATAGCAAATGCCAAAGCTTCTTACTCCCAATGGTATATTTCCCAATACTGGGCAAATGGGACTCAGACTTCAAATTAGTTAAGCAAATTTTTTGAATAATTTTTTCAATTATTTGTCCTTAGTTTAAAAGAAAAGAAGGATTCTGAAAATTAGAGATCAGAAGGGACTATGTCTCAGGTAAACACCTGAAGGCAGATGTCTAGGAAATAACATTTAGGTCCATAACTAGTAATTACATTACTATGCTGAAATATATAGCATGAGAAAGGGAGTAAAAGAGGTAAACTGAGGCTAGAAAGAAAATATGAATGCAGTAATGTTAGGCCTGAAATGATCTTAAATGAGAGAGAGACAGAGAGAGAGAGAGAGAGAGAGAGAGAGAGAGAGAGAGAGATTGAGGTTCACAGATGATATAACTCCTATATTAATGAAGTAAGGAAAGTAATAGATCCAGAAAGTAATCTTTGTCATATTAGGAGTTTTCTTCATTCTCCATGATCACATTTTCTTCAAAAACATTGAAAATTCTTTTGTTTCCTACAGGAAAAATCAGAAACTGGAAAGCCTAGTATCTACCAATCTGTGACCAGTAACAGCTCTAAAGAGATGACATCCTTTAGTGATTATCCATTTCCTGATCATTATCCTAACTTCTTGCACAATTCCAAAATGATGGATTATGTTAGGATGTATGCCAAACATTTTGATCTCCTGAAATATATTCACTTTTTGGTAAGTAAAGGAAGAGCAATAATATTATATGCTGGCTATTCATGGCAGAATCCATGTGACACAGTTCAAGTCAGTGTGGAAGTCATCACACCTCCCATAAAATGGTGAAACCATGTTGTTTTTCTAAAAAACTCAAAAAAACATACTGTCTTATACGGTGTAGTAGCAGTTATATACCACTTTGAGGGGCAGAGAGGTAGCGTAGTGGGTAAAATTTCAGCCTTAGACTTTTTTTTTAATAGTAACTTTTTATTGACAGAATCCATGCCAGGGTAATTTTTTTACAACATTATCCCTTGCACTCACTTTTGTTCTGATTTTTTCCCTCCCTCCCTCCACCCCCTCCCCTAGATGGCAAGCAGTCCTATATATGTTACATATGTTGCATTATATCCTAGATACAATATGTATTTGCAGAACCGAACAGTTCTCTTGTTGCACAGGGAGAATTGGATTCAGAAGGTAAAAATAACCCGAGAAGAAAAACAAAAATACAAATAGTTTACATTCATTTCTCAGTGGTCTTTCTTTGGATGTAGCTGCTTCTGTCCATCATTTATCAATTGAAACTGAGTTAGGTCTCTTTGTCAAAGAAATCCACTTCCATCAGAATACATCCTCATACAATATCATTGTTGAAGTGTATAATGATCTCCTGGTTCTGCTCATTTCACTCAGCATCAATTTATGTAAGTCTCTCCAAGCCTCTCTGCATTGATCCTGCTGGTCATTTCTTATAGAACAATAATATTCCATAACATTCATATGCCACAATTTACCCAGCCATTCTCCAATTGATGGGCATTCATTCAATTTCCAGTTTCTAGCCACTACAAACAGGGCTGCCACAAACATTTTGGCACATACAGGTCCCGTTCCCTTCTTTAGTATTTCTTTGGGATATAAGCCCAGAAGTAATACTGCTGGATCAAAGGGTATGCACTGTTTGATAACTTTTTGGACATAATTCCAGATTGCTCCCCAGAATGGTTGGATTCGTTCACAACTCCACCAACAATGCATTAGTGTCCCAGTTTTCCCGCATCCCCTCCAACATTCATCATTATTTTTTCCTGTCATCTTAGCCAATCTGACAGGTGTGTAGTGGTATCTCAGAGTTGTCTTAATTTGCATTTCTCTGATCAATAGTGATTTGGAACATCTTTCATATGAGTGGTAATAGTTTCAATTTTATCATCTGAAAATTGTCTGTTCATATCCTTTGACCATTTATCAATTGGAGAATGTTCAGCCTTAGACTTAAGAAGACCCATCTTCCTGAATTCAAATCTGATCTCAGAAACTTACTAGCTGTGTGACCTTGGAGAAGTCACTTAATCCTGTCTGCTTCAGTTTCCTCACCTGTAAAATGAACTGGAAAAAGAAATAAACTATTCCAGTATCTTTGCCAACAAAACCCCAAATGGGGTCATGAAGAGTCAAATATGATTGAATAAAATCACAAAATATAATCCTGTAAAGTTTACAAAGTACTTTTACATATGGTATCTCATTTGATACTCATAACATTAGGATGTAAGTGTTATTATTACCTTCATTTTACAGATGAGAAAATTGAGACTGACAGAGGTTGTTACATACCCAGAGTTTGGCATATATCTGAGGTGGATTTCAACTCAAATTTTCCAAGGTCGGTGTTCTATGCACTCTACCAGTTAACTTTAGACTTGGAAACTTGAGTACTAATTCTGTTCTATTATCTAAATTGGTGGACCAGGGAGAGTAGCGAACTAGGCACTTTTTGGGTCTGGGGTATCTTCACACTCTCTTGCCATGATGGCAATTGCAAAGCTCTCCTACAAATGAGCTCTTTAATGATCTTCTTCAGAGTCTGAAAAAACATGAACTTGTCAAGGGACAAGAGCTATGAAATAATATATTCTTTAGGGTCTATCTTTCTGGGAAATGATAGGACAGAGTGACCTGCCTTTGACTTTTGTTTTCAGTCAAAAGTGAGCAGCGTAAGGAAATGTTCTGATTTCTCTTCCACTGGCCAGTGGAATGTTGTGGTAGAGGCTGATGGGAAACAGGAAACCTACATCTTTGATGGAATCATGATTTGCAGTGGTCAGTATAGTGACCCCCATTTGCCACTGGAATGCTTTCCAGGTATGTTAGCAGGTGGGAAGAATCTTCATCCTTCAAGAGAAAATTCTGAAATAATATACAGTTGGGGAGAAATAAATGACTTTTGTTTTCATAGTATTTTAAAATATTTTTTGGTTCCTCAAAAAGTACCTCCACTCTAGTTATTAAAAAAATCTCTTTGGCTTATTCCTCTTTGGGATATAACATATTATGCCATCACCACCCTCAGTAATTGTTCCCAGGCTCTATCTCTATAAGAAACATTTGCCAAGATGATAGCTTCAAGGGCTGGGCTAGATGGGAGGAGAGGGGAGGGAAGGGAGAGAGTCCTCTTTCCTCCAGTGCTCAGGCATATTTGCCCATCAATAAATTGATATAAAATAGATAGAAAGAGACCTTTCTATATAGTGATTTCCCCCTCAATCATGGGTATGGGGTCCCCAACTGGAAGTAAGAGTAACAGTCCTAGAAAAAGGCCCATGTGCTCATGACCCTAAGCCATCTCCATCTGACTTTCAGTGGATGTGGCTGTTGAAGTGGTAGCTGGGGCCTGATATACTTGACATATACTGACTCCCTCAATATGTCCTACTATTTAACTAGGTTGATTTGCCTGCTCTTTACATGGTAATTAGTTTCCAATTGATGGAGATGATTGGCCTTTTTTCTACAAGTGTTAATTCAGAAGATTGGCTCCATAGGGTTGAATTGGAAGCAGGACTGATGATCTTGAGGTCACTGCTACTCCTAAGGCCCTTGAATTTATGGGCCTCAGCTCTCTCCTTCCAGGCACAGGGAAGGTTGTAGTCTAGCCAGTAGTGATAGCCTGACTCCTATGCTTTCCCCTCCCCTGCAGAGTACCCTAATGCCTTACACAGGCTGGTCTATGGATTGATAGGGTAGTAGCCTGGCAGCTGTTGGTGAGAATAGCCAATCCCCTCTGCATTGATTTGATGAGATAATTACTTAAAGTAGATTACTCTGGCAGCAATACAAAGTACAGCTTACACAGGGATCGGCAAGAAATTAAAGGAAAAAAAAAAACTTTTCTTGATAAAGACGACCTAACTCTTCGCAATTACTTCATCTTTGTTAATTGTTCTTTTTAAAAATCCCTTCTGGAATTTTCTCAGAAGTCAAAGTCAAACTCATTTGAAAGAGGAGGGTAAATCCCCCTTTTTGTTGGGGAAGGGAGGAATAAGGAGCCTGAGCCAACCAAATCATGCCCATTATCCAAGAGATGCCTTTAATCCTCTCCATTTGGTTGTCAATGAACATACCTCATATTCTCTACAGGAAAATGCCACTAAATCCCCAAAGACTTACTCCCTGAACTATGTTTGAATTGATCAAAAAACTTTCTCATCAACTCTATCCCCATGCTACTCTTAAAAAATAAATCTTAGAGCACCAGCCCTGAAGTCAGGAGGACCTGGGTTCAAATCTGGCCTCAGACACTTAAAACTTTCTAGCTGTATGACCCTGGGCAAGTCACTTAACCCCACTTGCTTCCGCAAAAAAATAAAATAAAATAAAATAAACCTTCTTTGATATCATTGGATCTATGGAGATCATTGTCTATCTTTTCTCCTTTACAATACTAAATTCCTACAAAGAATCCTGCATACTTTGTCTCTGCCCCCATTTCTCTACTCAGACTTAGTTAATTAAGCCTGCCACAATATGGCCTTTTGCCCCATATTCTACTGAAACTACTTTCACAAAAGTCACAAAGATGGATGTTCCTTAATAGCAAGGATTATCTGAGCATTTATCTCATTTCCTTTCCCTCACCTGATAGTGTTTTTCCGCATACTAAGCACTGAATAAATGTCTCTTGTTATTGCATTGTATAATGTTCTTTTTCCTGGATAGATACAGTATTTTTTTTTTTTTTTTGCTGAGGCAATTGGAGTTAATTGACTTGCCCAGGATCACACAGCTAGGAAGTGTTAAGATATTTACCAAAAAATTTTACCCAAAAAGTTTCAAAGCGGTTATAAAAGTACATCTTTCCCCCTGACATTTATGCCCAGAGTTTGACTAAATCTTTGATCTTTACTTCAAGGCATCAAGAAATTCACAGGCTCCTATTTCCATAGTCATGAGTACAAGAATCCAGAGAAATTTAAGGGGAAGAGAATCCTTGTGATTGGTCTTGGAAATACTGGAGCAGATGTGTCCAGTGAGCTCAGTCATGTAGCTCAACAGGTTTGCCTTTATTATTCTGTTATTAATCCTGCATACAAGATACATGCATTGTATAGAGCCTTTTGAGTTAGACTTTTTAGCCAATGCTTTGAAATGCTACCTGAACATAGGCCACTGACTGTCCATCTTTAAACACTTCACCCAACTCTTTCTTCATACCACATTTGTACCAACAAGAAGTTTATCATTAACCAAAGTAATATCAGCCTTCAGGGTATGCAATATCAGCTTTTAAGGTGTGCTTTTCTGCTGAAACTAAAGTAGAGAAAGAGGCAACAAGGCTAGATTGGTATGAGTTTATTAATTTGGTTCAGGTTAAAAGAGAAGGGAACTGCTCCCAAAGAGTATCATTGCCACATAAGGATTGTAGTCATCCAACAGGAGGAAAATATATATGAGTGGTGAAGAGTACAAGGGGGCATCACAAACTGCCCCCAGCTCTATGGATAGGCCAGAGGTTCAGGCCTAGTAGGAAGCACACTCTAATTCAAGGCCCTAAAGTCCTGTGGGGCTCAAAATTATAAAAAGTTCTAAACAAAGAGCTGGCAATGGAACTAATATAAGAGACTACCATCTAAAAGACAAAGCAATGGAGTAATCTGGAACCCTTGAATTGCAGTATTCTCTGAATAAAGAAGAATGAAGAAGGGGCAATGATGCAGGAAAATTGTGCCACAGCAAGAAAACACCTGGAGAGGGGAACAATGTCTAATGTCTAGGTCCTTTAAGCCTTAGAATACATGTCTGCTGGCGATTGGGACTGTGTTAGTCAAACTGATTTTCACTAATGCCCAGTTGAACATCATAGGATCAGAGATTTAGAGATAGAAGAAAGCTGTGGGAGAAACCTGAAAAGTGATTGAGATCGGTGCTCTCATTTTTTGAACAATGAAATAATCAAGATCCAGTGATTCATTCAGTCATGCTCTCAACGTCTGAGGTAGGATTTGAATACAGATCTTTGTGAATACAAGTCAATTGCTCTCTTGAAGCACTCTCAGCCTAATAAGAATTTCCAAAAGTGAGTGAACTTTATGAGCTAGGCCATGATGACAAAAATCAATAAAGAAGTATTTATGAAGTATCTACTATGTGCCAAGCACTGTAGTAGGTGCTAGAGATACAAAAATTTAAAAATGAAACAGTCTCTGCTGTCAAAGAGTTTGCATTCTCTCCAGGAGAGAAAGCATCTACACATAAAAGTATTCTCAGAATAAATTCTGGGTAACATGGGGTGAGGCCCTAATGTCTGGGAGATCAGGAAAGGTTTCATATAAAATGCAGTGCTTTAGCTGGACCTTGAAAGAAAGCAAGGAGGAAGGAAACAAAGGCAGAGATGATGGAGGGAGAGAATTCTAAGCAATGGATCTATAAATCTATAGCACAGGATTGCAGCGATAAGCTAGATGTGCTGTGACTATAGGAAAACAATTCTCTGAGCACAGCCTCTAGGGAGAGAATCAGGAACCAGGGAAAAGAAAGGATATTTTTACTTTGAAATAATCAGTCTCAAATTTCCAAGATCACCCCAGGGATTGTACAATATAAAATTTAACGACCAATTTGGTAGGATTTTCAAATTAATAACACCTATAGTTAAGCTTCTACTGACTTCTAGGTAACAAATTTTCTTCAAGGAACATTATATTTTCATGGCTTATGGGATTAAATGTCAGGAATGGAGGGAGAGAGGAAGGAAGGAAGGAAGGAAGGAAGGAAGGAAGGAAGGAAGGAAGGAAGGAAGGAAGGAAGGAAGGAAGGAAGGAAGGAAGGAAGGAAGGAAGGAAGGAAGGAAGGAAGGAAGAAAGAGAGAGAGAAGCTAAAGGGATACAGCTATTTGAAGGACAATCCTCACCCACCCTAAACCCCTATCTCTGCATGTGGGTAGGAACATCTTTAGTTTCTGGGATAGAGAAAGTACTTTTCATTCCTTTGCTAACCAAGAAGTATGGTGTGAAGCAAATGATCCTGGATTCTTTAGCAAGTCTAGATAAGGTTTTAACTATTTGCTCCCATTTGGTCCTCTGTACAATCTTGCTTGTGGCAAGAGATGGGAAAGAGAGGGGGAGTTAGAAATCAGAAGGGAGTGCACTTCAGGTATAGGGTGCCTATAATTAGAAAATAACGTTTAGGGAATAGCTAATGGTCTAACCAAATGTGGGAAAGGAAATAAAATCAGATAAAATTGGAAAGAATATAGATAAAGAAATAGATATAGATACATGGCTATATCAACAGATAGATATAGATATATTGGAGATAGATATGCATATGTGTATGTGTATATCTACAGAGAATAAAAAAGACTTCTAGCCCTGAAGTCAGGAGGACCTGAGTTCAAATCAGACCTCAGACACTTAATATATCCTAACTATGTGACCCTGGGCAAGTTACCTAACTGCAATTGCCTCTGCAAAAAAAGAAAAAGAAAGAAAGAAAGAAAAAAGAAAAGAAAAAGAAAAAAAGAAAGACTCTTTAATCCATGTGCACATACACACACACACACACACACACACACACACACACACACACATACACACATCTAATTCTAGCATTACTTCTCAGCAATACTGCCTAGCACATTTAAAGTAAGAGGCGTTGATTCCACTGGGGCAGAAGAATCCCTGGGCTAGCATTCTGTAGACCAGGATTCTGCCACCAATCATTTGTTTGCCCTTTACTTCCATGAGTCTTGGCTTTTACATTTTGTACAGGGGACTTGATAATAAGCAGAGGCATCATTTTCATACCTCTTTGTGCCTCCACTGCCTCGAACAGTGTCTGGCACATAGCAGGCACTGCATAAATACTTTTTGAATATATCAGTGGCTGCATTTCAGGTCTATGTGACACAATAGAATGTTGGACTTAAAGTTAGAAAGTCTCATCTTCCTGAGTTCAAATCTGGCCTCAGACACTTACTAGCTGGATGATCCTGGGCAAGAAACTTCACTCTGTTTGCCTCAGTTTCCTCAACTGTAAAATGAACTAGAAAAGGAAATGGAAAACTATTCCAGTATCTTTGCCAAGAAAACCCCAAATAGAATTATGAAGAGTAAGACATAATTGTGCCTTAGTTATTGACTGTGTCAAATTACTGACTGAGCGTCAGGGTCAATAAGAATAAATGAAATAAGACATGTGTCTTGGTCTCAATTCAGTGTAGCTGGGGCGTTGAGGTAGTGCTATTTTATAAGAGAATACTTTTTGAGCTTTTCTTTCTTCCAGGTATTCCTCAGCACACGACGAGGATCATGGATCTGGTACCGCATTTGGGATAATGGGAATCCATTGGATACTGTACTCTTCACACGCTTTAAGACTATCATCAAAAAATGTCTAAACGACTCTATTATCAACAAATTGGCAGAAGATAAATTAAACACAAGATTTGACCATGCTGTGTATGGTCTTCAGCCTCTTCATAGGTATTCTTTTGGAATTTCAATAAATGTAATTCACTCTGGCTATCAGTATGGGCAAATCTGTTAACAAACTCAGAAGCGGTTAATAGATAGTTAAGGCCCAACTCCCATTAATCTAGGAGGGGGAGCAGTTTTTTCCCCACTCTGTCCTCATAGTGTATGACTAAGGATCATAGATTGAGAGGCGAAAGGGACTTCTTAGTTCATCTAGTCCAGTTCCTTTTTAGAGATGAGAAATCTGAAGTTCTAAAAAAATTAAATGCCTTGTCCAGAGTCACACATTAAGTGTTGATGACAAGATTTGAACTTAGGTCCTCTTCACTTCAAGTCTAGTAACCAATCTGTGCTCTGATGATCTTTCTTTCTTCTCAAGCCACATTTTCTTCCATCCTCCAGTAAACATATAGACCAGTAAACAGCAAGTGTAGGAGACATAGAGATGAAGCTTCCCAAACTGCCAGTGAAAGTAAGTGTAATTCTCACTGCCTCTTTTTAGGAAGTATCCACTCTGGCTTCTCCATCTTATTACAATTTTTATTAAAAACCATGATATTGTGTGAAATGAACACCACAATCTCTCTTTCTGATATGATAAACACACAAGATTTGGAATCATAAAAAATCATTTTGCCTCCATTTTTTTCTTCCAAAGAGAATTATGTCAGGGAGAGAAAGGATAAGAGAAAAATGCCTAATAATAAAAATTCAAGATAAGCAGGAAATGATTAAAAGAAGAACTAACAGCCAAGAACATCCAATACTATTGAAAGAACTGATTGATATTCTTTCTGAACCAATGGAGAAGTAAATGGGGCACTGGATCTCTAGTCAGAAAGATTTGAATTTGAAATGTTTACTATCTTCATGACTCAGGGCAAGTCATAATCCCTATCCACTTCAGTTCCTTCATCTATAAAATGATGTGCAATGATAGCTACTCTACCCTTCCCTCATAGCATTATTGTCAAAATCAAATGAGATATTTGTGAAGCACTTTGCATAGTGATTGGAGCATAGTAGGTACTTATTTCTCCTCATTCCTTTTTTCTCCAATGGCAGCTAGATAGTGCAATGAATACAGTGCTGGACTGGGAGTGAAAAGTGCTAGTTCTTCTCTTCCTGAGTTCAAATCCATCCTCATACACTTACTAATTGTATGACTCTGGGCAAGTCACTTAGCCCTGTTTGGTTCAATTTCCTATTTGTAAGATGAACTGGAGAAGGAAATGGTAAACTATTCCAGCATCTTTGCCCCAACAAAACCCAAAAGGAGTCATGAAGAGTCAGACGCAATTAAAAAGAACTAAACAGCAACCTTTCCCCATCTCTTCTTCTCGTAGTCAGTGATATTTGAAAGATCACAGAGAACAGGAGAGATGCTATTGTTCTGACTGTCAAAAAATGATATAGAATTTAAAAGTTTCAGGCCAATGATCTTCATTTCAATTCCTGGCAAAATTAGAAAGTATTCAAAGTATGATTAGTGAACATTTAGGGAGAAAATGTTGCAAAGAACATCAAGAACAGATTATGTCAAACTAACTTCATTTATATCTGATAGATTATTAAATGTGCAGATCAAGGGAATGGTAAAATCCTTTGGTTAAATCCATACTGAAGAATGTCTCTCCTTCCCTACAATATATTTGACAAATGGTTGGGTAGTCTATTCTACATACAGGGGAGGGAACTAACTCCTTTCATACCTTTCAAGTCATTCCATTCTACTTGTGAACAACTCTGTTAGGAATATTTTGGAAATTTGTTTATTTTCCCCTCCATTGCTCTTGGTTCTGCCCTCTCATATCTAATAGGACAAAACTAACCTATCTTCCAGATAACTTCCCAAATATAAGGGATACTCTGTATTTGAAGAAAAGTATCTTTAGTCTTCTTTTCTCTAATAACTTAAAAATGAATTTCTAATGCCAAGTCAGTTATCATTTCTGATCTCTAGGCCAGTTCCCAACACATTAAAAAAACAATCCTTGTGAATCTGTTCTGCTCATAGCAGGTACTCAGAATCAGATAGTATTAACATCACATTGCTAATATTTCCAAAGCAGGTTTATATTCATGACTTTACAACTTGTTTTTATCTTTCAGGTTTATAAATCATCAACCTACTTTTAGTGATGATTTGCCTAGCCACATAATTGCTGGAAGACTATTGGTAAAAGCAAATGTGAAAGAATTCACTGAAACAACTGCCATCTTTGAAGATGGTACTGAAGAAAGCATTGATGTTGTTATCTTTGCCACTGGATATACATTTTCCTTTCCTTTCCTGGATAATGATTCAGCAGTCTTAGATAGCCAGCAGTCTCTATTTAAATATGTCTTCCCTCCTCAACTCGAAAAACCAACACTAGCATTCATTGGTATAATCCAGCCAGTAGGAGCTACTATTCCAACATCAGAAATGCAGAGCCGATGGGCCACACGTGTGTTCAAAGGTATGTGAGAGACTAGATTTAACAACAAAAAAAGATAAGTTAGGGCAGCTAAGTGGCACAATGGATAGAGCACTAGTCCTGAAGTTCAGGAGGATCTGAGTTCAAATCTGGCTTCAGACACTAGACACTTCCTAGCTGGGTAACCCTGGGCAAGTCACTTAACCCCATTGCCTCAGGAAAAAATGAAAAGATAAGTTAATGGTGATATTCTTTGAATGATTTTATAGGAAAATCTATCAGATTCCATATCTAATCCCAAGTATACCCATTAACCTGTAATAGTACTCCAAATTCTGACATCAGAGATCTATTCTTTGAGAAAGTTTGTTTTTTTTTTTTAACATATCTCCTAGGCTTCCCTATTTGAATGAAAATACTATTAGCCAGAATTATAGCAAAGGTGAGTTTGCCAAGTCTCTTCAAATTGTGAGCAAAAAGTTAAGAACAAGACTCTATGGAAACAGAACACAGAGATGTCCGAGGAGGCTGGAGTGCCAGTAGAGATAAAAAGATTTGTGAAAGGGAAGCTGGGAGGGACAACAAATGCTAATCTTTGCCAAGAGTCTGCCATGGATACATGAGCAGGTTTGAAAAAGACATGCCCTGGATCCCTCACCAAACACATTTATAAATCATAACCTATGACTAAAGCTAAATTTTACTGCTAGGAAAAATGTCAACACGAAGCTTAGCAGAGCTGAGCAGGAAGGGTTTGGGGGGCAGAAGTTAGGCCCAGAATAAAGTGACAAGAGAAAATAACAGACCTTTCTGTTTCTCTGAACTTCTGAAATAATTTCCATGATGTTGTTCCAAAATTTGCTAATAAAAAAACAGTTCAATTCTTTGTTGGTTTTCAGTTGTTTAACTCTTCTTGACCCCATTTGGTATTTTCTTGGCAGAGATACTGGAGTAGCTTGCTATTTTTTTTTACAGCTCTCTTTACAAATGAGGAAACTGAGGCAAATAGAGTTAAGTGACCTACACAGGATCATACAGTGTCTAAGGCTAGATTTTCATTCAGAGAGATGAATTTTCCTGATTTGGGGCCTAACATTATATCTATTGCATCACCTAACTGTTCCATAACAGCTCAAACATCATGCTAATTATTAAGCACCTACTAGGTACCATGCAAAACTTTACCAATATGACTTGATCTGGACAATGAAGAGAATGGACATGATGTTAATTTAAGTTCTTCTCACTCCAAATCGCTGATTCTATAAGAATCAACAGTCAACAAGTAATTTCTGAATACCTATTGGAAAACAGAGTGCTGTTCTAGTACAGCAATCATATTTATACATATTTGTGAAGTATATTTTTAATACCCAGGAGAAAATGCATTTAGTTTTTCTTAATGGAAACTTGTAGTGTGTGCATTGTTTTATAAAGGAAATAGGAACTTCCTAAATTATGATGAATAAATTTAGTCTCTCCTGGATCCTAACAGTCACAACACTCCTTTGTTTAAGCATCTGCTTGATTCATTGTTATAAGGGAAGGTTATTAAGAAGAGATATCAATGGGGTTTTTTAAGAATAAAACATTTTTAAAAGAGCAAGTGGAAAATAAAGCAAAGAGGATAAGAGGGAAACAAAATAAGGTTGAAGTGTAGAATATGGAGTAGTATAAAAACAGCAGTAGGAAATACTAAAACTATGAGAGATGGACCCAGTCACTAAGAGGCATTCAATCAGATGGCACAGATCTGAAGATACAAAAATGTACTTTTCTGACAAAACAGAAATATTTAAGCCAAACTAAATGACATAGGAGCTATATCTGACAGCAGATGATGTATCACATATTCATAATCCACTGCTTCTCTATCAGAAGAGAAAAAGACTTCAACTGGTAGTAAATCTAAATTTTGATTTAGTGTGATTTTCCTTTATATTATTGGATCTATTATGAATAATATTTTCATAATTCTGCCTTTTCTCTTTATATCAATATATATAAGTTTTCTTGACTTCCTCTGAATTCCTCACTTTTCTCTTCTCTTATGATATGATAATGAAGGGTGTACTTTACACTCATACAAAATAATTGGTCCAGCCATTCATCAATCAATGGGCACCTATATTGTTTCCAGTTTTATTGTTTTTTTATCATAAGATCCACTTGTCCTTCTTGATAACAGAGATTGAAGTGCCAGTACATTTGTCATTATTTTGTGCCTTAGGAAGACAAAGGCATTGGCTGAAAAATAATTACATTTTTATCAATGACTGTATTCTTTTATATGTGCAGTTCATGAATTCAAAGTAGAAATGCTGCATTAGAAGATTGGGGGTAGAATTATTCAGAGAAGCCCATGCAGATTACAAAATGCAGTCTTAGCATTTGGAAGTTGTAAGTAAAAAAATATCTAATATTATAAAGAAGGTAACTTATCTTAACACTGAAAGGAAATCCAGCACACCATTCTTTTTTTAATTCCTCATTTGCATGTACAAACAATTTAACATTCATTTTTTTTAATTTCAAAAGTCCCTCATTTTTTCCCTTCCACCCTCATTGAGAAAGCAAGAAATTTGAAATAGGTTATACATGCCAGCATGCCATTCTGAGAGATCCTCTACTTTGGGACTTTGGACTTGATTTCCACAGAAAACTAGCATGGATATAATGATTTTCTCCTAAAACTACTTCCTTCCATTCAGTGATTCTCTCAGAGAGTCCTAACCATGTTCTGAATATTCTTTCCTAGGGCTGAACAAATTACCTTCAGTGAGTGACATGATGACTGAAATCAAGTGGATGAGAAATGATCTGAAAAATAAGTAAGAAACTTGATGTTGGCAAAGGGCAATTGATTACTTAGATCATATGGTTACTTTTGAGTCTCCTTTACATTTTATTGATCATAGAAACTGCCTGTACAAGAGGACAAAAGACTATCTGGTTTTTTAACAGTATCATTAATGGTAGCAAATTTTAGTTTGTATGTTGAATGTGTAGTTTCAGATAGCCATATTAGAAAACACTTATTGCTGCTATTATTTCCCATAGGATTATAGGTATAAAATGTTTAATATGTGCCAAATCCCCTTGGCAACATTTGGTTTTATTAATTAGTTGCATTAGAGAAACAGTATAAGGATCAAAAGACTGTCCCATCTATTTCAAGGATTAAGGCAAATAAAAGAGTAATCCCTCTGGAGTTGAGAAAAGCAAATCTCTTCCAATCAATCTGAATAAATTCAAAACCAACCAAATCATACAAATATGTAAAACTAAGTGTAATATGGAAACATATATATATATATATACATATATATATATATATGCACATATACTATTTATACCATCTATGATAACTTTTCCTTGATATCCAAAGATCATAGAGTGACCTAAATTCAGAAGGACCTCAGAGGCCATCTAATACCATTCTCCTCATTTTTTAGATGAGGAAATTGAAGCTGAGGTTAATTAATAAACTTTGCAAAATCACAGAGACCATAAATGTCAGAAGCAGGATTCAAATATCCTTAGTTGATTTCAGAGTCCATCTTCTTTTCACTGATCCATATTTATTCAAAAACTTTGTTTCTATCATGTATAACAGATAATTAGGGATACATTGCAATTATCTTCATCAGGATCATTTCAAAGATCATCATGCTGGTAGATATGCAACATTTTAATCAGACTTGGCCTTATTGAAGTTACAAATTTGTAAGGATGGTAAGAACACATATATGAATTACTAAAACATCAAAATGAACATAAAATCATAAGAGATGTTCAAAGTGAAATGCAAGGAAGGACACTTTTTTCCAACAGGGGAGCTAGGAAAGTATGGAGAACTGGAAATGGATCTAAGTGGTTAAAGTACAATATTTATAGAAACTTCTACAAAGGATCCTAGGACCTATACCTCCCTTTGTTAATATTTGAAGGACAGGAAGCACATCTCTAGGAGCTAAGTGAACCCTTCCACATTAGTAGAAGACCTAGAAGAAACTTGAGCAGACTCAGGAAATATTCATTATTAATGGGGTGGGCACAAATAGACTTTTTTGGGAAAGTACTAAGAGTTAGTCAACACTGATACTTATTTAAAAAACTGATTCTTATAGATGTTACACAGAACAGTGGAAGGCAGCTAGCTGTCTCTTACAGATTCGGGACTAACTCTGAAATTTAGCCTTATGGCCAAAGACCATAGTGGTACTAGGTTCTATTCCCCTTTGTGAGGATCTCTTTATGTCAGAACTACCAGTTATTAATCTAATTTATGTACTTCCTAGAGGAATTTAAGGTCTTAGGGAAATGAAGATTCCCCTTTGTTTTTATCTGTCTCATGGTTATAGGAGTAAGCAACAATGCCCATGAGCAAACATCAGCTAAAGGACTTCTGTGTTTAGAGAAGGAAAGTAAACACAGGGGGAAACTGTAAAACTTGTAAAAATTAATTTTAATATAGAATGATCCATGATAACTAAAAAGCTAAGAGAAATACAAATCAGGTTCTGTGCAAGAACACTGAGTGTAAAGCAAGGTACATGGGTTCATATCCCAGGCCTACCACTTACTATTTTTATAACTATGGACAGACAACTTAGCCAATTTAGACTTCAGTTTCCCATCCAATCAAATGTAAGCTCTTGAGAAGTGGGGCTGCTTGGTTTTGTCTTTTTCCCTGATGCCTAACATAGTGACTTCTATATAATCAGTATTCAATGATTATTTCTTAAATTGAATTAAATCTGTAAAATGAGAGGGATGGATTAGATAACATTTAGATATTCATTTGGCTCAAAATCCAGGATCCTATGATCCCATGAGGAAAGTATTATTACTAACTGAAGGAACTAGGGAAGTAGCATTTAATCTGGGTATTAAAGATGGATCGAATTTCAACAGGCTGAAGGGAGGTTATAGAGAAGGAATTTTAGGTATCAGGAACGTGTTTATGAGCAAACACACAGGTAAAAATGAAACAAAAGATATGGGAGTAAACAAGTAGTCCTGTTAGACTAGAGCAAAATGCAAAGAGCAAGGGTATGAATTACACCAAAAAAAGTAGGAAGATGCTGTATTGTTTTTTGAATGCCAGTCAAAGAAATTAAATCTTCTTTTTATCAAACACTAGAAAGACAGTATTGAGCAAAGTACTGAGAAAAAGTATTGAGCAAAAGAGTGACATATAAATCACATATAAATCAGTTAACATTTATTAAGTGCTTATTATGTGCTAGGCACTGTTCTAAGTGTTCAAATGTTGTTCAGTTGTTTTTTTTTGATTGTATGTCTGACTCTTCATGGCATAGATTCCAGAGTAGTCTGCCATTTCCTTCTCCAGATCATTTTATAGAAGAGCAAAATGAGGCAAACAGGATTAAGTAATTTGCCCAGGGTCACACAGCTAATAAGAGTTCTGAGACCAGATTTTAATTCAGGAAAATGAATTTTTCTGACTCCAGGCTTGTACTTTATCCACTGTATCATCTACCTGCGCACTGAGAATACAATTACTACAAATGAAATCATCCCTATTCTCCTAAAAACTAACATGGTTGGAGAAGACATTAAGTACATATATAAATGTAAACAAAGTAAATGTAAATAGAAGATACAAATAAATGCAAAGTAGTAAAATACAAGATAATCTCAGAATGAGCACAATAGCAGTCAAAAAACATTTCACAACGAAGGTGATGCAGAATGATCCAACAATCATTTATTAAGTACTTAATTATATAACTATGTGCTCTGGGCACTTGATAATTAAGAAAATATTAAGTACAGGAGGGATTGAATCTAGAAATATTTCAAAGATATAGTCAACAGAAACTGACAATGTGATGGTGTAGAAATAGAGGAATACAAAAAAGTCGAAGGTATCACAAAGGTTTAGAAAATATATGATGTGTGGGATTCAATGGCAGCAATGGAAAAGTTAGAAAGAAAGGGATTTAGGGAAAGACAGTTCAATTTGAGACATGTTAAGCTGGAGATGTTGCCTAATGAAAAAAATCATTGCATTCCTTTCATTGTCATTCAAAATCTTAATTTTTTGATTATTCTACCTTTGTACTCATCTCATACTTTGTTCTATACATTGTGCTCTAGTTAAATAGGACTATGGTACTGAATATGATAAATAAATCTGAAGCTTGAGATAGAGGTCAAAATTATAAAGAGAAGTTTGGGATTCATCTGTATAGGAACTGAAAATAAGAGGATGTATTTGCCAAGGAAGAGAGTATTAGGCTATGAAAGAAGAGGGCTGGGACTCTAACCTTGTAGACCCTTGAAGCAGAGGTTAATATCCAAATACCAGTGTCTTAAGTAGTGACAACCAACTTCAAAGCAAAGCAAAGAGCATGAATTGTGGAGAGATGTAAAGAAACCATCCTAAACATGTGAGTTAAACTATCTATGACTTTTCAAATAGTTTTGATGGGGAAAATGGTACTCGAAAATAATCACAAAAGAGTATTTGAGCCAAAGATGATAAGATAAATTTCTAACAGTTTCTTTTTCATCTTCCCACTAATGAGCTTCATACAACACAGTGGAAAACTGTCTCTCAAAGACATAAAGAGAGAGGTCAAATTCTAACTTAGGGTTTCTCATCTTGTGATTCCAGGTTTGTACCAAGTCTTCGTGATGAACGCCGAGTTCAATACATTGAGTACATGGATGAAATTGCCTTGGAAATAGGAGTAAAGCCCAGTGTGCTTTCTCTCTTCTTTTCAGATCCTAAGCTGGCCTTAAACATTTTCTTTGGTCCTTGTACTCCATACCAGTACCGCCTGCAGGGACCTGGAAAATGGGCAGGAGCTAGGGAAGCCATTTTGACTCAGAGAGAACGCATCATCAAACCCTTGAGAACTCGAATTGTCAGTGATGACCAACTTCCATTCTCTGTGCCATTTTGGTTTTTAAGTGTCAGTATGGCCTTCTTGCTGTTCTTATCTTAGTGTTATTTTAGGGATATTTTTTTCATCATCTCCATCATAATAAAGCAGTGTTACTTATTGGTTAAGGGACAAATGAAGTGACACTGGGGATCAGTTAATCATTTATCAATATATATTTCTCATGCAGATTTGACTCATAAATCACAGTATTCCAATTAAAACAAACTTTAGCTATGTGTTTCTTTGGGGGCTGCAAAGTTATTACCCTGATTCCATATCTTTCATAAAACTCAGTAGAATAAATAAGTAAACATACTTCTCATGTGGACAAAATGATTAATACTTTTTGTGTATATGTATATTACCATTTTCAGATGTATGTAGGTAATATTAATGTTAATAAAATTAATTAATAAAATTACATTTCATTCAAAAGAATTATTTCTCTCCGCTCTCTTTTGGATTTCCTAACTTTCTTCAGGTTCCAGGTAAACTTCTATAAGAAGCTTCCTATGATCTTCTTTAATGTTAATACTTCCCCTTTGAGATTATCTACAGGTGGTGTTATTTGTGCATATATATATGTATGTATGTATGTATATACATATAGATAAATGGAGACAGAGGGAGACAGAGAGATGGATGGATGTACAAATAGATTAGAGGCAGAGACCGAGACAGAGGCAGAGATAGAGAGAGACAGAGACAGAGAGACAGAGAGATAAGTGGGCGGATACACATACATACTTTTTTAAAAAATTGATCCTTGCAGTAATTATATCATTGGATTTGAAGTCTTGGGTTCAAATCCCTTTCAGGCACACACTAATAAAATGATCCTGGTCAAGTCACTTAATTGTTCTGTGTTTCAGTTGCTTCATCTGTAAAATAAAAAGATTGAATTCCGTGTCCTCTAAGGTCCCTTCCAGCTCTAAAGCTATGGCCCTCTAAATCTAGCTTTATCTTAATGAGTCAATTAATATGCTAAGATGAGCCTTCAAAATAAGGTTTTGGTAGCAATTTTTTCTGGGGGCTAAGCATCATTAAAATTTTAATTGAATATTTCACTCTTTGTATTCTTAATTTATGTTGAAAATATTTCAAATGGATATGGCAAGATCAGGGTCAGCCTAAGACATAAGTATATTAAAGTAAATTTAAGCTATCACATTCATTTAAGGTATACCCATTAGTACATTAATGGGTGTACCTTAAATAAATTTAATATCTTAAATTTCATAAATTAAGTAGCTTAAATTTAAGCTATTAGTAGCTTAAAACTGCACAAAACCTATAGGAATATGCTATACATTCTCTTCTCTGATCCTCTGCAATAACCCTACTAAGTGATATAGGGATTCTTATCCCCATCTCACATATGAGGAAATTGAAGCTTAAAAGACTTCCCCAACCTCATATAGTTAAGTGCCTGAGCCTGAACTCAAATCTGGATCTCTCCTGACTCCCAGTCCACTTCTCCTCCCACACCATGCTAAGCCCTGTTTGTACATTGCACTGTGCTAGGAACTAAAGGAAAACCACATTTTAGTGATCATGCTCACATTATCTCAAATAATTCAGGTAGTTGGACCAATCCTAGGCTGCTGTTATAGACCTGGATGAAATGAAACACTGTCAAAAAGGCAAAACATAAAAGAAGAAATCCTTTTTTCAACTCTTGTCCTCTCATCCCTTCACCTTTAGTAGAATTAGGCATATTCTACTCCCCTATTTCCAATCTCTTGCAATAAGAGCAATTCTTTGACGACTAGGATAAAATAGAAGAAACACTGATTATGGGATAAGTTGGTTTACAAAGCAAAGTTATAAAAATTAAGATCAACAATTTGATTCATTGAAAGAAGTGTGCATGGGAAATAGGTCTGAGTTCAAGTCCTAACACACAATTTAAGAGCTACAAATTACTTAACTCCTCTGGGATTCATTTTCCCCATCTGTAAAATGAATGTGAGGGACTGGACTACCACTAGCCTACGGCTATCATTCATGTCCCTTCCAACTCAAAAATCCCATCATTCTCCTTTGTTTACTAATCTATATTCAAATGAGTGTGTGACTTTGTAACTTGGATTGTTGCCTCCAAAAACACAGACCACAGCCAATCCCTTTATCTCTTGTGTGTGTTCTCCTACATATTTATTATAGGTGATCTGCCCCATGAACCAAAGGATTTCTTTCTTTCTCTTGGGTATCATTATGAAAAATGGGTACGATGAGAGGGACGGAGCCAAGATGGCAGAGAAAGCACATGTGACTTTACGGAGCCAAGATGGTGGAGAAAGCACATGTGACTTTCTAAGCTCCTCTCTTACCCTCACTATCAACATTATATTCAGCCTCAAAAATAGGGCTTGACTGCTACAACTCATAAAGATTAGAAGTACAACAACTCACCAGCCGAACATTATCTGGAATCTCACCAGAAAAGGTTTGTTCTGAGGGGCAGGGAGAAGATCAGCATGGACAGGGGGAGAACTAGAGGCAGTGGAGCCCCAAACTGGAAGTGAGAACACAGATCACAGCACAAGCTCGCAACCCCAACCCGCAGTACAGGGCTTTTCCTTGGGGCAGTTGGGAATCTGCACAGCAGTGGGGGCACAGCCCAGGGCAGCCTCTAATCTGCACAGTGAGGGGCTCAGCTTGGGACAATAGAGCTTTCACAGGGAGATTTGCTTCCAAGCAGAGACTTCCTATTGGAAGCTAGCTCTGGCAATAAGAGTTGAGAAAGAGATTAAAGAAATAAGAATAGGCAATAAGGGAACCAAATCATCACTCTTTGCTGATGATATGATGGTATACTTAGAGAACCCCAGAGACTCTACTAAAAAGTTATTGGAAACAATCCACACCTTTAGCAAAGTTGCAGGATACAAAATAAACCCACATAAGTCATCAACGTTTTTATATATCACTAACAAATCCCAACAGTTAGAGTTACAAAGAGAAATTCCATTTAAAGTAACTACTGATTGTATAAAATATTTAGGAATCGATCTGCCAAGGGAAAATCAGAAACTTTATGAGCAAAACTACAAAACACTTTCCACACAAACTAAGTCTGATCTAAGCAACTGGAAAAATATTAAATGCTCTTGGATTGGGCAAGCAAATATAACACAGATGACAATACTACCTTAAACTAATCTATTTGTTTAGTGCTATACCAATCAGAATCCCAAAAAAACTATTTTGATGATCTAGAAAAAATAACAACAAAGTTCATATGGAAAAACAAAAGGTCAAGAATTTCAAGGGAATTAATGAAAAAAAATCAAATGAAGGTGGCCTAGCTGTACCAGATCTAAAATTATATTATAAAGCAGCAGTTACTAAAACCATCTGGTATTGGCTAAGAAATAGACGAGTTGATCAATGGAATAGGTTAGGTTCAAAGGACAAAACAGCCAATAACTTTAATAATCTAGTGTTTGACAAACCCAAAGACCCCAGTTTTGGGGATAAGAACACATTATTTGACAAAAATTGCTGGGAAAATTGGAAATCAGTATGGCAGAAACTAGGCATTGACCCACACTTAACACCGTACACCAAGAAAAGGTCAAAATGGGTTCATGACCTAGGCATAAAGAATGAGATTATAAATAAATTGGAAGAGCATAGGATAGTTTACCTCTCAGACCTGTGGAAGAGGGAGAAATTTATGACCAAAGAAGAACTAGAGATCACTATTGACCACAAAATAGAAAATTGAAAAGTTTTTGTACAAACCAAACAAATGCAGATAAGAGTAGAAGGGAAACAATAAACTGGGAAAATATTTTTACAGTCAAAAGTTCTGATAAAGGACTCATTTCCAAAGTATATAGAAAATTGACTCTAATTTATAAGAAATCAAGTCATTCTCCAATTGATAAATGTCAAAGGATATGAACAGACAATTCTCAGACAAAGAAATTGAAACTATTTCTAGCCATATGAAAAGATACTCTAAGTCATTATTAATCAGAGAAATGCATATTAAGACAACTCTGAGATACCACTACACACTTGTCAGACTGGCTAGAATGACAGGGAAAGATATTGCGGAATGTTGGAGGAGATGTGGGAAAACAGGGACACTAATACATTGTTGGTGGAATTGTGAACACATCCAACCATTCTGGAGAGCAATTTAGAACTATGCTCAAAAAGTTATCAAACTGTGCATACCCTTTGATCCAGCAGTGTTACTACTGGGCTTATACCCCAAAGAGATCATGAAGAAGGGAAAGGGATCTGTATATGCACGAATGTTTGTGGCAGCCTCTTTGTAGTGGCCAAAAACTGGAAACTGAATTGATGCCCATCAATTGGAAAATGGCTGAATAAATTGTGGTATATGAATATTATAGAATATTATTGTTCAGTAAAAAATGGCCAACATGATGATTTCAGAAAGGCCTGGAGAGACTTACATGAACAGATGCTGAGTAAAATGAGCATGGTCAAGAGATCATTATATACTTCAACTACAATACTATATGATAATCAATTCTAATGGACCTGGCCATCTTCAGCAATGAGATGAACCAAATCAGTTCCAATGGAGCAGTAATGAACTGAACCAGCTACACCCAGCGAAAGAACTCTGGGAGATGACTAAGAACTATTACATTGAATTCCCAATCCCTATATTTTTGCCTGCCTGCATTTTGGATTTCCTTCACAGCTAATTGTACAATATTTCGGAGTCCGATTCTTTTTGTACAGCAAAATAACAGTTTGGTCATGTATACTTATTGTGTATCTAATTTATACTTTAATATATTAAAAAAAGAAAAATGGGTATGAAGATATGATGGAACACTGTAAGATATTAAATGTTATTGTTATAATATTTAAACAGACATAAAACATGTATTTGCATTTGTACTATGTGGTTCTATGTGGACTATGGATAGAGTGCCAGGCCTGGAATCAGAAAAACTCATCTTCTTGAGTTCAAATCTGGCCTTAGGAGCTGTGTGATCCTGGACAAGTCAGTTCATCCTGTCTGCCTTGGTTTCCTCATCCATAAAATGAGCTGGAGAAGGATATGGTAAAGCCCTCCAGTATGTCTGCAAGAAAACCCTAAATGGGATCACAAAGAGCTTGATATGGCTGACATTACTATACAACAACAAATGTATATTACAGGAACATGAGAAAAGAATGTAGTTTACATCATCTACCCAATAAATCAAAACTGGCAATAGGACAATCAGATAAGTCGAGATGTTCTTATTGCAGCAGTTCATGTGGAAACCTCAAACTTTTAACCTTACTGGATGTCTGGAGAAGAAAGCTACCCAACACCCACGAGAGCAAGGCCTTAGGGCATTGAGTGTGTCATGTGTGGCAATCATAAAAACGAAAGCTATCTAGAAATCTCCAATTTGAAGCTGGTCAGTCAACAAGCACTTATAAGGTACTTAAAGTGTTCCAGGAACTGTGATGAATACTGTGGATACTGGAGATATAAACCTGCCATTGAGGAACTCAACTTCTAAAGGGGGAGACAAATGCAAATAATAACATTTCAATAAATAAGGAATGCAATCTTAGAGAGAAGGCACTAGGGGAATTAGGGAAGGGGAGAGGGGGAGAGAGAGAGAAACAGAGAGAGAGAAAGACAGAGAGAGACAGAGAGAAAAACAGAGAATGAGAAGAACAAGAAGGAGGAGAAAGAAAAAGAAAAACAAGAAGAAAGAGGAGAGAAGAAAAGTGAGAGAGAGAAAGAGACAGAGAGATAGAAACAGACAGAGAGAGGCAGAGACAGAGAGACAGACAGAAATGGAGACAGACACAGAGACAAAGAGACAAATTTGGAAAGCCAAACTCATCTGGAAATTTGTGAAATTTGGTTTCTGGTTTCCAGTTTCTCTGGATCTGCCAAGAAGTCTATTTCAAAGAAATGAAACTAATATTTATGCAGAAATCTAGGAACATTAACTAATCACACCATACAATTTTTCTCCGCTATCAAGAAGTATTAATGTCCATTCTTCTTAGACAATGTAACAGATTTGGTGAGTTAGCTTGCCTGAGGCACCATATTGATTCAATGATTGACATGGAGATTAAAATCATAGAGTTTTCAAATTTTAGCTGTTTTGCTTGGAAAGAGATGTATTGCCTTAGTAAACCTGCTAATGGAGAACAAAGGGACGGACACACACACAAGAGACACAGACAGACAGACACAGGAGAGAGAGAGAGACCAAATAGTATTTATTAAGTACCTATTATAAATTCCATGATAGCCCTAATCTGTGTAATCCATGTCTTTAACTGCTTTCCCAGCAGGCCTTGCTTTGGCTACAGATTCAAGTTACCCAGTCCCCTGCCTCCAAAGACTTCCCAGGAAGCCCTGCATCACTCCTATCCAAGCTTCATTAATCTGAGAGCCTTCAACTTCCCTGCTGTGGCAATCAGCAAAAGCCAAAAATTTGAGCTTGATTTGTTGTTTGTTGGTTATCTGGACCTAAGAAAATAATGGAGAATATATTAATAATGCGCACAAAACTTTAAAGTATATTTTATATCCATATTTTGGGGGCAGAAAACCAATTGTTAAACATCTACCAGTACACCCCTGGAGTCAGGTCTCAGCCAGTACCAGAAAACGGAAGGAATGAGAAAGAAATGTTTCATTATGGATCAACAATTTCAAGAAGTATAGAAGGAATGAGAAAATCTGAAGTGGGATACCTAGAGGATATATGCAATGCTCCAGGAACTTCTACAATTCCCCAGAGGCCATTCCATAATTTAACCTACCTTCTGTGGCCATCTCTTGCCTCCTGCCTGACTTCTGTGGGGTGGACTTCCCAAAGCCTCGTAGGATACAATGTCACTCTCTATCTAGGAGTTGTACCTCAAAAAGGAGGTCTAATCATCTGTTTTCCTCCAGGAGCCTCTCTACAACAATAAATATTATATCTAGATTTATTTGTCAGTGGTTCATTTTCCCCATTGCTTCATACTCTCCACATCCCAGTGATTAAAGCACAGTTATTAAAGTACAAACCAGGTCCAACATTTATTCCTACCCCCACTCCCAAATGCATCCCTTCTGTGTCTTTGTTAGGTCTATACAATCAACAAAGCAAAAAATATGGCCAGATTTGTATCATTTGTTGATTTTCAAGGTGTAAATGCTTATTAAAAATTTAACAGTCAGATCTCACATCTGTTTGAGTTGGCTCTAGAACAATCTTCCCTGGTTCCTTCTTTTTGACACACATCCTGTTCTAGTACTAGTTGCACTTCCACTCATAAGTCAATAGAGAAGCTCATCCAAAACAATTAATTCTTGAGGGCTGTTTCTCCTATTTTCCAAGTCCATTTCTATAAGTGCATTATCAAGAATTACTATTTATCTTATATGCAGGACTATATACACAAGGTCAATCCTATAGAATATACAAAACAGACAACAAGGAATGGTCATGGTATGCAAGGGATAAAAGTTCTGCTTAGTTCCAGAAAAGTTGGTGAATTGAGCAGAGATTAAAGTGAAGGCAACATTACCTAAGCAAACCACAAGAGGGAGGTGGTTCCATTTGTGGAAATGTACTTTTAAGATAAATTCTTTCTAAAAATGACATATTTTAAGCTTCAGTATTGAATACTTTTACAATTAGGATATTTGGTGTTTCTGCGGAATTGTTTCAAGTCTTTTGACAATTTGACACAGTATTTCTATGATCCATAGACAACTATTTGATCATTGAATTATTCTAGCTTTTTACTATGTTAATGTTTAACTAAAATCAATCAATGTTCTCTATAAATGAGAAGTTAATTCTCCCATCTATAAATTTATGCAGCCATAATCCTATGAAATCTTCCTAGACAGTTTGACAGTTTCATCCGAATAAAAGCATCAATTAATAAGTAATGGCAAACATCTGGGGCAGGGGGTAAAGGGAGGGAGGGGAAACGTTGGAACAGAAGTGAGTGCAAGGGATAATGTTGTAAAAAAAAAAAAAAATTACCCAGGCATGGGCTCTGTCAATAAAAAGTTATAATAAAAAAAAGTAATGGCAAAGCTGAAAAAATGGCTAAAATACAGGTTTGTTAAAGAAAAATATGAGAGGGTCGAAAGACAAGTTTAAAGCCTAGAGATTAAGTTTTAAATACTTTATTTTTGAATATTTTTAAAATCGTGAGTGACACGTTTCTCTAAATGGCTAAGTTGAATTTAAATCTTCCCCCTCACTAACTCAAAAAGTAATAAATACACTAGATTAACTAAAAGAACAATAAAAAGGAAAATAAATTATTTTATGCTCCAAATCATTATTAATCAGAGAAATGCAAATTAAGACAACTCTGAGATACCACTACACACCTGTCAGATTGGCTAGAATGACAGGGAAAGATAATGCAGAATATTGGAGGGATGTGGGAAAACAGGGACACTGATACATTGTTCGTGGAATTGTGAACACATCCAGCCATTCTGGAAAGCAATTTAGGGTTAGGGTTAGGGTTAGGGAACTATGCTCAAAAAGTTATCAAACTGTGCATACCCTTTGATCCAGCAGTGTTACTACTGGGCTTATACCCCAAAGAGATACTAAAGAAGAGAAAGGGATCTGTATGTGCCAAAATGCTTGTGGCAGCCCTGTTTGTAGTGGCTAGAAGCTGGAAAATGAATGAATGTCCATCAGTTGGAGAATGGTTGAGTAAATTGTGGTATATGAACGCTATGAAATATTATTGTTCTGTAAGGAATGACCAGCAGGATAAATACAGAGAGGCTTGGAGAGACTTACATGAACTGATGCTGAGTGAAATGAGCAGAACCAGGAGATCATTATATACCTCAACAACGACACTGTTTGAGGATGCATCTCTTCAATAAAGAGATCTAATTCAGTTTCAATTGATCAAGGATGGACAAAAACAGCTATACCCAAAGAAAGAACACTGGGAAATGAATATAAACTGCTTGCATGTCTGTTTTTCTTCCCGGGTTATTTATACCTTCTGAATCAAATTCTCTCTATGCAACAAGAGAACTGTTCAGTTCTTATTGTATCTAGGATATACTGTAACCTATTTAACATGTATAGGACTGCTTGCCATCTCTGGGAGGAGGTGGAGGGAGGGAGGGGAAAAATCGGAACAGAAGTGAGTGTAAGGGATAATGTTGTAAAAAACTACCCTGGCATGGGTTCTGTCAATAAAAAGTTATTTTTAAAAAAAGAGATAATACACAATAAATAAAGATACACAGAAAAAAGTGGAAAAAAAAGAAAATGAATTATTTTTAAGAAATTGTTGCAAAAAATTAAAAAAACAGTTATACTATCAGAGCTTCATTGTGTGTTTTCTAGGCCTCATTCAACAGTCCTTGCTATATAATCAGTGCTCCATATTCTGCATTATTGCATAGAACAGAAAACTTCAAGGAGATAAAGAAATGAATTGCTTTTGGACATATTAGTGGAGTTGACCATTACTGATGGTGTTCACCAGTCACCTCAGATATCTGTCTGTGCCTTGAAAAGTCTTCCTCTCATCATCCATTCAAAAATATTTCCATCCTTTAATAGATGGGTGTTCATGAGAAATAAGCATTTAGAATTTTTAATCAACAATTATAGCTCTAAAATTATATCAAAGTAGAAAAATCTGAAAAACTATGATATTCAAAAGGAGTAGTCTGCTATAGAATATGATTTACAAAAACCTGTTCCTTTCCTTCTCATGCCTTTATCAAGAAGCTCCCCAATATATTTGTATATTATTCTCATAAACATTTCCATAAAGATGAGAAAGCAAGCACATATCCTGCTTATTTAAATTATTGATATAGTTAAATTGGTGTTTTAGACATATGTAAGGTCTGTAATTTGTTTTCCAACATGTGATAAACATCCTTTTTTCAAAGAAGAGACCAAATGGAGAACCAAGACAATTCAGAGAAGTAACACTAAAAGACAGCTAAATGGTAGTATGGATAGAACATTGTACCTGGATTCAGCAAAACCTCAGTTCAAATCCAGCCTCAAATATTAGCTTGGTTCCCATGAGCAAATTATTTAACCTCTGTCTGCTTCAGTTTCTTCAACTGTAAAAATGGGGTTAATAACAACAGCTACTTCACATAGTTGTTCTCAGGATTAAACAAGATCATATTTGTAAAGCACAATACCTGACACAGAGTAGAAGATTAATAAATTTTATTCTCTTCCCTCCCCCGACTGAGAACTATTTTAAAGCCTATTAAATAAATAAGCCAGTAGCAAATTTGAGATGTTTTTGAAAAGAGAGAAGAAAACCAAATCACCAATATAAAAACATTAAAAGCGTGAAATCATAATGAATAAAAAAGAAATAAAGGAAATTACTAGAAACTACTCTACCAGATTATCCTTTGGAGGCATTGGAATGTTACAGGTCTTAATGTAATACACTAAAGTTTCAGCTCTGTAAAGGAAAATCTGTAGAACCTCACCAAACTGAATGGACCAGTAAAAACAGTGACAGATTTAGAGAGTCAAGTAAACTGGATTTGGAACCTAACTCTATTATTTACTGTTTGTGTGACACTGGGCAAGAAATCCAACTTCTCTACATACTATGAAATGAGGGAATTAAACTAGAAATCTTTCAAAGTTGTAAGCCAATAATACTTTGATTCTTTTCCATTTGGACTCTGGATTAACCATATAACACAATCACTGTGACAAATAAATTTGATAATTTTTTTTCTTTCACAATACAAATAATTAGATCCTCTAGAATAGCTTTCTATATTTTTATGTTTTTGTCCTCTATAACTTTACCATTTTCAAAAAAGTTTTGAAGAAAATGATCAAAGGCAGCATTTTGCCACACCAAATTAATTTAGAATAATTAATAAATGATAAGCACATTGAAGTTTTAGTTTCTCTCAGTAAACTATGATATTCAAAAGGAGTAGTCTGCTATAGAATATGGTTTACAAAAACCTGCTCCTTTCCTTCTCATGCCTTTATCAAGAAGTTCCCCAATATATGTGTATATTATTCTCATAAAGGTTTCCTGGAGATGAGAGAGCAAGCACATACCCTGCTTATTTAAATTATTGATATAGTTAAATTGGTGTTTTAGACATATGGAAGGTCTGTAATTCGTTTTCCAACATGTGATAAACATCCTTTTTTCAAATATTTTGAGAAACAATCCATTACTCTCAATGTTGTGCCTCTTCTAGCACAAACTCCCCCTTAATCTAGTCTCATCTTTTTTTCTTTTTTTTCCTTTAATGCTTTTTCAGTTTTCTCATATAACACATCAACTGTGATCTTAAAATTCAAAAATTATGGATCTACTGGTGGTGATTGGAAAAAAGTATTTGTTTTAAAAAAAGATATTTTACTTTTCATCTATTTCTTGTCCTTTTTTTAGTCTCATATTTGACTGTTCTCAAGATGGTCTTTTGACCAACTTTATGAAAAATACACTTTTCCCTCCACCATTTTTTCAGTTTTATGAGGCAAAAGTATTCATAATTTTCTACTATCTTTCCCATAAAATTATACAAATAAGATTATATTCTAAAACGATGTTACTTTTGGCCTCCATATTTCTCTTATTCAAAAGGAGATCAGTTATTTGTACAGTTGAATCACATTCTCCTAGTTGTGGCAACTGATTTGCATTCATTATCATTTTTTAGGATTGAGCAATAGTTTATACTTGTCTATTCTTTCTAGTTCCCATTTTTCATCAACAATTTGCTTAAACACAAATTTGGCACACTGTAGCTTATAATTTATCATATCTCCCTCTAAAAGTGTAACAGAGAGAGCACTGAACCTGAAGGCAGCAATATTTGGGTTTGAGTATTGATCCAGAATTAGTAGAATTAGTGTGGGAGTTTGGGCAAGTCACAACCTTTCTCAATCCAAATGCATGTCAATCCATTAATATAATCCCCCCCAAAGGCCTGATTTGCCCGTGTTAATTAATCTGTATGATTAAAAAAATTAATATCCATTCAAAATCCCATTTCAGTTTTAATGAAAATATTCTGTTCTGTGCAAGGAGAGAGGTTGTACTATTTACAACTTGGGTTCTCAAGGTCAGCCTTCACCAAAATGGTTTCTTCTTCCTAGGTACTTTTACTGTCAAAGGGGAATATGAGGAATACCATACTACTATATTTATAAAGTTAACATCTGAATATCCAGCATTCCCTTGGCCATAGTTACCTAAGATCATTCAGAACTCTTCCATTGGAATATACTTCTAAAACAATATTAAAATTATGTTATTGAAATAATGGAACATAGATATTATACAGGTAATTTTTAATATTTTAAAGATGACTGAAGAAATACAAATGCTTAAGAATAATTAAATGATTTAAATATTCTTTAATTGCTAATAATAGCTGCTTATTGCTTTTTCCCCAGTCATATATAACATATTAGGGAGGGAGGGCTCTGATCTTACTTTCAAGTCAAATGGCCTTTCCATGCAATACATCTGACTTCAGCCTAGCTTAGTTGAAGAGCCTTTGCAGGTCCCAACTTGTCCAAAATGACTTCTTGAAATACTAGCTGAACAAGTAATCTCTCTTCATAGTGATCTAAAACATTACAGGATCTTTCCAAAAAGAACAATAGGACAAGAGGTTAAAACTAATCATCTAACAGAAAAGCTAATATTTTTAAAAGTTGGGTGGGTATGGAGCCAAGATGGTGGAGAAAAGTCAGATCTCCCCTGAGATCTCCCAAATTCCCGTCCAAATAACTTTAAGTAATACCTAAAAATGAATTCTGGGGCTATAGAAGTCACAAAAGAATGGAGTGAAACAATTTTCCAGCACACAACAACTTAGAAAAATCTGTTACAACAAATGTGAATAGAGCACAGTTTATCACAGGCTGCTGCAGGACAGACTACATATGCTAGAAAAGCAGCCTTGGGAGTGACTTAATCAGTGGCAGCAGCTGCAGCTTCTGGGAACTCTCAGCTTACAAACAGTAAGAGGGTAAGATAACTGGTCATAAGAAGATTATATATTATAGATTTATAGACATGATAAACATATAAATTATATATTATTGCTGGCTTTGGGTATAGGAATATGTCACATTGCCTATATGAATATATGTCATATTACTGAGCTGTAATCTCAGGAATACCAAGCCCTGGGAATCATATTAATGGACCAACAATACATTTGCAGGAAAAAAGATATTTTGTAAATCCTAAATAATGGCCCAAAGTCTCCCTAATAGGGATATTAAGTAGATCATTACTTATCTAATATCAAGGAGTCAAAAGTCTGAGGAACAAAAACATATTTGTCTTATTCCTTTCTTCTCTGGGATGTTCTCTTCTCTGGGATGTTCTCTATGACAGTACACATTCCTGATTCTCTTCCTATGAGCCTGACACCTTCTCAGTCTCCTTTGTTGGATCTTCATGTAGTAACAGTGGGTGTCCCACAGGTTCTATTCTAGGTCCTGCCTGACTTGTTTCAAGTCTCAGCTAAAAATCACCTTCTTTGCATTAAAACAGCTTTTTTTTAAATTTTTATGAAAATGTTCTATTCAATGCAAAGGAGAGAAATGATGTTATTACTGGAGGTTCCCAAAGTCAATCTTCATTTTTTTCTTTCTAGATATCTTTACTGCCAAAAGGGCAAATAAGGTAGATGGTACTACTGTTGTTATAACATCAAGGTCTGAACATCCCTTCCTAAGGGAAAGCCAGTTCTGAAGTGGAGCATCCATACCTCCTCAGGCTTTCTGGAGTGTCTCGGTTCCAGTTCACAAAGGAATCCGCAATTAGCAGCCTGAGCATCTCTGTCTGACACTGTAGTTGCTATATTTAAGATATCTCATCAAGCACCCAAAGGGAACAGTCACCACATCCTTTCCGCCTTGGAGCTGCTGTTGTGCTTTCTTCATATGGAAACATTGTAGAGTTTGACTTTCTCATACCTGGAGTGTGCTTAGTGCTAAAGGAGAAAAGCAGCAAATACACTTGTGTCTTATTTCAGATGCCTCACAGCTCCAAGAGTTGATTCTTCTGAATGTTTTCAGTGGTTAGCCCAATGCTACACTGTGGCAAAGCAAGCTCGAAGGAATTTATTTGCCAGCTTCTGGGCTTTTACCACATTTCCTCACATTACAGTAAGATAAAGGATTGTTTTCCTGCATATCTTATTTGTGGTGAAAAAAGTAACATTTGGCCAACCTTGGGCCAACAGGATTCTGGGAGAAATAAAATGGCCTCAACACACCATGCAGCCTACATTTTGTGAGTCATATGAAACAGGGCAGTGTAGCTCCTCTCTTTTGGATATTTCTAATTCTCCAACAGTTAAACATGATAGATTTTAATGCTTTGTCAACAGTGACATCAATGACATCAGATTTTCAAACTGATTTAGATTCTTCTTTTCTCAAATCTATTGCACACAATTCATGATTCCACTCAACTTAAAGGTTTTTTTCACTGATGGTCGTATTGTCATTGTGGTATTTGTCCTACCTCATTAAAAATTCCAATTTTTTTAAAAATCATAACCCCTTGAGAACTTTCTTGCACGACTACAGTGATCTCCAAAGCTGCTAAAAATTTGGAAATGACAAGAAATCGCATCTTGAACTTCAGTTATTGGCAGACAACTAGTTGTTCTATGCCTCATTTGACTCTATCCTTCCTGTATCTAAGTGAATTTCTAATTCAGAAAATGGCAGAAGACAACCAAAATTCCTTTTTACCTGCAGGCTTCCTCTTCTCTTCAGTATGTGACTGGCTTAGGGGAAAATGCCATTATTGAGTTTTCCATCCAGTTTTTCCAACTTTTTTTGCTGAGAAATTATATGATAATCAACTGTGATAATCTTAGCTCTTATCAGCAATGCAATGATCCAAGACAATTCCAATAGATTTGGGATGGAAAATGCCATCCGCATCCAGAGAGAGAACTATAGAGACTGAATGTGGAATGAAGAGTAGTATTTTCACCTTTTTTTGTTTGCTTGCTTTTTCTTTCTCATGGGTTTTTCCCCTTTTGGTCTGATTTTTTTTACACAATATGACAAGTATGGAAATATGTTTAAAAGCATTGTACATCCACTTCATATCTCTCAAATTGGCTAAAATGACAGAAAAAACAATAATGAATGTTGAAAGAGATGTGGAAAAACTAGGACACTAATGCATTGTTGGTGGAACTGTGAAATGATCCAACCATTATAAAAAGAAATTTGGAACTATGCCCACGAGCTATAAAACTGAGCATAGTCTTTGATCCAGCAGTGTCGTTACTGGATCTGTATCCCAGAAGAGATCATAAAAAGGGAAAAGGACCCACATGGGCAAAAATGTTTGTGGCTCTTTTTATAATGTAAAGGAACTGGAAATTCAGTAGATGCCCCTCAGTTGAGGAATAGCTGAATAAGTTATGGTATATGAATGTAATGGAACATTATTGTTCGATAAGAAATGATGACCAGGCTGATTTCAGAAAAGCCTGGAAAGATTAACATGAAGTAATACTAATAGAAATGAGCAGAACAAAAAGAACAGTGTACACAGTAATAACTTGGTTTTTTTTTCTTTCTTGTGTATTTTTTCCTTTTGATCTAATCCTTCTTCTGTAGAATGACAAAAATGAAAATATGTTTAAAAGAACTGCACATGTTTAACCTATATAGAATTGTTTGCTGTCTAAGAGAGAGAAGAGGGAGATAAATTTGCAACTCAAGATTTTATAAAAGTGAATGTTGAAAACTATCTTTCACGTATTGAAATAATGTATTTGGAATAATAAAATGCTATTAAAAATAAATATATATATATATGATAGAGTTTTTTAAATGAATGTTGAATGCATAAAATATTATTGAGAAAAAATAACAAAAAACAATGTACTGAGGTTGAAAATGAAGAGGCGAGATACTTCTGTGATCATAAAAAAAAAGTTTTATTTTACAAACCCTTGATATGAAAATCACTCTATGTGTTGCTAATGTGAAAATCACTGTGTGTTGCCAATAACCAAAGTTGTCTACTTGATGCTGGACAACTCTATTCATTAATTGTGAGCCTTTGCTAGATCTCTGGAATCAAAGGAACTCTGAGTATAACAATAGCCTTTTCCATCTGTTCCTGTGCTTTATTTTAAAGTTCAGTGACCTATAGTGAGTTAATATTAGACTCTTTGATCAGTATTTCAGATTACTTGCTCTTCTGCAGATCATATTATAAGTTGTCTGACTCAAGGCATTTACTGTTCCCATGCCTTAATTTGACACCTCCCATCTGTCCTCTCCTTGCTGACCCACACACATTCCTTAGAACCCGGACAAGGATTTTACTTTAAATTTGGAAACAAAAATGCAGGGGAAATGGGTAACTATGAATTGATCCTCTGTAGCAAAGTGAAGTTTGTTTCCCCTAATGAGGAGGAGATTAGACACTTGGCTTCATTGTGCCTGAGAAGTTGGATGACTTAGCAGAACACCCAGTTTTGAATATCCTTTTATATATTGTGGCATTCCAAGGAAAGCTTATGGAAGGTACTTCTTTGCCAGCAGTTTACTCCAGACAAAGACGCTCATTCTGGCCAGTTCAAGTTTATTCCTTTTTGATGAGGACCATGTCAGTTACCCCCTGCCTTTGTCTGTCAAGGAGTCACAAATATCAAAGAATATTTGCCTGTCAAAGAAACACAAATATCAGCCTAATGGTAGCCAGAGAATCTAGAATGTAGACCAGGCATTCTTAGGCTGCCAGCTGTACCCCTCAGGCCCTCACCTTTCTCTTTGATAATATACAAAGCCATGATCTAAGGCAGAATTTGTTCCTGAATCATTTTAGAGCCCCTTTAGTTACTTCCCAGGTAGCCGTTAAATCTAGGCAAAATGATGAGAATAAGGAAGCATTGGGTACTTCTCCATCCCAAGTGCAAACAGCCAGAAGAAGCTCATCTCAATGTTTGCCAGACAATAGGAAATACTACAAAGATGGGCGCTGCCCCTCAAGTTCATGGGGTAACAGACTGGACAGTGGGCAGAGAATAGAACATGGACTAGAAGAAACCATCCAGCCCAAGGCCTCCCTAGAGCATCAAGCTCCTTATTATTATATTTTCTCAAATAGCCACTGGGTCAGGGCTTGGACTTTTTTGTTGTTATTAAATGGTCTAGATCTTTTTATGCTGAATATGTAATCAGATTATCATGCTTTGCATCCTGGGGACCTGTATGGATAGAAAGGAATAAGAACTATGCCTTAGTGCTATCCAGGGCTATTTCTACTTCCACATTTGTTTACTATAGCTATAGCTATCTATATCTATATCTACATCTATCTATATGTATATATATTCAATCTATACAAACTATTTCATTGTAAATAATGATAAGAGAAGCGTTCATAATGTCAAAAAGTGAAGGTGTGCATGTGAATTGTATTTTATTGGGTGTGCTACTAAACAGTTTATTTAATTTGATCTTAGAGATACTTTCATATGTGTCTTTCTATAAAGTGCCAAATCTGGTTTTATTTTGCTGATCATCATGAATCTCATAGCAAAATTCACATTAAAATATCCTAAGTATAAGGATGTTGCTTGGATGGATATTCTTACTCCCAAGAGGAACATCTCTAAAACAGCTGATATGTATCCATTGTGGATGACAAGTAAAAAGGATGAGTGGCTACATGTGAAAACGAGGTCATCCAGCCTCCAAGCATCATATGTTACTCCTCTTCTCTCCTTTCTTTATAACAATAAAGTGGAATTTGCCTCAGTTTCCTCCTTTGTAAAATGATAATAAAAATAGAACTTATCTCCAGCGTTGTTGTGAGGATCAAATAATCGATCAATCAATAAACACTTATTAAGTACCTACTATGTACCAGGAACTATGTTAAATGAGATATTTGAAAAAACACTTTGAAAACTATAAAGTGCTATATAAATGCTAGCTATTTGTGCTGTTATTATTTAATTAGAACATGCAATTATAAGGACTCTCAATGAAATTTCCTTCTCCATACATACATTTAATTAATTAAAAGAAAATCTGTTGAACATATATGTGCCAGGCACTAGAGATTATTGTTGTTCAGTCATTTCAGTCATGCCTGAGTCTTTGTGAGGTTTTCTTGGCAAAAATATTGGAGTGGTTTGCTATTTCTTCTCCAGCTCATTTTGCAGGGGAGGAAACTAAGAGGTTAAGTGACTCGCTGAGAGTCACACAGCTAGTACTGTCTGTGGCAAACTCAGTTCTTCCTGATTCCAAATGTGATGCTCTAGCTACTGTGCAACCTAGTTGACCCTAATATATTAATATCCCTAATATATACTAATGGGCATAGGTATATCAGTGGCAAGCCTAAGGAGATAGTGACAGAAGGCATCTCAGTGATGTCTTCATTGATTTTCAAAACTAATTTAGTGGACAATATACTGATCTCCCTCACTGTTAAATACACCTGAGGAAATCTGTTCATATTTTGCAGCCACAGCTACTGGCTACATATGCAGGTAATTTTAAGAATAAAAAGTAGAAGAAAAATTGACCTTGAAAACTTCAAAGGAAAAAAGAATATAATATTTCTCTGGGGTATAAACAGAACATTTTAAATAAAAATTTAACATGTTTCAGATAGAAGTTGAAGCTAGCTCCTCATTAATTATCTCATGCAAAACAAACATGCTTTTAACTTAATAGCTAAAGCTAAGGGGGGGTCAAAACAATCTATTTAACAAAATGACCAACTCAACAACAATTGTATAAAGAGCAGTCAAAACATTAAAGAATAAAATTGCATTTATCTGACTCCAGATGACATTCCATGGTAAGGTTATTCCCTGACATGAGTTATTTCAAGAGCTAAATAGCAACATAAATAACAAAAAACAAGTCATTGTACAAAGCTAATTTTCAGTGTCTTATATCCTAAAATGATAAATCTAGAGGCAGATGGGACTATAGAAGCCATCCAATTCAAACTTTGCATTTTACATCTGATAACTGAGGCCCACAGAGATTGTAACTTTCCAAAAATCATACAAGCAGAGAGCATCAGAGACAAGATTCAAATTTAGGTGGTACGGCGAATAGAATGCAGGACCTAAAGTCAAGAAAATTTATCTTTCTGATTTCAAATCCAGTTTCAACACTCATTAGTTGTGTGATTTGGGACAAGTCATTTAACCCTATCTGCCTCCATTTCTCTTCTGTAAAATGAACTAGAGAAGGAAATGGCAAACTACTTCAGTATTTTTGCCAAGAAAACCCCAAATGGGATCACAAAGCTGAACATGACTGAAACAACTGAACAAAAAAAAAAAAAAAAGCTCTCTCCTCTCACTTCATCATCCTCCTCTTTCATGGAAAGAGCATTTTCCATGTCCTTAAAAATCATGAGAATATAAGTTTACTTGGAATTTGCTGATCCTTCCAAAGCCATTATTCCTTTCAAAGCAAATAGGCTCCAAGTCTTCATGTAAGCAATACTTAATAGCATCCAATCCAAAAACCCCAGGTCCAATCATAGCAATTCTCTTCTTAGTCATAGTCTCTCATCTCACTAGTCCAAAGAGTTTTGTGGGTATCATTAAATGCAGGAATGAAAGAATTCTATTTTATAGTCATGAAATTCCCATGATCCCAGCTCCATAGAGCTGAGAACCCAGTTGTCAAAACAACATGAGGTGATCTAGCTATACCAGCCTGATCAAACTCATCAATCAAACTCGATTAGAAACCTAGATTTCAAATTTAGTGATTTACATTAGAGGATATGTCTGGCTAGGAAACTGAAGGGGTCCTATCTCCCATGAGATTCAACTTCCTGAGTTGGCTCATCTTCCTACAGAAAAAGAATGCTCCTCATCAGGAAGTTGAATAAATCAGAAAAGTAATACTTTGTGAGCATGGGATCAGGAAAAAAATAGCAAAAGTCAGGACAAAGCAGACAAGTCCTTTTTTTGTCTGGGTAGAGAATTTCTGGAAAGTCATATGATGATCTTTGTAATTTAGATAGTGTCCTGCTTGGCCATTTTCAGTTGACAAATCTGTCATTCTCCAACACATCCTTTTATATGTTGTTAATCAGGAACACAAATCTTTGGTGTACATTACTCTAATTTGACAAGTTGTCATAAATACCTTATATTTATTTATTTGTTTGTTTGTTTTGCTGAGGCAAATTGGGGCTTGCCCAGGGTCACACAGCCAAGAAGTGTTAAATGTCTGAGGCCAGATTTGAACTCAGGCCCTCCTGATTTCAGGGCTGGTGCTCTATCCACTACACCAACTAGCTGCCCCAATTCCTTATATTTCTATCCACTTTACAATTATATTTGTCTTTTAACTAATTTCATTATTTGTTTTTCTTGAATTTCTTCATTTCATTCGCCATGAGTTCTTCCGTTTGTTTTGAATTTCATTTTCATGTTCCTCATTCTCTGACCAGGCTGAATTTATCACAAGAAAAGTTCATCACTAGGAAACTCATAATCTTAGAAACTGCTTCAGTTTTGCTATTCATACATTATCAGGTCTCTCAATAGCTCCTACTCCTCTGAATGGAGGTCTGGAGGGAAAGGCAAAAAGCTCCTCCTATAGTCTCCCTTTCTAGAAGGTTCAAAAACCTTAATCATCTCTTCATTTGCCACTAGTTGCTCTGTTTGGCTTTGACTCTACCATTATTTTAATCAAGTCTTTGGGGTGAAGTACCTTCTAGTACCCTGCCTCCCTTTCAACTTTTTATTGTCATCCCCTTTAGACTGTGAATTCCTTGAGGACAGGGTGATGATCTTTCTTGTTTGTGTCCCCTGTTAAGCACAGCTGAACACACTGCCTAGCACATAATAGGGCAATTAATTAAAGTTTTATTATATCTATCAAATGGCAATGGGAATAAATAGGATGAAATTTATCTCCTATCTCCTGATCCACAGGATAAAAGGAAAAACATGGCCAATTCTGAAGAAGATATGCTGAACTTATATTTAAAACCTTTCCAACTTGGTAGGATCTGCCAGGTAGGATTTTACATTCTGCTGACACATCCTTTGAGAACCCATGTTATAATAAGGTAGCTGAGAAAGAGTTTAATAAAGATTACTTGGAAAATAAAAGTTAAATAGCAACAGCTCTTCTTTAGTTTCTTGGATCCACATTACAGGATGAAGGAATGATATTTAACAAAGTTTGTAAATCAATTGAAATGATAATTGTCAAAGCTCCTCTTTCCTGGCTCAATTTTCTATTCCTAAGACATTCAAATTGAGGATATAGGACACAGGAAATGTTTACTTTTTTCCTCTAGAAGATGTTACCAATCTCACTAGGCTTTTTGACTATTTTTTATTAGTTGATTTTGTATTCCAAAAGATTTCTGATTTTATTAATAGGCAATATATTCATTCTCGTTAATAGAAAGGATACTAGTTATCTTCTGTCTCTTTGCATTAATAGAAATCTCCTCCAGAGGGCACCAAATCACTCAACATATTTTCCTGCTCCTTTCTACAATCAACTATTTGGAAGAATGGGAGGATAGCAACAGGGGATTGTGTTTTACAGTCAAAGAAGCCTTAGATTTGTAATTAAGAGGACCTGGGTTCGAATATTACCTCTGACATTTGGCCTTGAGAAAATCACTGAAATTTTTAATAGGAGGCTCCATTTCTGCACTAAGGTTGCTTCCAGCTGTAAATCTATGATTTTATAAGTTAAGAATCCCAGAGACTGAGGGAGAGAAGAAAGTAGTGAAAATAGAAGCATATCTAGCCCAAGAAATGCCCCAGGAACTTATACAATCCAAGGGATGATGCCATCACATTATATCTGAAAATATTTAAAATCTTTTATGTCTTCTATTTTTCCTTGTTATTAGGCTTACAAGAAAAATCTTACTTTTTAAAAGATGTACTTCTTAAACAAAAGCATACACAGTTTCTAACCAATAGCAGCAACTTCTTTTTTCCAAGGGCTTCTAACTCCAATCCAGTTAATTAAAATTTTCATTCCTGACAGGCAAACATTACAATATTACTGGAATGACTGAATAAAAGGAGGGAATTTTATTTTTAAGACATAAATTATATGGATATATGCACCTGTCTTAACCCAAATATAACATGAAAATCCAGATTTATATAACTAGTTTAATTATAATTATTCATTTACAAAATGATTTTTCATTTAAAGGATTTACTATAGGATTTATTTTATATTAAATACTCCTTAGGCATTATATTATTATCTGATTTGCACATTTTTGGTTAACACACGTTTTCAAATTGCATCAATCTTGAAAATATAAATATTAAATTCTCTGCTTCAAGTTTAATGTCATTAAAATCAAGTTAGACTCAGAGCATGAGTGGGAAAAGGTTTAAATGAAGAGAAACCATCTTATGCTTTATTTGCTCACTCATTTTCCATTAGGATCAAAATTACAATAATAGTAACATAAAATGTTAACCCAAAATGTGAATCTAGAAGATACCACTATAACCAAAAACAAAACAGAATAAAACCCAAAAAATCTTTGAGGATGTACTTCTATCATTATTAAAGGTTCAGATTTTCATGGGTTAGAGGATCCTTTCCAAGTCAGAAAGGGTCTTCTGGCCTGAGCCTATTTCTCAAGTCAATGCACCAATAAATATTTATTAAACATCTACTGTGTTCCAGGCACTGCGGTAAATACTAGGAGGCAAAAAGACAGTCCCAGGTCTCAAGGAATGCCCAATCTAATAGGGGAGTTGATAAATAAACAAATATAAACAAAAAAGTAATATAAAGGAAAAACAGGAATTAATTAAGGGATTAATAAGAGAGTGGGAGGAGGGAAAATGGAAGCATGTTTATATTAGAGATTGGAGGTTTTTGGATCAGGAAAGGGCAGAAGAGATATAGGATTATAGAGGAAGTAGAAGGATCAAGTGAAGGTTTTTCAGAATATGGAGATACAAACATGTTTGTGGGAATGTAGTAAATGGGGAGAGAATGAGTAAAAGAGTGGGGAAAACAGAGTGGGCAATCTGTTGTGGAAATGGAATGGAATGGGATTAGCTGAACAAGTAGAGGGGGTAGCGTTGGTAAGAAATGAGGTCACTTCATTATGAGACACAAGGATGAAGGAGGATATATTTTACTGATAGGAAATGAGGAAGATGTAGAAGAGTGTTCACAGAAAATGCTTGTTTTTTTATGTAAAAATATGAACAAGATTTCCAGTTGAAAGACTATGGGAAGGGGAACAATGGGAAATTTAAGAAAGGATGAAAAGGTTTGGATAAGTAGGTAAAGTAGAATTGACCAGCTACAGTAAGCTCTCAAATGAGGTTATATAACATACATACATATATACATACATACATACATAGGAGGTATAGTGAATAGAGTCTGAAAGTCCTGGTCTCGAGTCAGGAAGACTGCATAAGTTCAAAGCCAGCCTCAAATACTTCTTTGTTGTATGATCCTAGACAAGTCACTGTTTACCTCAGTTTCTTCATTTGTAAAATGAGCTGGAGAAGGAAATAGCAAACTATTCCAATATCTCTGCCAAGAAAACCTCAAAATGAAGTCACAAATTAAAAAACTGAACAACAACAAAGCATAAATTTGTCATGGATCCAGTTGTATTATTTTCTCCATCTTTATTCAACAGCAGGGATGTAGGCTCAAAAGCAGGGAATGGTGGAAGTGATCCAAGACTGAGACATAACTGGGTATAATTGGCAATATTGAAAGGGAATTAGGGATTCAATAAAGGAAGAAAATGTAGAGTTGAATTGGTGCACTAAAGGGTCAATATAGAGAAAAGAGGGAGAGAGACTAGTGCAAGGGAGATGGTCTGAGAGAGAAATAAGAACTCAAGACTTTGGGGGGGTCACAGCATAAATGGAGAGTACAGTTAAGTGTGTGTGTGTATGTGTGTGTCACACTATATATATATGTGTGTGTGTATAAATATACATACAAACCATACAATATAAATTCAGCACTCTATTCATTACATCATCATGCATCATAGAATCTACATTATCTGATAGTTGAAGGGAACAGGGACCATCTAAACCAATTCACACATGAAAATAGTTTCCACTATAACATAACATAAAGGAAGGTAGAGAGAGAAGTGAAAGGTCAATGTTCATCAGGGAAAATTTCAGAATTATTGAATTGCCCAGAATTCAAAGATTTCCAAATTCTTCATTGCTTGAAAATTAGCTGTTTGTTTTGGCTATGGTTAAAAAGAGTACTAAATGTGAGCTGTTAAATATGTACATATATATACATACCTTCCAGAAATACAATTAGTATAAGGAATTCCCAGTAAGAAAATTCCCTCTCTCAAAACAGCTTGGCCATTATTCTGCAACTTAGTCTTAAGGGGAATTTTAGGTATAAGTGAATTGCCTTGGGTCAAATAGCCAGTATTTGCCCTTTTTTTATCCACAGCTCTTAGCAGAATCCCTGGCACTTAATAAGTGTTTAATAAATGCTTCTTGACTGACTGCTGTCAGAGATAGCACTGACACTCAAGTTTCCTTCAGTCTAGGTACAGTCTTCCTCCACTGCACACATTATCTTTTTATGGGAAAATTGCTAAACACAGGAACATAACAACTGACCTTCAGAAACATTTAATTTGATTCAATTGAATTTGTTAAATTGTCAAATTAACAAATAATAAATTTATAAATATTAAATTAATTTGTCAAATTTATTGTCAATAATTAATTTGATAATTACTTAATCATAATATCTGAAATTTATAGAGTTTTGAGGAATTGTGAGGCTGTCTATAGACATTAACTAGGCAATTTCAATGCGGCTGAGAATGTTATCAGACTCATTTTTGCCCTACACTGAAGTTAGAATGACAAGTGAAAAGAAAACTATGCACACATTAGAAATGTCTCTTCCTCCTCAATTCTGAAGTGATGGGTGTTTTGAGATTTCACACTAAACTGTTTTGTAGTATTTCATCACCCATATGGTTTATGGAAATTTGGATACAACTAAAGCCGAGTCCTTTGTGGTTGAGTCTAGAATGCATAAATTGGACTGTTTTGTGCTTTATAGAACAGTTCCACTTGTCCTTTACCAATTTACCAATGTCTTTTACTCACAAACCAAGTGCTAGCTCTCACTTTCTAGGCAAGCTAGGTGACTAGGGAGAATAGCCGCTGATAGGAAGACCTGGAGTTAAAATCCAACTTCAGACACTTAGTAGCTGTGTGACTCAGGACCAAAGTCATTTAACTGCTCTCTACCTCAGTTTTCTCATCTGTAAAATAAAGATAATAATAAAACCTACCTCTCAGAATTTTTGTGAAGATCAAGTGAAATGATATTTATAAAGTGATTTACAAATCTAAGAGTGTTATATAAATGCTAACTATGATAATTGTTATTGTAAATATTTATTTGTATAACTATATTTATATAAAAGCATTATTATAAATGCTGGATATGGCAATATTGACATTTATAATACATCAATCTAATTAATATGATGACATAGTGAGTATATAATACTTCAAAGTTTGAAAAATACAGTACTGGCACATATTTTATTATCATTATCATCATTATTATTATTATACCTGGTATCATTGAACTCTGACATGGGGAAAAAAGAATGAGTTTGGAGTTAAAATGCTTGACTTTGTTGTCTGTCGGTGAATTAGCAAGCATTTATTAAGCGCCTATTATGTGCCAGACACTAAGCTAAACATGATTTAACAAGAGATAGAAGATAATTGTTCTTGTCTTCTCTCAAGGAGTTCACAGTTGAAAAATAAGTCTTATTGTTCATCTGTATAATATGGTCAGCATTATTTAACCCTACCATAACATATGAAAACAAAAAAACTTCCTTAGGAGCTTACACTTTCCTGGAGGGATGCACATTCCAAATCAGTAAATATAAAGTATATACAGAAAAACATCAAGAGGAGAAAAAGCATTTAAGAACTGGGTGGGGGGTGGTTATCAGTAAAGACATTCTTTAGACTTCTTTTGAAGGAGGATGGGGATTCTAAAAGTTTGAGGCGAAAAAATGGATCATCATCATCATTATACCAGTTTCATCAAGACCATTAATATAGCACTTTAAGGTTTACAAAGTATTTTAAGTCATTTTGTTCTCACATTGACTCTTATTATTATTCCCTTTTTTAAATAAACTTTCTTATTTCCAACGGAGCACAACTTTTTTTCACAGTACAAAACCAATATCTGACTTTTCTATAAGATGTCCTCCCCTACCCCTGTCAAGTGATCCTGAGAGACTGATAATCCTAAAATCCACTTTCAAAGCTAAAATCTGAACTTTCTATGAATACCATTTCATTGTGATTACATCTGATAGATTGCAGCAGATACCTTATGTTTTTACCTTCTTTCCAATTACATGTCTTTTTTCCAGTGTGAATTTCTTTACTCCTCTTCTACAAAGAAGTAAAGAATATTATTTCATAACCACATATGTTGGGGTCTTCCTTTATGTATCATTTTATATAGATTTCTATTCACCTTAAAAATGTCATCCTTTTTTTGTCCTTGATCCCACAAATCTTCTCAAGTAGACAATCAAAACCATTTCCACTAACTTTAGAGGGTTCATAGACATGACTAAAGAGAGGCAGCTTAGTTAATACTTCCCCCAGTTGGTGTTTAAAATAATCTTAAACTCATAGATGCTTGTAGTGAGTCCAGTGATTTTGGTTTTGGGAGGATAAGAATGGCAAAAGTAATAACTCCACCAATTCTACCAGATTTTTTTAATACTCTTGGGTTAATTTATACAGAAACAAAGAAAATTAAAATGGATTAAAAAGAATCTCCTCACGAAAAGCTTTACCCAATTGTTTTACGATTTTGCTAAGTAGAGAGTCAGGGGTGATTTTAAGAGGAACCAAGCAAACAATCCAGAAATAAAATAGGAGTTTAAAAGAATTTCAGATTATAAATCACATAAGAATTTGATCTTTAAAAGTTCCTTTGGTATCAGGGAAAAGAATAATCTAAATAGCTGAAAATTTGAAATAATTTAAAATTACTAATTATCTCTCTAGCTAGCTGATTGGACCATAAACTAATGAAATTATAAATTACTCCTATGGAGAATAATCCCACATCACAGATGAAGGCTAGAAGATGATACTAAAGAGCAGCATTATAACACCACCATTGGACATCAGTTTCTCTGTAGTTTGAGAAACATGAATTATCCCAGACACATGTTTCCGGTCATGTATTTTCTCTGGACATTTATCTGACTATATATTTTCCCTAGACACAGGTGTTAACTACATGTGTACCACTTTATGTCTTTCCAAAATCAATAGTGTATTCGCACTAGAACTAGAACCATCATTTCTAAAGTCCTAATTCTTAATCTACTTCTTTCACCATTTCCTTTACATAAAAATATGTCCTTGAGCTTTTTTCTGAACAGAATAGGAGGAGCTAAGAGGAGAAATTAGATGGATCTATCTAGGACTCCGTACCCTCTACATAGTTGCTTGGGTCCTCGATTCCCCTACAGATAGTTCTACCCAAATCACCATTGGGGCTAGTTTACATAATTTAATTTGGCAATCCCTTATACAAAAATATTCCTTTCTTCAGATTCTTACATTATCTGAAATTCAACCTTTAAAGATATTTCCTTCAGATTAATATACTACTCTCCAGTATTCTTTTATTAAAATGTAAATTTATCCAATGCCCAACTCATGAATAGAATGCCTTATAATGGTTTATTAGTTGTTTGGAACACATAACACATTCTTCTCATAAAAAATAAATTGAAAACAGTGTGGCTATATTTCCAGGATAGTACACAAAAGATTATTTGCCTCATGATAGAGCTGTCGAAAATAAGGGTAAATTCTAGGCCCTATGAAAAGAGAGTCATCAATGCAGTAGAGATGTGAAAAAAGAAAACATTTCTCCTTTACCTTTCCTGGAATTAAACAACCCAAAATTGAAAAGTATAAATACAACAAACTTATCTTTGGTACCACTCTTACCTTGTGTACGTTGGGCAGGGATTATAGATAGGTAGATAGATAGATAGATAGATAGATAGACAGAAAGACAGATAAATTGATAGATGACTTAGGTGAATGGCTATTGATACACACACAAAAAATAATATATTTGTGATATATAATAGACTATATGTATATGTAAAAAAATGAGTATAGAGTGAGCCCCATCCACATGTGTAAAGGATCTGACATACACTTTATTCCTTCCCTTAGGGAAAGGAAGAAGTTGAAGAAGGAAGCCATCATACTTTGTCTTCCTCAGAGAGAGGGGATACCAGACTAGAAGGATCTATTTGCCCCCTAAATATTTGTTGTATGGAGGATATGATCAGTTTCAATCTATCTTTTGGTCTCTTTCTCATTTGGAGCTGCATGAAAAACTGCAAGCTCTACATCTAAGACTTGACCCCTTTCCCACTTAAAATGAGTTCCACATTAAGCACACATATAGCAAAGAAATCCAATTATCTAAATTATAGCAAAACAGACATCAAAGGAGGTGCATACAGGAGAATATAAACTTAAAGGAATATATACCAGACAACACAGAGTGAAAGAGCTCTCCTATTGGGAGCAAGATAACTCAGCTCAACCAAGAGATGTACAAGATCTCATTCAAGGGAAGATTCCTAAAATCTCTCATGTACAAACTAGGGATAGAGACATAATAAAGACTGCCCACTCTTCTCATGTCTCTCCCAGAGTCTTTTCTTTTGACCATCTGAAGTAGGTTGGCCATTTTCTATCTGGAAGCTAGAAGCCAACTCAGAGCTCAAAGAAAACTTAAAGCTTGACCAAATCCAAAATGGGAATTGCCTAAAAACTAAAGCACTCTATCTCTCACCAAATTCACTAGCCCCTCATATAAAGCATGATCTTCATCTCCACCCTGAAGGAGAGAATCCCGTACCTTGAGCTTTGAAGTAGGTATGATAGATTATATAGATAGATAGATAATAGTTTTTTCTAGCTACAAATATTTGCACATGAATATCATGTTTTTATTACACTGTGGTAATGGTAAAATTAATGAGATTGCTTTGTTAATATCTTCAATTTGTGTATAATCTTTTACTTTTTAATATAAATACTAATTATGCTGAGGATAATAACACTTACAAAAAATTATCATCTTAAGGAGTTGGCTGGAGCATGGAGCATTTAAGTGACCAGGGTCACATAATAAATAAATATCAAAGTAGGGCTTGAACTATCTGTTTTCATTCATATATCTCCATCTTGACATAGACATAGGTAGAGAAAAACAGTTCTACTAGCTTCCTGAAAAGACTTTAGTATTCCAAGCCTCCCCCTTCCAAAATTTGTGTGTGTGTTACTAAACGATAATCTAGTAGTCCACATAAATGGAATGCCCCATATGTGTATTATTTATGATAAATTGAAAGTTCAGCCATAGGTTGGGTCAGCTTCTTTATCTTTCAAGCAATTGTAATGTCTCAAAGTCCCAAGTATATATCCTGAAGCACAGGATAAACAATAAAACCTCAGAAACAGGACCTTCCACCAGCTGTGATGCAGAACTAGAATGGAGAGATAGAACACCCCAGAAGCAAGCAGAGACTGCTATAATGTAAAGGCCCAGAAGAAAGGTGATACACAAAATTAAAGAAGCACTCCAAATATTCATATGGACTATTTGTGTCTGACCTGGGGCAGAACACTCTGAGCTCATATTGGTTTGATCAGCTACAGGCAGAGACACCATAACTTGACTCGAACACAATGATTCATTTTGGTCCTCTTCAAGAATGAAGGACAACAAGCAATCAATGTGGAAATGAATACTATTTTTTATACTAGAAAAAAATTTAATACAGTTGGAAGTTTGAACAAAGTATGGGCAAAGCAGACCATCCTGATTTCTGGCCAAACTCAGAAAAGTAGAAAAGTACTTAACTGAAGATCAGCTAACTGTGTAGTTAGAATCTTTGATGTATTGCCAATGTAAGCCAAATTCACGAAGTGTAAGCATTGCCTTATTTCCATGCTGAGTAGAGAACTTACTTACTTTTATGTAGTGCAATAATAACTCTTTGCTAATCCATTATTTTTTCCTTTTTAATATATTTATTTAATATTTAACTTGTATGTAATAATATATTTATATAATAATATAGCATATGATCTCTAATACATGATTATTTAATATTTTGTTAATTCCATTATTTCTAAATTACATGAAAAATAATTATTCCATAGCAGCATATGAGCAAATTGCTACTAATGCTATCAAAGTGTGGGCTTCTCTCCACAATAAAGATGACAAGGGTGGGGCCTTCACAAAAATAACACAAGGGCCAAATGAACCTTTTGCTGACTTTGTGGGACGTTTGCAGACAGCTATAACAAGATCAAAATGGGGAAAATGCAGTAACAGACATTTTGATAAGGCAACTTGCTAAGGAAAATGCTAATGAGGTTTGCAGAAGAATTATACTAGGACTGCACAAGGATGCTCCTTTAGAGAAGATCATAAGGCTCTGTGCCACAGTGGGCACAAATGCTTACTATACCCAAATTATGTTGAATATGGAAAGACAGGGTCCTTCTTGGCAAAGGAATTCTAGGGAAATTCGTAGATGGAATTGTGGAAAAAGTTGGACATTTGAGAGCTCATTGTAGATATGGAGATAGAATGAGAAGACAGAGTGAGAGAATAAAATCCAAAACCCCATGTCCAAAATGTAACCAAGGCTTTCACTGGGCCTCTGAATGTAAATTGACCCAGACAAATGAGAGGCAGGGTCCAGCTCTAAGGTATCAATCAAAAGATAGGTGGAGCATGATAGCAACTGAGGTTACGCCCAGAGAGTCTTTAGAAATTCAAGACTCTAATGTCATCAACCAACACAAAAGCAATCAGGAGGTTACAGGCCTTTTAACACAACAAGGCAGTGTCCAGTGCAAACAGCTCCACTATCTTTAGATAATCACCAGGTGATGTGGAGAGATCCAGAAAGTGGTAAATAGAAGGGAATTAGGTTAACTGCTTAGGGAAGAGGGTTTGCTTGTATTTTTACAGGAGGAGAAGGAATTAGATGGGTGCCAAGGAACCATATTCACCTTGTCCATTGCAGAGAGACGGAGCAGACCCTTGAGACGAAGGAGAAGACCCAAGAAATATCGGGTGGTTCTATTGCTGATTGTGCTCACCATTGAAAGAGTGTGGCAGTTATGGCGTTTGACTCATGGACATAGAAAGTTGTTGGACTTCAAAACCCTCAGGAATCATTGGATTCTCTGAGACATGATAAGATTGTTGTAGGACTTGAAAACCCTAAAGAATCATTGGATTCTCTGAGACATAAGATTGTTGTAGGACTTGAAAACCCTCAGGAATCATTGGATTCTCTGAGACATACGATTGTTGTAGAACTTGAAAACCCTCAGGAATCATTGGATTTTCTGATATGTGAAACAATGGACAATAGATTGGTTTTAGACACTCTCTTGGCTGCTGAAGAAGGTGTATGTGTGACTGCTGTTTACATACCCTCCTTCTAGGACTTCTGGCAATCTTTTACAACACCATGTTGATTTATATTGTTTGTTATACCATTACTTGCATGTACAATTCATGTTTGTTACACCACATCAAGTCTGCACTGACTGTGGGGAGAGTCATAACTAATAGACTCTGCGTTATTGCTGTGTGCTTGTGTAATACCTCCCATGCGGATGGGTTTGTGCATAATAAGACCTTTCAGCCCAGAAACCCACTAGCAACCCCCACTTCCCTTTGGTGCTTTTCATCTCCCTTCCTGAGATGTCAAGGAGGGTGTGATTATCTCCTTTTTAGTGCTTTCACCTCCCTTCCTGAGAAGTCAAGGAAGGTGTGATCACCTCCTCTTGGGGGCTCTGACCTCCCTGAGGAGTCAGAGATGGCATGACCACCTGTGTTCTAAAACAAAGTGGGAGATGTAATGGGCTGAGGCTTGAGTTGATGCACTGAGGTCCCAAGTACGTGAGGCTAAATAGTAATTGGACCATACTCTATTAATATATATGCTTGGAGAAAGAATGGCCCCCGCCCACTCTTTGTGCAAGTCCTGATGTGTTGTATAGGAAATGGCGATTTTGATGGGTGGAGGCAAGGGAGTGGAAAGGGAAGTGGAAAGAGAGACTGCTGGCTGGCATCTTGACACAGCTGCTCGCATTGCTATCACAACTGCCCTTGACCTCCGATCCCCCTCTGCTAGCTGGCTTCCTGTCGCAGCTGCCCATATTGCTATCGCAATCCTTTTTCACCTCTACTAAGAATAAAGATTGAAGATTTTTCCCTTAATCTGAATTCCTGACTCCGGCTGATTTTAAATACGCGGTCATCACAGGACCTACTCACTGTTATGAACTGTAATAATAACTCTTTGCTAATCTGTTATTTTTTTTCCTTTTTAATATATTTATTTAATATTTAACTTGTATGTAATAACATATTTATATAATAATATAGCATATGATCTCTAATACATGATTATTTAATATTTTGCTAATTCCATTATTTCTAAATTACATGTAAAAAAATTTTACATTCATTTTTTTCAAGTTTGAGTCCCAAATTCTCTCCCTCCCTCCACTTCTATTCATTCTCTGACTAGGCAAGCAATTTGATATCAACTGTACCTATGGGTCAGTCATGTGAAATATATTTCCATATAAGCTAATTTTTTGCTAACTCTTTATGCATATACAATTCTACCTACTATTCTCACCCACTCATGCCTCCCCACCAAGTTACTTAGTGTTTTGATTCTGCCTTAAGTTTTCACCACAACACCCAAAACTAAGCTTGCCCAAAATGTTCCATGCACCGGAATTACCTATTTCTCCCTTTTCTCAAATGGAAAGTTCTTTTTGGCATGATTTGGCTGAACTCATTCATATTCACATAAGTACTTATATTTTTATAACAGTACCCTTTTTAAAAAATTAATCATGTAAAGTTGGAATTTTTATTGGCTTTATTGAGGTAAATTTTAATAGAGTATAGTGGAATGGAGAGGTCAAGAATGAAGGCATTAACTTAGCCCTATCTGAGTGGGTAGATTTGTTTGCCCTCACCCAAGTAGAATCTAGGCAGGTTAGTCTAGGAACCAAAGCACTCTACTTCAAGGGTACTAATCTAACTCACTTTCCCCACCCACATGAAACTTGAGCAGACTAATAGTGTGGTATACCCACAAAAATGTCCATCAAATCCCCTGTAAAAACCCTCAGGCTCACAAGGCACTAAGCATAGAACAGGCTTTATTTACATAATAAAGTACACAGAAAGGAGCCCATTAAAAAAAGCTCTCTCTTTCATGTGATCTTTCATCTCACCACAAAAGGGACTTGAAATTTTCATTGCTATCTTCAGCAGAATTCACTGTTATGGATCTTTCTCCCATCAGAAATTTGAGACTGTCTTCAGATGGTTTGAGTGCACTTTCTTAAATGTTCTCAATTATTCCTTTTCTCTGAGGGACAGCGAGGTGAGCCACATGTAGTGCACAGAGTGATAGGGCTGGAGTCTGCAAGCCTCTTCTTCCTGAGTTCAAATCTGGCCTCAGACACTTCCTAGCAGAGTGATCCAGGACAAGTCACTTAACTCTAAGTGCCTCAGTTCCCTCATCTGTAATAATGAGCCAAAAAAGGAAATGGCAAACCAATATTTTTGCCTAGAGAAACCCAAAGCTGAGTAATAAAGAGTCAAAAATAACTGAGCAACAAAATCTACACTCTCACACTTCACACAAAGGATCTCCTCAGGTGCCTGTAGGAAGAACATGTCCTTGCTTGCTTCACTCCAAACATCTCTTTTTTTTAAACTCCAGATCAGTTTACATTAATTGCATTCCATTTACCTACTTCTTCTCTGGGTCTGAGCAGTCATTTCTCACCAATGAAAATATGTTTCATATTTTCCGATATACTCCATGTCAATTCTTCCCAACTGTCATTAAAGAAAATATTAACATGTCTACAAACCTTTAACCTCTCTTGATTTTTCCTCATTCTTTTTGTTTTCTAGCATATTTTTTTCCATCCTCCCTTTTCATCACTGTCTTGCCTTTCCATGGAAATCGCTGAATATACAAAAAGATATATTTCTTGTTTAACTTATATTACTTGCTATCTATAAAAGGGGGCGAGGGGAGGAAAGGAGAAAAGTTTGAAACAAAAAGTTTTTCAGTGGTGAATGACAAAAACTATTTTTGGATGTACTTGGACAAATAAATATTAAAATATAAAATATAATAAGACATGCTTCTAATAGATTTTAATTGATAATTTTATTTTCACATTGTCTAAAATTTCCCCTATATCTCCTTTTCCCTCCCAGAGAGCTTTCTCTTATAACAAAGGATGTTTTTAAGAGTAAAAAAATCAGCAAGAACAATTTATTGGGAAAAAATATGGCAGTACATTCAACAATCATCCTGACTCCAAAATCAGAGCTCTATCCATCTCATCATTAATTAGGCAATGGCTAAATAATTCAGTCAGTAAGTTAATCTCAGGTAGGGATATCACAAATCCTTCCTCTGGAATCAAAATTATTCTTTATAGTTTTGTAGCCTTCTATTTCAATTGAGTTGTGATCATTAATCTTTCCATTATTATTGCTGTATTTTGTTTTCTTGTTTCTGCTTACTTTATATAAATTCATGTCTTTTCATGCTTCTCTGTACTAAAAAAAAATTCATTTAATTGGGAGAATCTTTTCAAGTTCTTAAAAGAATTTCTCTACTTCCTTATTCTTTACCACAGTAAATAAGCTGCCTTTATTTTCGTGGTGGCCTTTTAAAAAATGCTAATCATAAACCCTATAATTTGAAATGCCACATTTCATGAAGTGATGTTTCATGTTGCTCTTGGATGCACAAGAAACCCAACTCCACTAATTTTTCATTGCCTCTCCTGGAAAAAAAAAGTCACATTTAACTGTGATCGCCATTATGAGCAAAACAGAGTAAGGAATATGGAATTAAGAGAACTAACAACCAAATCGCCCTCCCAAGATAACATCCAAGAGTACTGAATTTATTGATATCATTTCTAAGTCATTGGCAGAATGGATAGAGTCCTGGTCCTGGAATCAAATTCAAATCTAGCCTCAAACACTAGCTGTGTTGAATCATCTTGCCTCCATTAGCCTCAGTTTCCTTAACCGTGAAATGGGGATAATAAAAGCATCTACCTCCCAGGGTTATGAGGATCAAATGAGAGATTTGTAAAAATTTCGGCTTTTCTTTCTCAGTTTATCACTTCTCTTCAACTCTAGGTGGCGCCAAAGAGCAACAGATTCGAGAAACTTTTTCATGTTTTTTTTTTTTTTTTTTTTTCAAATTATTATAGCTTTTTATTTACAAGTTATATATGCATGGGTAATTTTTCAGCATTGACAATTGCAAAACCTTTTATTCTAACTTTTCCCCTCCTCCTCCCACCTCTTCCCCCAGATGGCAGATTGATCAATACATGTTAAATATGTTAAAGTATAAGTTAACTACAATAAATGTATACAAGTCAGTTATTTTGCTTACAAAAAGAATCAGACTTTGAAATAGTGTACAATTAGCCTGTAAAGGAAATCAAAAATGCAGGCAAACAAAAATAGAGGGATTGGGAATTCTACATAATGGTTCTTAATCATCTCCCAGAGATCTTTCACTGAGTGTAGCTGGTTTAGTTCATTACTGCTCGATTGGAACTGATTTGGTTCATTTCATTGTTGAAGAGGCCACATCCATCAGAATTGATCATCATATAGTATTGTTGCTGAAGTATATAATAATCTCCTGGTTCTGCTCATTTCACTCAGCATCAGTTCGTGTAAGTCTCTCCAGGCCTTTCTGTATTCATCCTGATGGTCATTTCTTACAGAACAATAATATTCTATAACATTCATATACCACAATTTATTCAGCCATTCTCCAGTTGATGGGCATCCACTCAGTTTTCAGTTTCTGGCCACTACAAAGAGGGCTGCCATAAACATTCTTGCACATACAGGTGCCTTTTCCTTCTTTAAAATTTTTTTGGGAAATAATCCCAGCAGTAATGCTGCTGGATCAAAGGGTATGCACAGTTTGATAACTTTTTGAGCACAGTTCCAAATCACTCTCCAGAATGGCTGGAAGTATTCACAGTTCCAGCAACAATGTATCAGTGTCCCAGTTTTCCCACATCCCCTCCAACATTCTGCCTTATCTTTCCTTGTCATTCTAGCCAATCTGACAGGTGTGTAGTGTGATATCTCAGAGCTGCCTTAATTTGCATTTCTCTGATTAATAATGATTTAGAGCATATTTTCATATGGCTAGAAATAGTTTTAATTTCTTCATCTGAGAATTGTCTGTTCATATCCTTTGACCATTTATCAATTGGAGAATGGTTTGATTTCTTATAAATTAGAGTCAATTCTCTATATATTTTGGAAATGAGTCCTTTATCAGAACCTTTGACTGTAAAAATGTTTTTCCAGTTTATTGCTTCCCTTCTAATATTGTCTGTATTAGTTTTGTTTGTACAAAAACTTTTCAGTTTGATATAATCAAAATTTTCTATTTTGTGATTGGTAATTATTTCTAGTTCTTCTTTGGTCATAAATTCCTTCCTCTTCCATAGGTCTGAGAGGTAAACTATCCTGGTTCCTCTAATTTATTTATAATCTCATTCTTTATGTCTAGATCATGAACCCATTTTGACCTTATCTTGGTGTATGGTGTTGTGTGGGCCAATGCCTAGTTTCTGCCATACTAATTTCCAATTTTTCCAGCAATTTTTGTCAGTGAGTCCTTATCCCAAAAGCTGGGGTCTTTGGGTTTGTCAAATACTAGATTAATAAAGTTATTACTGTTTTGTCCTTTGAACCTAACCTATTTCACTGATCAACTAGTCTATTTCTTAGCTAATACCAAAAGCTTTTGGTAACTGCTGCTTTATAATATAATTTTAGATCTGATACAGCTAGGCCACCTTCATTTGATTTTTTTTTTCATTAATTCCCTTGAAATTCTTGACCTTTTGTTTTTCCATATGAACTTTGTTGTTATTTTTTCTAGGTCATTAAAATAGTTTTTTGGGAATCTGATTGGTATAATGCTAAATAAATAGAGTAGTTTAGGTAGTATTATCATCTTTATTATATTTGCTCACCCTATCCAAGAGCATTTGATATTTTTCCAATTAATTAGATCTGACTTTATTTGTGTGGAAAGTGTTTTGTAGTTTTGCTCATATAGTTCCTGATTTTCCCTTGGCAGATAAATTCCTAAATACTTTATACTATCAGTACTTACTTTAAATGAAATTTCTCTTTGTAACTCTGACTGTTGGATTTTGTTAGTGATATATAAGAATGCTGATGACTTATGTGGGTTTATTTTGTATCCTGCAACTTTGCTAAAGATGTGGGTTATTTCTAATAGCTTTCTAGTAGAATCTCTGGGGTTCTCTAAGTATACCATCACATCAGCAGCAAAAAGTGATAATTTGGTTTCCTCACTACCTATTCTAATTCCTTTAATTTCTTTCTCAACTCTTATTGCCAAAGCTAGCATTTCTAATATAATATTAAATAGTAATGGTGATAGTGAGCAACCTTGTTTCACTCCTGATCTTAATGGGAATGGTTCCAGTTTATCCCCATTACATATGATCCTTACTGATGGTTTTAAATAGAAACTACTGATTGTTTTAAGAAAAGTCCATTTATTCCTATATTCTCAAGTGTTTTTAATAGGAATGGATGTTGGATTTTATCAAATGCTTTTTCTGCATCTATTGAGATGATCATTTTTTTTGTTAATTTGGTTATTAAATATATGGTCAATTATACTAATAGTTTTCCTAATACTGAACCAGCCCTGCATTCCTAGTATAAATCCTACTTGATCATGGTGTATTTTCCTGGGGATGATTTTCTGTAGTCTTTTTACTAATATCTTATTTAAGATTTTAGCATCAATATTCATTAGGGAGATTGGTCTATAATTTTCTTTCTCTGTTTTCAACCTACCTGGTTTAGATATCAGTACCATGTCTGTGTCATAAAAGGAATTTGGTAGGCCTCCTTCATTCCTTATTTTTTCAAATAGTTTATATAGCATTGGGGCTAATTGTTCTTTAAATGTTTGGTAGAATTCACATGTAAATCCATCTGATCCTGGGGATTTTTTCTTAGGGAGTTGATTAATAGTTTATTCTATTTCTTTTTCTGAAATGAGACTATTTAAGCAATTTACTTCCTCCTCTGTTAATCTGGGAAGCCTATATTTTTGGAGGTAGTCATCCATTTCATCCATTTCACTTAGGTTATCAAATTTATTGGCATAAAGTTGGGCAAAGGAACTCCTTATTATTGATCTAATTTCCTCTTCATTGGTGGAAAGTTCTCCCTTTTCATTTTTAAGACTAACACGTTGATTTTCCTCTTTCTTTTTTCTAATCAGATTGACCAAAGGTTTATCTATTTTATTGGTTTTTTCATAAAACCAAGTCTTAGTTTTATTTATTAATTCAATAGTTTTTTTTTTTTTACTTTCAATATTATTAATTTCTCCTTTTAATTTTAGAATTTCAAGTTTAGTACTTGATTGGGGGTTTTTAATTTGGTCTTTTTCTAGCTTTTTAAGTTGTAAGCCCAATTCATTGATCTTCTCTTTTTCTATTTTATTCAAGTAAGCCTCTAAAGATATAAAATTTCCCTTTATTATTGCTTTGGCTGAATCCCACAAATTTTGGTATGATGTCTCATCGTTGTCATTATCTTGAGTAAAGTTATTAATTGTGTGTATATTTCTTCTTGCAACTCTCTTAACTTCTCTTTTAGGAAGTTAGATGCTAAACCACTTGGTGCACATATGTTTAGTATTGATATTGCTTCGTTATCTATGCTACCCTTTATCAGGATATAGTTTCCTTCCTTATCTCTTTTAATTAGATCAATTTTTGCTTTTGCTTGATCTGAGATAAGGATGGCTACCCCTGCTGTTTTGACTTTACCTGAAGCACAATAGATTCTGCTCCAACCTTTTATCTTTACTCTGTATGTATCTCCCTGCTTTACATGTTTTTCCTATAAACAACATATTGTAAGGTTCTGACTTTTGATCCAATCTGCTATCTACTTCTGCTTTATGGGAGAGTTCATCCCATTCATATTTACAGTTAAAATTATTAATTCTGTATTTCCTACCATCTTATTATCCCCAGATTATGCTTTTCTTTTTCTTGCCCCACCCTTACCTCCTTTCCCAGATTTAAATTTATGAGCCCCACTTGCATCACACAGTTCTCCCTCTTTAGGATTCCTCTCTCCCCCCTTTGAATCTCTTTCCCTTTCTTGTACCCTTCCTTTATTACTCTTTTTCTTTTCCCTTTTCCCCTCCCCCTTTTTAATGAGGTGAGAGATGATTTTCTGTAAAACAAGTATGTTAATTATTTTCTCTCTGAGTCAACTCTGATGAGAGTAAGATTCATACAATGTTCCTCCCCCTCTCTGAGTTCCCTCAGATATGATAAGTTTCCTTTGCCTCTTCGTGGGATGTAGGTTCCCTCTTTTTGTCTCCCCTTTTCCCTTTTTCTGACACTATCCCCTTTCCATTTCTACTTCCCTTTTTATGTTATATCAGTAATATCAAATTATACATGTACTCTTTATACATATCCACAACAGAAATACAGTTCTCAAGAGTTCTTTTTACTTTTCTGCTTCTCTTGACGATAGGACTATGGTTGGAGATCAAATTTTTTTGTTTAGATCTGGTTTTTTCCTTAGAAACAACTGGAATTCATCTGTTTCATTAAATGTCCATCTTTTTCCATGGAAGAAAATGCTCAGCTTAGTGGGTAGTTTATTCTTGGCTGCATTCCAAGTTCTTTTGCCTTTTGGTATATAAGATTCCAGGATCTTCGATCCTTTAATATGGAAGTAGCCAGATCTTGAGTGATCCTTATTATGACACCTTGGTATTTGAATTGTTTTTTTCTGGCTGCTTGTAATATTGTTTCCTTAGTTTGATAGTTCTGAAATTTAGCCATAATATTCCTTGGAGTTTTTATTTTAGGGTCTTTTTCAGAAGGTGTTCAATGAATTCTTTCAATGCCTATTTTACCTTCTGATTCTATTACATCTGAGCAGTTCTCTTTAATGATTTCCTATAAAATAGCATTTAGGCTCTTTTTTTCATCATAATTTTTGGGAAGTCCAATGATCCTCAGATTATCTCTCCTAGATCTATTTTCCAGGTCTGTTGTTTTTCCAGGTTGATATTTAACATTTTTTCTAATTTTTCATTTTTGTTTTGTTTTGCTTGACTGATTCTTCATGTCTTAATGAATCATTAATTTCTATTTGTTCAGTTCTGATTTTTAATGAATTATTCTCTTCATTAGATTTTTTTTTTACTTTTTTTTTTTTTTGTATGTGTCCAATTGAGTTTTTAAATGAGTTGTTTTGCTCTATGGAAATTTTTTCCATTTCACTAATTTTTTTTTTACTGAGTTATTTTCTTTTTCTAATTCACAAATCCTGCTTTCCTGGAAGTTCTTTAGCTTTTCCAATTCACAAATTCTGTTTCCCTGCACTTCCTGGGAGTTTTTTACCTTTTCCATTTCACATTTCAGAAAGTTGTTGCTCTCTTGAATAGCTTCTCTTTCCTTTCCCCATTTTTCTTCTGCTCTCTTTTAAGATTTCTTATAATTTCTTCTAGGAGAGCCTTTTGTGTTGGAGACCAGATTATATACCCCTTTGGGGTATTGTCTGGAGACTGTCTGCTATTAATCTTCTCAGGGTTGAAAACATGCTCTTTTTCAATAGAAGCTATCGATCTTTTTACTCATTTTTTAAAAAGCCTTTAGGGTCTGCCTTCAGGGCAATGAGGTTACCAGCTTCCTCTGCAGAGCAGGGATAGGTATATGGACAGTAGCTGTCCTGTCAATGGGCTGCAAAAAATGGCTAAGCTGCGGGAAAAGCTCTGGGAAAAGCTCCACACTGGAAGTGACTAGGTCTGGATATCACAGGCTGAGCTGCAGAAGTGCCCTGCGAGGAGCCCCGCTGTGCAGATTAGTGACTGCCTTGGGGCTAGAGGCTGAGCAGCGAAAGTATCACTGCCCCCTGCAAAAGCCCACTTTGGATATTTGCAGTTATTCTACCCCTCACAGCATTGGAAGTGTCTCTACCTGGGGAGTCATAGTGGAGCTGGTAAAATTTCATGGCACCACTGTGCAGATTAGAGGTTGCCCCAGGCTGTGCCCTCTGCCATGCAGATTTGTGACTGCCCCCATGAAAGCCATAGGCTGCAGAATGGGATTGCACAGCTGTGCTGTGGTCTGTGCTGAGTCACTTCTGTTCCTGGGTGGATACAGCCAGATCCTGTCAGGCTCTGGCATCCTTCAGCGTACCCTCTGCCCTAGGCTCTAATTTCTCTGCTGGTCCACTATTCTGCAACCAAAGCAAAGCAGTCAGGCTATGGCAGAGAGCTCTCTGTAAACCTTCCAACCAAGAGACTGCCCCCTGATCCCGGTTCGCTCCAAATGCTCTCTGGTCCTATCCCTGACTGTGCTGGTCTATTCCTGCTGCTCAGGACAAACCTTTTCTAGCAATCTTCCAGATTATCTTCGGCTGGTGAGTTGTTGCACTTCCAATCTTTGTGAATTTTGCCAGTCAAAGGCTATTTCTGAGGCTAAATTTAATAACTGGTAGTGAGGGTATGCAAGAGGCTCAGAAAGTCCCATGTGCCTTCTTTGCCATCTTGGCTCCCGATATCAGAAACTTTTAGTCAGTCAAACTAATCCTCTAATTTGTTTCTTCAAGATTCACTCAGCTAAAGTTTTTTTTAATAACTGGTGGATTCTAATAACATAGCTCTAAAAGAGGGCTTGGAGGTGGATTTTTTTAATGACCCTCTTCTCTATCCCTCCTCCCATGTTCCTCAGATCCCTCCTATACTGAGATCCCATGCTTTTCATCCTTCTCATTCCTATCCATTTCTGTCAAAATCCCATGGCTTAAAGGAGAGACTCCTGGCTCTCAGTGATTAGTGGTTTTACTTTAAAAGTCACAAGATATCCAAATGTTCCCTATCAAACTTCACTGAATATTCTTTTCCTGATATGGGAAGGGGGGAGGTAGGGAGGTAAGGAAATAAGCATTTATTAAACACTTACTATGTACCAGGCACTGAGGAATACAAATATTACCATCCATGGGAGATAAATGCTATTATTATCCCCATTTTTCAGTTGAAGAAATTGAGGTAAACAGAGCTTAAGTGATTTGCCCAGGGTCACACAGCTGGTAAATAACTGAGGCCAGATTTGAACAACAAACATATTGATTCCATGGCCAGAGTTCTATCCACCCCATCATTACTTAGTCCTTGGCTAAGTCAGTCTCCTACTCTGTAGTAGGCACTATGCTAAGTCCTGGGGATACAAAGAAAGGCAAAAATAGTCTCTGTTCTCAAGAAACTCACAGTCTAACAAGGCAGATAACTGCAAACAACTGTGTACAAGCCAGCTATTATATACAAGAAAAATTGGAGATAATCAACAGGGGAAAGGCACTAGAATTAAAGGGGATTGGGGAAATAAAGAAACTAAGAGAAAAACATTCTCCTTTTGTGACTGTTGAATGATCTATGAGTTTCTCATTTCATTCCAATATCAGACTTCAATGACCAAAGAATTGGCATGAATCAGGCCCAGCCCAGAACACCAAATCCAAGAAGGCAAAAATAGAACAAAAATAGAATATGTAAAAGAAACTCTTGCACTTAGATTTTTTTAATTGAGTTTTGAAAATTGGAGAAGAAACCTTAAGAATAATTCATGAGAAAAAGACAGGGCTTTGAGTTGATTGAAAACTAAATGTGAGTCAGCAGTATAACATGGCAGCCAGACAAGCTGATGCAAACTTAGCCTGCATTGATAGAACTCTAGAGGCCAGAGAAGGGGAGGTAATAGCCCCATTGTGCTCTGAGATGGCAACACCACACTTGGGGTATTATATTCAATTCTGAACAAACTGGGGCACATCCAGAGAGAGAGAGAGCAGGACAGTGAGGTGACTTGTAACCATTTCATAAGAGCACAGTACTTGGAGCAAAGTAAGATTTTAATAAATGGTTTTTAGGTCAATAAATGCCTCACCCTGGAGGATAGAGCTCTCACAGAAGGGTGAGAGGGATAGGGAGGCAACAGATTTTCCAAGAAAGATCTTCCTAATAATTAAAGAAGTTCAAAAATAATAGGGACATATACTATAGTACCCAGTTTTTTAAACTGTGGGTCATGACCTCATATGTGATCTTATAACTGAATGTAAGTATGATGAAATTACCATTTATTATCAGTAAATGTTTGATTTATATAACTATTTTACATACCCATATACCCAAGGTCACATAAAATTTTCTCAGGCAAAAAGAGGTTACAAGTAGAAAAAGTTTAAGAAGCCCTGATAGAGGAAATAAGACACTGTACTTGAAGTCAAGGAATTCCAGAGTTCGAATCCTTTAGAGGGCCAGAACTCTGGAGAAGTATACTTGAAATAAGGTGTTAACTCAGTGGAATTGATAAGATGATGGTTATCTAATATATACATATTTAGTACTTAGCATGGTGATGTAATGGTTCTCTAGTTCACACATAGTGGGTATGCTGTAATGATGTAATTGTAAGAGGGTATTTAAGGGCTCAGAAGGACTGGAAAAGAGACATTCCATTTCTGAGCAGCTCATGGTGGCTCTCCTACCTTCATCACTTCTCTACTAAGACCAAGGACTCAGGCTGATCCTGAAGATCTTCAGAAAGTTAGCCCAAACATTACAAAATCCTGCCTCAGATTCTCACATTTTTTGTGCCTCAGTTTTCCTCATCTGTAATATGACTAGGTGGGACTCCATGGCATCTAAGCCTTACCCCCCACATACACACACACAGACCCTGCAGTTCTAAATCAATAATCCTATATTCCTGTAGATAAGAGTTAGAATTAGAGGACTCTAAACTACTTTCCAATGCTAAGATTCAATGATTCTATAATTTAGAACTGTAAGAGTTTCAATAGACATAATCTTTAATATGAAATCTTTCCCGAATCCTATAGCTGCTAGTGCATTCTTCATTGTGTTTATGGTTTTCATAGGCTTATTAACCAACAAATAAATATTTAGGGGCAGCTAGATGACACAGTGGATAAAGTCCTGAAGTCAGGAGGACCTGGGTTCAAATCTAGTCTCAGACAGTTAACACTTCCTAGCTGTATGACCCTAGGCAAATCACTTGATTCCAATTGCCTCAATAAAATAAATAAATAAATATTTGTTGGACATTTACTATGTGCCAGGAGACAAAAGGATCTTATACTTGTACATGTCGCATCTCTAGTCAAAATACAAACTCCTACAGATAGCTAGATAAAGCTAGATAAAGCAAAGGACAGAGCTAATGCTGGAGTTAGAAAGACTAACAAATCCAGCATCAGATATTTGACTTTTACTGGCTATGTGACTCAGGGCAAGTCACTTAATCCCAATTGAAAGAGCTAGATAGATAGATAGACAGACAGACCAACAGATAGATAGAGATACGCACATAAATACACAGATTTTATATATGTATTATATATATATATATTTTTTTATATGTATATATAAATGTACATGTATTTTATTTATATTTTATATGTATATGTATTTTATATACATTTTTATATATGTGTACATGTATATTATGTGTATGTATAAGCTTCCTGAGGGTGGTGATTATTTCACTTTTGTCTTCATATTTCTAGAACTTAGCAAGCATAGTGGCTATCACACAGTGAATGCTTAATAAATACTTGTTCTCTGCTTGATTAAAAGAGGAAGACATGGAGAGGGCACAGGGGAGAATGGAAAGGTAAAAGAAAATAATAACAAGAGAGTGATTGGACCTATCATTTTATTGATACAGAAAACTCCTTGTTGAGGAAACTCCTTCTCCCAGTGTAAGATGATACTACCACCACAACTTGCAATCTTAAAAAGATACCTAGAAAGGTTAGAACTTGCCCTTTTTTAAGACTGATAAAATTCTACAATATCTTTGATGATGATTATTAAAACTCTCCTGTAAATGTTTTGCAATGCTTTATAACAAAATCCTTAAAATCCATAAGGAAGGATCATATCTGATTTTCATGGAATAGGGCAAGGGAAAAGGAAAAACTCTAATAGTGACAAGCCTAGATCTGAAAGAATGGTCCTAGTTAGAAACTAATAAAAAAAAAAATCCAATGAAAAGAAGTTCTAAGGTCTATTAAAGGAAAAAAAGTAGGGCTGCAGAGGAGGAGATCTGTGACATCACTTTGACATGTTAAAACTATATAAAAATTAGTCCTAGTGTGTTTTTTCAATCAAGTATTTATTGAGTAACAATTGAGTATTGAATGCTATTAAATGATTTATTATGGGCTCAGTGCAATGCCAAGTACTGAATCTTCACATAGTTTACCCAAATAATTTGTTTTCATTTCATCCATTTGCCCTTTTTCCTATCAAAAAGGGGAGATTACACGTGGAAATGGGTGTGTGGAAAGTGAAAGAGGAACCTGACTAGTTTCAGAATGAGGCTTCTAGACAGAAGTGAAATTAGATCAGGTATACAGACATAAAAAAGTACTCTCACCTACTGGCATTCACCCCAAATAAATAGGAATAGCTCATATTTATTTACCACAGCTAAAGAGACATCCTAGAGTAGTAGAGTGCTGACATTGAAATCAGAAGCCATGGATTCAAATTCTAATTCTGATAGATACTAGCTGATGACCCACAGATAACCTCCCACTGCTTTCAAATGACTTTAAAACTAAGTTTCATCTGAGTTGCTGATCTGCACCTGTGAAACTATTTTCATACTACAAGATCCCTATGCTGAGGAAGCAACCTATCTGGGCAAAAATACACAATATACTCTACTTCGTAAAATATTATCCTCAAACAAGCCCATGAAGTAGTTTATTTTACAGATGAGGAAAACTGAGGCATGGGGAGATTAAGTGATTTGCCCCAGGAGCACATAACTAGTTCTAGCACAGGACTAGAAACTGGTCCACTTGCTTTAAGACCAGTGTTCTTTCCATTATATAAGTTTTACTTTTAATATAATAGAGCTTTGAATAAGTATAAGTGATTATCTACAAAAGTCAACAAACATACTTGATTTCACAGGATTCAAGGCTGAAAATTATCTTGAAGTCATCTTTTTTAATTATTATTATTGAATTGCTTCTGAGTCTTTGCAATCCCATTTGGAGTTTTCTTGGCAAAGATACTGAAGTGATTTGCCATTTCCTTTTTTACAGATGAGAAAACTGAGGCAAACAGGGTTAAGTGACTTGCTCAGGGTCATACAGCTAAAGTATCTGAGATCAGATTTGAACTCAGGAAGGTGATTCTTCCTGACTCCAGGCCTGGCATTCTATCTGATGAGGTGCTGACCCAGTATAGTTGACAGAGAGAAATAAGAATTGATTAAAAAAAAAATTATTCCCTGGGGCAGGCAGGAAAAAGACTCTGATAATCGAGATCAGTTTAGTTCTATGATCCCACACTCTGGAAATAATCCAAATCTGAAATTCAAGATATAATAAGTCCCAAAGGTTAAGTTTTCCCTATAAAATAATTTATAACCCTTGGCTTGACTTTTCTTTGGGTCAGTCCCCCACTGGCACTCTGCCTCAGGGTATTTCTCCCTCTTAACTTTCCCACTTGATACATTCCATTATGCTCTCTTAATTCCATTATTTTCTACCCCACTTCTCCTCATTAGAGCTAACGGACTCTTTTAGTGTGCTAAGTCCCTTTCTGGATTTAGCAGGCCAGCTAAAGGCAACAAAGTGTTTCCTTTCTCCTGGTAAATGACAAATTCTGCTGGGGAACTTGTCCTTTCCATAAAACCCCTTTCTATGCTCTTCCAACCTTATTTCATATTTACCATTCCAGGCATCTATTGTACCTCTCATTTTGTCTGTAACCTCTTCCACTAAATAAACCTATCTTTTGCCAAAGAGAATGGCCACTTGGTCCCTACGGTGACCTGACATCAGCCACAGCATATCCGCTGTGCCATCTACTTGCCCGAGGTCAGCTTATACAACCGAAATATCTGCAGGTTATGAGATATTAAATGACTCATAGTGTAGAGTCAGGATTTCTTCACTTTAGAAAGATATTTTTTTAATAAAATAGGGATGAGAGGCTTTGAATAAGAATAAGAGACAAACCCCCAAAATATCTGAACATCCTGTATAATGTAAATTCCTCAGGGTAGGAAATTGTTCTTTCTTGTTTTTTTATCCTTCCCACCAAACTCATAGAACATACTTAATAAATGTAGATTGGTTGACTTCCTAGCTCATTATAAGTATCTGACTGACCCTTCCTCCAGTTTCCATTCAATTTGGTTTCAATAAATAGTCATGAACCCTTTAGGCAGAAATCATGGCTAATCTGATATTCTTCCATGGTTACTGTTTTTCAATCAATTTGTAATAACACTGATCAAAATGAATTGATTCAAGGTCAGCTTCCCTAAGCACATCATCTTATTTGGCATGAGAAAGTAGAAAAATATGGAAAGTAATTCATGAAATGTTGGCATCATTTTCTGGCTAAGAATATGAGACACATCATTCCAAATATTAAAGAACATTTTATTCCCACAGTATATGTGAATGGATTTTAAATGTATGCTCATCATTGAGGGTCTCTGAGATTATATTTAAAAATAAATAATAAGGGGCAGCTAGCTGCCACAGTGATTAGAGCACCAGTCCTAGAATCAGGAGGACCTATGTTCAAATCTGACCTCGGACATTTAACACTTCCTAACTATGTGACCCTAGGCAAGTCAGTTAACCCAATTGCCTCAACCAAAAAAAAAAAAAAAAAAAAAAAAAGAATGAAAGAAAGAAAGAAAATAAATAAATAAATAAATAAATAACAAGATCATTACACATCAAAACAAATTCAGGAGGCAGAAAATAAACCTCTTACATCAAAAAAAAAGAAAGAAGACAGAAAGAAATCCCATTCAGAACAATGCTTCCAAAACACAATAAATTTGAGCTTAAATTAGAGAAGGAAGAAAATTCTCAGAATGAAAACATTCTTTGTAAACATCCACCCTTTTCTCATCTCCTACAATCAAAATCTGGAATCATTCATGACCTCATGGTAGCTAATATTGATAGGTGCAATAGCAGAAATACAGAGAAGGGAATTATAAGGTAATTTCTCACAGAAAATATTGATTCATTGAAGTATTGTAACTAGCTTGTTCTATCACAACACTAACAAATAAGATCTAAAACTTTGGAATCTTAATCATAGAGCAACAAAAGTATTATCTTAGAACTACTAGGATCCCTTTAACATTTATCTCAAGTGTAGAGAAGATGAAAAACATTTTTTTAAGTAAATGGAATAAATTATTGGAGACAAAATGTAGTGATAAAAATAGAGCTTTATATAACAAACAATGCATCTAAAATTTTGAAAAGATTGGGAGGAAGATAAATATAGCTTTTGAAAGCCTAACACTCAAATCCTTTAAGAAATTAAAACAAATTCAAAAGTGTAATAACCCAATTAGATATGTGGCCAAAAAACATGAAGGAACATAACACCCACTCCCATCCCATTGGTAAAGGAAGGACAGCTGTGTGCAATGTCTATGAAAATGTGACTCCTGATTATCTGAGAGAATGTTAGACATAAAAATACATATCCCCTTTAAGAGACAAGTGTTTGAACCAGCCATTCTTTCAAGGCATACTTAGGGGAAGAAACTAACTAATGATCTCTTGAGTTGCCTTCCAGATAGACAATTTCCAAATGCTCATCATGGAAGTAGGAGCAGAAAATGTTCTATTGCCACATATTTTCTTCCCCGTTAGACAATAAGTTCCTGGAGGGCTACTGCTTTTGGTCTCTTTTTGTATCTTTTTGTACTTAGTAGGTTCTGGCACATAGTGGGCATTTAAGATTGTGGAATGTTTATTGATTGATTTTTATTTATTATTCAAATTCAAATAAGTCAAAGGTTGTAATTCTAAGCAGTCTAAAATTTTAATACCAGAGAACTGAGCAACTTGTGCTGGCTTTTGATTTGAAGGTCATGGACATTTAATTAAAGTGAATTTCTTTGAGTGGGCTTAAATTAAATTTAATTTTTGGCTCTATTATTAATTGCTATCAACATACTTTTTAATGTGTTCAAGTGAATTACTTCCAACCTTAATCTCTAGATTGAAAGCCAACATCTGAAATTGGTAAAATTGAACTCTGAAAAGTCATCCCTATGCGTCTCCCAATTGGAGATGTTTGTATCCTCTTCCCCATCCTTTTTATCTTTTATTGCTACTTCTGATCAATATTTTATATCAGTTTTGCTCCTCAGTTAGTTGAAATTATCAAGCTGTCCTATAGGATCTCATAAGATTATGATTATATTAATTTGTAGACAGAGAAATTAAACTCTTAGTCACAGAAAAGAGTCCAGGGGCCAGATAGCCTACAATGATCAACCTCAAGAAGCTGTTTATAAACTAAAGAAATATTTTATCAAATTGGAAAAAATTAAGTAATAACAACAACAATAAAAAAAGCCCTTGAATTTGGTTAGACTGAAAGGATTTCTTTGGCTACGAGTCTAGCTTCTCCTACCTTTCTTAACTTTCCCAATGCAAAATAAATACACATATGTTTAATGGGAAGAGTACTTACTTTTCTGAAACTGGATAAAATTGATAATACATTCTTAAGGTAATTTGAATGACAGCATGGCATATTAAGTAGAATATGAGGAGAAGATAAGGATTGGTGTCAGAAAGACTGCATCAACACTAGGAGTTCCCTACACTAATAAAATCATTATTTTTTTTTAATTATCTTAGAAGCACAGAATCTCAGAATTGGAAGAGGCCTCTTGGAGGCCATGTAATCTTGCCTCCACAAAGTCTTTTTAATACCAGTTCATCCAAACTTGGCTTGTCTACTTCTAATGAAGAGGAATATACTACCTCCCATTAAACTGTAAGGTTCTTCAGGGCAGGGTCTATATCTTCAGCCCTGAGCCTATGTCTGTCATAAAGAAAGTACTTAATATATGTTAAATGATCGAATGATTACATCCAAAGATACCCCAAAACATTCTGGACCAACTCTGAGTGATAAGCATTTTTCTTTGCTTCAAGTTTAAAAGTTCTTTGCAAGATCAATTCATAGCATAACCAAAGCTTGCCCAATCCACCAAATCAGTAAAGAGCCTGCAAATAAGAGACTCTGAGCAGCCCCTACAGCATACTTTTATCCTACAAATAACCTTAGTGATAAAAGCACCCTCATTATCCTATATTAGTATATCCCTCTTCCTGTATTCCTATCATGCCATATAGACATAATAAGCAGGTGAGTGAGTTCCTTTGTTAGCTCTCTCTTCTGAACTTTTTGCTTCTACTTTCTGTTTCTATCAAAAATCTCACTCGCTTTGACTTACAGTTAGAAAATGCTTGTTGCTTCCTATCAGTAGATAGGAATTGCTGGAGTATATCCAGCCAATAGTAGTTTTGGTAGTTTTACAACAGGAGCTTTTTCTTTTTCTTTCTTTTTCTTTTTCTTTCTTTTTTTGGTATGGAACCATCCAGTTTTTCAATCTAAAAATGATTTTGTATTTCTATACAAAATAAATAGAAGCAAAAGCACAAAAAAAAATATTGAGCACAGGGAGGCAAGGAATTTTCTTTCTCTTTGTTCAGCTGTCAGCTTGCCATTATTCTGTATCCATGGTTAGAAAAAAAATGTCTAGATTCTTGAACAGAAATTAAATGATTTAATTAAATGATTAGGCATGGCCAAAAGGGTGAGCACTTTAAAGGAAAAAGATAAAATTGGTGAGGAAAAATAATAAAAATCCAGGAGATATTGATATAATATACACCTACTTATTAAGAATCTATTTTATGCAAGCATTCTTCTAGGCACTGGGAAAAAATACAAAGTTTGAAAAGTTCAAGAAGCTTATAGTCTATTAACCCTAGTTGATGTAATATATAATATCATATCACTTTCTCCTTTTGGATAATCTCTGTAGATTTTCTTTACATTGTTTTCTCTGTCCTACATCTTTCTGGCTGACTACTTTTCAATCTTTTTTGCTTGATCATTAGTCATATCTCACCTACTAAATGAGGCTCCTCTAATTATAAGCACATAAAGAGCTATAAAACCAAGTGCTATATAAAGTCAGAAGAGGAAGGTCATTACCAAAGAGAGAAGATTAGGGAAAGATTTCTGAAAGATGGTATACTTGAGTATGTAAAATATTCATATGCATGGTCTTTGGAAATTTTATAGGCATTGGAAATCTAAAAGAAATGGTGAATATATAAATATATCAATGTATACAAATACTTAAATGCTTTTAATAACAAATCTCTGGGGACCAAATTTAAATTCTATCTTATTTCTTATCTCCAGAGTGACCTAATATATTAACTTCAAAAATACTTTCAATACTTTCAAAAAATATCTCCAAGAAATGGTTAATGAAGCTCTTCCAAAAGACCTCCAATGAAGACTTGACTATCCCTCCTCTCTCTCTCTCTCTCTCTCTCTCTCTCTCTCTCTCTCTCTCTCTCTCTCTCTCTCTCTCACACACACACACACACACACACACCACACACACACACACACATACACATACACACACACATATACACACACTTAAATACAGAGATTAGCACATTTATCAGCTCTTACTATCCAAGTTGAATCATCCTCTATACAAATTCCATTCCATCCGTTGTTCTTAGTTCTTGCCTGAGGACATCCATCTTCCACAATCTTCAAATACTTGAAGATAGCAATCATATCTACCTGAAGTCTTCACTTCTGATTCAACATCTCCAGTTCTTTCAATTGATCCCTATTGTTTCTTTTAATGTTCTCTCTCAGTCTCCTTCTTGTCTCTATCCTCTCATTACAAGACTTAGCCTTCTACTTCATTGAGATCATTCACCAAGACCGCGCTCTCCTTCCCCTCTCTCCAAATCCTCTAAATTTACCTTTAATCCCATGCCTTTCTACCTTCTCCAACAAATCACTCCCACAATTTTATCCTTCTCTCTAACATTCAATCTAACCTAACTACTGAATCATTGGCTGTTATCCACAAAAAAAAAAAAAAAAAAAAAAAAAAAAAAAAAACAGCTTTCCCTCACTCTTATAAAAGTATTTTATCTTACCTTTGCCTCAAATTGTTATTGTACATCTCTTTTATACAACCAAACTGGAAAAAAAAATCTATACTACTTCTTTCTACTTCCCTTATTTGTCAATCCTGTAATCTGGCATTTAACTTCAAATGAAACAACTGTCTTCAAAACTACCTACAAATTCTTAATTGCATCTTTTGGTTCTAATCTTTCCTTACTCGTGGCAGCAGCATTCCACTTCTGGGAGCTCTCTCCTTTCTGTGTTTTCACATTATTTTTTTCTACTCTTTTCGGCCTGACAAATCTTCAATCTCTTTTGCTTATTATTTGTGTCATGTTCACTACATGTGCATGTAGCCCAAACACTACGTCAGGCTCTTTTTTCCTTTATATTCTCTCTCTTAGTGACTTCTTCAGCTCTCCTGAATTTAATTAATTTCTATGCAAATAACTGTGAAATCTGTTTTTCCATTGGACCATTTTTCTGTCCTTCAACATTTTAGTTACCCATCCAAACTTCATAACAATCTATAAATTTGACAAGAGTGATTGCCAAATCTTTGCCATTATCTAGGGCAGAAATCTAGCTAGAAATATTGGATAGTAATGTCAAAGACAATAGGACAATTTACCAGCGACTTCCTTCTAAGTTGAACTGAGTCCACCAATAGCTACTCTTTAAATCTGTTCAATTCCAAAAACACATTACTATACTATTATATAATCTACATCTCTCCATCTTATTTATAAGAATAGCATGAGAGAACTGTCAGGTGTTTTGCTGAAGTTTAGGTTTATCATGTTTACAGATTTCCTTGACTTGCTAGACAATTTGTTCTTTCTGATTTTTATTTATTTTATTGGTTATACATGTACATTCATTTTTTATATATTTTCTTAAGAATCATGTTGAGACATGTGCAAAAATGTTTGTGGTAGCTTTTTTTGTAATGGCAAGAAATTGGAAACTGAGTGGATGCCCATCAGTTGGAAAATGGCTGCATAAGTTATGGTATATGAATGTTATAGAATATTGTTGTTCTATAAGAAATGATCCGCAGGATGATTTTAGGAAGCCCTAGAGAGACTTACATGAACAGATGCTAAGTGAAATGAGCAGAACGAGATCATTGTACACAGCAACAACAAGATTATAAGATGACTGATTCTTTCGGGATGAGACTCTTTCCAATGATGAGATGATTGTGGCCACTTCCAATGATCTTGTGATAAAGAGAGCCATCTAACCCAGAGAGGGGACTGTGGGAACTGAGTGTGGATCACAACATAACATTCTCACTTTTTTGTTGTTGTTTGCTTGCATTTTGTTTTCTTACTCATTTTCTTTCTTTTTTGATCTGATTTTTCTTATGCAGCAAGATAATTATGTAAATAAATATGTTTACATATATTGGATTTAACATATATTTTAATATGTATAACATATTGGATTTCTTGCCATCTAGGGAAAGGATTGGAGAGGAGGGGAAAATTTGGAACATAAGGTTATGAAAGGATCAATATTGAAAAATTATCCATCCATATGTTTTGAAAATAAAAAGCTTTAATTTAAAAAAAATCATGTTGAGATTTTAAAAATCAGAACAAAAAGAAAAAACTACAAAAAAAAAAAAAAGAAGAAGAAAAGTGTAAAAAAGCAAACATAGCATGTGTTGATTTACATTCAGTCTCCATTGTTTTCCCTCTGGATGTAGATGGCATTTTCCATCCAAAACTTATTGGGATTGCCTTGGATCACTGAACTGCATGTCTATCATCGTGAATCATCACACAATTTTGCTGTTGCTGTGAACAATGCTTTCTGCTTGTTTTGCTCAGCATCATGTTCATGTAAACCTTTCCAAGCCTTTCTAAAAATCAGCTTCCTCACCATTTCTTATAGAACAATAATATCCCATTACTTTCATATACTATAACTTATCCAATCATTCCTCAATTGATGGACATCTACTCAATTTCCGATTCCTTGCCACCACAAAAAGAGATGCTACAAACATTTTTGCACATATGGGTCCTTTTCCCTCTTTTCTGATTTCTTTGGGATGCAAACCTAGTAGAGACGCTGCTGGATCAAAGAATATGTACAGTTTGATAACACTTTGGGCACAGTTCCAAATTGTTCTTCAGAATTACTGGATCATTTCACAACTCCACCAACAATTTGATCTTTTAAAAAAGGAAAAGAGATTTGTCTGTCATAACCCATTCTTTTTTTTTTTCTTGCTGAGGCCTTTGGGGTTAAGTGACTTGCCCAGGATCACACAGCTAGGAAGTATCAAGTGACTTCCCAATTAGTGCTCTATCCACTGCACCATCTGGCTGCCCCTGTCATAACCCATTCTTAATGAAGCTATTCTAGCTTTGAGCTACTCCACTTTATAAGATTTCATAAATCATACATTTGATATTATCTTCTAAAAATTTGTCAGGAATAGAAATCTAGTTCATTTTCTTATATTTTGCAAAGTATGCTCTGAAAAATATGTTATACCATTCTTTCCCTCCCCAAAACCTTTCTGGAGAATCAACAGGCTGTATTAATTTGGGACTCTGAATTTTATATATCATTGACTTAAAAATATTAATTCTGCTTTGCAGTTACTCAATTCTTCAGAGTTGTCTTGAAGGCTAATAAACATTTACTTTAAGATTTTGATGGAATTGTAATCTTCTTAGTTGACTTCTCTCCCTTCTAGTGATCATGAACCATCTATGCCATTTCATTCTACACAACTCTTGCTGATGTCCTCTCATAAAATTTTTACAGGGTAATTCTCCAATGTAGGGGATCATTATTTAGATTTCTTCAAAATAAATAGATATCAATGGGGAATAAAGAATAACCCTTGATTATCTCTCATTCTAGATAATTTTTTACAATCATACATTATTCTATATTTATATCCTTTATGCAGTTTCTCTTTCACATTTATTCATTTGTAATTCTTATTCCACCAGACTATTCATGCCTACCATTGCACTCTAGGTGATCCACAATTTTAGTTCTTCAGAGACTTAAATATAGTCATTTACCACCACCATCCAATAAGTATAATGGTGTTATATTAAAATATATAAAAGTATGTTTAAAATATGGGCCTTTGTTTGAATAAGAAAATTGGGCTCATTAAAAGCATTACACAAGTTTTCAGAGATAATCTAGCTTCTCTTTCCCAGTTTCAGTTCTAGGCCCAGTTCACTATTTATCTGTAATAGATGTGCAAAATAGATTAACTCTATCTTGTGTCTATCTAAGCAGAGATTACAATCTGGGAAATAATGAACATTCATATACTGCTTTTTCCTTGTGTGGATAGCTAGGCCAAACTTTTTTGTGTGACTATGGATCTTATTTCAAAGTATCTGTAATGTCTGGGAGTTTGATGAAATCAACACAACATTATTCAAAAACAGCAATATCTAGAGACCATCAATATCTTTAGAGAATTCTTACTCTATCTGGACTCCTCAATGCTTTGTCGACATGGAGGTTGCAAATAACTTTGGCAAGCATGACATCACTATTGGTATTACTAATAAATAATAAGTTCCCTCCATTATTCCCTCATCTTTCAAAGAATTTTGTATGATTTTGACAATAGCATGAAAAACACTGTTGGAATGCTTTGAGGCAGCATTTTACTTTACCAAATTACACATGGTTGGTTGGTTTGCTTAATTTGACCAACAGAGGGATTTTGTAATCTCTCACAGTTAGTGTTAGAAAAACAATGTAAAGATATGGTCTGTTACAAAATATCTTTTATACAAGACTGATTTTCCCTTCTTGTGCCACCATCAAGAATTCTTGCCTTTAATACACAAAAGCGTATAGATTACACTCATAAGGATTTTCTAGTGATGTGACAGGAGGCAAATGAGTGATAATTGATCCTTATTCAATTGTCTTTTTCTAGTAATAATAAGAACTTTGAGTTTTCCCCAAGCCTTCCATATGCTTTTTCTTCTTTCAGATATCCTGAGAGTCAATGGCTCAATGTTGTCAAAACTATCACTCCCAACTGATCCAACCATTCTGGAGAGCAATTTGGAACTATGCCCAGAAGGCTATAAAATTGTACAAACAAACTCTTTGACCAATTAGGGGTGGAGAATGACCTCTATATGCAAAAAAAAAAAATTTATAACAGCTCTTTTTGTGATGGCAAAAAAAAAAAATGAACAAAAGGGTGTGTCCATCAATTGGCTAATAAATGAAAAAAACTGGGGTATATAATTTAAAAGAATACTATTGTGCTATAAGAACTGAGGAGAAGGATTTCAGAAAACTATAGAAAGACTTACACAAAGTGATACAAAGAGAAATAAACAGAACCAGAAAAGCATTGTACATAGTAACAGCAACATTATCCAATGATCAACTGTGAATGACTTAGCTATTCTCAGCAATACAATGATCTAAGACAATTCCAAAGAACTCATGATGAAACATGCTATATACCCAGAGAATACTGGTAGAATCTGAATGTAGATCAAAGCATACTATTTTTCACTTTCTTTATTTTTTTTCATTTTGGGGGGAGGGAGGTTGTTTCTGTCTTCTTTTATAACATGACTATTATAGAGATATGTTGTACATGATTTCATATGTATAATCTATAACAAATTGCTTATAATCTCAGGGAAAGGGAAGGGGGAGAGAGAAAATTTGGAACTCAAATGAATGTTAGAAATTATTTTTACATGTAATTGGGGGAAAAGTAAAATATTTTTTAAACTTCATCACTTCTAATACATACCTTCTTAGTATATATTTGGTTTAGTCTTATTTTCCTAAGAGGATTTTCCTTAGTGTTATTTCTATTTTCTTTCATTCTTCATTAGGAATTGTCATGTTAGAGTCCATTACCATTGAAAGAGAAAAAGTTTATTATAGTAAACTGAATTTTTTTTCATTTTTCTTAAAACCTCCTTACAGTTTCAACCTTAAATACTTTGGGGAAAATCTATCTTAAACAATCTCTTATCAGAGACCATTCTTTCCATAAACTTATTTTTCCCTTCACTGCTTCTGTTATTTGAAGCAATATTGCTAATGATTTACCATCAACCTTCCCTGTAATATTTTATAAATTAGTTTATACTATAAACCAATGTTGCTTTTGGCTGTCATATGTTTCAAGTTAGATAAGAGATCAAGTGTTGTTTTCAAAGAGAGTTTCTAGGCTCTTTTGGTCTCCTCATTGCAGTGACTGATAATATTGATTAAATGTCCTTAAGACATAATAATAGTTGTGTTAATATCTATTGTTTTATTTATTTACCATTTGGATACAAAACCAGTTTAAATAACTTAGGTTTGAAATTATGTTAATTGAGTGCTGTATAGAAAAGATTTTTTTTTCTTTCTACTAATTTGGTATTGATTTGTCCTAATAAATCAATGGTCAATTTGAATATATAGGCAGCTGATTCACAAATGGCATCACTTACTAGTCATTTCTTATCTGGAATAAAATAAATTTCCTTTTTGTTATTGTATTTGGCACTTGCTATATTCATTGTTCCACAAATCTTAATGAAAGCAATACTGATGTGCCAAAATTATAATTAAGCCAAATAATTTAAACATTTTTTAGTCTTAGTAGCAACCTTTCACTTTGTTTTCTTAACAGCAAAACAATTGATGCAGTAACAGTTAACATTTTCTTACTAATAGATCTGGCACCAATCATATCCCAGACTTAAGTCTGGGTACCTTCTAATCTGGTCCTTCTAATCCTACTGTTGAACTTAATTTTTATGGTAATACTAGATTCTTCTTCTCCTAATACCTATTTATCTTTTGGAGGATGCTAATAATCTCCTCAGATTTCTCATTGTGGCGAATATAAATTCTCAAAGTCTTTGCCAATAGAAAATAATGTCTATAAAACTGGACTTTCTATAAAACCTCTATAAAACAATTTTATAAAACTGGAAAGCTTCTGGAATATTCTCAGTGAAAGTCCAGATCTGCTGTTTTTAAGCAGGTAAATAACTCTCCAGTGAATGGGGCCCTACTTTGTGGTAGTGGCAAAGATAGATTCTTTGGCCATGGAAACCCATAAAACAAAGAAAAGTACGAAATAGTCTTCAATCCTATACATATCCTTTCTATTTCTATAGTTGTTAAAAAGAAGAAGGTTCAATTTTATTTATTTTATTTTTTTTTTTGGCTGAGGCAATTGAGGTTAAGTGACTTGCCCAGGGTCACACAGCTAGGAAGTATTAAGCGTCTAAGACCGGATTTGAACTCAGGTCCTCCTGACTTCAGAGACAATGCTTTATCCACTGCATCATCTAGCTGCCCCAGTTCAAACAATTTTAGGCCCTTTATAATCATTAAGTCGCTGCTAACTGTGAAATCTTTATCCAGTGACAAATGAAATTATATACAATTAATGCATTCTTAAAACAAATAAAACCAAGAGAGAAAAGTAAGTTACATCCAAATAAATACGACTCACAGATTCTCCTTGGCAAACTATACAAAAAAGGCTGCTAGATCTGACATCATGGTGTCAATAAGCAATAAGAAACATGATGTAACTTGATCATTTCATCTTTGAGCACAGTCAGAATTACCACTTTAAATACAATTGTCACAAGAATCAATATCTGTTGCTGATGATGAAAAATGTAGAGAAGGTCCACAAAAAATATGACACAATCTTCAAAACCAAATTGATAAATTGTTTAACAATCAATTACTTCCTTGTGAAAATAAGAAAAGGGAAAGATGGTAACAAATATGTTGAAAAAGATGGTTCAGGCTTAAGAAATAAACCAAAGACATGTCCTCAAAAGTACTTTATAAGTGTTAGAGCAATTTTAAGCTTTAATAACTCAAAATATACAAATACTTATACATGCATATATATAAACACCCATATATATCAAGAATATTTTCTGTAAGAAGAGAGTTGAAAAATGCTAAACATATGAAGCAGCAAACAATATTACACATGAAACATGGGACCATCTTAGCAAACAACTGCTGTTGGAGAAATTATTTCAGAGTTATTTATTCATATATATGTACATATACATACATATACATGCAAGTATGCAACCAGACTGTCACAATTTTTTGTAAATAGTATTTTATTTTTTTCCAATAATATAGTTTTCAACATTCATTTTTATAAGATTTTAAGTTCTAAATTTTTCTTCTTTCTTTCTTTTCCTCTCCCCATGTGGAAATATATTCACGTTGTGAAAGAAGAAACAGAACAAAAGGGGAAAAAACAGGAGAAAAATGCAAATAGTGTGCTTCAATCTGCATTTAGATTCCATAGTTTTTTCTCTGGATATGGAGTGCATTTTCTATCATAATTCTTTTGCAATTTTCTTGATTCATTGTATTGCTTAAAAGAGCTAAGTCTGTTATGACTGATCATTGCACAATTTTGTTGTTACTGTGTTCTCCTAGTTCTGCTCCCTTCATTCAGCATCAGTTCATGTAAGTCTTTCCAGGTTTTTCTGAAATCCACCTATTCATCATTTCTTATAGAATAATAGTATTCCATTACATTCATATACCACATCTTGTTCAGCCATTCCCCAATGATGAACATTGCCTCAATTTTCAATTCTTTGCTACAATTAAAAGAGCTGCTACAATTAAAAGAGGAAAACTACATAGGGATGTCCTTTGTACATGTAGGTTCTTTCCCCTTTCAATCAAAAAATTAAAGCAGATGTTAAAGTGAACTTGAATTACAAAGAAGAAAAAAGAGCAGAAAACCCTATGTACAACTGAGACAACTTTAAGCTGACTATCCATGAGAATTAGAAAAAGGCAAACATACTGACTTTGGTCATCACTTTTTCTAACAACAAAAAGATCCAGAGCCCCCAAACTGCCTTAGCTTTGTTGATCCCTACTTGACAAACAGGGAGATACAGAAGCCAAGGGAAGCCACAAATGATTCCCAAAATACTAAAAGAAGAAGTAGGTGGGAAATTATGGACAGTATCACTTTAGAAGAGGCACCTTGAAACAATAGAAAGAAACTTGGCCTCAAAACCAGGAAGACTTCCATTCAGCACCTCTGACACATATTTACTTACTGTGTGAAACTAGATAAATCACTAATTCCTCAGTAATCTGGGTCAGGGTTTCTTAAATTTTTCCATTCGTGACTCCTTTTTGTGTGAGAAATTTTTACATTACCCCAGGTATGTAGATATATAAAACAGGTATTCAAATCAAACATTTACTAACAATGAATTATAATTTTGCAACCCCACTTTCATTTATGAGACCCCATATGGGATTCCAACCCACAATTTGAGAAGTGGAGTTCTAGACAACTAAAACCATTTTTTAAAAGAATCTGATCTGTTTTGAAAGAGGGAATTTCCCTACCTGAGTTCTCCAAACCAATGAAAAGGTTCAGGTAGCTATGTGTAACAATGGGTAGAACATTAGACCTGAAGTCAGGAAAATATGGATTCAAATTCTGCCTTGGATATTTATTGGTTGGGTCACCCTAGGCAAATTGCTTAAGTTCTGTCGACCTTAATTTATTCATTTGTAAAATGGAGATACTAACAATACTTACTTCACAGATTGCTGGGACAATCAAATACATGCAAAACATTTAGCTAATCTTAAAGCCTTTATAAATAGTAGCTGTTAGAAAAAGCGGAGGAAAAAAAATCAATAGGAAATTTAACATAAGACCCCACTAATCTAAATCACCCTAGCATCCTTCACTATTCAGATTTTCTGGGGAAGTTTTTGAGGCAAAAGCAAAAGGGAACAATAAGCAAAAATATTAAAACTACATAGGGAGCAGCTAGGTGGTGCAGTGGATAGAGCACCAGCCCTGAAGTCAGGAGGACCTGAGTTCAAATCTGGTCTCAGATACTTCCTAGTTCTGTGACCTTGGGCAAGTCACTTAACCCCAATTGCTTTAGGAAAAAAAAAAAGAAAAAAAACTACAAAAGAATGGTTGTAAATTGCTATGGACGTGAGTCTTTCTAAAGACTACTGACTCTTAAATCGCCTGGCTAATGGCAGAATTTTTCCTCTCTCAAGTGAGGATCACAAGCTTTATAGAGATTCATAGTCCTTTTTTCCTTAGGATTCTACATAGGAATAGAAATTCAAATTCTATAATTACAAAATTAATGCAACTTGCCAGAATTTCTGTTTGTTCCATTGACATAATATTCAAGAACTCAGAATCATCACCACATCACAGTCACCATCACATCACCAGAGAATATTAATCTAAATGTATTGAGTTGATTTCTCTGTATCATAATTTCAGCATGATGAAAAATTTCCTCCACTCATATAGATTATAACTGCCTATGATTTAGTATATGTCCTAGAGCTGTTGGAAGATAAGGGTTAGAAGTGAGATTTGAACCTAGTCTTTCTAATTGAGTTCATTACTATATTCACTATATCCCTCTGCTTCTAAACTCTCATTTGTTTGTGAAATATAAATATGAATCCTCTCTTTGAAATGTTAAGCCATTAATGCTTTCTTGAATAGCTAAATTGAAATCAGAATTATAATCATATCTTTACACAAAAAATCTTTGTAGTGAATAATCTGATAATAATCTGATATTCATATCTTATAAATAGCTAATAAAAATTAAAAGACTAATATCCATTCTCTAATGAATAATGGTCAAAGAATATGAAAACAATCTATGAAAAAGAAAAAAATTAATAATCACTGGCAAATTGTGTAAATACTTTTTAAATATGAAATTTAAGACAACTTTAAGATAACACATCATAATCAAATGGGGGAAATTAAGTGATAAAATTAAGTGTTGATTGAAGTGAAAAAAGATTTTAAAAGCTTTTTAGTATTGTTGATGGAGCTGAACGTTATTGGAGCATAATTGAGCAATAAACTATAAGCTACAAAACATATTTTGCCCTTTAACTCAGTTATCCATTACAAGGAATGCATATTAAGGACATTATTTTAAAAGGAGATGCCAGTTGACTAGATAAAAATATACATAGTCATCCTATATAATAGTTTTAAATGATTATAACCTATATACATCATGAATGAGGAATGGCTAAATAAATTTGTGATGTATTAAAATAATGACATATTCTTGACCTATGAAATAGGACAAGAATGAATAATATGGAAATATTAGAAAGCATGTGAAGGGAAGCTGAGAAAAATAATTAGAAAAGTGTCATATGTATTGAATCTACTAGATTTTTTTAAAATAGCAAAAATCTTTGTGCCGTATTTAAAACATGAATTCCTTCTCCAGTATCCTCTACATGAGCTCACAAAGCTGCTGTAATCGTGGAATTAGCTATGTCAACTCTACATTGACCTCTGTTCTCAAATTCCCTTGCCCTCTTCTCCTATAACCTTATGTCCCTTGCTGAACTTCAGTTCTGGATTATTTCACTTCCTCTTCTCCTACATGTTAGATGCTGAACACAGCTAAAAGAAGGCTCACAATCATGCTGACGAATACATCAATAAATTCATGCTATCCCACTTCAACTGGGCCCTCACTAGAGCAAGGCAGTCCTTTTATTCTTCTTTAATTGATTCTCAGTCTCAGAAAAGTTATTCCCAACCTATTTCCTCTCCTCAAGTCTCCCCTTTCTTTTCTTCCCTCTCTAGCTCATGAGGCTTAGAATCTTGCCTCTTTACTGAGAAAATTGAATTATTTCTCCTCTCATTCTCTTTATTTCAATATCTCCCGACATTCCCCTCCCATTATCTCCTCCGTTTTCCATCTCTGACAGAAGTGACCCCTCTCCTTGTCAAGACCAGTTTTTCTACATATGCACATGATCCCAACTTTCCTATCTTCTGCAGCAGGCTGCTCTGTAAATCTACTTTCTCTTTCTCTCCTTCCGTCCCCTGCTTTTCTCCTCCCTCTCTCTCCCTTTCCCTCCTTCTCTTCCTCTACTCTGTTACTCTCTCTCTCTCTCTCTCTTTCCCTCTGTCTCTCTCCCCTCCCCTCTGTCTCTTTCTTTCTGTTTGTCTCTGTCTCTCTCATCTTGCCTCCCACCTCTGTCCCTTTCTCCTTCCTCCCTTCTCTCTCTCAAGATCTATCTATCTCTGTGTCTCTGTCTCTTTCTCCCCTTCCTTCCTTCCCTTCCCCCTTTCCTTCCCTCTCAATTTCTCCTTTATATTTATGATCTATGTAGTTTTATAAGTTACTATCTCCTCATTAGAATGCAAGTTTATACTTGTATCCCCAACACTGAATACAGTGCCTTGCACATTGTAAAAGCTAAATAAATACTGGCTGAGTCATATTTCTTAAGCCTAGTGTGTAGAATTTCCTATTTATTCTTATAAACTTTTATCTTGTTAATCTCAACCCATCATTCCAAATTGTCAAAATCTTCATGGGGGTCTAATTCTGATATCCCACACATGACCTAATTAGTTAACCCTTCCATTTCATGCCATCCATGTATTTAATAAGTGTGCTACATGTATAACTATATCACATGGCTTGCCGTTTTGAAGAGAGGAAGGAAGAGGAAGGAGGAAGATAGGGAGGAAGGGAGAAAAATTTGGAACTCAAAATTTTGTTTAAAAATGAATATTGTATACTAATATTAATTAGCATTAAATTAATTAAATAAAATTAAAATTAAAATAAATTAAATAAAATAATAAAAAATAACCTGCCATCTGGGAGAGGGGATGTGGGGAAGAAGGAAAAAAATTGGAACAAAAGGTTTGGCAATTGTCAATGCTGTAAAATTACCCATGAATATAACTTGTAAATAAAAAGCTATAATAAATCAAAAAAAAAAAAAAAAAAAGCATGTTGAGGGGTAGGTAGGTGATGCAGTGGATAGAGCACTAGCCCTGAAGTTAGGAGGACCTAAATTCAAATCTGGTCTCAGACACCTAAACTATATGTTTCAACTAATGTTGAATTGGAAAATATATATATATATATTTTTACATAGGAAAAAAAGAGAAGAAAAGTAATATGCTACCTGTGCTCTCTGTGACTTTAGACAAATTATTTAATTTCTCTAGATCTTTTTCCTCATCCACTCCTGAGGGCCCTTCCAGCTCTACAAGTATGATCCTATGAAATTAATGTTTTGCTCCTGCTATGTTTAACAAGGGAGGAATAAGAGTAAAGGAGGTGGATAGTAAGAATAATCCAAGAATATTTCTTAGAGTCCCGGGATCCAACACTGACCAAAATCACCATTCTATGATTCTGGTAACCTATATCATTCTATCTTTTTCCTGAGAGATACCACAGAAGGCTTTTCCAAATGCCTTATTGAAATCCAATTATGTTATGACTAACCCAATTAGTAACTCTCATTTTTTTTTCTTTACAATGCTTATAAGGTTAACATCTTGACCTTTTTCCAAAGCACTCAATTTTGAAAGCAGGAAAACTGGCCATTCACCAAAGCCTCAGAGGAACATAGGAAAGGAAAATGGCTTTGTTTTCCAAATGTTTAGTTGATTGGCCTCCCCTAGAACAAACAGCAGAGGGAGCTCCTGATTTCCAACCACCTCTCTCTAAAATCTATAGAGATATACAATATAGTATAGAACTATATCTAGAACCTTAAGAATTAGACAGGACTTTAGGAGTCCACAGGTCAGATGGACTCATTGTACAGATGAGGACACTGAGACCTAGACAGGGAAAGCAACAAGGTGACATTACTAAGTAATATTCAAAGTAAAGTCTTCCAACTGGCAGGGGTAGCAGATGCTTAATTAATGGTTGTTGAAAAATTGTACAATAAATCAACCTTCAGAGACTTAAGAACTGTGATCAATGCATGAACAATTGCAATTCTAGAAGACTGATGACAGATCATAAATCCAAGTTCTCAGTGCTTGGGGGTTTGTCAATCCCAAAACTTCTGGCTTCTTCAGGCTAGAAAAAACTAGGCCCAGAGAAGTAAGACCTGGACAGCTTTCCCAAGATCACACAGCTGCAATTTGAACCCAGGTCTGATTCCAAATTCCCTTCCCTTTCTACTACTCTAACAGTTTTATTTACCTATTATGGGAAATACCATAAAGGGATTCATTCTTCAGGAATGATACAAAATTTGTATGTAGTAGAGCCAGCGTGCATGAAATTGTAATTTTGTAGTTTTTCCCCTCTTAATGACTTATGTCTTTGTATAAATAAATGGGTACATTAACCCAAGTTGATGTTTATCAAATTCTTACAAATAAAAAAGAAAAATTAAGAAAATATTTGTTTCATTTAACAGAATTAAATCAAATGGAATTTTTACTATACTATGTTGTCCCTGAACTACCCAGGGCTTTCTAATCTTTCCTTTTTAAAGAAGTTTTACCTTAGGAAGATTTGTGAACTTGATATGGGAAAGCTTGCTTTCTAGATTCCCATCCTCTCCTAGTTAATAATGTAAATTGCCCTTTAACTCACAAATCCTGGTCCCTTTGAATTCCAATAGAAGATCCGGACCTGTCCCAGCCCCACCAGGATCTGAGTCAACTTTGGGGCTACACCTAAAAGCCCCTTGAGCTAAGTCTCCTATTATAAAAAGACCACGCTGCGAACCCCTCTTGGCAGAAATTCCAAACATGGTCGCCATGTGAGGACCCTCTGTCCACTGGACCCTTTGTCCAGTGCCCTCCTTATCTCTATCTTCACCTAATAATAAACCTCTTTTATCAATCTAGCTCTCTGGGCCAATAAATGCTTTTATTGGGAACTCGCACCACTACTAGACCCCATTTACCACAGTATCCTTGCACTGAAACCCTAATTTCATTTAGGTACCCCAAATCTAGACCTCAACAAACTCATTTCTGTTCCTTAATAATTCCCATTTTATAAAACCCCATCTCTCAAACATAGAGAGAATGATATTAAATTTATTTAAAAATAATAATAATAATAATAAGAGCCATGCCCCAATTGTTAAATGACCAACACATATGCTCTATGACCAAAGAACTACAAGTTCATACATATGCTTTGAAGTAAAAATACCACTAATAGGCATGAATATCTAAAGAAATTTAAAAACAAAAAAGGACAAGGATGTATATGTACAAAAATATTTATAGTAGTTGTCAGAGCCAAAAAAAAAAAAAAAGGAAATTGAAGGGATACCCATCAATTGGGAAATGACTGAATAAATTGTGATATGGGATTATGAAGGAATATTATTGTTCTATAAGAAATGATAAGTAAGATGCTATCAGAAAAACCTGGAAAGGCCTCCATGAGTTCAAGCAAAGTGAAATATACTGTGTACATAATAATAGCAAAATTGTGGGATGATCAGATGTGAATGACTTTGCTATTCCCAGCATGTTGATCCAAAACTACTCTGAAGGTTGTATGAAAAACGTTATCTATATCCAGAAAAAAAGAGCTGACTGTGTCTGAAGACAGACTAAAGCATAGTATTTTAAAACTTTATTTTTTTTTCTTGAGGGTTTTTTTTTTTGGGGGGGGGGAATCTTTGTTTTCTTTTGCAACATGACTTTTATGGAAATGTTTGCACAACTTCACATGTGCCTTCTCAATGAGGTGCGGTTGGATGGAGACCAAGGGAGAGATTCTAGAACTCAAAATTCTGAATACAAATGTAAAAGAAATCATTGTTTTACATGTAACTGGGGGAAATAAAAATATTAAAACAAAAAAAAAAAGTTCTTCCCTTTTCCTTTCCCTGTCCCACAAATGGGGAGAATTAATGGGAAGAATGTGTTAGCACAGAGAGAAGTTGGGGTCTTTTTTGAGGGGAATGAATCAATTGGAGAGAGCAGGGCAGCAATAGACAATCAGGACTGAGGCAAAGATGGAATGTGGGCATAGAGAGAAAATCATGATTAGTTTCTCTAGACACAGAGAACAAAGATTTAGAAGGGAAGGAAATAGGTCATTTAGTTCAAAAATTAAGACCCCTAAAGTTAAGTCATTTATCTAAGATCATATGGGTAAAAAAGAGTCAAGAATGGGATTTGAACCCACCTACTCTGACACCAGATCCAAACACCATAACACTTCTTTAGGGGGGCCTGTTTGAGGAGAAAATGGGGAAAGGTATAGATCACACAGAAGAACATAGCATCATAGAATTTAAAGCTGAATCTTAAAATTCATCCAGTCTGGAGATATCAAACATGTGGTCAACCTTTGGCCACAATACTGCTTAGTAAATCACAAGATTAAAAGGCAATTGGGAAGTATTTAATAAAATAAATAAAAGTGCAATGGAACAGAATTAATGTCAATATGTACCCATCCATTCCTATTTGAGTCTGACACCATTATAACCCCATTCATTGTACAGCAGATGAAACCAAAAGCCAGAAGAGTTAAATAATTTGACCAAGGTCACATAGGGAGTAGCCAAACAGATCCTAATGCAAAGGTAGAAAGAGAATGTTGCCATAGTGAGGAAACCCAGAAAAAGCTGCCAGTTTGCCCTCCCCCCTCCACTGTTTTTAATCCTTTCTGGAGGTTTATTGAAGTTTCAGGCTCGTTTTACTGGAGGGACATGTTAAAAGCTGAAGACAAACAAAAAGAAGCTGGTTGTGTTTATCCCAGCCTCACAAAGACTCAGTGGGAGGTGTTGCCATAATATGTGGAGTTGGGGGTTTGGAGTTGGGGCTGGGCCCCTGCTTGCACCCAGAGGTTGGAATGAGCTGAAAGGAATACAATCTAATTCAACTAAAACTAAGAGATAGGAATGTTGAAGTCTTAGTCTGACCTGGATGTTGTTTTCATGTGTTAATAAAGGCAATGGGACTGTTTAACATCAGAACTGAAGATACAGAGACGTTTCAAAAAGAATGGAAACACTTTCTTGAGTTAACTACTGTGGCTACGTGTAATAAGGACAGAGTGCAGCTCCATGGATTGCAATGAAAAAGACTAGAATGGTGAAGAAAGGTGACATGAACCAAATACTGGAAGAGTTTTAGTCAAGGACAGCAATGATTTGGGAGCATAACAGCAAAGTAGCATATCATGGCCGCATCAGGGGAGTGGAATGCCTTTGGACCACACCAGGGGACTGCAGGAATAAAAGTCTCTATATATTCTCACTTTAGAAAGGAGTTTTCATAAGTTGATGGGAGGCTATACTCCTAAGCTAATTTTTTTTTCCCATTGCTTGATTTTCCCTATTAACCTAACTACAATGATCAATTATGCCCAATTAAATAGTCTGCTGTTTGATTTATTTTTTTGCCTGGTCTAATGATAGACAATGCGTTAGATGGAGGCACAATCTAAATATTATCTCCACAATAAGTCCAAGTTTTAGCAGGATCCCAGAGGTGATTAGAATACCTGTTACAGCAGCAAAAGGAGAATCAACTGATAAGCACTTATGTTTCAGGCACTGAGCTAAGCAATGAACATACAAAAGAGTCAAAAGATAGTTCCTCCTCTCAAGAAACTTACAATCTAGTGGGGGAGACAACATACAAACAAAGGATATATAAAGCAATTTTGATACAGGATACATATTAAAACATATATTTACAGAGAGAAAGCATTAGAATTAAGTGGGGTTAAGGAAGAATTCCTGTCAAAAGTGTGATTTTAGTTAGAACTAAGAGGAAGTCAGGGAGGTCAATAGGCAGAATCAAAGAGGGAGAGTGTTCCAGGCATGGAGGACTGCCAGAAAAAAAATGCTAAGAGCCAAAAGATGGAGTGACTTTTTCCTGGAACAGCCAGAAGGCCATTACTGCTGAATTGAAGAATACACAGGAACTAAAGATGCAGTATAGAAAAATCAATATTTCAAAGTGCCAGCCATTATAAGCTAGTTCTATTAACAGAAGAACTAACTCAGAAGAAAAGCAAAGCATAATGAATGGAATATCATACAGGAACATTTTTAAAACTCTAGTGTGAATATTAATATGATTATAATATTAGATTATGAGTTGGAAATACCTATATCAGTGTGATATAGAATACTGGGCTAGTTGTAAAAAAAAAGACCTAAATTTGAATTCTGACAGAAATACTTGCTATGTAATCTTGAACAAATCATTTAACTTTTCTGGGCCTCAATTTCTTCATCTGTAAAAGAGAAATAATAATAGCAATAGCATTTTCCTTACAGGATCAAGTGAGATATTACATATAAAATATTCTGTGAATCATAAAATGTTATATAAACAGGGATGTGGTGGTAGATGTTTAACAATCATGTCTCCCTCAAAAAAGTACACTTTTAAGTTTAATCTGAAATATTAACATTTTCCCATCACTTTCTTAAGTCTAGAATAGTCAACAAAGTAATCGATTAAATCCTGATTTGTAATACATGTCAATTTTTGAGGTATACTCACCTTGTGATTTTAATATTTGACTGTCTGGAGCTAGAACCAGTTGGTCTCAGCACCTTTGTAAGGATTTCTTTCTCCAATCCCAGTATTGAGAGATAGTTTTTCATATGGGAGAAAACAAGATCATGTGGGTGAAATTTAAAAACAGAAAAACCCTGTTATAATCAGACTTATGATTATAGACTTGACTGTGATGAAGGTCATTTCCCCCAGATGGTACAGCTACATACAGTCAAAGCCTGCTGCTAGAGGCTTAGTCTATAAGGTGGGCGTTACATCCTGTCTCCAAACACTAGCTAAATAAAAGGCTTCTCCTGCACATGACAGTGCTACTGACAATGATTAGTGATAATGACAATTATCTAACTTCTCTAATGACTTCAATTTATGGGGTGAGACCACCATCCTCCCAAAAGCCTACTCTCCAATCCTTGGAATATATCTTTCCAGATGCTGTGGGAAAAGTGCTGGAGGAATCAGAGGACCTGAATTCATCTCCTAGATCTCCACCTCAGTCCATTTTACCTCAGTCAAATCACTTCCTACTTTTGGTCTCAGTTTCCCCATTTATAAATGATAAAATTGAATGAGATATCTCTAAGGATCCTTTTATTTCCAAATTTCTGCTCATATGATCCTTCTCTCAACGTCATGCTTCATGTCCAGTCAGTTACCAAGTCCTGTTGTTGACATATTCATAATATCTCCCACAGTCATGCTTTTATTTTAAACCCACTAAAGTCATGTGGACTATTTTAACAGCCTCCAGACTGGTCTTCCTGTCTCTAATCATTCCTTCACATTCCTTGGCAGATGGTGTTCCTAAGTCATTCTAACAGGTAAGACAACATATATAGATCTATATATGTAATATATATATATATATATATATATATACAAAATTAAGATAAAACAGGTTTTGGGGAGGGAATACATTAGCACTTGGAAGAATCAGGGAAGACTTCATGGCAAGGGTGGTTCTTGAGCTGACATGAAGAAAACTCAAAAAGCAGAGATGAGATGGGAGTGCTTTTCAAGTAGAAGGACAGTTGGTACAAAGATGGGACATAATGAATCCTGCATGGGGAACACAGAGGAAGATAGACTAAAGACTATTTATTATAAAGTATAATTTAAGAAGACTAGAAAAGTAAGTAAGGGACCAGGTTGTGAAGAGATTTAAATAAGAAATAGAGGAATTTATAGTTGATACTGGACTTAATAGAGAGCCAAAAGTTTTTCAATAAAATCACCTTGGATGGCTTGAAGGAGGAAGAGACTTGAAGTTAGAAGATTATTGCAATAGTCTACATAAGAAGTGATGGAAGCCTGAGCTAATATGGGAGCAATTTAAACAGAGAGATGAAGATGTAGTTGAAAGATGTTGAGAAAGTAAAAATTACAAGATTTGGAAATAAATAGGATATAAGAAGTGAGAGATAATGAGGAATCAGAGACTATACTGTGACTAAGAGGATGGTCTGTCAGATAATACACATTTATTAATCACCCACCATGTTCCAGGCACTGTACTAAATACTAAGGATATCAAAAGAGACGAAAGACAATTCCACCCTCCAGAAGCTCACAATTTAATGGGGGAGACAATATGCAAACAAATATGTACAAATAGGCTTTAATACAGGATAAAAAGGAAACAATTAACAGAGGGAAAGCATTAGAATTAAGAGGGACTGGGAAATACTTCTTGGAGAAGGTGGGATTTTTGTTGGGACTTAAAGGAAACTAGGGAAGCCAGGAGACAGAGATGAGAAGATAAACATTCCAGGCATAGGAAACAAAAGAGATAAAGTGCTTTCTTCCTGGAAAAGCAAAGAAGCTAAGATTTAAAAGTACTTATCAGGGAGCAAGATATAAGGTAAGGAGCCAGAAGTAGGATGTTATTAAAGGCACTGAACACCAGAAAAATTTTTATTTGATCCTACAGGCAATAAGGAACCACAGGAGTTTATGAGTAGGAGATGACATGATAGGACCTATGCTTTATGAAAATCACTTTGGCAGCTGAATTGGAAATGGAGTAAAGGAAAACTTGAGGTCGCCAAACTCAAGCAGCAGGTATTTGCAATAGTTCAGGTGATGAGGGCCTGCAACAAAATGATGGTTGTGTTAGAAAGAAGGGGACATACATGAGAGATGGCACAAGGGCAAAATTAACAAATCTTGACAACATATTGGATATTGGGGCAGGAAGGAAAAGATGTAAGATAGATGGAGGATGGTGTTGCCCTTAATAGTAATAGAGAAGTTGGAAGTGAGAGAGGGTTCAGGGGAAAAAATAACGAGTTAGGTTTTGAATATGTTGAGTTTGAGGTATCTTGGGGACATCTAGTTCAAGATACTCAAGAGGTAGTTTGATACACATGACTATAGCTCATCAAGGAGGTTATATGTGTGTATGTTTGTGTACACACACACACACACACACACACACACACACTTGGGAATCATCTGCACGTAGTGATAATTGAAGTAATGGGAGCTATATTATCAAGGGGAAAAATATAGAGGGGAAAGAGGCGGGGGGACAGGGGGAGGAGTGGGGCAGAGAACTCAGGACAAAGCCTTGGGAGATACCTATGGTTATTAGGTATGACATGGGTGAAGAACCACTGAAATAAACTAAGAAGTGTTCAGATACATGAGAAGAGATCTAGCCGAAGAAAACTAAGAGAAGAGAGAATATCCAAGAGAAGAAGGTAATCAACCATGTTGAATACTGAAGAAAACAACTGGAGATGTAGTTCTAACACCCTTAAATAAACTATCATCTATATAATCCAGTTCCATAGCAGTATAGTGATACATTTTACAAAATACCCTACTAAAATTCAAGTATATTATTTAGACAGCATTTCCTTAATCTACCAGATCAATAATTTCATTGGGGAGGAGTAGGGGATGAGGTTAGTCTGGCAAGACTCCATCATAATTCTACTTTAGCTTACTTAGATCATTGTATTTTAAACCACCCTGTTAATACTCTCTTTATATTTCTGCCAGGAATATCCCTCACAATGGTCAAGTAAAGAATTCCCTTTTTCCTTCTCTCCTTCCCCCTTTTTAAAAATCAGGCCGTCTTTCTTGTTTCAATCCCATAGCACATCTCATATTGATTCCAGAAAAAATACAATGGTTCAAAAATTTCATTGCCCAGGCTGTTACAGATTATGATTTGCCTTTTCCTTGAATTATTTAACTTGCTGTTATAGGAAGCCTTATGAGAGAAGATAGCTTAGTGTCCAAGTTCTTTTACAAAATGCTGAAGGAGGGGGCGGATCTCAGGTGTTCTTGTTATAAGTGAAGACACCAGGCTCCCCAATCTCCAGTCTTGAGGTTGATGAGTGCTAATCCTAGAATCAGTGAGATCCCAGTTCAAATCCAGCTCTAAAATGTCCTTGCTGCGTGTCTCTGGGCAAGTCATTTAATTTTTCTTAGTCAAAGTTTCCTCACTTCTAAGATGAGAGTAATAATAGTAGTTATCTCACAGGGTTGCTATGTCAGTCAAATAAGATATTTGTTGGTTTTGTGTGTGTGTGTGTGTGTGTGTTTTTTAAGTGCTTAGCGAAGTGACTGGCATTTAGTAGGTGATATATAAATGCTTATTTCCTTCTCTTGTCACATCTTGGATTTCAGTCCCCTCTTAATCATTTTGATTTGTGTTTTGCCATCTTAAAACCAACTTCTGTGATAGAAAAACAAAAAATTGAAAATAACAGCTCTCTAGCTCTCCATTGTCACTGTTTCATCTATCCCTCAAGCAACATGACAGTCTTTCTTATTTCCTCCTTTGGTCCCCTATTTGACTTTAAAAGATTCTCTCTGTGGTAGTTGGTATTTACCTAAAGCTCATGCTGTCTGTTAGCTCTCTCCTGGGATTATTATCCTCAGACACTTAGTACTTTTTTGTGCATATATTCAATTGCATCTCTCCCTCTCATCTTTTGTCAATTTCCTTTTAACTGAGCTAGTGAATAAGCTTCCTTAAGTCAGAAGGATCTCTTTCAACACTTTCTCTTCCTTTCCTTAATCAGAATTTTGTTGAGTTCTTAGAAGTCTCTTTTTGAGATCCTCAGGTCTTTTTACTTTTTCTCTGGGTAATGCCAGTTCATATTAATCTTTCCTTTATGCTGAATTTCAATAGCACACCAAACTTAATAATGTTAAGTCCGAATTCTCTAGGTTCTGAAAGATCTCAATCACTTGAGAGTTGGACTGTTTGCTACAAGGATGAATTTACAGTAGGTATTCAATAAATGCTTGTTGAATTAAAGAATGAATAAATGAGGGCAGTTCCAATAATTTTGTGATGAAGAGAGCCATCTTCATTCAGAGAGAGGACTATGGGAATGGAATATACACCACAACATAGTATTTTTGCCTTTTTTGTTGTTGTTTCTTTACTTTTTTTTTTCTTTCTCCCTTTCCCCCCTTTTGATCTGATCTTTCTTGTGCAGCATGATAAATATGGAAATATGTATAAAATAATTGCACATGTTTAACCTATATTAGATTACTTGCTGTCTAGGGAAGAAAAATTTGGAACACAAGATGTTGAAAACTGTCCTTGCATGTATTTTGAAAAATAAAAAGCTGGGTTTAAAAAAAAAAAAAGAATGAATCATTGAATACAGTTTACTATTTCTACTACTACTAATTAGTTGGTCAGTCATTTACCTAGCATCAACCCCTATAAAGTACGAGGCACTATGGAAAGCTGAGGAAACAAAGAAAGGTCAAAGGCCTTTCCTGCTCTCAAGAGGTTCTTAGTCTGAGACATGCAAACAACTATGAACAAATAAAATACATATATAAACAGGATAAATTGGGGGAGTCTCAGAAGAAAGGCATTAAGATTAAGGACTGAAGAAGGTTCTTTGCAGCAGATGGGACTTTAGCTGAGAAGTGAAGAAAGCCAGGGAAGTCAGGAGGTAGAAATAAGCAAGAGAGATCCGTTTCAAGCAGAGGGTATAAACAAAGAAAACGTCATGCTCACATTCGGGAAACAAGAGGTCAGGCTGCAGGAGCAGCTAGTAAGCAGGGTGACAGGAAGCCAGGACTAGAATACTGAAAGGGATTTTTTCTTGAAGCAAGCTGAAGATCTGGGTGTGAATCCTACTTCAGATATTTACTTACTGAGTAGAACCAAGAGAACATTGTACATAGCAACAATTAGATTATACGATGATCAATTCTGATGGACATGATTCTTTTAGACCATGAGGTGATTCTGGCCAGTTACAATGGTCTTGTGATGGAGAAAGCTATCTGCACCTAGAGAGAGGGCTGTGTGGATCACAACATAGTATTTTCACTTTTTTTTTTTTTGGTTGTTTGCCAGCATTTTTCTTTCTGTTTTTTTTTTTTCTTTCTGATCTGAGTTTTCTTGTGCAGCATGATTGTGGAAATAGGTATAAAAGAATTACACATGTTTAACATATATTGGATTACTTGCCTCTAGGGCAGGGGGTGGACTGGAGGGAAGGAGAAAAAAAAATTGGAACACAAGATTCACAAAGTGAATCATATCATATATCATTATGCATATGTTTTGAAAATAAGTTTTTTAAAAGATATTTACTGTGTGACCTTGGGCAAATTAAACTTGGTAACCCTCAGTTTAGGTATAAGCAAAAAAGGGAGAATGAGCCTAATAAAATATCCCCCCTCCAACCCCTATCTCGAAGGGCTGTCTAGTTCAAATAAGATAACATACAAAAAGCACTTTGGGAAACCATGAAGTGCTAAATTAGTGTGATTTCTTAGACCCATGGGAAAAAAAAAATGTTTATGCATATTCTCGGAGCTCAGGCAAAATTTAAATGTGAAAAGGAACCCATTTTCACTGCTAAAGAACTCTGAAAATGCGGCAGACTAAGTACTCTTCACTTTCAGACAAATCAGCCACCTTTGGAAGCTATCCAATCAAAACCCCAATCCTAATATTCACATTCTGGAAGGGAATCTTTTTTTTCCTTCTTCCAGTTTTTGTTGCAATGGCCCAATACGGCTATAATTTTCAGGTAGTCAAACCCTTCCTCTTACACAACACTGGAGAGTTTCAATGGGAAAGACCTTTCCGGGCTCCAATTAGCCTATAGATCGTGTCCTGAATGCTTATTATTAATAAAAATAAGGATCGGGATGATAATGCAGGAAAGTTTTTCTATACATTGTATCAAGGTCTGGCCTGAACCCCAGGGCCTGTGACTGCTTCAGCTTCCAGAGTTAAAGTGTTTTTGTTCCTGTACCTAACTTCTGAAAGCAAGATATGCGCAAGCTTGCTAACAAAATATACATTTCTACATTTGTGGATAGAATCACGATTTTTTTTTTTAAGACCTTGGCTCCTTCAGCAGCTGTACTGTCCGTCCTTTCACGTTTCCCTCTCTCCAATTACAGTAGAATTTGAGGGGAGCTGGAGGAAGAGGAGGGGTGTCGAAAGAACTGAGGGCGGGGTTTAAATCTCCGTAGTACCCAACCCTGGGATCAAGTGCTCCTGGCGCAGGTGGGGGGTGGGGGGAGCAGGATGGAGCCGGGCGGAAGCCGGGGAACAGGAGGAGGGTCTTGGGCGAGAAGGAACCCCGGGTTGTCCATAGGCGCCGCAGCCAGGCGGCTGACATCAGCAGCGCTCCTCCCCTCCGCCTCCCAGTACCCTCAGCTCCCGGCCGGACCCTCCCTCCTTTCCACCACGTGTCCCTCCCTCCCTCTCTCCCGAAGGGGACGTGAGGACGGATAAGAGGGAGAGGATCCGTAGGACCGACGGAGGGAGAGGAGGATGGTACCGTGACCCTCCCGACTTCGCCCCCACCTCTCCAGACACCCACTCTCACTCACGCCCACCCTCCCAACGTCCGCCCCCGCCCAGTGCGTGCTGTCTCGTCCTGCGCCTAGAGCCCCGCGCCCTGCGTCCTGCGCCCCGCGCCCTGCGTCCTGCGCTCCGCGTCCTGCGTCTTGCGGTGAGTGTGAGCGGGCTGTGCGCGGCTCCCGGGCGGCGCGGACAGCTCCGGGCAGGGAGGGGCGTGCACCGAGGGCTCCTCCTCCTTCTCCCCCTACCCGGGCTGGCCCCGGCCCCCCTCCCATCCCCCACCCCCACCCCGGCTACTTGGAGGGGAGGGCGGGAAGGGGCGGGGGCTGGGCTGGGCTAGGCTGGGGGGGAGGGGAAAGGGGGGGGCCGCGGATGTTGCAGCTGCTCAGGGCCGCAGCCGAAGCCACCGCCTTTGTTGCGGCCCTGCCCGCCCGCAGCCGCAGCCGCAGCCGCAGCCGCCGCCCCTGGGTCGCAGGTGCATCGAAGGCGGAGGTCGGGGCATGAGCGCAGGGAGGAGGCCGGCGGGGAAGCGGGACCATGGGGGAGCCCGGCCCAGGGCCTCGGCCCGAGGAATGGGGAGGAAGGGAACAAGATGGCTGGAGAGCTCCGAGCGGGCAGCCGCTGTGGCCGAGGCGCGGTAAGACCGGTCGGGTGGGCCCCGGGAGCCGGGACAAGCCGCCTGCCGTCCCGACCACTCCCACCATCACTCATCCATGTAGCTCTCACTATCCATCCATCTGTCCATCCATCCTTTGGCCTTGCTTCATTGGGTTGGGTTTCCTTATACGTCTTAAAAAGCCCCCAAAATAAGTTGTTTTCTACTTACCTTCTCCTAGATACCTCTTTTCCCTATACAATAATAATAGCAATAACCTTTATACGAGTGTTTTAAGATTTGCAGAATTCAGTACCCAATGTTAATCTCATGTGATCTCTGCCACCACCTTGGGAGGTAGGTGCTATTATCCTCATTTTATAGATGAGGATACTGAAGCTGAAAGAGGTCAAGGGTTTGCCCAGAATGTCTGAAGTAGGATTTGGACTCTGATCCTTTCTAGTTTGAGTTAATTGCAACCACTTATACTTGGGCTGCAGCTTTTAAAAGAGTATGTATCCCTTTAGGTTTAGTTACAGGGTGTCTCCAAAATCTGTGCACAACCAACCAAGACTTTTGGGGCTTCCTCAATTGCCCAGGGAAAATGGAACGACTTAGAAGATACCCTCTAAATTGCATTAAGACTTTTAGGATACTACCCTATATGTCCTTCCATTTTCCCTGTTCAGTTGTAAAGTCTGATTTAGAGCAGGTTTCCCAGCCCCCTATCCCCCTATGAGTAAACTAAGATAATTGGTATACCTTGTGGTATAGTAGAAGGAGGGCAAGATTTGATGGCAGGGGACCTGGGTTGGAATCCCTTGTTCTGGCACTTAACTAACTTGTGTGACCTTGGGCAAGGTATTTCAACTTTCTGAGTCTCAAGTGTCCCCATCTGTGTAACATGGATTGAATGTAAACTCCCCATCTATGACTGAGCTACATTCCCCCTTTCCATTTTCCCCTAGAGTTGAGTGTATCACCTAGTGTTCAGAATACCAGCTTCCCGGTATTCTTATGTGTGTTTTGCAAGGCAGTTGGGGTTAAGAGACTTGCTCAAGGTCACACAGCTAGCAAATGTTAAGTATATGACCAAATGAATCCCGGGTTCTCCTGACTAAGGGCTAGTGTTCTGTCCACCTTGACATCTAGCTGTCTCAGCTTCCTGGGATTCTAAGCCCCTTCTTTTCCAGAGTTGTTTCCTCTTAAAAGCAGGTGATTTGGAGTCAGATCATCTGGATTTGAATCTGAAAATTAGTAGTTGTGTAACCAATGACAAGCCATTGAATTTTTTCGAACCTCTAATTTCCTCATCAGTAAAATCATAGGATTTGGACTAGGATGATCTCTCTTAAGGGCCTTTTCTACTCTTGAGTCCTTTGACTCCGTCCCTTCTTACTTGAAGCTATGGTATCTGCTACAGAGGAGCTGGTGTACTATTCAATCACTCCTCCTGTCCCAGGGCATAGAATGGAACTCCCTTGGGTGGACAGTTCATGATCAAATTGAGCACAGCCTTGGATCTTTCTGAAATGAATCTTCTTCCTAGACATGGAGTCCACCACCTTCCCTCTTCCTTTTCCCCTGAAAGAAGAGGAAGAAGAAGAAGAAATTCAGACCAAGGAAGTAGAAGATGGACCCATGGATATGCAGAGAGTGAGGATCTGTGCAGAAGGTGGTTGGGTGAGTAATAAGATCATGAGAACCATTTACTGAGGGGATTAGATTTGATTTGTACATATCAGGCTTCTTTTGACTGTTAACCATGTTCAATGAGGAAGCAATAGTCTGGTATACATGTAGTCCCCCTCATCTTCCTCCCCCCCAAAAAAATTATTGGGCTTTTCTCATATTTGCTTCCCAGTTATTCTGAAAAGCAATAGTATCACAGTTTGTTTGTTTTTAACAGCTTTGTAATTGTGAGGGAATCTCCCCTCCAACAAAATGTTTACCCTCCTTGTGATGGGGATTTCTGTGTATACTGCAGTGTGTATTCTACATGTCATATCAACATAATTTTGGAGAGTCTTCTGAATCTGGTGGGTTTTTTCTTTTGTTGAATAGAGAAACAAACATTGTTCTGTGACAAAAGTGATTCTCACAGTTCTCTTGACCTTTCTTTTCCTGTTTCATAGTTGTCACATCACCAGCATGTTTACTGAATGGAAATTTTTGTGATCAGGTTGTTGTGACTTGACATGATATAGCCATTCATTCATTCATTGAAGAAATATTTGCTAAATTCTTCCCATGTCCTAAGCCCTCTGAGACAAGATGTAAGGAATTTATATCTAGAAGAGCAGGTCATTCAATAAAAAATATCCAGTGTATGTTAGGCCTTGGCTGGCAATGAACAGTCGATTATAAACTATAAATAGATAGGTCATCAGATTATTGTTTTAAACTGCGATGCACTCCCCCAAAAGTTCCTTTGTTCCTCAACTCCCTCTAAGTGGGCCAAAAGGGGACTAAGTGTGCAAATACTATAAATAGATTGCACAGGCCTGATGAGTAAGAGATATGAGATGATTTAAAAGGTACCAACTGGTATCCCTCCACATCTGCCTAAAGCAGTAATTTGTCAACTGAATGATTGGAATTCTCATTCATTAGTTGGGCAAAAGTATCAAAGGTCACTGTCAAATGCAAATAAATGATTTGAAAGGCCCAAAAAACCCCATTAACACCTTGTTATGGATTCATTTGCTAGTTCTATGCAAACCTATGGGGTTGGGGCAAAAGACAGGAGAAGGACAGGGAAGATGTAGATATAGAGTGTTTGGATGATGTGGAGAGACTTGAATGGTGGAGCAGAAAAATTGGCCAACCTCATTTATCTCAAGTGTGGACTAGATAACTTCTAAAATTCCTTTCCTGCTCTCAGTCTATGATTCTCTATGACTTTAGGCAGCCAGACAGCAACATGAATGTGACTGGACAAACCTGAGAGGGGAGAGAAGGGAAGCTAGAAAGATTTTGAAATCTGCATCTCACCCAGGGCACTGTTCCTACTATTTCTACTCTCATATTCTCACTTTAATTAAATTTCACTTTCATAGACATGAAGGCCCTAATATGTGGTGTCTTTTCTCCAAAGCCCAATGTTTTAGATGAGTAAGGGGGTTAGAGAGGCGGCCATTCTAGTTCCTATTATTGCTGGCTTTTGAAACACCTGTATTTCATTGACTGAAGCTACACTTAAAATTGAACCAGATTCGGAGAGGGGCATGGTAGGGCACCCTTCTCTACTATGTGCCATGAGGCACTGTTCAGTTCTCACTACATTTTAAAAATTGTGAGTAGATATCTATCCCATGTGAGCAAGAGACTATAAAGACTGAGCCAGGGTGTTGAAGTCAAATAAAACTTAGGGCAAAGTTCATGTTGCATGTAGCGAGTGATTTAATGTCTTTGTTGCTTTGTGCCTTGAAAATCAAGCATAAATGAGCAACAGTTCATTTAAGTGACTAGAATTGATAATATTGTTTACATAGTTAAAAGTTTTTACAGATTTTTTGTATTCCTTGGTATCTAGAATTGGAAACAATATCTTTGTTTTCCCTAGTTCCATGTACAGTTCACCATCACCACCACCACCACTACACTCTCATACTCAGGATAGGTGTACATGCTTACTCACTCATGTTCTTTCTGACCCTCTGAAATTTAGATTTAAAAGCAAAGATCCATTATTCTTCTCCCCAGAAATTCCAGGTTTTTGTTCTTTCTCTTCCTTCCTGCACCCATTAATGTTTGTTTTTTTTTTTTTAATTTAATTTTATTTAATAATAACTTTGTATTGACAGAATCCATGCCAGGATAATTTTTACACAACATTATCCCTTGCAATCACTTATGTTTCGTTTTTTCCCCTCCCTCCCTCCCCCCCCCCAAGATGGCAAGCAGTCCTATATATGTTAAATATGTCTGCACCCATTAATGTTGTTCTGAAGTGTCCTTTATCTGCCTTGATCTTTCTGCCCTGACCTCTCCATCCCTTCTTCCCAAACCCAAGATCTATCTTTTCCCTGCCCCCATATCTAGTCTGGGAGGAACTGATCCCAAATCTGAAAACAGATCATTTCTGCTTGGTCCTGTGCTATTCAACAATTTTTTAAAATTATTTAAATTAATATTTTTTTTAAAGTTTTTGTTTTTTTTAATTTTAAAAATAAAAAAATTTTAAATTAAATTCAGTGATTTGAATCTTGGGATAACCTGAATTGATCATACTTAACCATGCCTAGTCGTCTTCTTAACAGTTTTAGGTGACACAGCTGGGAGATAGGTAATGTGGTCCAAAGAGATAGGTAACAGAGTCAAAGTACCAAAAAAAGAGCCTGACAGTGTATAGTGAATTTTGAGCCAAATCTAAGAAGAAGTAGTTTAGTAGACATAAATTTAAGTTCTACACATGAATTCCAAAATAATCAACTGCAGAAATACAGGGTGTCCTAAAAATCTTAATGTGGTTTTAAGCCATTAAAGCTTAAATTAAAATTCTTTAGTTGGGTAAAAGCAGTAAAAGTCCCTGTCATAATGCAAAGAGCTTCTTTGGAAAGTGTGACACATTTAAATAGTAAAAACCCATTAAAATTTAAAACTACTCTAAGATTTTGGGAATGATCTGTAAAAGATAGAAATTATATCTGTAAGTAGTAGATCATCTGAAAAAATAGATGGACATTTTAGGGAACAAAAAGGTTAGGATAAGTCAAGTTTGAGTTAGTGTGAGCACCCAAAAAACTAAGGTGTAAGAATCCTTCTATATGAATCATGTATACTTTGGTCCAGTCACATCTGCAATATTGTGTTAAGTTCGGGTTGTGCCATTGAAGAAAGAATATCAGTAAGATTGAGAATGTCTAAAGGAGGACATCCAAGATGCTTTCTCAAATGAGTTATGCTATAGGACAACAGCTGAAGGTTCTGGGGAAGTTTAATCTGAACAAATGAAAGCTTGGGGCAGGGAGAGAAGTAATAACTATTTTCAGGTATCTAAAGGATTGTCATGTAGTAGACTGATTTGTTTGACCTCAAAGGACAGAATGGTAGAAGGTGCTGTCAGGCAAATTAGTTATTAGAGTTTACCCTAAATTGATTCACATTAAAAGTCTTCAAAAACCAAGAATGAATGATCAAATAATTTTTCAGGTATGTTGTGGAGTGGGTTTATTTTTTCAGGTATAAATTCATTGAAATAGCTGCTGAGTTCCTTTCTAACTAAAATCTGTGATTGTATGAACAGGGAAGAGAAAAGAGGTGCACATGAACAGTGATTACGTGCTTTCGATTCCTAGGAACTGGAGTCTTGGACAGATTAGAGGGATTAGACCCAGAAAGAAAAAGAGGGGGTTCACTAGAAGGGAACCAGTCAAACAAATCAGCAGCAGTCCACTAAGATGGCCCCCAAAGAAGAGATGAGAAAGGACTTGTCTTCCCCTTCCTGGTAAAGAAGCATTGTGGGTATATAAAAGTACATAAAAGATATACTATTTGTTGATCAGTTTAGCTGAACCATTTTCTTTTTTTATTCTTTGTTATAAAAATTGGCCCTCTGTGAGAGATGGATTAAGGAGAGAGGTTGTAAGAGATATAAAAACAAAAGATTATTTTGAAAATTAAAAAATGAAATAAAAGACATTAAAATATAAAGTTTTGTTATTAGAGAGGAAGCTTAAAATGCTAAGAGAATTCATTTATTAGAAAGACAAGTAATTTATTATTAGATTATTAGATCAGCTTTTTAGATAAGCTTTTGGGAGGAAAAAGCAGGGAAAAAGATCAACATGAGCTCTTAATCGATCGGTGCTATGTATTAGAAATGAACTAAAAAGAGAGGAAAAGCTAAGAGCTTAAGAAATTTCAATGATTTCAAATGTGATATGGCATTGGCCGTTTTTTACCTTCATTTACCAGATTAAAAACCATTGGGGGTCATATGTAGCCTGTGGACTTATGCAGCTTAAAGGGAATATTGCTTTAGAATTGGTTTCTGAGCTGCTGAACTATCTTACTTTTGTATATCATGTGAATTGTTTTAAGATTCTTAGATTTGTTGTCAAAAGAAAGGGAACAGATGACAAGCTATCAGCCTCCAGTCTTCATATCTTCAGTACATTCAGTTTCGGTCCAACAATTATTAAACATTTGCTTCTTGTACAAATTACTGTGCTCTGTCATTTACTATTTATATGACCTTGAACAAATCAGTTAACTTCTCCAGGTCTCATTTCCTGAATCTCCTTTATGTTGTAAGTAAGTTGAGGGCAGAGATTGTGTATTGCTTCTTTTTATATAATAAGGATTGATTGATTAGGGGCACAGGGTTTGGATTTGATGGCCCCCTACATAATGTACTGGTTTAAATCTCCATTTCTATGGGTGTGGTATAGCTGCTCTAGGTACCAATAGCACCTTTTAAGGATGCCTTCAGCAATCCATTTACTTCAGGCTCTGGGCTCAGGACCCACAGGATGGACCAGGCAGCAAACAATTAGAATTATCTATGTGAGGGAAGAAGCAATAGGGTGACTCATGAAGGAAAAGAAAGATGCACCAAATGGAACTGTATAAAGGAGGCAATCTTATTAACAAATCTTGATGACTATCCGGAGAGCAGGGTTTGGTTTGGTTTGTTTTGGGTTTTTTTGCTGAGGCAATTGGGGATCTTGCCCAGGATCACACAGCGAGGAAGTGTTAAGTGTCTGAGACCAAATTTGAACTCAAGTCCTCCTGACTTCAGGGCTGCTGCTCTATCCACTGCACCACCTACCTGCCCAGGGTTCCCTCCCCTCTCCCTCTAAATTTCCATTTATTTTTATTGCTGCTCCAGTTATTAAGAGCACATAGCTTGGTCTTAGCTCCCAAGCCACATAGGTTTAGTTTCATCACGGGCAAAAATTCTTAGAACTCAATTATAGAAGACAAAGGAGCTACAGTTAAAAAAAAAAAAAAAAGACAGTTGTTAAGTATTGATTCAAAGGGCTAGGAGAATCAACGAAGTAAATTAAAGAGAAGTCAAGGAAGCACAAAAGTTTTTTTGGGGATGGGGTAGTACTGGTCAGATTTTCCTGGCTGAGTCATTACAAAAGTCATTGAGAGTCGTTCAGTCATAGTGGGTTCCTAATAGCTTTACTTTTAATTTTTTTTCAATTAACAAGCATCTATTTTCTTTCCCACTTCCCTTTCTCCCTCTCCCCCCCCCCAAAAAAAAAAAAAAAAAAGATATGGGTAACTTATAACACCTGTACTTAGCCAAACAAAACATTACCAGTTTGGCCATTTTCTTAAAAATATGGGTCTCATTCCTCTACTGGGAGGTGGTAAGTAGGATTCTTTATTTGCTGTCCTCTGGAATCATAGTGGTTCATTGCATTGATCATAATTCTTGAGTTTTTCAAAGATGACTATTGTTTTATATGTTATTATAAATTATTCTCCTGGTTTGACTCACTTTTGCATCAGTTCATACATGTTTTCCCAGGTTTCTCCTATGCTCTTTGTTCTTACATTAATGGGCAGCCAAATAGCATAGATGGGCCTTGGGTCAGAAAGACCTGAATTCAAATTTGGCATCAGACACCTCTGGACACGTGACCTCAGTCAAGTCTCAACTTCTCTTTTCTTGAATTTTCTTATCTGTAAAGTACCCTTAAGAGCACCTGTGAGATTTAGTTGAGATAATATTTGCAAACTGCTTTGCACAATACCTGGCACATAGCAGGTACTGTAGAATTGTTAACTGTTGTTATTATTCTTCTAGCATGATAATATTCTATTAAATGCACATATTATGGATTGTTTAGTCATTTCACAATTCAGTCACAATCAATATATAAACCCCCTTCCCCCATGCTGTGCCTTCAGTTTCCAGTTACTTTCCACTACAAAGAGAGCTACTACAAATATTTTTGTATATACTGGTCCTTTTTTTTTCTTTGATCTCCTTGGGCATTATACCTACTGGTGATATCTCTTGAGTTAAAGAGATAATCCGCATTTTGTCCCCATTTTCATTTTTGTAACTTTTGGGGCATATTTCCAAATTGTTTTCCAGAATAGACTGGCCAATTCACAGCTTCCTCCACAGCACAAGGACATGCCTTTTTTCCCACATCCCTTCTAACCTTAGTCATTTTGATGGGTATGAGATAGAACATCATAGCTTGTCTAATCTGCATTTCTCTAATGATTTGTGTTTTAGAATTTTTTTTTTTAATGTAGCTATGAGTAGCTTGAATTTCTTCCCTAGAAGACTGCTTGTTCATCTCCTTTAAATATTTATCACTTGGGGAGTGTAAATGTTTTATTTATCAAACACCTGCTTACTAAATGGGATTGGATTGAACTGGATGAGCTGTTGTGGTAGGGAAAAAATAATATCCTCAAGTGGTCAGCCACCTGGTAATGAACGTCAGTGCTTAGCTGGGCTGTTTGTCTTAAAAACAGACACAATATTGTTCAGGTCCTGACTTGAATTCTTTGAAGTTTATTATCATGCCAGAGCTTGCACTCCACTTAAATAATCCCAAGGTCACCTCCACACCATGATGAAGTATCAAAGAAGGACTTGACAATACCAATATAACATTTTACATCTCTCTGATCTTATATATATCATTTGAAGTAGGGTTTTGTTTTGTTTTTTTAATTCATCATACAACAATTCCTATAGACCTTTCCATATTTCTGCCTGGGCCTCACATTTGTCATTTATAGTGGCCATATGACATTTTAAAACTACCTTAATCATCCTAGGTATATGATGAGCTTTTCCACCTGATATGATTAGAATGCATGTATTAAAGCCTGGCCCCTGCTCACAAAGAGCTCACAATCTAATCAACTACTTTCAAAGGACTATGTGTAAATACATTATAATCAGAACAAATTGGAGATAATCAATAGAGAGGAGACAGTAGATTTAAGGTAGAATTTTTTTATGAGACTTGAATCCAGGAGACAGAGAGGACTTTGAAAAGCATTCCATACCTTGGGAGAGGGACAAGGTGGTTGAGAGGAAAACAGTCAATGAAAGTGCCTGGAATCAGGATATGAAGTGTCTTGTGTAAGAAACAGCCTAAGAACAATGTCATTGGATCACAGTCTATGTAAGGGAGTATAAGAAGACTGGGAAGTTGGGAGAGGGCCCTGAATTTTATTTTTGATCTAGAGGTGATAGGGAATCATTGGAGTTTATTGAGGATGTGATCAGACTTGTGGTTCAGGAAAATCACTTTAGTGATTGAATGGATTGGAGTAGGGAGAGACTTGAGGCAGACAGATCCACCAAGCAGGCTGATTGCAGTAGATCCAAGTGTGAAGTGATGAAAAGCTGCACCAATGAGATGACAGTGTTAGGAGAGAAGGGGGAATATTCACATGTTGCAAAGGTGAATTTGATAAGAGATGGTGAGGATGTGATACTGACAAGAGATGCTGAGGATGTGACATTGACAAGAGATGATACAAAGATGAAGTCGAAAGGACTAAGCAACAATTTGGGTATGGGGTAGGGAGAATGCTACAGTTGGAGTTATTGAGCAGTCCAGGATAATTCCTCGGTTGTAAGATTGAGGATCTTGGAGGGTGGTAGTGCCCTCAAGTTTTGGAAGCATAGATGAGTAGTATATTAGAAAGAGTAGGGGTTGAATCCACTACTTAGTAAATCATTTTCTTGTTATGGGCTTCTGTTTTGTCAGCTGTAAAATGAAGCAGTTGGACTAGATAATCAGTTAACAGGTGCCGTCTATGTACAGAGTACTGTGCTAATTGTTGGGAATACAAATATAAAATTTAATTAGCCTCAGCCCTCTAGGAATTTATTGCTGTGAAGTGATAATAGGGGGAATGTTCACCAATAACAAAGACACAAATAACACACACACAAATATATACATATATATATATATAGTGATGGGTAAGGGTGTGCATCAAGAAAAGACTCCTGAAAGAGGTGATATTTGAGCTAACATTGAAGGATACTAGGCATTCCAAGAGGTTGAAGTGAGGAGGGAGAGAATTTCAGGCATGAAGAGACAGCATGTCCAAAACCCCAAAGTCAGCAGATGGAATGTCACGTAGAGGAAGCAGGAGCAGACTCAGTGAATTTGGCTGAGATGTAGAGCAAGTGAAAGGGAGCAGTCTGATAAGTCTGGAGGCCAGATCTGTGCTATAAATGCCAAAGGGATGGAATTTCGTACTTTATTCTAGGAGGTATTAGGGAGTCACTGAAGCTTCTTGAGCTGGAGAGGGACTTGTTTTAGAGCTTCAGTTTGGCTGCTTTGTGGAGATAAGATTGGGGAGGGGGGTGATGTTAGTTTAGTTGGGTGTAGGGACTTCAATTGAGAAGCTTTAAGTAAGTAGTTCAGGCTAGAGGTATGAAGGTCGTTAGCAAGGTGATTATCTTACTAGAAAAGGGAAAGGGAGAAGTCATCTTTAAGTTCTTCAACTGTTTCAACATTCTGTAATCCAGTAGGAGCCCAGGAGGGGGGAAAAATCAGTAGAAGAAAGTACATATTTTAGTTATGAGGTGATTCATAACCAAGAATGGGGTGGAGTTGGAAGCCTGAATGTTGGCTGCTTTGGGTTGCTGTTTTAAAAATGACTTTCCATTCTAGTGTCTTGAGAAGGTAAGGTAGAGAAAAGTTAGAAAGTCTCTGGGGAAGTTGAAAAGCCTGCATCTTGTCTGTGTAAGGAGAATTTCTGTGGGGCTTTCTCCCATGCAAATGGGAGGAAACTAGTTTGCTTCTTTTTATAGTACTAATCCACAAATTTGACTGGCGTGTTAAATACATACCTTTCTTATGCAGAAACTTCTTCCTCTTTCTCCTTTTGGATTTTTTCCTCTTGAAAGTAGAAAAACCCTATTTTAAAGCTTGGGTTTCAGGATTCCTGCTTATACTTTTCTGGATTGGCATTATGATTTGTGTGTTAAAAACAAGCCCTAATGCACTGGGGAAAAAACTGAAACTCTTGTACTGAAAATGCTGGGCTTTCCCCTCCTGAAACTGAGCCAGCCTAGCCTATTTGCAAACCAAATCTGCCCTCAGGGAGAGTGGCTCTCTTCCTTCCCAGTTTGTGTGTAGGCCATTGTTGAATTGGGCAATCTTGTTAGAAGTGTTCTAATGGAGCCTATCTTCTGCTGCATTTTATGACTTTCCATTTCCGGAGGGGGGATGGAACTTTCTGAGGGATTGGCTCTCTGGGAAAGAGGCAGGTCCAGGCATCTGTGGGCCCTTCGCAAGGTTTAAAAATCGACCCCTGAGTGCAATTTGAGCCTTCCTTGTAACACATGACTTGGCTTATCACAAAATAAATACCTAGGAGTCATGGAGAGGGGATTTTTCTGGCATTTATGAATAGCATTAAAAGTGCCCCATTGCTGTGCCCTGTACGCAGCTGCCCACTTTGTCTACCCAGTGTTGCCCTGGCCCCAGTGTTACCTATTGTGTTCCTCTGCTCCATGGGAGTAAAGTCTTTACTTCCTCACTTCCCACTTTACCTTTGACCCCTTATAATAAAATTCTTCTACATATTGGAAATGTTTTTCCCAAGTCACCATCAACTTCAGCAAGTTGTTTAATCTCACTGGATCTCATTTTCTCCATCTTTAAAAGTAAAAGATTGAATTTAATTCCTGTGGGATTCCTGTTCTAATGATCCGAAGACCCTAGAAAAAGTGTTGATGTTTTTTTTTTTTTTTTACCGTTAAACAGCTTCAACTTCCTGACTCTCCAATTTCCACTGAAACTGTTTGGATACTAATTCTTACATATCCATGTTCTTCCCCTTTCTTGACATCATTTCATATCAGTGACCACCTACTTTCTCTTTTATTGAAGGAGATTCTGTGGCAGTGGCAGTGGCAGTTCTAGAACCTCTCTTACCTTTTAGATCTTGTGCCTTTTTTGTCTTGTTTCTCCTTCTATGCATCTCCCACCTGAGGTCCTTTTGAATCAATCAGCATTTATTAAGTGCCTGTTTTATGCTATTCACTGTGCTAAGAACTGCTGGGTATACTGAATCAAAAGAGAATTCCTTCCCTCAAGGAATATAATGCTCCCTCCCTAAGCCACCATCAGCACAGGAGGAACTATAATGTAAACATATCTATACAAAGCAATCTACATACAGGATAAATAGGAAATAATTAATCTCCCTGAAGAAAAGGACAGAAATTATGAAGGGCTTCTTCTAGAAGGTGGGATTTTAGTTGGGATTTAAAGGAATATATTCCATATTCTCTTCCTTGGTGATATATGCTTCTGTGAGTACACCTCTGTGTAGATGACTGCCTCATACATCTGCATTTATTACCTGTTCGACCTTAGTCATCATATAAGGTCCTCAGGCCATCTTTTTCACATCTCTACCTAACTGCTTCCCTAACATGTCAAATACAACTAATTCAAAACTGAGCTCGTCATCTTCTCCCTGTATTTGAATCTCCACTCATCTTTCCGTGACTCTTGGAACCCAGCCTCCTCCTCCTTTTTCTTCTTCTTATTCCTTAATTCACTGCACAGGAGATTAGGCCTCTTTGGTTTCCTCAGAGGACAGTCCCATCTTCCAGCTCTGGGTATTTTCACTGGCTGTCTCCCAGACCCAGAATTCTTCTCCTTCCTCTTACCAACCTCCTGGCATGTCAGCCAAAACACCACCTTGAACAAGAGCTCTTTCCCAGTCCTTAATTTCTGGGCTTTCCCTCTGAGGTTGACCCCAAATCTATTCTCTATGTTCATTGTACATAATTGTTTTTCATGTGTTTTCCCCTTTAGATTGTGAGCTCTTTGAAAGCAAAGACAGAGACAGAAAGCAGGTTTTCACTTTTGTTTTTGTCTTTCTGGGTATCCCCAGCAATTAGGATAGTGCCTAGCATATAGTAGACACTTAATAAATGCTTATGGACTCGAACCATCCTCTCTGAGTCAGCCAGGTTTGAAATCTTGGTCTTGTTCTTCAGCTCTTTCCTCCTTGGCATCTATGATCTAATCACAACCAAGTCTTCTGGTTGGTTCTCTCACTTTAACAATCTCTCTCCGTTAGCTCCTCTCTGCTAAGCTACCAAGAATCACCAAGTGTCTAGTCTCTCTTCTTCCATCCACTCTCTCCTCTCTGTAATCTGTCCTTCACAAATTGCCTTCATGCATAGGTTTGATAAAACCATATATTGTTTATATCTATATATAATATGCAATAGAATGGAAGCTCCTTATGAGTAGGGGTTATTTCATTTTTTGACTGTTTCAAGCTCAGAATTGATACAAAATAAATATCTTGATCGATCAATCCCTTGCCCCAAATCCTCAATAGTTCTCTGTTACCTATAGAATAAAATTAAAACACCCTAGCTTGGAATTTCAGGACCTCCACAATCAGATTTCAACCTAATAAGATTTCTGTCTATTCTTCAATTTTATCCTCTTGTTTTCTGCCTCCAAAAGCTATTGCCTGCCCTATCTCCTCATTGCAACCACTATTAAATCCATTTTTCTCCCATGCCCCCGTTCCATGAAGTCTTTGTTTCCCCTAGCTGAGAGTTCTCTTCCTTCCCATATTTTCTTAGCACACTCTGTACCTCATTTCCATCACACTTTGCTTTGTATTATGCCTACTTGTATATGTTTCTGACATTTTTCTCAGTAGACTATAAACTCCTTGGCAGCAAGAATTACATTATTTTTCATTGTCTTTTCACCAGTCACTTACAAAGCGCTATGCCATGCTATAAATGCCTAATGGATGTTAATTGGATTAAATTAAATCCTCTGAAACCTTCTGATGAGCAAAAAAGCACCTTTTCTGTAGCCTGGACCCCTTTGGCAGGCAATTAGGTGAACCGTGGAGGACTCATTTCAAAATAATGTTTTAAATGCATAAAGTAAAATACATAAAATAAGAAGAGTTATCAAAATAAATTTATTTTTTAAAACAAGTTTATGGACTACAGGCTAAGAACCTCTAAATAGTAAGGAAAGGAATTCTTTTCAAATACTGATGACAGTCTTAACCTTCCAGACTTACCTCGTGGTGTAAGCACCTCACAGAAAGGGAGTCTGGTGGTTTCCCTAGCATCTTCACATGATGCATTATATACCACAGGTTTTTAATTCCTAATTTAATACCGGAATTTAATAAATTGAATATTAGACTCCTTATGAGTTGGGCTCCAGCCAAACCTTAAACAATGATTCTACATTCTCTTTATTGTTGTTTTGTTTGGGGGGTTTTTTGATAAATATTTTGTTTTTCCCAATTATATGTAAAGATTATTTTCCACATTTTTTCTAGACTTTTAGTCACAAACTTTTCTCCCTCCTATTCCTTCTCTGAAGGTGGCAAGTAATCTAAGTTCTTCACATTGGCTTTCATGAGATAGTTTGTAGTTTGCTTTCCTAAAATGCTCTTCCTCCTCCTCTTCCTTCTTATTACCATTTTTCCCACCCCCACCCCTTTTGGTTCTCTCCACCCTTTAAAGCTCAGCTTATTCCCAAAAATCTTCTTTGACTCTCCAGTCTATAATGACTTAGATATCACTTAGTTTTGCTTTTTGTTTGTTTTTTCAAATCAACACATATTAAGCATCTATTGTATGCAAAGAAAAGCCCTCATTTAGGACCTCTGTTCAAGATATATGAATACACACACACATACACAAAAGGACAATTTAATTTAAAATAGGGAGGAATTGAAAAAGCATGGAAGACTTCATAGAAGAGATAACAGAAGAATTGAATAATGAAAATAAAGTCAGAAGGAGAAAGGAATTCTTAATAATTATGAAGAAGTACATGGGTAAATAAGCAAAGGTGGGGAATGGAATGCTGAGTTTGGGGACCTCACATAGCTTTTGAAAAATCTTAATGTATGTACATTATAGCTACCTGAAGGGGTGATATTCCTCTTCTAAACCTTAAGCTTCTTCAGGATAGAAAACTTGTTTTATGTAAACGAACTTTCTTGTACATAACACAATGTTCTTCATTCTGCAGATGTTACATATATGTTTCTATTACATTGTCTAGTTGGAAAATGGGGAATGAGTGGGAGGGTTGGATAATAAGGTGAGGAACAAGTCCTTTTATTAAACTGGGATGGAGAAAATTTAGGTTTTAATCCTGGCCCTTCCCTCTATTTATGATTTTGGGTAATTCAGCTTGCAAAATGAGCAGTTTGGTTTAGATATTTCCCAAGGCTGCTTCTGGTTTCAATATTTCATGATTTGGTGATATCTTAGATTCAGTTGTATCAGTGACCCAACCTCATTGTGTTTTGGTGTTGAGAGAGATTTATTTTTTTCAGGTACCAGCCCTGTTTGATGAGGTGGCCATATATTTTTCTGATGAGGAATGGGAAGTTTTAACTGAGCAACAAAAGGCACTCTACCGGGAGGTCATGAGAATGAATTATGAAACCGTACTTTCCCTGGGTAAAAAATTTGCTTTCTTTTGTCTCCTAGAATCTCAAGTGTGGAGGATTTTATCTATTTCTCATTTCTACTGTGTCAAGATCACTCTAGCCAAAACTTGGAGTTTCTCCCCTCTTCATATTTAATTTCTTGTTTAAATTATTGACACTTATAAGAATGCCACATAAATAAGTCTTAATATCTCACTTCAGGACTTGATGTTTGAACTCTTGGGAGACATACATTTTGCAGAGAATTTAAGAAGTGTGAAATTGAATCATATCCATGGTACTTTTGGGCCCATAATCTCTCTCTCAATGATATCAGCTGGTAGCAGTGAATAATCTGTGATGTGAGCTTCAAAACTTGTACTTCAAAGTATCCTTGAGTTCCATTATTAACGTATTTAGCTCTACCATCCATGAATTTATCTGGATTGATTTATTTGGAATGATCTCCTAACTTGCCCATTACACATATAAAAATAAAATATTTACTCTTTTTTTTTTTTTTAAACACTAAAAGCAGTCCCCTCACATACATTTCATGGGATGGATTATTGTGAGGATCAGCTGAGATAAAGAAGTGCTTTATAAATGATAGCTTATGTTACGAATAGAGTACTGTGGAGTAGTTAGAACCCTTGTCTCAAGAATCTTCAAATCCTTCCTCCCTCTGACACAGACTATCTCCAGGACTTCTAGGCTCTTTAACTATTCACTAGCCCCAAGAAGCTCTCCCAAACCTTAGTTACTGAGCTACATTATTAGTAAAGGGAGTTTTCTCACTGGAATTTCACTATAACAGTAAAGCCACATATTCAGACCAAAAAATAAAAGAAAAAAATTAGAGGCACCTTAATGTATTTGGATCTTGTGTTCAAAGATCTAAGTTCTGATTTTTGATAGTCATGTGACAATGGGGAAATTATTTAAGTTCTGAGTCTGTTTCCTCATCTGTAAAATCTAAATAATGTTCATTTTGCTTATCTTAAAGAATCCAGGCAGAGAGTCACGTTGTTGTTGCTATTGTTTTTAATAAATCAGAATATTTGATAAACATATAAATTATCAATATTATATTCAATCAATATCTATCTGCTAGATCCAGTTGCTACCTTGCCTTTTCCTAGTAACATCATCGACTCTTGCCCTTGCTGACAGAAATCCTTTAATTCTTCCATTTCCCAGTGAACATTTCCTTCAAGGAAGCCTTGAACTTTGAATATTCATGCCTTTTCCTAGTAACATCATCAACTCTTGCCCTTGCTGGCAGAAATCCTTTAATTCTTCCATTTCCCAGTGTGAATATTTTCTTCAAGGAAGCCTTGAACTTTCCTTCCTCTTATCTGGTTAAACTGTTTGCTAGATGCACTAGCAATGAAGGGGAAGGGGGGTAATTTATATTGCTTGAATGGTACTTTCATTAAATCATAAAAGTTACTTTAACAGTGTTCCATAATTGTGACTTAATTCTTTCCTGTTTTATTTCCTGTGAACAGAATTCCCATTTCCTAAACCAGACATGATCTCTCAGTTGGAAGCAGAGGAAAGCCCTTGGGTTCCTTACCCTCAGAACTCTGAGGAATGGAAACTCCAAGGAGGTTCTTTCACAGGTGAGAAAGTAAATTAATTTTGAACTAACGTTGGAGAAATGTATGCAGCTGGAAACATTGTAGTTCAGATACCAGGATTGGTCATGGTAATGATATTCCTCAATGGATGGTACCAGATATCAGTGATTGTGCCAGATGTTACCAGATATTGTTTTGTTTGGGGTAAATCAAGAAGGATGAAACAAGTCTTCAGGTTCTGGAACACCACTTTCCTTTTTATAGTTACATTCAGAGGTGTATTGTATAGATATACATAATGTCTAAAAAAACAATAGTTTATGCATTGATTGGGGCAAAGGTTATTTGAATAAAAATCATTTCTGCCAGAATAACTACAGACTGGACTATAACTATTGGCAAGCTATGTGTAGGAAAATGGGCTTAAAATAACACCAATCATACTCAAATCATTGTAATCAGAATCTAGATACAGTCAGGTCCTGATAAGTGCAAATAATGAAGCTCTTTAAGTCATCACACATTCTACCCATATATTCAAAGCTGTAATTATGTTAATTGATTCATTGACTCCAGCCCGATGGAAATTTGTAATGTGTATTTGAAAAATGCAACCACTTCAGGGAAATTCTGAATGAATTGTACTGAGACCTGGCTATAACCAAGTGCTGTGAAACTGGGCAATGCAAGGGATAAAATGCTAGATTTGGAATCACAAAGACTTGGGCTCAAATTTAACTGTAGTTAGCTATCAGCTATGTGACCTGAAGCAGGTTTCTTCTCTGCCTCAGTTTCCTCATCTGTACAATGGAGACAATAACAGCATCAATTTTCCAGGATTGTTGTGAGGATCAAATGAAGTAAAATATATCAAAAAGCTTAACAAACTTTAAAACACTGTGCAAATGTTAACTGTTACTGGCATGTTTTACCTGGGCTTTTTGTTTTATTTTGGTTTTTGTAGTGAGTTACTGTGATTTAGGGGGATATTTGAATTTAGAATTTGGGTCATTTTCTGCAGCACGTTCATTATATGGATGGAGTGACAATTGGAAAGAAGCATTTTTCAAATGCCTACTGTGTTCAAGAACTCTACTAAGCTTTACAAATATTATTTAATTTTTAAGACTGGAGCCAAAATTTCCTGAATCACTATCCTAAACTCTTCTGTGTTAAGCCCCACTACTTAATGTCCCCTCAGAGTAGTCAGAATATATAACTGATATATAGAATATATATATATATATATATATATATATATATAAATTATATAAATACATATAAGAATATATAACTCACACAGTCTTGACATTGCAATGAGAAAAAAAGACAAGAGTCAAATGGATTGCTTGACAAGAAGGACGAAAGGGAAAAGCTTAAGCAGATTTTTATGGTCATTTCAGCTTTGCTGTATGGGTTATTTTTCTAAGACTTCCACGGAACTGTTCTCGGTTGTTAGTCCTTCATTACTTGTATGAATTTGAGAATACTCAGGTTTTCTTGAGAAACTCAAATCTTGCCTTAAAGGCCTGTGGGTTTGCTAGGAAAAAGGTGATAAACCTTTTATCTGGTCTTTTAACCTTTGGTTTAGACCAAAGGTACTCTTTAAGATTTTATGACTGTCCATTTTAGAAAGGGGATTCTGTTATTTGTGTAAATAGAATTCTTAAGATTTCATTCATGTGTCTCACTAGAACTATTAAGATATATCTCAGTTCAGCTTTGCTGTATGGGTTATGTTTCTAAGACTTCCACAGAACTGTTCTTGGTTGTTAGTCTTTCAAGGATCCTTAAGGGAGTATCAAGAAATCGTGCCAAAGATGAGGATATGATATCCAGATTATTTTCTCTTTCCTCAAAAGAGAAATTAGTCACAACTGGACCCATTTGGCACAAAAATTTACAATACTTATGATTCTGGCACTTTTAGAAAGTCGAAGTATAAAACAGAAATTTACATGTAGACTAATAGTTTTTAATTCTATTATCTCCCAGGGAATGAAGAATCTGATCTAAAGCATCCAGAATGGACCCCCCCACTGAATATCTCTCCTCATTTTCCCCAACCACAGCATCTCGAAAACTTCGCTTTCCATCTGCCCCAGGATATGCCAGAAATGTCCGAATGGCCTGAAGGGTACCCATTCTTCATGGCCATGGGTTTCCCAGGGTATGATCTGGGGATAGATGACATAGCAAGTAAGTTTCAGCTGAGTAGGGGTATCCGCCGGAGCTACGATGCAGGCTTCAAGTTAATGGTTGTGGATTATGCAGAAAGTACTAATAACTGCCAGGCTGCCAAGCAGTTTGGTGTGTTGGAGAAAAATGTCCGTGACTGGCGGAAAGTGAAGATGCAACTCCAGAATGCCCATGCAATGCGACGTGCTTTCCGAGGCCCCAAGAATGGAAGGTTTGCTCTGGTGGACCAGCGGGTGGCTGAATATGTGAGACAGAGACAGGCCAAAGGAGACCCAATCACAAGAGAGGCAATGCAGCTCAAAGCCTTAGAAATAGCCCAGGAAATGAATATTCCTGAAAAGGGGTTCAAAGCAAGCTTGGGATGGTGTCGTAGGATGATGAGGAGGTATGATCTCTCTTTGAGACATAAAGTACCTGTGCCCCAGCATTTGCCTGAGGACCTGACGGAGAAACTCATCACTTATCAGCGTAGCATCTTGGCCCTGCGAAGAACACACGATTACATGGTTGGGCAGATGGGGAATGCTGATGAGACTCCAATCTGTTTGGAGGTACCATCTCGTGTGACTGTAGACAACCAAGGGGAAAAGCCTGTTTTGGTGAAGACCCCAGGCAGGGAAAAACTGAAAATTACAGCAATGCTTGGTGTCTTAGCCGATGGAAGAAAATTGCCTCCATATATCATTTTAAGGGGAACATATATTCCCCCTGGAAAGTTCCCCAGTGGGATGGAAATTCGCTGCCATCGCTATGGTTGGATGACGGAGGACTTGATGCAAGACTGGTTGGAGGTGGTATGGAAACGTAGGACTGGAGCAGTGCCGAGGCAGCGGGGGATGCTGATCCTAAATGGCTATCGAGGCCATGCTACTGATTCTGTTAAAAATTCCATGGAAACTATGGATACCGACATGGTCATCATCCCAGGAGGCTTGACTTCTCAACTACAAGTGTTAGATGTGGTAGTCTATAAACCTCTGAACGACAGTGTGCGTTCCCAGTACTCAGAGTGGCTCCTCGCTGGCAATCTTGCTCTCAGCCCAACTGGGAATGCCAAGAAGCCTCCCCTTGGCCTGTTTCTAGAGTGGGTCATGGTTGCGTGGAACAGCATCTCAAGTGATTCCATTGTCCAGGGATTCAAAAAGTGCCATGTCTCCAGCAGCATGGATGATGCCGACGTCCTGTGGGAATTAGAGGGTGACTTGTCGGGAGGAGGTGATCCCCCAAGAGAAGGTGAAGCTAACAGCATGACTGAGAGCAACTGAAGCAAAAGTTAAGGTGATACATAAATGAACAGTGCCTTTCTTAGCTGATATGTTCTTGTTTCACAAATTGCCATTCCCCTTATGATCTTCAGTGGGTAGATGGTAGGCTAAGGACATTTTCTCCTTTATATGGGGGGTTGCTGAATTTTTTTTTATTTCATGCCCCAGGAGGACTTTTATAATCAAAATGAACAATAAGTAAACCACCAAAACAGAAGTCACATTGAAATAAAGCATATTGGCTAAAAACAGCAGAGAATGTTATTTAGTTAAAACCAAAAGTCTTAATAATGGAAACTTATGAAAGCCAATTTTTTTCCTCTCCTTTAAAATAGAACTCAAGAAACTGTGATAAATTTATGTTCTTTGGGTGTCTTAAAAATACCACAAACTTTCAAAGGCTTGTGTAGATGTCGGCAGAAAGCCAAAATTTAGTTTGACTTCAATGAATATGAAATCTATGCTTCAATAACTGAATTGAGTTAGTTTTCCCACAATTAGGGGTCTTTTATCTGTGAACTACTGCAGCTCCACTTGGGAATCCCATTTGGTAGTCATGGATTACGGATTTCCTGTATGCATGGCACTATGCAAGTCCCTCAGGGATATAGAAAATTTAAATAAAAACAGGGTCTTTGCTTCTTGAGAGCTTACTGAATAACTAATCCAATCGCTGTTCTCTAAAATATTTTTAAAAATCATTTTGTTAATCACCACAGTGATGTATTCAAGGAACAGGTGTTGAATAACAGGGATTGCCTGTGATTTACAGGTATATCTGAACCGACAAGCAAGAAAAAAGCAAGTTGTGACCAAGAGTTATGTGAAAGGACTTTTTAAATTCAAAGGTTGTTTTAAATGTCAGGTATTTTTCTTTTCAACAAGGGCAGCTATGAGTTCAGGTTGAGATTACAAATCTTCAAGGATTATTTGAATGAGGAAGAGCTGAAATTCCAACAGGCATTGACTTAATTTTACAGGAAATGGAGAGTAGGACACAGTGGGAGACTGCCCCCAGAAGGGTGATTCTTATTACCTTCTGAAATAAAAGCAGAGAAGAATTATACTGAGACACAATTTATTGTGTTCTCGTCCCACATCAGAACAATTTGAAGCCAAGGACAATCCCACTTTAAAGGGGAATGAAACAATATTGATACTTGAAATGATACTGATATAGTGATACTTATTAAACTTCTTCAGATATTCAAACTTGTCCTACTTGGTATCTCCAAATTAAATACAGAACTATTTCCACCTACAACTTCCCCCCCCCCCCCACTTTAAACTGTGTGGAACAGTAACCCATTTACCTAGAACAGTAAAATTTTATGTCAGTGAACTAGTGAAAATCGGATTATAGGTTTAGGGTAAGTGGTCTCTAGACCCTTAAAAGTTCCAGGGGGAGATATCTGGCTTTTTAAAAAACACTTTTGGAACTTTTGTTCTTATATTATTTATCTAAATATGTACCATAACACTGGTCTTGTAAGTTCAGTCTGTCTTGCCGTCATCCTTGCTTTCCTCTTCCTGGGAGAACATATTCCTAGGATTGTCAGACTCTGAAGCAGGTCTTGGTTCTTTCCTTTTCCTTTTAGTTGTAACTAATTTTGGTCATAATTTTCTGAGATGATCACAGCAATGACTATCTATCTTTGCACAACTACGAGACTTGATATCTATTAGATGGACAGGATCCATCCTTTCCCGGGGGTGATTTATAGTTAGACAAAGCAGAGAATCAGGGTATATATAGTGTCTTTGTTAAGTGTGATTCATGAGTTTTTCACCCATCTAGACTTTTGTTATTTCTCATCACATTTGCCATTCTTTTCTTTGAATTTAAGAAAACAATGGAGGGGGAAGGGGGCAAAAGAGAGAAGATGTTAAGATGTGGAAGAATTTTACCTTTTCCTACAGCACCATTTTGAAGGTCTGACCATGATTTTTTAAGGAAAAAAAAAAATCATGAAGAACTTTGATCGCAGTTTACTTTTCTTCCAAAACCAAGGACTGATTTATGCTTGGATTCTCTCTTTATTCCAGCAAGTGGAACTGTGAATGGAAACAACTGAGGAAGAATATCCTCAGCAAGGTTCCAGGGATGCAGATGCACAGGAAACATCAGGAAAATGCCAAGTTGGTCAGAGAAGCCTGGTAAGATGAGCCACAGGTGCATCCCCTCCCAAGAACACAGCCCTTCCCCTCAGGAGAGACATTTTCATGAGCTTGGATGTGGAAAAGAAAAACTGAGCTTCTGTCCTGTCTGTGGCACTGTCTTGAAGATTATTCTGTGTGCCCACCAGAAGCAGTCTGTAAATATCATGGGTGACAGAGGCATTTCATGGAGAAAGGCCCATTTGTGCATCACCAGAAACAACACATAGGAGACAAGCCCTACCACTGTCCTTTCTGTGGGGAAAACTTCAATATGATTTGTTTTATTCCGCCTTTGAGAATGTTCCCCCAATGCCATCCCACATAAGTCACAAGTGGGGAGGCAGTTCTGTAGATGCATGTAGTTATCACTTAGGATTTCTTCTTGATATGTTTTCCTCTCTTACTGGAAAAACCAGATACTGTTAATGGCAAGATAAAGACAGACATCCTGAACTGGTGCCAGCAGATCAAATGCTTCTATAGGCGGTTAACTAGGTTAGGATGGAAGATATAGGATAAAATAGAATATTCTGTACTTATATACCCTCCCAAATTAGCAGGCAGCTAGACATTTTCTAGTCTCAAACATTGACTCCTGAGTATTTTCTCCATTATATTTAAAGCTAAGGTGGTAATCAATACGGAGGCTATTCAGGCTGCCAGCAATAGTTCCCATAAATTATCTACTGTCTATGATACAAAGTCCATTTTACTTCTCTGTTACTCATTTTGCTAGTTTCTTTAATAAGTGTTATCTTTACAAGGGCAGTGAAGGGACTTGGACCTTTGGCCACTGCCATTTGGGAACTTCAATGTAACAACTCCACCTCTATAAAAAGAGGTGGGATTTTATTTTTACAATTTTTAGAGATTTTCGTTCCCACTTAGTGGAGGTAGGAAAGCTTTTGTTTAAAGCTGTCTATCCCCTCACCAACGTATCATGGACAAAGCTACAATTAGAAATGCTAATTCAATACCAAATCAGTGTATCTAAATACCAGTTACCTTTTTCTTGCTGTTTTCTCAGCTCACTTTTCCACTGCTAGTAAACCGCTCTTGCCTTCCTAAAATCCCTATTTCTGACCAGGGACTCAGGTTCTCTACAGGGACATAACCTTTCGAATGCCTTTTTCACTTATTTTTCTACCAGAACCATGGTGGATCCAATTCAGTCTAACTTCTTTCTGCAGGATAAACGACATTTGACTAAATTTCATTATCTTCCTTTGAACTGCATTTTTGCAGAAGTGCTTCTCTTCCCTAGAATAACTCTACATTCCCCTTAACTCTGTTACTTGAACTGGCTTCCAGTTCCAATCTCTTCCATATGTCCCTTCCAATCTTAGCTAGTCTTGTCCCTTATCCCCCCCACACACACTTTATGTTACCCTAAATCATCTGTAATTGAGAGGTTATCTTGTACTGGGAGGGTTCAAGAATTTTGTGACCTAAATTTCAGGATCATGGGTTAGAGGTTAGCTAATTTTTTTTTCCACTGGGAAAGCTGGGCAGTGAATTTAATCAGCACTTGTTTCATTCTGTGAACAATCCCTTCCATTTCTTCATTTGCATCTTTTGGTGGTGGTTGTTCCAAAGTTATGATTTCCCTGGTGCAGGGGATTGCCCCCAGGGCAGCTCTCTTTGCCAGTGCAGATCTCAGAGAGTGACTTGCCCAGGTCGCACAGCCACAATTGGCCAGCTCTCTACACCACACTGCCTCTCATCTGCATCTGACAGGGTGCATCATACCATAGAATTCTCCTAGAGTAACAGTTCTAATGTCAGGGTTTCCCGGGGCTCACATGTTCTTCCACTGATTTAATTATGATCTATGCCTCAAAGCCCCAATACTTTTACAGAACTATTACTTATAATGACTGTAGCACATATTTGTTTTCCTGGACTCAGAATCAAAGATAGCTGAAATAGAAGGTAGGTAGAAATTAACCCCAACAATAAAATTTGATAATAAAAATAAAGATTATGGTGGTTCTATTTTACTTTAAAGTTTTGTCGTCTCCTCTTCAGGACACTACATATCTTACTGCACTTTACATTTTATTCACTTCCTGGGATTGACGGTTCTATCACATAGCCATAAAGGAGAGGACATTATTAACATGTGGCTTAGATGGGATTTCTGGATGTGAGGGGAAAAAATAATTGTGTCAAAATTTAATTTGGTAACAAAATTGGGGCCTTCCAAAAAAAATAGCTATGTATAAAATTTAGCCCATAACAAGAGTGTCGCTCAGGATGACAACTGACTTGATTATTAGCAGAAACAGTCAAAATTTTGTTTTGTAAAGGTTGATGAAGAAACTGAGAAATAATCAGTGAGCCAGTTTAACAGTCTGAAAAACCCATCTGTGCATGGTCCTCCCACTGACAACATAGAAATCTAGAGTTCTGCCTCTTCCCATTATCCATCAAGTGTCTAGTCCTAAAACAATCCAAATACTACCCTCAGAATAAATCAGAAATCTCTTAAACAAGGCTTTTAAGTCTGCTAACCATGAACAGAAAGCACTACAATACTAAAAGAAAAATTAACTTTTGTTCAGTCTTAGCCATTTAGATGGATCAGTTCAAAATAAAACAAACAAACAAACAAAAATCCCTTTTAAAACCCCAGAAATGGAGTGTTCTGAGAAGGGTTTTTCATACTTGTACTTTTAAAATTCATTAGATTCATTCATAGATTGTCCTGAAACAGCATTACTTTTGAGCTTCACAAAACCTTATCATATATGATTTTTAGAATTCTGTTACATGAAATATTCATCCCATGGAAGGCAATATTTGCCATGTAATTAGTTTTTTTAAGAATTTATTTTTCAAGTCCCAGTTTATAACAAAGAATAAAATTACTTCACTAAAGGAACATTTATAGATAATGTATGTACACGTATAGGAATATAGCTGTATTTTAACTGATCTGCCTGCAGCATTTCAGTTGTTAGCAATATCGGTTTCCAGTTGGTATTAAAAATACAACCAAAAACAATTCTAACTATAGTTAGGTGACTTTAAATCGAGAAGATCCAACTTCTAAGCACAGATAATTTGTGGGTGTGGCAAAATGGTGGTCCTACCTAAGGACTTGGCAAAAAGGCTTCTCCATAGAGAAATGTTAATTATGGAAATAATTTCATGTTTATTATTGCATTCCTGAACCAGATTTTTTAATGCAAAGAAAAGGCGTGTAGCCATCTGCAGTAATACTAAATTGTGGTTCTATGGAGCTGAAATAACTGGGTTATTATGGGACTATTTACATCACTTAAATATAACATTGAAGTGTTTTTTTTGCATTTCTGAAAATGCCTACATTGTCTCTGCTGGAATGTGGATCAACAGTCCTTCACTCAACACCTGGAGTTTTCTTCTGATCATAGAAAAGAGGATACATAAAAGCTTTTCTAAGACAATTACTCACACAAACTCAGCAAGATACCTGCAGGGCCCAAGGCAAATTCCAGCTAGTCCTTGGTACTAAATTTCTCAAACAAATCAATCAGCTTTGAATCAAATAAAAGAAACAGGATCTATTTTGGACAAGGGGGTTAGGAGTAGAGGATGGCATCAGGAAGAGATGGATCATTAACAAAGGTCAAGTTTATGTTATGGCTTCATAGTAGCACATAAATACATTAAACATCAGTCATTTCCATAGGAAGTGGTTATGCATTGCACATTTCAGCCTTGAAATGTAGACACAAAAAATCCAGTACTTAGACATCAGTTTGCTTAAAAGTTCAGCCCTCAGAACTCAATTGCTACATCAGCAGAGGAGCAGCCCCTCCCTGGTTGCCAAACGTTGCCGATGAATTTTATCCTGTTGAAGCTCTTCATGATTTGGATGCCAGAGTTTCATGATGATCCTTTCAATGTTCAGGGCATATACTGTATGTGTGGGAATCACTTCTCTGTGTACCTATAATTGTAATGTAAAATATTCCTAAATATGTTAGCACAGTTAATTTTTTCTGCATTAATGATCAAATACAGGACTCACAAACACTATACAGATTAATTCAGACTCAAATCAGAACCAGGAATAAACTGACCAATAGTGTGATCATTCACAATTTTCAAATTTGAAAACTTAATATTAGTTCTTTACCCATGTCATACAATTTAGGCATTGGCAACAGCTTCTGAACAGAATTCCTATGGAATACCTGACACCTGGTCCATGAGGTTACTCAAAAGTTTTTTGCGAGCTTACTTTTTTAAAAATTACTTAATTTTGCAAGCTTCTTAAAGCCATAAATACAGTTTAGTAATGAGCAGGCACCGATTTACCTGTAAAGCTTCAAAAAGGTCATACATGTTTACAGGAGGCAGCGAAGCTGGCAAAGTATCCCCTGAACAAGCTAGCAGAAGAGCTGCCTGCTGCTCAGCATCATCAGGAGGTGGGTGGGAAGCTGGATTCTGACCAGCAGAAGGAACGGAATATGCTGGAGGGCTGAAAGAAAGCAAAAATAACTTCTCAACAAAAATACAATAACAATAACTTGAGTGAATAGAACATAAGTTTGCTTTTCAAACATTAGTCTTCATTTTACCAGCAGAACCAATCTTTCTATTTAATTTGTGTGAACTTGAATGGGCTCAATTAATATATGTTTTTAAGCAGCTGCCTGTTAGGCTGGGAAAGTTCTTCAGTGCAGCTGTTGTTAGGTTAATGTAACAATGTCTTTTTCTGATCCAAGTCAAGTATTCTCTATTTCCATCTGTTAACTTTGTCAGTAATAACACAAAAATATTTTGTGCAGCTCTATAAATTACTGACGTCTGACAAGTAAAGAGCTCTACCTGTCACACAGACTCTATTCAGTGCAGTCACTTGAGCAAATGGGATCTGTGTGTGATTATATATTATTCTTCATTTTAAAAGCATCTTTAACATAATCTAGAGAACCAACCTCCACATTTAATCAGTGTGCAAACTTAAACAAGCCACAGATATAAAGAATTGGATATTTCTATTTTGAAACAGCTGCCTTCCAGACTCAGAAGGCTCCAGTACAGCAGTGTTTAAGCTGTTGCAATAGTTCCTTCAAATGAGATCTTACTACCAGGCTCTAACTGTTAATGTTTTCAATGTTAATGTTAACATTTTATATAGTTCTCTATTAGATGACAGATACTTGAAAAATATAGTATGAGCCCTACCTACTATAATTTTTTTTCTAAATGAAATTTATTTTTGGCACACATTGCTTTTTGAATCATGGTGGGAGAGAATAAACAAGAACAAAAGAGAAAAACCACAGAAGAGATAGAAAAAGAAGTGAACATAGAATGTGTTAATTTACATTCAGTCGCCTTAGTTCTTTTTCTAAATGCAGATGTCATTTTTTATGCAAAGTTTATTGCGATTGTTTTGAATTACTGAACCACTGAAAAGATACCAAGTCTTTAGTAGTTAATCATCGCATGTTCTTCCTGTTATTGTATACAATGTATTCCTGGTTCTGCTTGTTTCACTCAGCATCAGTTCATGTAAATCTTTCCAGGTTTTTCTAAAATCAGCTTGATCATTATTTTTTATAGAACAATAATATTCCATTACCTTCACACATCCCTACCTACTATAATTAACCTCATTTGGTACAGTAATCTGAATATAAATGCAACTTTAACCTTAAGTCAACATTCACTGGGTTCCTAGTAAGAACAAGGCATTAAGCAAAGCCTGTGACATTTATAAATCAATATAAAATTTGGTAGCTTCCTTTTTAGTAGCTGCAATTCAGATTTAAGAAATGGAATAAGAAGGAGTTAAAAAATAAGATGTATTAAAGGTATCAAAAATAATTGGCTGTTCGACTACAGAAAATACTAGGACTTTCTCTGAATAGAAATAAAGGTCAAAAAAAGCTGTACTATACAAAAGAGATGCTAAGAGACTATGAGTTCTTATTATACCTAACAACAGGCACAATAATGCATTCTGCATATGACAGATCATTCTAATTATATTCTGAGGGGCAAGCAAGGAAATATCATACTAAAGACTGGGAAGTCTGAATCCTCTTCAAATAACTGAGTAAAACAACTAACACAGGTCAGTTCAACAATTCACTAAATTACTGTCATCCTGCCAAGCAGCTCAAAGTAAAACTAGAGCAGGGATTGGTTAAGGAAGAGGGGGGACACTGCCCTCTCCAGGGGCAATGGTCTTAGTAATCAAGTCGGAGAGTGGTAGTTTTTCTGTAGGGAAAAAGAAGAGCTTAGAAATTAATTAGAAATTTTTTAAAACAGTAAACTAAGATGGACATCACTTGCTGCAGAAGAGGATCAAAACAGTAATCTATGAATTGAAATTCAGAAGAAAATATCAGTTAAAGAATCTAAATATTCTATTCTTTTTAAGATGGTGCCTCTAAACAGGTACTGGTTGGAAATATCCTTTCAAGTCTATCATCTCTATCACACTCTCCTGCACTCATCCTTTTCATTACCATTTCTCTGCTTTGTCTTATAATTTCTTTCTCCACAGGCAGCATTTCCTGCCAAATTTCCCTATTAGCATCTTGTTCTTTTCATTTCACCTGCTCCCCTCAACCTGAACACTACAGAGATAAAAGACCAGTCCTTAGGTAAAAACCTAGTTTCTTCTAATAACTGATAAAAAGAAAGTATTTACCATTTATTTTTTTCAACTGCTGAGAAAATGTATCACTTGGGGGGAAAGAGGGACAATGGATGGGAGCAGCTGGATTGAAATAAAAGAAGCTCCTAAAGAGTCTCAGGAAAAAAAAATGTATGCAAAGGAACAGATGCGTGAGAACAATTAATTTGATAAAGCACACAGTAAAGAATGCAAAAGACAGGAAATATGAGGTAAAACTGTGACTTCCCTGTGGTTCTAGTCTTAAGACCAGATACACAATCATACTATACATTCAGATCCTGAAATTTCTGCCAGCCTTGAGATACTATCTGAACATTTAACAGGGTATGAATTCTAAAAAACACTCCATTCTGGCCTAAATATTTTAGAAAGGAAGGGGATAAGAGAAGGATTACAAGTAGAGATCATGTTCTAGGAACAGTCAAACTCCAGAAAAATAAAAGAGTCCAGAATTGAAGAAAGGAAGGAAGATTAAGTGAAAGCTATCCAAAGCACTCTGGCTGGATATGATAATTAAAATAATCATTTATCTTTCAAGAGCTGGTCATTTATCTCTCAGTCATTGAATAATGAGAGAACTTAAAAATGAGCAATCATCACTCAAAATCTTACTTACCATTCAATTAAATTATTATATGCTATTACACTATTCTTTAGGTAAGGCTGTGGATTCACATTACTACCAAATGCATATTTAAAATGACCATCCCGTAACAGATAAGCTTTTCTTCTTGATACCACTGACGTCAGAATATCTTTAAGATGATTCTATAAAGGACAAAAAGAAACACATATAATTTATAATTCTCTTCAAGAAGAAATCATAAAACATTCACTGACTTCTTAACTACTATTAGAATTTATTTGGTAGCAAATATAGGACAGACTTAATTCAGTTCAGAATAATATGAAAATACATAGGACTGGCCACAGAGGCAAAAATCCCTAGAGTAGTGAAAAGGAAAAAATGAAAATCTTTTCCCCGCTTTAGCCCTATTCTCAGGTTGGCTAGTTCTATACAAAATTTGAATTTCAAAGAGTTACAATCTAATAATAGCAACAACCCTTAAAAGTTCAATTTTATCCTTTCTTCTAAATCTAAATCCACACAGGGTGAGTTAAGCTTATTACAGGGCTAAATATACTAAAAATCCAGAAACGAATCTAGCCTACAACATTTTTTTTTTTTTTTTTTTACTAATTTTTTTTTCCTAATCATGTGCTAAGTATGGCTAGTTCAAAAGAGAAGACTCCTAAAACAAGACGAGGTAGTCAATTCTGCAGAATGTAAAGAAAACCTTTGGCAAAATACCATTGAACTTTATATTTTAACACAAATGAGAGGCAATAGGAAATGAGCAAAGGGCAAAATTCCCAATGAATATTGTTTCTTTCTCCCACTAGCAATAAAAAAAAATTTCAAAGCAAAGTTTCATTTCAGAAACTGACCGGTTAGAACCCTCAAATAATAATTCAGTCATATTGACACTTTTAAAATTGAAGCTTACATATATATATTTTTTTCAGTTTCTTTATATAAAAGTAGCCTGTTATTGGAGAGAAATGGCAACTAAAAGAGAGGTTAATAAAATCCCCAAAATCTATTTGAGGAGATTATGGTCACATTTACTAGGTAATTTTTTATTAAAAAATGAAAGGTCTGCCTTAAAAGAGATAAATATAGGGGAAAACCGACATCAAATAATACATTCAATAAATGTCTGGAACATCTACTATGTGCAAGATACTCAACAATAAGAACAGGTCAAAAAAGATGGGCTAACTATCTATTTAGTCTTCTGGATCACCTCGCAGAGATCAGTATAACCCTTAGACCATCTGCATTTTCACATAATTCTTCCATTTGATTTCACAATAACCCTGCAAGTCGTCTTAACTCCAAATCAAAGACAAAAAATGGAGGTTCAGAAGATTAAGGGATTTTGCCCAACAACGGGGAGTTCAAAAAACAGAGAAGCTGAGAACAGAATAGGGATTTTCCAAATCCTAATTCTGTACTTTTCCACTGGAAACTAAATGTTCAGATTCCTGATTCAAAATTAAAAATTCATTTAAAAAAATGCTTCTCTTGAAAGCTACCCTTCTAAAAACGTACAGGAATCTTTTATACATTATCATCAGAATAAAGATAATATGATCCTTGACCCATGATAGGTTAATAAAAGGGATTTTAATTCTTAGAAACTAGAAATGATGGAGTCAGTTTTATAAGTCTTATTTTGTAACATCATCTCTTATCCTAAAAACACTTCATATTAAAATATGGAATCCATTATTATCTTATGACAACCACCTAACCTCCACTGCATATACAACAGCAGTCACTGCCTCTTCGGTGACATTGTCCAGCCCATGCTCATACGCAGTTACTATCATTCTCCCTTCCAGTTGGCCCCGAGTAGGAAGCATCATTGTATGAGAACAAAGTTTCAAATCATCATCATCCTGTGGATCCTTTGCCACAAACTGCTGGGCTCCTGACAGTGGATTCTGAGGCTGGAATCTATGCTGTGGGGTAACAACTATTGTTATTACTCATAACAGTGACTTAGAACAAAGCACAAACAGAAATGACCAACATAAATTCCATCTGTATTTTAAATGGACTCAGTGTCCCAAAGTAACAATTATAGTTTTATATAGTAAAAGGTAAACTAAAAGAATAATATGTGCAAAATCCATCACTTCACAAGTAATGCTGAAGGCATGTATCCACTGGATCATCCTAACATGAGAAATCAATATAGCACTTTATGAAACAAATGAAATTTAAGAAAACTAATGGACATACACTATAAGAGGTTTTATTTTAATAAGATACCTAGTAACTCGATTCAATTATCATTCAGTGCCTACAGCCAGCAAGGCCCTCTATTAGAGAATAATTATAGGTAGCAGTAAGATGAGAAGTACATAAAAATGTTCTAAATTAAAATGACAAGAATATTTTTAAATCTGTATGTCTGTAACTAAGTTTTAAGAACATCTATATATTATCAATGCTTTCATTAAACACCAAAAATGTCCAGATAACCAATGAAATAGACTTGTTGACAAATGTTGAAGAAGTATGAAGCCAAAATTCAAAACTGGGTTCTTAATCTTTTGTTTGCCATAATCCCTTTGGCACTATAAAGCTTTCTCAAGAAGTTTTAAACACATAAAATACAAAGGAAACCAATTCTATTTAATATGACTTCAATATGTATTTTAATATATGTCAATATATTCAAATAAAGTTCAGAAACTCCAGAATAAGAACCCTCTCATTTAAAATACAGAAGAGTAGGTATATAAATATTTATTAATGATGACAATCTTTGAAGTTGTCATTAAATAGTCAAATCCTCAAGCAGCTTACAATCTGAGGGAAGAGCACAACATAACATGTATGCAAATAAGCAAAATATAAAAAAAAATTTGGAGAAAAGAATACCTACAACTAACTAGAAAGGATGGGACAGATGAAGACCACCAAGAAAAGCTTCATGAGTACTAAGTACACTTTAGTCCTGATGAAGTTTCTGAAATGTGGACATAAGGGATGTATGTAAAATGGCTTGTGTGAAAGCATGAAAATGAAAAGGAAAATTCAGAGAGGAGTTTGTAGTTTATCCTAAGGGTATGAGAAAATCACTTAAGACTGATATAAGAAACAAATCGTTACAGAATATTTTTTACCCTAAAGAAGTTAATTAGGAGACAAGTTACTTCTATGATATTCACAATGATACTCGAAATAAAAGACAATCTTGAAACATAGTTAAATAAAGAATGTACTAAAGTACTAAAATAAAATACAGACATGAAGACCACCAGTACCAAAAAGGATTCTAACATTACAGCAAAGTGCAGGGGAAAGAAAAAGTTCAAGAGTCTAGAAATTTGGTTCCCATTCCATGTCACTCACTCACTAGCTGTGCAACACTTAACAAATCAAGGTTTATTTCCTCACTTAAACTTAAGAACTATTGGCCTGGGTCTTTATGGTTTCTTCTGCCTATGATGATGTATACCTCAGCATGTGCAGAAATTAATATTTAAGAGGATGTAGAGAAAACAGGTTTTGTTTTTGGTTGATTAAATATTCATCAACATAATAAGAAACTAGTATGCAATTAAGGAAAAAGAATTGTAAACACACAAAATGTATTGAGCACAAATTTATAAAATCAATTGCCACTTTGAAGCAGCATTGTCTTTTTTCTCCTAAAAGTCAATGTTTTATATATCTCAATTTTTTTGGAAAAAGACTCCACTATTTAAATAAATTAAATGGAAATTAGTTAAATCATAATGTTAGCAATTATTACCAAGCTCACTCAGAAAATAACTCACATCAAATTTCTGTCGAACTGAAGAAAGTTTTTTCTTTCCTTTGGGCTTTCCAGGTTTAGCTGCAGAACCTCCTGTCCAGGGTAAAGACCCAGCACCTTCTAAAAGGCAAGAAAACAACATGGATTCATAACAATAAAGATTCTAACAGCAATTAAATATGCTTTTCTTTAAAAATACAAGACATATAAGAAAAAGGATTCTATATGCTTATATTCTAATTCTCTCAATCACAATTTCCAGGACTCAATTTCCGGGACATGTAATTTCAGTGGTACAGGGAACTAACTCCTAGGTGAGGAAACTTCTTCCAACAATGCAGATGGGTACCTACTCTGCAATTTGCAATCTTAAAAAACCTACCTAAAACCAAAGATGGCAAACTCAGGCCAAGGCTGGCCCAAAAAACTGTCCATCACATGTTTTTGTACAACCAAGGAATAAAGAATGATTTTTACCTTCTTAAAATTTGTTTTACCTTTTTAAATTTTTATTTTAAAATATAAATACCATTCTTAGTTTGGCCTTTGCCAAAATAGAAGGCAAGATTTGGTCCTTTGGTCTCAAACACTGAAAATTAAATGATTTGCCAACAGTCACATAGCCAGGTTGCATTAGAGATATTACCTGAACTCAAGTCTTCCTGGTTTTGAGGACAGCTCTCTAGCGGTATGCCAGCTTGCTTGATATAAGATGGTTTTAACAGAAATTGACCATTTTACAAAAAGTTAAAAAACAAAACTCTACATAGTTTTTGAAGAAAGAGCTACTGTGTCAGAGCATAATAGATTGTTAAAAAAAAAAAAAAATTCCAGATAGCTAATCTTATTCCTTTTTGTGAGGAGGTACAAGGAAAAAATGGTTAAAAAAGAAGATGTTAATGGAGAAAGGTGAGATGAAATATCAGTCACCAGAGAATGAAGCACTGGGCTTGTGCTGTTCCTAGTTCTCAAATATCTGATTTACTGATAAAAAAAAAAAGATAAAAGGATATAAATAATCTAACAATATCAATAATGGAAGAATTTGCCTCTTTTAATCTGGGTAGAAGAACCACTGCTCCACCCAGATTTCTTTAGATTCAAAGGAAAAAATTAAAGTGCCTCTCTCTCCAATGTTGTTTGTCTCCTAGATGATCATTTCACTTCACCAACATCCCTTTAATAGTTGACTGTAAATTCCTTCAGAGATAGAAGACTGCTTTTTTTGTTTTTGTATCCTCCATGCCAAGCAAGGTGCCTGACACAGAAGTCACTTACTGAATGTTTGTTGACTGCCTGAATGCAGTCTGTACTAAATCTGACACAAGAGCATTAAGAGTTCTGAACAACACTCCAAATGAAGATATCTTTATTAAAGGAAGATATCAATTAAAAACTCAACCTTCTAGAAAGTCTTAGATTCTCCTAGACCACTACTACTTTATTTTTCAATTTACCTGTGCCTGTCTTTAAGCTGTTTCAAACATCCAATCTCCTTCACTCATTCTTTATCTTTTTGAAAGACCCTTGCATCTGAACTTGATGTCATCCTTGGCTAACTGTCCTTCTAGTACCTTCTTCTCCATCAATTGCTTCACCTTCCAACCATCTATCTAAATAAACTAATGTCCAGAAAATGAATAAGTAAGAAAGTAAGCAGACAGGAAAAGAGAAAGGAGGAGAGATAGAATGGGGAAAGAATTAGATTTAAGAAAAGTATTCTAATAGAATTTGTACTTAGCATTTTTCTTCTTGGATATTAAAGGACACATGGACATTAAAAAAAAAAAAAACAGTAACATCTATGAAGGTATGAGAAGGGAATCATTTTTCTAGATTTTGTATGCTAAATGACTCACTTTCCACTCCCCTTCAAAAACAACAACAACAACAACAACAACAAAAACAAACAAACAAACAAAAAAAAACAGTTCAGCTTACCAGGTGCAGAAACCAAAATCTGACAACGAGTGAGAATAGCCAAGAGGAAATCATTGTGGGAATGTACTGGAAAAATAAAGTTTGCCACAAATTAAATACAATACTACTACAAACACAAAAGCATTTACAACAACATAAGGCAACTACTAGGTAAATCTAAACTGTAAGAAAATTTTAAATTCTCCATGTAATACAATTCTAATTTCTTTGCTCAATGCACATTTTGTGAAGGTATCCTTATATACGTTTAAACTAAAATTTTATGCAGTGACACTGGACTCTGGTCTATTGTACCTTTTTGTGGGAGGATGGAAAGGGAAACAAAACCAATTCCCCAATTGTTGTAATTTTTTTTTTTTTTTTTACCATTTTCCTGTGTGAGGAGCCGATGAGCTTCCAAGTCAAATTCTTCTTTGCTGATCTTCTGTTTGAACCACAATTTCAGGTTAGCCCAATATCTGCATGAAGGGGATAGAGACAAGAACAGCCACAGGTTTTGACTCTTGTCAAAATTTAATTCTTTATCTCTTCTAAAAAGTATTGTCTTATGAACACCAGAAAAAGAACTTAGAAGACTTAACTTAAAACAGGAAGACAACTTTTTAAAAAGCCAGAGCCATCCTATAACTCCCTTATATCTTTTTAATGCTTTATATTTCATATTTGATATTTATATCCAAATGTGATGATTAAACCAAAGGAAATCAGTCGGACATTTGGCTGAATAGTTTAAATGCTGGATTTCCAACATCACAAAGGAAATCAGTTCTGAAATCTTGAGAACCTGCAAGTAAAAGTTGTTTTAAAGACTGAAAAAAAGGTCAGCTCCTAGAAGAGAAAAGCATTTATGTAGACTTTTATTCTCTAATTCATTATTAGGAACAGTAATATCTATTTTAACTTAGTGCCAGCCAAGAATTTTTACACTAATGTCCATCTAGCTATAAACTTAGGTAGTTGTTATGGCATGTTCAGGTTAAGATTATCTAAAAGGCAATTTATGAACAAACTTAAATGGATCTTCATACAACTTTCTAATATCTGTATCAACTCCTAAAAGTTCTGTGTGAATTTTTGTAATGAGACAATTTAGTTGAAACAGACTATCTTGTATTGTAGCCTGAGGAAAGAATCACTCAAAGTTGGTTTGCAGCCAGGCAGGACTATTCCCCTGCTGTGATCACAATTTGAAGGTCTCTCTTTCTTTAATAACATTGTTATTCTTCAATAATCAGTACCATGAGGCTTTCTCAGATTCCTTCAGTTTTTATTGTTTTTTTCCTAATCTCAATTTACAGTGTATTTATTTACTAAGGGTTATATTTCAGTAGGAAAAAACACTAATAACAATGCTGAATCTGGGTTCAAATTCTAGTGTTACTAACACTTACTACCTGTCTCTTTAGCAAATCACTCTCTGAGTCCAAGTTTCCTTATATGGAGCATGAGAAGGTTGGACAAGATCAAGAATTCTTAACTTGGAGTCATAGATTTCAGAGGTCCATCAATGTTTGGATGAGGAAAAATAGATCTTTAATCCAATATAATTGGTTTCCTTTGTAATCTTAAATATTTCATTTTATGCATTAAAAAACAACATTCAGACTTCACCAAACTTGTTAAAGGCATCTATGACAAGAAAAAAAGGTTAAGAATTCATGGACAAAGTGATCTATCTATAAAATCTATGATTTCTCTACATCAATGATGTCAAAAATTCAAATAAAAGCAAGGTCACAAAACTGTACAAAAGCATTTTTGTGGTCATATACTGACTCAGAAAACCATTTATTAATATTTTCTTTGCTGCATTATATTTTTATTTATTTTGTCAAACATTTCCCAATTATATTATAATCTGGGTCAATATAGGTCTTTTGGACATCTTTTCTACGTGTTTAATCTCAAATTTACCCTCCTACTTGGTTACATACTCTCCTATTCTGGTTACATACCCTCCTACTCTAGTTACATATTACAGAAGCTCTTTATAGGCAGAAATAGCTAAATTTTTACTTTTCCTTTCCAGTGCCTAGCATAATCTTTTAAATACAATGGTACTTTTAATAAATGCTTGTTCAATTGAATTTGCATTTTAGAACCATTAAATTACTACTTTTAAACCTGCTATTTGTTAAGTGCTGAAAAATATTATCAATAATAAAAACTTATACACATTTTTAAAAGATGAGAAATAATTAAACATTCATTAAAAAAAAAACAAAAAACTGTAGTATGACAATTATCCCCATTCCCATTCTCATCAAACAACAAAAAAGGAACTAAGACCACAGAAAACAATTCCTAATGGCCTGAAAAGGTAGCCTCAATTTTATGAGAAAGATGGGACCATATAATACTGCCATATAGTCTGCCAACAGACAAATTCATTTTTTTTTACTTCAAAATGGTACTTAAAAATATCAAACTAACTAGATGTTTGGTTAATTTGGTTTTGACCTCAACCATGCTGGGTTACAAACTATCCACCATGGATCTGTAACACATTTTTAGACATTAATATAAAGAATCACACAAATTTAGAGTGAAAAAAGACAGGGATGGTCTAGTCTCCACACCCCTTTTATAAAGGTGAGAGAACCAAGGTCCAGACAAAGCCAGATGAGTAGCTTAAAGCTTCAGGGGGAATGAATTGGGCCTAGTCTTAACTCCAGTCTAGTGTTCCTTCCAAAACATGGCCTCCTTTGTAATGAAAAAGTGAAAGAAAACCAATGTAGTAAAGACATAAATAATAAATGGTTGGGACAGAATTCAGTACTAATGAGGATTCATACTACTTCTGAGGAGACCAATCAGGAAGAACTTTAAAAGCAACTTGCCTCAAAAGCTTAGATTAGACAAGGTCAGAAAAAGGCCTAAACCAAGACAGAAAGAACAAGAGAAACGGGTTAGACAATAAAAGATTCAGGTATTTTTCCATTCCTCTCTGACCACAGATAACATCCAAAGTCTTAAATATACTATGATTTAAGATGTTGGAAGGGTTTTAAACCAATAAGAACATCTGGAGTAATTAAATATAATCTGTTATCTAACATAATCTGTAATATTCAAAGCTGAGGGAGAGTGAGAGGAAATACCAGGAATATTTAAGTAACTATGTTATCCTATTAAAATAAATTTTTATATTTTATTTTTTGTCTATGTATAAATGACAATTTCTAGTTTGTCTTTCATACTGAAGACAAGGGTAAGTGAGATGTTTAAGTGTATATGCATAAAAACTCCAGAATTTATTTCTTTTAATATGGAATATAGAGTATGAGATAATTTACTGAAAGTCAAGAGGTACGAAGATTAGAAAAGGCTCAGAACATCTTATATTTCAGTCCTTGCTATTAAGAGAAGGGAGGCCTTCTGAATTTAGAACTACTAATAAAATATAATGGGACTTTTGGAAAAACAAACCCTCTATGGGGTAAGGAAGTCTAGGTTCTTTGACATATGATACCTGCCAAACATTTAATGACAAGTTTGTACTTTGATGCTAAGACTTTTTAAATTTTTATTCTAATAGACACAATATTATTGTGCTCATATTCTCCTAGTCTCTATTACAACTTACACACACACACACACACATATATTGTTGCTACTACTACTGTTGTCAAGTACTATCCAACTCTTCATAACACCATGAACCATACTATCCATGGGGTTTACTTGGCAAAGCTACTGGAGTGGTTTGCCATTTCCTTCTCCAGTGGATTAAGTGATTTGGCCAAGATCACACAGCTAGCAATTGTCTGAGGTTACATTTGAACTCGAGACTTCTGACTCTAGGCCCTGAACTCTATCCATTTACTCATCTAACTGCTACTTTGACACATATATAGATAAGTATAACACAAGGTGAATGGAAACAAAGGAGGTACTGAAATAATTTTGAAAAAATTTAAGGGAGGATAAAGGAAAGAAAAGAGATGACTAGAAAAGGGAGAGAATGATTTCAAGATCAGGAAGAATACATTCCTGCAAGACATAAAGAGGCACTATGAAATGCACTATACAAAAGATCAAGAAAATTTGTATTGGCATTCTCCCTCTTAAGAGATCCCATTTCTAACAGTTTCAAGTAATACTTTCTTTTTTTTTTTTACTCCTACATCTATCACAGAATCACAGACAAAGCTGGAAATGACTTTAGATCTCCTTAAAAACCCTCAGAGGCCAGTAGCTTAAGCAACATTCCCAAGATTAAATTGGTAATTAAGTGGTAGGGCTGCAGGACTTGAAGGCAGGTACATTTAAAGTCTTTCTATTGTACTCTACTGCTTAATGCTGTACTCAAAAGTTACAAACGAATTTATTATATTCCTGGATTACTAACTGGTAATTCAAACTTAATGTGTCCACAACCAAGTCCATCATTTTACTATACCTGAATTTCCTTTCTTTTGATTTACCATCATTTTCTTCCAGTCACCCATAAACTGCTGACTCTTTTCATTCTCCCCTCCACCCCCATGTAATTCTGCATATTCTTCTTGTGATCTCTCCTTAATGTGCATGCTCCTTTTCATCCCCAAAGCTTCAGTCCTAGTTTCAGGTCTCATTACCTACTGAGTGAGCTACTTACTACAATTGTTTAGTCTGCACTGAAATCCATACTACTCACAGCAGCCAGATTCTAATACACAACTCTAATCTTGTCAATCCACTGGGACCAATCCTTCCCACTCAGTCACAGAATGCACACTACTGAGTATTCAAGGTTTTTATTTCATGCAATCTATACTCTACCCTGACTGGATTACACCCAAGATAGCCCTGATAGCTCTGAAGTTGAGGTTTTCCTACATTCATAAGTTTGTTTACCTCATTCCCTACTCATAGAATGCCCTTCCCCAATCTATACTTGCTGAAATTCCACGTTTTTCAAGCAATAGTTCAAATGCCATCTTCTTCATGAAGCTAATCGTGACACATCCAACCTGCAGAGATAGTGCCCAGCTAGAAGTGTTCCTTCTCTACTGATTCTAGTCTATCTCTCCAGAATAATTACACATTACTTCCCCTCTCCTACTCTACTAAGCTACTTTGCATTATGCATTAAAAAATACCATCTTCAAATTCATGCTTTTTCAAAGTGATCTTCTCTCTCCTCACCTATAATACAAAAACCCCTAATTCCATTTACAGTTCAAATCAAATGCCACCTCCCTTCAAGAGTACTTTCTTGATTTCCCTAATTGTTAGTATCCTACAACACACATTCAAATCAGTGAATACTTACTTATCTTGTATAAGTTTTCTATTTATCTGTGCATACACTGCAAAGAGCTAGGTGGGGCAAGGGCTGGATTGCCAAGCCTATAGTCCAGATCTGCTTCTATTTGAATGTAAGCTCCTGGAGAGTAGGGATGCTTTCATTTTTATATTTGTATTCCCAGTACAAGCAGTCCCACTTGGACCTGGATTCTGCTGTAACATCTTTTTCCACTTGTAGTGTATAGCCTTGTCAAACATATATCTCCTTGGTCCTTTAATGTCAGAGTTACTTAATATGTTCACTTTTATTGTTACACCTTCCAAAGAATTGTGAATGCTTTTGATGTATGAATGAGACATATTTATTATTATTTATTATATTCATACACATATATATGTATGTACGTATTATTATTTTATATTACATTGGACTCAAGGATATAGAGGTGAAGAGGTGAATGAAAGCAGGCTGGATAGTTTTCAAAAAACAATCCAAGCCCTTGAAAGTTTCTGGTAAAAGCAAAAGTTTGTCTTTTCACTAGTGTTTTGCTTGGCACTATGGCAATCATATGAAACACTAGTATTTCCTCCATCCTTGGCACAATGGAGAGAGTGCCCAGTCTGGAATTAGAAAGACCTATCTTGAGTTCAAATCTGGCCTCAGAAACTCTTTAGCTATATGACTCTTGGGACAGTCACTTAACCCTGTTTCAGTTTCCTTACCTGTAAAATGAACTAAAGAAAGAAATGGAAAATCATTCCAATATTTTTTGCCAAGAAAACCCAAACTGGGGTCATGAAGAATTAGCCATGACGGAAATGACTGAAGGAACAAAAAAAATCTCATCAAACTAAGAATTCCCTGAGTGGAGGGATTATTTTTTTTTTAAGTTGCCTTTGTGTCCCCAGCATTCAGCACATGCTGCCATAGCAGGCACTTAATAAATGCTTGATATCACAGAAAGTAATGGAGAGTACCATGGTGAGTCGTATGGAGATTGCATATATAACTCCACTAGAACATCTTAGAAGAAAACAAGAGACACATAACTAGGGTGAAGTGAAGTCACTCTCATCCCTGTGTCTGGAGAAGAGAGGTAAGCCTTCAGAATACAGGGAAACTTTGGAAAAATGTGTATAAAAATCCCAGAGATGCCCTGCAAATTGGCATCATTGGAATTTATTTGGACTGTAGTAAGCACTTAATAAATGCTTTTCTAAAAAAAATCATTTATTTACTCATTCGAATGAGAAAAGAAGCAATACTTTCAACAGAACAATAATTCTTGGTTCCTTGTATTATGGGGTCACTACTTTACAGGTTGTATTTTAAAGGTCTTGATATGCAGATTGTCCCCAAAGTCTTTGTGCTTAAGTCTTAAGCTTAATTATGATTCAACTGTACTTAGATTTTGGGGACAAGCTGTAGAGTCCTAGTCATGAATAGGCAGACTTCATTTGGGATGGAAAAGGGTGGCTTGATTTTAAGTTTATGTGGAGGAAAGGGAGTAAAGAAGGGAACAATCATTCATATTGATCATACTATGTGCCAGACACTGTGATAAATGCTTTTACAAATATTACTTTATTTGAAATATATATGTGTATTATATATATATGTATATATAATACACATGTGGGTATATATATGTATAAAAGTGTTTTTATAAGTGCTAGATATTATTACAGTGCTCTGTAATCCTTAAAACACTATATATGTATGGGAATGAAATAAGCATTTACATTTAGACTATGTGCCAAGTTCTTTACTAAACACTTATCCCATTAGACACAGATATAGATATAAAGTCTATCTATGTTACCTATTATCAAAGCACTTTGCAAACCTTAAGGCACTCTATAAAGGGGAAGGAAATAAGCATCCAGATAGCACTTAAGATGTGACAATGTACTAAATGCTTTTTTACAAATGTCTCATTCGGTTTTTATGTAAAAGTGTATACATAACATATACATATTCTACTCATCATTAAAGCACTCTGCAAATCTTAAGGCACTATATAAATGCTAGCTGCTGGTAATATTGCTATAATTTGTTGCATTTTGTAACAATTATTAATTTTCTAATCCCATAACGGTTTCCTTTTCTTAGGCCTCGCGGTTGTCTGAGTCTTGCGGTCTTGGCCCCCCACCTTCTCTAGGCGAGGTTGCTTACGGAATAGCTTAAGAGCCTCTAGTAGGAGAGTGGAGACTGAAGGGCGGGGAAATGCTGCCCGTCGTTGCCATGGAGACGCCGCCGGCCCCCCGCGGGACACGGCGAGAGGGCCGCTAGGTCTCGGCGGAAAGGGGCGTAGATGCCCCCCCTCCTCGTGCTCGGTAGCCCCGGAAGGGGTCGGCTGCACTCGCAAGAGTAGGGAAGAGAAAAGGGGGGGAGGCAAGGGTCTCTGATCAGGCCTCGGTGGTCCGAAAGCGGTAGGTATGGCCGTACTTACTGCTTCACGTTGTCGCCCAGCGCTTCGCTCAGGTTCTTCTTGGCCGCCTCCAGCTCGCTCACAAAGGTCGCCATCGCTGCCCAGACTCCCGACCGTAGAACAACCGCGCGTGTGCAACCGCGAAAGCCAATCCGAAGAGATCAGGGATCGGGAGGCCGAAGTCGCTTCCGTCTCCCGTCTCCCGCCGAGCAAACGAGCAAACGAGCCTTCGTTTATTTAGATCTCGGAGATCGTTCCCTTTCTCGCGAGATACACAAAGGCAGTCGCGTGCGCACGTATGCACGTACTTGTCTCCCCCTCCCCTTTACCCCACTCCGAGTCTTCTTTATTTTCCCCGCCTCTCAATGTCAAGTATCCGGTTTCTCTCTACGCGACCCTTCCTCCCCTGCCTCCTCCTTGAACCTGCAATTCTCCCATCCTGCAGCGCCACCTGCGGGGCTGGAGCTGCCCATCACTGTCCCGCTCAGTGCTGCCAAATTAGGACTATCTCCTCCCTTCTAATGCTCTCACAGAAACCTTCTCTCTGAATTTGAGATAAATTCTTCAGAACTTCAAATGACGCTCTTCGCCTTAAGCTCTTCCAACAGTATCTTGCGCTAAGACTTTTGGGACGCTCTGTCCCATGTCTACACAAAACTACGCACGAGAGATACAAAGTAGCCCCGGGACCTGCCTAGGCAGGAGGCTCGGGGCTCAGGACAGAGAGGAGGGAGCCAGGGTGCCGGGGCGCGCAGGCCCTTGGTGCAGCCTCGAAAGGCTCATCTGGGGCCCCAAGCGCAGGGCATTGGGGGCTCAGCGGAGGACCCTAGAGGCAGAACAGCGAGGAAGGAGCACCGCGCTGGAGGCGCCCGCCATAGACTGGGCAAGGGCATGAAATCCTGAATCCGGCAGGTGGCCGTGAGAGTGGAGAGAAGGAGAGAGCGGACGGAATAGGCATTTCTTAAGTATTTATTATGTGCCAACACTTTGCAGATATTTATGTGATCCTTTCAACAGTCCTGCAAAGTAGATACTGTGATCATCCCCATTTTACAGTTAGGAAACTGAGGCAGACAGCTGAAGCCACTAGGGGAGCTAGGAAATATCTGACTGAGGCTGGATTAGACTGCACCTTCTCTCACGGATACATACCTCAGTCCTAGAGTGGGGTTTGGTATGAAATGGGCCCCCAGTAGCGAGTCTCGTTTATAGTTAAGGAAAGGAGACAAAAAAAAGCTAGTTCAACAACTCCCACTAGGACAGGTTCAAGGATTTGAGTTTTGATAAATAGGATGTTGTTACACACCTAGGTTCCTTGTATACTAATAAACAGGATTCGGGAAAGCTTGGAAACGCTACACGCTTCTATTCCTTGTTTTTCACAAAATCTAGCCAATAGTTTGGAAGTAAACATGTCCCCTGAGAGGGTTCAACCGATAAACAATGGTAAACATCTTCCCCACCCCTTGCTCCCCTTCCTCCCTGTCCTGCCTTTGCCTAGAAGTACCCCAAAGTACCTTCTCAGACTAACTAGTTGCCTGAAGCTGGCTGGTCCTGTAATGCTTTTATAGTAATAAAACCCTTTTCCTTTAAGAAACTAGTCCCACCTCCCTGGAAATTCTTACCCATTTAACTTACTCTCTCCCACTTGGTGTATATTTGTTACTCTTTACTTCACTCAGTTACCTTCTCTCCTTTGAAGTTCACTCTAGAAAGACAAAACACAGAATCCAAATCTTGGGAGACGGTCATCTGGCAGGCCCTAGGTCATTTTTCCCCCTTTCTCAAGAGCAGCTATCTAGTTCATAATATTCCTCTCTTCCAACCCCTGTGCCTATAATAATGGACTTCAGGATTCAAATTGATGTCCTACAAACCCCTCTGCTCCCCCAAGTTCTTCAGTATGCTTGCCTCCTGTGACTTAATTCCTTTGAATAAAATTAAGCACCAAATATATATATACCTGACATTGTATTGGGAACTGGGAGGTTCTGTTGGAATCTTTACAAACTGCTAACTCATTAGAGTTGATAGATTATTGATCTGATCTTACAAGAAGATGTTTTGGGCCAGAACCTGAAACAAGATACTAAGTAAAACTAATTGATACAATGCTTGTGTTCACACCTTTACTCATTGGAGTTCACAAGTATGGGAGTTCACAAAGTTAACTGTGTAACTTTGTGAATTCACACCTCCCTTGAAACTCTTGGGGCCAGAGAGCACTATGGGAGAAAACTCATAATCCCTCTCTCTCTGCTTGGTTCCAAGAGCTCCCTCCAATGTCTCCAAATCCAAAGGTTTTGTCCTTCAGCCTATGCCTCTGCTTTCTTCAGCCTCCAGAGCCAGCACCAAGTTGAATCTGTCTTGCCTCTGAGAGAGCCTTCTCAATCTTCACTGAACTCTCAACTCGTAGCTTCTTCCTCTGAAAACTCTTCTTCCACCACCAGCCAGCCAAGTGGAAAATATCCCAATGAATCACTCTTCACTGGCTTATATATAACTCTTCTGAGAGAATGGGATTATGGGTTTTCTCCCCTAGTGCTCTCTGGCCCTAAGAGCTTCAAGGGAGGTGTGAATTCAGATATCTCATACTAAACCCTGAAATTTCCCAAACCTGTGAACTCCAATGAGTAAAGGTGCAAATACAAGTATTGTAGCAATTAGTTCTACTTAGTACCTTGTTTCAGGTTCTGGCCCAAAACATCTTCTTGTAAGATCAGATCAATAATCTATCAACTCTAATGAGTTAGCAGTTTGTAAAGATTCCAACAAGGTTCAAAGACAAAAATGGAAGTTTCTGATATCAAGAAACTTACATTCTACTAAGGTAAACAATATGATCTTAGGAGAGGCACAACTTTAAAAATATTCTGCTTTGATGCCTAGACTAGCTGAATGTCCTTCCACTAAGACTATATTCATTCCTTCTTTATCCTCACATGATTACCAGTCCAATTTTCCTGAACTCATTTCATGATATGGAATACACTAGCAAAATATCATCTAGTACAAAGTGCCAGCATCAAAGAAGGTGCTGTGCTCTATGAGCAAAGCAGAATTGAAGTGCCTCAATAGAAACAGGAGATGTGTTAATTTAGAGAATCCATCCCAAATGTTTACATAGACTATTTATGCCCTACCTTTCATAGAACATCATCTGGACTGGTCTCCTTGAGGACAGGCACTGTTTGATAGCTTATTTGTTGATTGGTTAATTTTTAAACCAACTATAATAATGATTTGAGAGGAGGGCTATATTGCTCTGGATTAACCATATCATGTGGATAATTGACAATGGGATATTTGTATATTTATTGTCAGAGCTTCTATTTAACAAAATCCTCCAAACCAAGTTAATACACATGGCTAAAAAAACTGAATAGTAAACACATGCACATATATATATTTATATGTGTACCTATATACACATAAAGTTGCTAGAAAATGAGGCAAAAAACTGTGAACTACTCAAAAGCCTTATATCTATATATCATACATTCCCCCCAAAGAAAGTAGGAAAATATTGAATACACATAATAAGCAAGCAAGGAAAGCCAAAGAGGAGGAAAGAAAGACACGTAAAGAGAGAAAGGAGAAAGGGAAGAAAGAAACTTAGTGAATGTTTATTAACATGGCTACTATAGTATCAGCAAATGTAAAGTCAAACCATCAACTTTAGTTAGAGCAAAGATCAAAACCAATATGAACTTGGGGGGGGGAAGCTAAACAAGAAGAAATCCTAATCATTTATAACTGCTTTAAAGTAACCTGTCTGCATGAGACATTGATGACCTAAAAATGAAAAGTTGAAAAAATCAAAGCTATTCATCATGATTTCCTGCAAAAGTTTGGCCAAGGTAAAATGAGGCACAAGAAAGACTATGCTCCTCTCCCACCTCCAGCTCTTCTCATAAAAGCCTCATATGTTGCTCTTAGAGAATAAGGGCAATTTTTTCTTTGTAATTTTTTCTTTGCCTTCATAACATTTAGAACAGTGCTCTGCACCTAGCAGGTGCTTAATAAATGCTTATGAAATTGACTTATCCAGTAACATTTGACCTCCTTACAAAACAGAGTTATAGCAAAGGACAACTCTTGCTCAGAAAACAAACTCGCTTGTAAAGCATTACAGAGGGAAAAGGCAGCAGATCATGAGCAGAATTACCTTATAAAGCAAGAAAATCCAGAGGGACAGAAAGCTTGGCATGAAATCCAAGAGAGCTGCATCATCATCCCTGAAACATTTATAGATAAAACTGGCAGAAGTACAATAAACAGACGTAAAATGGAACAAATATGTCCATGTTTCTATAACAATCTGCTTTCATCATAAGGGAGAGAAAACCTTCCTCATTTGAAACCTAACACTTCAGTCTTCAAAGCTCTATTTAAAGAAGTAGACTACCATTTGGGAAGATAAAGTTTGTAAGAGAAATCAGGAAATCCACACAGAAGAAATCCATGTTGAATGTGAAAGTCTTGAAAGAACTGAAGGCTCATTCCACATAATAGTTCAAAAGGAAAGAGGTTGGAGGAGAGTATTGCAAAAATGATGGAGGAAAGGGTTGGAGGAGAGTATAGCAAAAATGATGGAGAAAAAATACATATAATATTGTCTATTTCCTCCTTCTGGATGATGTATCACTTGATGCATATATTTTGTGTTGATGTTACTTCATTGTCTATAGTACCTGTTAGCAAGATGAAGTTTCCTTCTTTTTCATTAGATCTATTTTTGCTCTTGCTTTGTTTGAGATCAGAATTGCTTCCCCTACTTTTTTTGTTTCAGCTGAAGCATAATATATTCTGCTTCAGCCTTTTACCTTTACTCTGTTTCACATACTATAGAAATACCCCCAAAAGGCAATTAGGGGATAATGAACAATTAGAAAAGAAAATTATAATCTCCAAGAATGAGTATGGTTTTATTTAGAAAACATCACACTTCATTTTCATTTATGATTACTAAACTTGTGCCCAACAAAGCCCCATTCTAGTCCCTCATCATGGTATTAAGATTGCCCTTGAGTTCTTGAAGCTTAAGTTCAAACTCCTAATTCTACAGATGGGGAAACTAAGGCCAAAAGAGGCTAAGTGGATTGGCAAAGATCACACAGGTATTAATTGGATGAGCTAGTTTTGAACCCATGTCCTCTGACTCCAAAATCCAGAGCTTTCCCTCTATATACCATGAGTCCTCTCTTAGAAATCTTGACATTCTTATCACAGATAAAAATTTTAAAAATTGGAAGCCCAAAGAAGTTACAATTAAATGGCATTGATAGTCATATAAAAATATATAGGAGATAAGGGAAAGAATAAATATTAAGTGTCTACCATATATCAGGCACTGTGCTTAGCACATTACAAATTTTTCATTTATGCTGAGTGAAACAAGCAGAACCAGGAATATATTGTACACAATAATGGCAAGAATATGTGATGATCAACTGTGAAAACCTTAGTTTTTCTTAGTAGTTCAGTGATCCAAAGGAATCCCAATAGACTTTGGACAGAAAATGCCATCTGCAACCAGAGAAAGAACTAAGAACAATAAATGTAAATCATCACATGCTATGTTCATTTCTTTTTTCTGGTTTTTGATCTCTCCCATGGTTTTTCTGTTTGCTTTACTTTTTCTCTCCCAACATAATTCATAAAGCAATGTATATTAAAAATAAATAAACTAAACAGAAATCTCACTTGATCTTTAAAACAACCATGGAAAATAGTTGGTATTATGATCACCATCTTACAGATGAAGAAACTGAGGCAGAGTGACTTGCCCAGTCATACAGCTAGTGTTTGAGGCCACATATGAACTTGGGCCTTCTGACTTTAGGCCCATCACTCTATCCAGGAGGATACATATGCAAAGTAATTTTAAGAAGACGACACTAGGAGATGATTTATGGCTGATGTGGGAATCATTCCTGAATTGTTAACTAGTTAAAGAAAAAGTAAAAATTTATACAAGACTAAAAGAGAATAAAAATGAGAAGACAAAAGAGACATGATGTACAATTTAACATGTCAACCTGAAGTAAGTAAATTAGTGGCCCTGAAAAACAGCAAGTGGATGGAGGAAAAGACATTGAAACTATAAAGATTTCATATGGAAGTTTAAACTACATCAATTAAGTGCCATAATAAGGGGACTAACGAGGAGACTTTCCTCTTCTCCCAGAAGGAAGAATGTGTCAACCAGAAACACCAGACTAAATGATGAATCTCTTAAGTGTGAGCACTGACACCAAAGGAGTTATACCAATACTTATGGTTATCTAGTCCACACATGACGATTTATCTATAGGTACCTGTGATCCTCATACCCTAAAACTATCACTTCCTTTGTTTATCTCAGTATAAAGCCCAAATAGATCCTTCCCAATGCAGGCTATTCTAATAAGTTTTCAGTTCTGAACAGAGTTGATTTTCTGGATTTTAATTACATATATGGCTTCATATTTCAGAATCAGAACAAGACTAGGAACCAAGACAGGCACATGTCTCCTTATATCCTTTATTTAAGTGTTCTATCAATGGGTTTTAATATCATTCATAAAAGGGGGAAGTGATGTCTCTGTTTCTTAAAATCCCAACCTAGTCTAACATATCTGATAATGAGGATATAATCTCAGAATACCAACTCACTGACTTTATTTATAGCATGAGCTTAGTACATCAAGGAGTAATACAGATCCAAGGATGAAAGAATCTGAATCTAATCTAGTTGATCTAAAAACAAACCACTATTGTTTTTAGTGGTCTATTACTGTCAAGAAGCTTTTTAAACTGTTGCCTATGATTAGATTGGGCAGAATTTTCTTGGGAGAAAATAAATTTAAAGAGCTAAGGAGATGTTCTGAGTATAGAACTGACATTAGCAAATTTAAGTACCAAAGGGGGATTCCCTATAAAAGATGAAGTCCTGCATAGTTTGGTGAATAAGGAGAAAGTTACATGGACTATATCCAGCTCAAGAATCCTGCAGTCTCCTCAGTGAAATTGTAATCACTTCAAAGAGCCTGGCCTAATTATCCACACAGGAAAAACTCAAGTCAATTTAAAAATCAATCAATCAACCAACCAGCAAATGAGTTAACTATAAGGCACTTTGCAGACATTAAAAATGTTAAATAAGTACTTATTATTATTGTATACCTACTACATGACAGGACCCACCATGCTGGGCTCTAGCAGTACAAGTATAAAGAATGAAATAATACCAACCCAGAAGAAGCCTGCAGTCTAATGGGGGAAGCAACAATTTCATGTAAAAATCTGTATATCCTAAATATAAAATATAAAATACAAATGCATTCAGAGTAGTTAAATACAAGGCAGTTTGGGACAGTTGGCATAGCTGCTGAGGGGATCAGGGAAAGCTGCATGTAGAAAATTATGCCACATCTGCATCTTAAAGGAAGAAATGGACTCTGAGAGAGACAAATAAGGAGGGAGTACATCCCAAGCAAGTGCAACTGCCTGGGCAAAGACTTTGAGGTGGGATATAGGAACAGAGATAAGATCAGTTTGACTAGATTGCAAAGCACAGGATAAGGAATAATGTCTGAAGAAGCTAGAAAACTGGGTCAAAGTCAAGTTATATAAAGACTTTAAAAGCTTAACAGAGAAAAATAAAAAAATAAAATAAAAAACCTTAACAGAGGAGTTTGTAGTTTATTTTAGAGACAATAGGGGGGCACTGGGGTTGGTTGAACAGGGAAAAATTACTTTGACATCAGTGTGTAATGGATTGTTGAAATGGATGGGAGTCACTAGGGAAAGAAGGGATGAGGGCTTGAACTATAAAGTGGTAGCTGTGTGAGTGTAGGGAAAAGTTTGAATGCAAGAGGCATTCTAGAAATGACAAGATTTATTAACTGGTTATATGTGTGAAAAGAGAACAAGGATAATTAATGTTGAGATACAGAACTGAGACACTCCTTTGACCAGGAGGAGGGAAAGAAAAATAAATTTAAGGTAAAAGATAAATGACTTCAGTTTTAGGTATGCAGAATTTAAGATGTCTCTAAGACATCAAGTTTGAAATGTCCAATTGACAATTGGTGATATAAAATTGAAGGTTAAGAGAGAGACTAGGATTAGATTAAGAGTCATTTGCATAGAGATGATAGCTAAAGATGTGGGGGAAACAAAATTATGATTATCAGTAAATATTTGATCTGTATGCCTATTTTATATACATACATACCTAGGGTTGTATAAAAATTTCTCAGGAAAAAAGGAATTGTAATTGGAAAAAAATTTAAACTTACATATCAAACATTTACTGATCATAATTCAGTTATTCAACCCACGGTTTAAGAAGTTCTGATCTAGAGCAGAGATATCAAACATGAAACCAATGGGCCCACAACATTCCTGAGTTCCAATACAAACCAGATTAAAATATATTTGGGAAGCAATTAACAAAATACAGGAAAATATAATGTAAATATGTGGGGTTTTTTTTAATTGATACTCTTAAGGATATTTATGTATGGTTTAGTGATTCTTATTTGAATTTTGCACCACTGCTCTAGAATATGATATTTAGCCAGATGGGCAACCTACAAAACTAGTTCATTGGTACATATTTCTTGGATAATCATTTAAGCTATATATCAGTGCCTATATATCAGCTACTGTATTAGATGCTGATGGTGCAAAAACAAAGATGAAAGTCTCTAGTTGGCTACATCTTATCTTTTTAGGCTTATTATATGTTACTTCCCTTTGTGAACACCATTAAACTTGTTCTTTTAGAAGCTGGAGTGGAATGGAAGAGATTCCAGACAGGGTGGTCCATTTAGCTGGATTTTAGAGTACATCTAATAAGTCTAAAAATACAGCCTGGAGATAGGATTTTAAGGGCTTTAAATGCCAAACAGAGGAGAACGAATTTGACGTTTGAAGCAATGGGACCCACTATAGCTTATTGGAGAGGGGAGTTGACGTGGTCAGATCTGTACTTTAGGAACATTGTTTTGGCAGTTGTAGGATCATTGGTTTAGAAAGAGAAGAAACTTGAAGTAGGGATGCTATTGTAGACGCCATTGGAGTGTTCCAGGCAAGAGACAAATTAGGCTTGAATTAAAGTGGTAGACATATGAACTCAGGTTGTAAACCTGAGTGACTGAAAGGATATTTGTGCTTTAGACAAAGATAGGAAAATTCAGATGGGGAAAGGCCATAAAGGGGAAGTGTATTATGTTTAGAAGATGCCTCTAGGTGCCTCTAGGATATCCAGATCAAAAAGTTCAAAAAGCAATTGGTGTCAGATGATCAGCCAGGGCTGGAAATTTGGGAATCATCTATACCAAGGTCATAAGTGAAACTACGCAAATGAATGAATTCACTGAGAGAGAGAAGAGAAAGGGTGAAGGACAGTCTTGATGTATACACAGTGAGTGGTGGTTGATAATACAACAAAGGAGACAATGAAGGAATAGTCAGATGTATTTAAGGAGAGTCAAGAGTTCACCATGCCAAATGATGGGCAGGATGTTCTCAGAAAGAAAAAAATAAACAATCTGGGAAGTCCTTCATGAACAAAGTAAAATATAGTGTATACAAAGTGATAGCAAAGTTCTGGGATGACTACCTGTGGATGACATTGTTATTCTCAGTAGTACAGTCATCCACAACTACTCTGAAGGAACTGATGAAAGATCCTGGCCATACCAAGAGAAGGAACTGATTATGTCTGAATACAAATCAAAGCATTCTATATTTCTCTATCTCTCTCTTAATTTTTAACTTATTTTTTTCTTGAGGGTTTTTATTTTCATTAGGATGGGAAATCTATGTTTTTTTTTGCAGCTAGACTTTTGTGGAAATGTTTTGCATGGCTTCACATGTGGTTTTTTGATTGTAGATAGAGATAAGGGAGAGAACTCAAATCTTAGGAATACATGTAAAAATTGTTTTGAATATAACTGGGGAAAATATTAAATATATATATGTATATATGCATATGCAAAGGTAGTTTTCAAAAAAAGAGGATCCTTTATGAAACGTTCCATTTCACTCTGCCTGCTTAAAAAATGTTTAATAAAATTCTTTGTGTCAATTTCAAAAAAAAAGAGTTTGCCATGCCACAAAATCATAGAGGAAAGAAGGTATGCAAGAAAAATATGGTTGGCATTATAAAATGTTGCAGAGAGGTCAACAAAAGATGAAGACTGAAAAAAGAAAAAATTGTTTTGTCATTGGATTTGATAACTGGAAAGTCATTAGTAACATAGGGGAGCAATTTCATTTGAGTATGAACTGAACTGAAGAACTGGAAGACAGATTAAGAGGCTTGACAAGTAAATGAGAAGAGAGGAAAGTGAGTGGAGGCAAAGAATTTAGACAGTTTTTTTTTTCTGGGAAAGAGAAGGCTAGAAAGACAGTTTGAGGGGATGGCAAGGTCAACTGAAGGATATTTTTAATAATGGAGGATGAAAACTATGTTCGCCTTTGTGCAGATGTTATGCAGAGAACATCCTTAACAAAAGACCAGAAGAGAACCATCTTTCCACCAACCTTAGAGAGAATAAGCAAAGTCAAGGGCAACTATGATCATGGAAAGAAAAGCTATGATAGATTGACTTAAGGTTCTGACCAAGCACCTTCTTGAAGAAAACTTGAATCTACCATGATGAGCTCCTAGCTATTTCCTCTGTTTCATGAAATAACCCAATATATCTCCAGTTTTCCAATACTTTGACCCAAGATAAAGAAAAAACTATTGCTGGATATGGCTACCTTGAGTATTAAACCAGATTCTAAACCCTCCCCAGATGACATTAGGGTTAAGAAATATGCCAAATTATACTTGAAGGAAGAATTAGAGATGAACAAAATTCAGAGATAATAAAATGACAGGATGAAATGTGGGTCACAATATTCACAATGCCATGATACCCCAAGTGGGCACACTCTCTGCCAAGGGCTTATAACTAGAAATAAACAGTCACCCTTGAAACAAAGAGAGATGAAGTCTCTTGACTAGGGAGGTATCCATCTCTGACCTTTTTTGCAATCCAGAAGGCGAAGGAAAGGAAAGGCTGAGGTGATGGAATATCAATTGCCCTTCTCTGATGGGATGGTCTTTTGGATTTATAAATTTTCTCCTTAGGTTACTTCTGATTTGATCAGTTTTCTGGAACTTGAAGGAGGCTTACCTGAACCAGGTCCCCAGACTCCAAATACAATTCCACGCTGTTTCTCTATTTATTTATGATTGGTGGGAGGTTTGAATGGTACTGATCAACCTTATAGTTAACTTAGAGATGAATATGACTGAATAAGCTGTAGATACCTATATATTTAGCTATCTGTAGCAATCTGTATATTTTTTCAGTTCAATTAAATAAATACTGAGTACCTACTAAGTTCAAGACTCTAGTGGTTAAGTGCTAGAGTTGGAGCCAGGAAGACCTGTATTCAAATCTAGCCTTCTACTCTCCCTTGCTAAATGACCATGGGGAAGCCTCTGAAATTCAGGCAATTCTACAAGACTTCTTTATGAGTTATATATTTAGAGTTTGCATGACAGCAAAATTATAGGTTCTTGACAAATTGATGCATATTTAAGGCACTAGGCTACTGCAGTAGCATTCTTCCTATTTCAATACTTAACACCAGGCAGCCATCTGGTCATAATTCCAAGTATAGTGTGTGTGTCTCCATAGTTACTCTTCAAACTTATGTTGCTATAGTGATAATTCCATGTTTTTCACAGAATTTGATATTAAAGACTTTCCATCGAATCTCAAATAAATGCTGACAAGATTTTCCAAATCCAGTTTTTCATAACTGGAATCTGAGCCCCTGAATTTATCTACTTTGAATGAACAGAACATGGAAGAAAGAAAGGAAAGGTGATAAGATCTTATATTCAATGAGGATCCCTCTATGTCCCATCTTCTATCTTTTTTCTCCTCTACAGAAAAAATTTAAATGTTTTCAGAATGGTTCTAGGGCTTCAGGCAAAAGAGAATTCAGCCAACATGGAGTAATGGGGTTTAGCTGGGAAAAAATGCCTGATTCCAAGCCAACAATTAGGGGTCAAATCTATGTGTATGTGTATGAAAAAAAAATATATATATATATATATATATACTATACATATATATTACATATATATTTGTATATGTGTGTATATACTCACATATATACATGTGTATTTATAAATATATGTGTGTATACATATATGCTTGTGTATACATATACACATTGTGTATACATAAAATATTACAAATATACTTATATATCATTGAGCTGAGAGCAAGTCAGGTGCTACTAATCCTAAGAGAGAAGCAGAATTCAGACACAGTACCTGACACTGTCCAATATAAAAACAAAGTAGACCATTGAAAGGTAGAATCTAAGTTCCAAGGACATATGTTTGTTTCAAAGTTCAGACTTTTTAGTTCTAGCACTAGTATTAACTTGAAATGTGATTTTTAGATTATCCACTGATTTATTTCTATATCTGTAAAATACAGATAATAATGCTTGCCATGTATTATTCTTTATGAGTGTTTTGATATTCAACCAAAGCTAATGCACTAAAATGTGGTATACTTGCAACTTTTATTAATAATAGCTGGCTTTTATATAGTGATTTACAATTTATAAAAGCACTTTAAGATATTATTTTATCCTCACAATTACCCTGGGAGGAAAATACTATTATGATCCCTGTTTTATAGATGAGGAAACTGAGGCAGACAGGGTTAAATGACTTTTCCAGGTTCATAAAACAGGTATCTGAAGCTGCATTTAAACTCTGGTTTTCTTGGTTTCAGAATCAATGTCGTATGCACTATTGTGTCATCTTGAGATATCCCTTTTCAAAAGTGGACTATGATTCTCTTTGCCCCACTAGCTTTCCCTCACTCACAAGCCTCCATCTCTTGACTGTCTAGAAGGGATCCCAGGTATTTGGGATGTTTTCCTTCCAACTTTATTCAAAGCATGGCCAAGGTGACACCTTTTAATGATTCTTTTAATTATTCTCTGAAATTATCATTGAGTTCTAAATTTAGAGCTGGAAGGGACCTTACAAAGTCACCTTGTCCAACCTCTCATTTTGCAAATAAGGAAAATGAAATTCAGGGTTCTACTCACAGTTACTCAGATAGAAAGTGGCAGGGCTTAAATTTAAGGCAATGTCTCCCAATTTAAGGCAGTTACCAGCATGGTGAGATTAGATTGGTGATTAGATTTTAATATAAACATAATTATTAACATAATATAATAATCATAAAAATTATTTATTAAAAGGAGGAAAACATGAGTTTTGAAGGGAGTCTTTTAAAAACAAGTTTTAAAACAATACAAAAATGAAGTAGAGCAATTTAAGTAGAATTTAATTTAATTTTAATATAATAAATTCAGCCAAAAAATTTCAAAGCTAATCAAATTCTATCTAAAAGACTTTTTGTGATGTTTCTTTACTTATTATATACATCATATACATTACATGTATAATAAAACAATGATGGGGTATGCCACAAAATGATACAGTATAAGGGTAACTTCCCTGAAAGGGCCACCAAAATGATCGTGCAAAGGGGATTGAACCCAAAAGTATACTGGGTTTCTGGGCCAGTAGCACAAAATATCCCAAAAGAATTTGTCAGCTTATACTCTCTACAAATCAGGAGACAAAGATTTTATTATTACCCCATTGACTAACGGGGTTAAGATCCAAAAAGGGAATTTTAATAATTAACAAAGGGAAAGACTAGGGTTGCTAAGTTCCCTAACAGAACTCACAATTAACCAGGGTAAAGATGCCTGTAAGCAGGTTTAAAAGGAGTTAACTATCACAAGGAGAATGCCATAAGATAGGCTAAATTCTTTTTTTAAAAAAAATGAGGTTAGCTGGGGATTACAGCACTGATTTATGGGCCAACAAATTAACAGGGGATTAGGGTTTTATAGGAGAAAAATAACGTGGGGGTGAGGTTGACATCATAACTTGGCTTTCTGATTGGATACAGTAACTATAGGATTTGTCAATACAAGGAATTGAACAAGTAATTCAACTTGGGCCTATTGCAATAAAAGTCTTTGTAGGATAATAAAAGGATAACAAAATCAGGGAGGTGATGCTATGACATGCAAGCTAATTGGATTTAAGTGAGGGAAGGCTGTGCAAGGTCATCTGTCTCACCAAAATCAAAAGGACCCCTTAAAGAGATAATCATATCAGTGCTCTTCTCTGCTTGATTCAGGAGTAATGTGGCTTCCAGATTATTTATAGTAATTCAGGCTCTCTCTGTCAAGGCCCACCTAGCTACCAAGAACCCCATCAACAGTATTTTTAAAAAAATATATTAACATGTAAAATAATGTTAAAATAACTAATCTCTTTATTTTACTGAACATACTGGGAATTCAGCTCAATTAATAAGTCTGAGTTCATTTGCTTCAGTTATACTAATAAGAGATTTCTTCAGCCATTGAGCCAGATTGGTCAGATGTTCTACAGGGATGAGATATTTCCATTACTTGCTTCATCAAGCAGTAGTATATTGCTTCTTCACTTCCTACAAAACCCTTTGGTATTTTCACGAGTATTGTCATCAATACGCCTACAAAAGGACTAATTTGCATCACGTAATATACAAAAGCAACTGGATTTTTCAACACAGTTTAGCAAGCCTCAAAGCAAACTGACAAAGAAGTCCTAGTTATTCCTAGCAGTGCAAATCACAGAGAGGGACACAAGAAATATTATAATCTCCTCTGCAAAATGACCCTTGCCACAGAAATAACTTGACTAAAGCAGCCTTCACCTTTGTTACTGCGGACAGGTACAGAAGGTAGAAACATTTTGGCTCTTTCATGCAGTTTTGCATGAAATGACAGTGTTAGAAGGCATCTCAAGGCCTATTTTGTCCAAGGAATAGCAAAGAACTGCACACAAAGTAGGTGCCTCTTGATTAAAAAGTAAAATGGAATATTGTTTCCTCTAAGAAACAATAAAAATGAAGAACACAGTGAAGTCTATAAAAACTTACATGAACTGATGCAAGGTAAAGCAAGCAGAACCAAGAAAACAGTATAAACAACAAAAGCAACAATGTAAATTTTTGCAAGACAGGAATGTGGAGAGGGGTAAAGATTGTGAAATCAAATGCTACATAAAATTTGTTTTAGAAGAGATAGGAGAATGCACCTCCTTGGTTTGTAGAGTGGAGAACTATAAATGTTGAATATTTAATGCATCATTACTCATTTGATGCACTGTACAATTTTTATTGAATAATTTTTTTCTTTTTAAAAATTCTTTATTATAAAGAATGGCTCTATAGTAGAAATAGAGGGATATTTATACTATACAGTTTAATTCACATTCAATCTCATACTATCTAGGTTTTCTTAGGAGTCATGTTGCTTAATACATCTACTAAATTTGAGGTGTTTGGACCCTGCCAAATCATGCATAGTTTTCAAATAGCCATAATGAGTTTGAATCACATATGGAATTAGCAAGTAGGCTTCTCTCATAATTTTGTATATCAAGTCATGTTTTTGGTCAAATACTAAGCTGCACATAAGGATCCCTGTAAGCTATACATTAGCTTAGTTTTTAAATTTAGCCAAAATCAGATTAAAATATAATATAATTGGGAAATATTTAATCAACTGAAAAAATACAAATTCCTCTATTCCCAATCTCATCACCCTAATCTCTGTTGCATGAAATTTGGAAATTAACTTGGGAATCAGTTCCTTGTACTAAGTGAGGTACTGTAAACACAAACAGCACACAACCCCTATGAAGATACAACAGAAACCTAAGAAACAGAACCAAGTGCTGAATCATTTCCACAGGGACCAGGGATTGTTCCAGGGATTCAGAACCAATCCATACATTTATGGATGTGTTTGAAGTTGTTAGGAACCCAGGTATAGCAGTCCTGTTCTACAAGTACATACCTCATCTCTTCCTGCCAAGAAATTCAGAGTTAGCCTGTTTTATAAGCTTACAGTCCTAAGTTCATGGACTCCAATATCTGGCTTCTTCACTACACCTATGGTTTCATTAAAAAATATAAAAATCTGTTTGATTTATTCAGGAGCACCAAATGGTTTCCAGTCCCATGCACAAGCAATATGACGGAAAAGACATATTCAAGCTCTCTCACTGTAGAAACTTGGATGGCTGCAAGCTTATTTTGCCAGTACAAAATCATAGGCAGGAATCCCAATCTACACTTATCTGTCTAATTTAAGAGGAGGCAATAATATGCTTTTTGGTTGCACAGGAAAAATACTCTGTGGGGCTATCCTAAAAAAGAACCACTACCAGCACAAAATAAAAATAAAAATAAAAACCTGCTCATATGTGCTTGCTCCCCTGACTTAAACACAATCCTTTCCTTTTTGAATAGTCATATTTTATCTCAGGAATAGGGTATAATTATATCCCATGAGCCATTCTACTGTCTGACCTAGTGTCCCATTTTGCTCATAACAGAACTGGTAGCCTGACAACGTGTCATAAGGTTAATTAAGGAGGGCAAGAATTGTGAAATGTTGATGATCTTTTCCCAATTAAAAGTGAATTAGTAGGTAACAGGTCCATAATTCTACATAGGAGCAATATAACAAGCAAAGTTTACAGGAGGTGAATAAAGAAACCCAATACAGAATTGGCTTTAGGGTTGTCAGATCCCTTGATAGTATCCATTATCTATAGGGATTTGGCAAGTACTTCAAAAGGAAAGGACATGATTATGATGATATCAAGACTGTCCTTTCAAAAACCTAGACTGATCTGATATAAGACATATCAAGGAAAAATTCTCTTAGGTTTATTTGATTCCAGTCATAAATAATATTTAACAGTTAGTTTTGTAGCAAAATCCCACATTTATTCACAGGATATCAAAAGCCAGGCTCAGAATTAGGTTGGAAAATTTCCTATTCAGAAAAGAAATAGCATAATGGAAAACTGAGCCAAAGGAGTCTTACCTTTGCCACACAAACTCACCTCCTCAATTTTTCCCAGAGACAAATATCCAACTGTTGCAATTCTTGGGTAACACTCTATTTGGGCAGTAAATGGCATTTCTCATGGATGGTGGACTATTGACTTAAGAGAAATTTAGATAATTTTACATAAAATCAAATTCAGAACAATATCAAATTACAGCCTCATGTGAAATTGCTTCAAATAGCAAATTTACACTAATAGTAGTATAGGATAAAAGTTATGATGTTTTCTCACTTTGCAAGAATTATTAACAATGAACACATATAAGAACATCTCATTAATTTCTTTTTAATATAAGAATAACTACATTTTGGAGTTTCACATATACAGTGAATACATGATTGTTATTATTGTTTAGTCATTTCCAGTCATGTCTGTTGGAATCTTTACAAATTGTTAAATCATTAGAGTTGATAGAGACAATAATTATCTAATTTAGCATGGTTCAGTATCATTGATCTGATCTTACAAGGAGATGTTTTGGGCCAGAACCTGAAACAAGGTACTAAGTAGAACTAATAGAAACAATGCTTGTGTTCACACCTTTAGAGAGCTCATATAAGCAAGAAGTATTTAAGTACTCATTGGCGTTCACAAGTATGAGAGATTCACAAAGTAAACTTTGTAACTTTGTGAATTCACACCTCCCCTGAAGCTCTTAGAGCCAGAGAACACTCTGGGAGAAATCCCACAATACATTTCTCGAAGAAGGAGCATAATAAATAGGGTTTCAGTGAGCCCAGTCAGAGAGTTCAGCTGAATCAGATTGGAGAGAAGCACGCTGGGACAGACACAGATCACTCTGGGAGATTGAGAGCCAGAAGCCCTCTCTCAGAGGCAAAAGAGATTCATTCCATTTTCCACTTGGCTGGCTGGAGGCTGAAGAAAGCAGAGGCAGAAGCAAAGGATAAAGCTTCAAGAGCTCTTAGAACCAAGCAGAGAGATAGGCCTGAACTAATCGGGCTATTCTGGAAGGAGAAAATAAATGTTTGCATTTTTATCACCTGGCTGCGTTTTGAGGTGATTATTACTTTCAACTGCAAGTAAGGCTGCCTCCAGAAAACCTCCCCAAGAAACCTGTTCCCAGAGACAACCATTATTATTCTAAAGAAGAAGATCATCACACATGTCTTACTCTTCGTAACTACATTTGAAGTTTTCTTGGCAAAGCTACTGGAGTGATTTGCTGTTTCTTTCTCTAGCTCATTTTATAGGGTTAAGTGATTTACATAGCTAGTAAGTAATCTGAAGCCAATTTTGAATTCAAGTCTTCCTGAATCCCATAACCCTCTGTAAGACCTACATGCCCCTACATAATAGATGACTTAAAGCCCCAGAAAAATGCTGACTACAGCAAACCTCCAATTTTGTACTGTCAGTTAATGCCTAAGACAAAAGGAATCTTTGAATCTACGGTCTATTGTTTTAAAAAGGTGGCTCAAAGATATAATGTTAGTATTTAGAATTTTACAACAGTGGTAGATAGGATTGACAAGATTTTATGATTCCGTCCAAGTAAAAAGTCCCAAGGCATTTCACAGATAAAGATAATTTAAGAGGTATTTTCTGCTTTTTCTTCCCACAGTAAGTTATCTATGTTCTCCATTATCAAAGTAAATTATTTCCAGTTAAATATTTAAGTTTTTAACAATTTGACCACATTTTTAATAGTCTAATTTTCAATTTAACAGCATCTAGGAGAAAAAAAATCCTTTTCTAACAGAATTTCTGATACAGGTGTGTAGTTCCATATAGCTAGGAAACCCTAAATGGAGTCACAAAGAATCAGACATGATTGAAAAATGACTGAACAACAACAGTGGCTAAATTCTGTACAATTTTATGTTCATTAATTTGTTCAGTGTTCAATAATTGCTTAGTAAGAGCTTACTCTATTCAGGGTAGACCTATTTAGCCAAAAAAGTACCAGAAAGGTGTCAGGATAGATGCATGCTTCTCTAGACTGCTCCATGGAAAAGAGGGAAAAAATATAAAAGACAAAAGTTTTGTGAAATGTAAATCTTAACTCAGGATTTAAGCCTTTCTTATGGTCCCTTCTGACAATCTAAGTAAGAATTTCCAGTTTTAGTATGCAAGCTCTTGCTTCCATCTTGAAGTTTCAGAATCCAGCATATAATGACTTCCTATAGAGCCCCTACTACTGAACAGATAAAGGACCCTTGTGTTCAAAGAAAAACTCCTTGCCCAGGTCTTGGGGACATCCCATGGCACCCCACCACCATTTTCCCACAGCAATTGGTTGTCTGTCAATACCAAGACAGCAGTTACTCCAAGGTTTCCCAATGTGTGCTCAAATTCAATGGCCCCAGCATTCCCAAGCAGTTACCAAACTAAACTTGGGTTCCCTTCACTTGAAAAAGTAGAAAATATCACTTCCATGCTATTAAAATCTTTGCTGGCATTCAGATTTGAAGAGTTTTGAATTATGCATTGTGTTATTTTTATATTCATGTTTACATTGAGATGCTTGTTCAGGGAAGAAAAAATTAACATATTTTGTTCATATCCTTTCCCTAAGAACCCTCAGTAGCATGAAAGAAAGAAAGCAGATCACCAGGGCATTATTGGTAGATTGAGTGAAGAGAGGAAAGAAACTGGGGGAAGTGGTGAGTTTGGTAGAAAATACTGGCTTTCTGTTTGTAGTGGTTAGAAGCTGGAAAATGAAAGGATGCCCATCAATTGGAGAATGGTTGAGTAAATTGTGGTATATGAATGTTATGGATATTATTGTTCTGTAAGGAATGACCAGCAGGATGAATACAGAGAGGACTGGCGAGACTTACATGAACTGATGCTAAGTGAAACGAGCAGAACCAGGAGATCATTATATACCTCAACAACGATACTGTTTGAGGATATATTCTGATGGAAGTGGATTTCTTCGATAAAGAGAATTAATTCAGATCAAAGATGGACAGAAGCAGCTACACCCAAAGAAAGAACATTGGGAAATGAATATAAACTGCTTGCATTTTTGTTTTTCTTCCCGGGTTATTTCTACCTTCTGAATTCAATTCTCCCTGTGCAACAAGAAAACTGTTCGGTTCTGCACACATATATTGTATCTAGGATATACTGTAACCTATTCAACATGTAAAGGATTGCTTGCCATCTAGGGGAGGGGGTGGAGGGAGGGAGGGGAAAAATTGGAACAGAAGTGAATGCAAGGGATAATGCTGTAAAAAAAAATTACCCTGGCATGGGTTCTATCAATAAAAAGTTATTAAAAAAAAAAAAGAAGAAGCATATTGCTTACCTCCTGAGGAGAGGAGCAAAACCCAGAGTACAGAATGATGTATATACACATTGTCTCTCTCTCTCTATGTATGTGTGTGTATATATATATCATATATATGTATATGTATGTTATGTATATGTGGCATGTATATATATATGTATATATACACACATACATAGAAATATATGTATAATGTATATACAACTATACATGTGTGTATGTATATTTTTTTCTGTAAATGGTCATTGTGGAAATTTGTTGATTTGATTATACATGTTTAAAATAGGGATTTAGTTTTTCTCTTATTCTTAAGGAGAGAAAAGAAGGAAATGGAAGTTTCGTTAATTAAAAAATAAAATTTAATAATAATAATAATAAAAAAAGAAAATATTGGCTTTGGGGTAAAAGCACTTGAGCCTAAGTTCTGCCTCTATTGCTTATTACCTGTAAGATCTTGGGAAAGTTCTTTCATCTCCCCAACATTCAATTTTCTCACTTGAAAAATAAAGGTATTAGCCTATTAATGCTTTGGACTATGTATTCCCAAGAAAGCGGAACTATCTAGTGCCCATGAGAACAATCATGGGGAAACCCTAGGGAATATATTACATGCTGTTGAAAGGAAAAACATAATTCAAATAATTACTCTGTGATTTAGGCTCAAGTCTGCTAGAAAGAATTTTACTGAATTTAATTGAATGTTAACATTTACATTAATCTATATGTAAAGGGGCAGTTAGATGGCTCAGTGGAGCCCTGGAGTCAGGAGTCACCATTCTCAGTTATTTCACACAGTGTGACCCTGGGCAAGTCACCTAACCCCAACTGCCTCACGGGGGGGGGGGGGGGGGGGGGGGGGGGAAGAAAAAAGGAAAAAAAAAAAAAGAAATCTATATGCAAATCATTTCTAAATTGGAGAGAGAGGTGTTCAAACTCTCATAGTTTTTCATAGCTTCTGACATAACTCTTTGCTCCAAGAAGACTTAAATCGACATTTATAAGAATCTTTAACAAAAAAAAAATCATAGTACACAAAACTATAGATTGGGCTTAACAGTCCAGAACTACTCAGTTCCTTCACCTTGAGCATTCCCCTCCAAGAACTAAAAGGAGTTCCTTCCTGTAATCAATATTCTAACACTGAATTTCAAAGAGAAGATCTGATCGCCAGGTAGGTCTTGACTCCAGTACTTCAGGGGGTGAGGAAGGGATCTTGTCTAAATAGGAGTTAAGTTTGGTTAACGCACCTTTACACCTTTTGAAAAGAAGATGTTCTTCCCATTTTCTTAAAGCGAAAGGTCTAAAGGCTGGGGAAGTATTATTTGTAAAATATTTCTAAAGAAACCAAAAAAAGTTTGGTGTTTTAATATACTCACACAATAGGAAAATACTCATTTTGACTTAAAATTCACTTTTGCTTTGGAAAGGTTTCATCAAAGCATTCTGAATCAAAACTTAGATATAAGAGAAACCAAAGTTTGAGCCCATCCTAAACACTTTCTGATTCTTAGCTGGGGACCATAATATCTAGGAACCTAGTGGCACACAAATACAATAATGCTTCTAGTACATGTCTCACAGGGTTGGGAAGAGAATCAAATGAGATAATATATGTAAAGAATTTCACAACCTTTAGAAGCCCCACATAAGCAAGTGCCAGCTACTAGAATACTTTTCCTCTCCTAACCCCGTCACTACTGAACTACCTAGACATCTGCACCCATTTTTGCAGTTATGTCACCTAGGAGCAAAGCTTGTATTCACTTAACTTGATAGCTCTGTGACATAGTACATAAGTGCTAGGACTAGAGTCAAGAAGATCTGAGTTCAAATCCAGAATCAGATATTACTTATTACCTGTGTGACCCTGGGCAAGGAAGTCACTTGATTCTTGTTAATCTCCATTTCCTCAACTGTAAAATGGGGCTTCTACTTTTCAGGGAGTATCAAATGAGATAACAGTGTCTGGTATATCATAGGTGATATGTAAATTCTCACTCTTATTAATATTTAATATTACCTGCCAGGATTCTTCTGAGAGGTGCCTATTTGCTTTCTGCTCTTTCTGATTATCAAATTTTCTACTGTGGTAGCAATTCTTTCAGAGGGAAGCCAGCCAAATTGGAGGGGGCTGTCACTTGAATATGCCTATTGATTCTCCTGACCTAGAGATAAAAGTTTATAAAGCACAATAAAAAAAAAGAGGGAAAAAACAGTGACAAAGGGAGATTTTTTTTCCCTGGCTGCTTTGCTTTATTAGTTATAAAATTATCCAACTAGAAATATGTGGAAACTTTTTTCTCCCATTATTGTTAGAACATTCCTCATTGTGGTATGCTGATGAACCTGGCTTCTTGATCTGGCCAGTTCTGTCCACTTCTTCCAACGTTATTTATAGGGACCAAGGGAAAGACTTTATATAGAAGGATCAAACCCACTAAGTTTGGAAGCTTATTACTGGGTCAGACACAGAGTAATAATGCATTTTTCCCTCATATCCACAACTCCTGAGTTGTAATTTTGAAAGACTGTTTACAAAGTCCTAAAGAAATTGCAAATTGTTGGTAGAAACAGTACTCAAACTGATGACATGATGGATTCCTAAAGTACTGACATGCTGTAATTAGAGGCACCAAGATGGAAAAGCTATGGATAGAGTGCCAGAATTAGAAAGACCTGAATTCAGTTCTAATCCACTTAATAGCTTTGTGACCCTGGGACAAGGGATTTTACCTATCTAGATCTCAATTTCCTTACCTGTAAAAAGGCCATAATGAAAATCAAATAAGAATACATCAGGTGCTCTGCAATATCAGGTGTTCTGAATATATGAACTCTAGCTATTATTAGTAGTCATAAAATAATAGCTCACATTTCAATTGTTCCCTTCAACAGTGATTTCTTCACAACAGTGCTGGAAGATAGGGTTAGAGCAAGTATTTTTACCCCCACTTTTGTAGATCAGAAATCTGAACGAAGTTCAGAGAGGATTAATATCTTAAACACAAACAAGGAGTTTAATAGGGGGCAATCATGATTCAACTCAATTCTCCTGATTCCAAGTCTGATGCTGAACTTTGGGGATGAGAGGAACAGGATCTAGAAGGCATACTAGGGAGATCAACATTTGCCTGGCCAGTATTCAGAGGGACACAGGTGGGATAGATAATCTCATTAAAGCCCTAAAAGGAAACTCCCACCAATGGGCACAAGAGCTGATGGGAGAAGAAAGTTAGATTGTTACTAACAGGGAAAAAAAATCAGGCTCCTGGCAGCGAGGTAAGGACTATTCCCTATAGACCCAAACTTTGAAAAAAAAATCATTAGGTAGCACTTCTTATTTTTAATAAGATGTCGAAACTAGAAGAGATGCTAGAGATTAGTATAATTCCCTTATTTTATATATATGAAAACTGATAGTTGACTTGCCTAAGATTAAACCTGTGTGACTTGGGCGGGTAGGTCCCTTAAGAACTGTGAGCCTTATTCTTATCTGTAAAATGGGGACACTGACAGAACTGAAAACATTAAAGTGTTACAAAGATGCATGCTGTTATAATTTTATTGTATTAAACATTTTGCCTACTGTATCTAGATGATTGATAGAAGATTCACCTACTTAATCACTATTGCTTTCTACGTTGTTACTTGTCTAATTAGGTCCTGGATTACCCCTCTCCCACACACTTTTTAGTTTTCTTTTGTATGTTTCTTATTAAATTGTAACCTCTTTGAGGGCAGGGACTGTCTCTTATTTGTATTTCTAGCACTTAGCACAATGTAGATGCTTAGTAAGAATTTAAAGATGCCCTGTCTTCTTTCTTTCTAAACAGAACTAATTTCCAAAATGACTCCTCCGAAAAGGGACATAAACACAAGTGACCAAAAAGATCAAAAACCTAAGGAAGAAGAGGACTTGGAACACTTCTCAAAAGGTAAAGGAGACAGGTCCCATCTTCCTTCTATCCTTGTTCTCCAGCATACCCTCTTGTCAATATTTTCTCTGTTCCATTCCCCCATTTTTCAGTTTCCTTTTGAATGTTTTCTCTCATTAGATTATAAACTCCTTGAAGGCAGGTACTATTTTTTTTATATATATATGTCGATCACTTAGTACAGTCTAGGTACTTAATAAATATTCAGTGGTACTCTGTCGTCTTCTTACAAACAGAACTAATGTCCAAGACAGCTACCCCTCCAAAAAGAACCATAAGCACAAGTGACCAGGAACACCAAAAAGCCAAGGAAGAAGAGAACTTGGCAGCCTCCTCAAAAGGTAAAGGAGAAGGGAAACTTCTTGAGAGGGACTATTTCCTTTGCTTATTTGTATCCCTAGCACTGAGCACAATATATTAATACATGTTAATATTCAATGCTGCCCTGTCTTCTTCTACAAACAGAACTACTGATGTCCAAGACGGCTACCCCTCCAAAAAGAACCATAAGCACAAATGACCAGAAATGCCAAAAACACAAGAAAGAAAAGGACTTGGCAGCCTCCTCAAAAGGTAAAGGAGAGGGCAAATTTCTTGAGAGTAGAGATTCTTTCCTTTGCTTATTTGTATCCCTAGCACTGAGCACAATATATTAATACATGTTAATATTCAATGCTGCCCTGTCTTCTTCTACAAACAGAACTACTGATGTCCAAGACAGCTACCCTTCCAAAAAGAACCATAAGCACGAGTGACCAGAAACGCCAAAAACGTAAGAAAGAAAAGGACTTGGAAGCCTCCTCAAAAGGTAAAGGAGAGGGCAAATTTCTTGAGAGTAGGGATTCTTTCCTTTGCTTATTTGTATCCCTAGCACTGAGCACAATATATTAATACATGTTAATATTCAATGCTGCCCTGTCTTCTTCTACAAACAGAACTACTGATGTCCAAGACAGCTACCCCTCCAAAAAGAACCATAAGCACAAGTGACCAGGAACACCAAAAAGCCAAGGAAGAAGAGAACTTGGAAGCCTCCTCAAAAGGTAAAGGAGAAGGGAAACTTCTTGAGAGTCGGGACTATTTCCTTTGCTTATTTGTATCCCTAGCACTGAGCACAATATATTAATCCATGTTAATATTCAATGGTACCCTGTCTTCTTCTACAAACAGAACTACTGATGTCCAAGACGGCTACCCCTCCAAAAAGAACCATAAGCACAAGTAACCAGGAACACCAAAAAGCCAAGGAAGAAGAGAACTTGGAAGCCTCCTCAAAAGGTAAAGGAGAAGGGAAACTTCTTGAGAGTCGGGACTATTTCCTTTGCTTATTTGTATCCCTAGCACTGAGCACAATATTTTAATCCATGTTAATATTCAATGCTGCCCTGTCTTCTTCTACAAACAGAACTACTGATGTCCAAGACGGCTACCACTCCAAAAAGAACCATAAGCACAAGTGACCAGAAACGCCAAAAACATAAGAAAGAAAAGGACTTGGAAGACTCCTCAAAAGGTAAAGGAGAGGGCAAATTTCTTGAGAGTAGGGATTCTTTCCTTTGCTTATTTGTATCCCTAGCACTGAGCACAATATATTAACAAATGTTAATATTCAATGCTGCCCTGTCTTCTTCTACAAATAGAACTACTGATGTCCAAGACGGCTACCCCTCCAAAAAGAACCATAAGCATGAGTGACCAGGAATACCAAAAATGTAAGAAAGAAGAGGACTTGGAAGCCTCCTCAAAAGGTAAAGGAGAAGGCAAACTTCTTGAGAGTAGGGACTCTTTCCTTTGCTTAATTGTATCCCTAGCACTGAGCACAATATATTAATCCATGTTAATATTCAATGCTGCCCTGTCTTCTTCTACAAACAGAACTAATGTCCAAGACAGCTACCCTTCCAAAAAGAACCATAAACCCAAGTGACCAGGAACACCAAAAAGCCAAGGAAGAAGAGAACTTGGAAGCCTCCTCAAAAGGTAAAGGAGAAGGCAAACTTCGAGAGTAGGAACTCTTTCCTTTACTTATTTGTATCCCTAGCATTGAGCACAATGGTGCCCTGTCTTCTTCTACAAACAGAACTAGTAATGTTTAAGATGGCTACTTCTCCAGAAAGAACCATGAAGCCAAGTGACCAGGAACACCAAAAAGCCAAGGAAGAAGTGAACTTGGAAGCTTTCTCAAAAGGTAAAGGAGAGGGCAAACTTCTTGAGAATAGGGACTCTTTCCTTTGCTTATTTGTATCCCTAGCACTGAGCACAATATATTAATACCTGTTAATATTCAATGCTGCCCTGTCTTCTTCTACAAACAGAATTACTGATGTCCAAGATGGCTACTCCTCCAAAAAAAACCATAAGCACAAGTGACCAGGAACACCAAAAAGCCAAGGAAGAAAAGGACTTGGAAGCCTCCTCAAAAGGTAAAGGAGAAGGCAAACTTCAAGAGTAGGAACTCTTTCCTTTATTTATTTGTGTCCCTAGCATTGAGCACAGTATATTAATAAATGTTAATATTCAATGGTACCCTGTCTTCTTCTACAAACAGAATTGCTGATGTCCAAGACGGCTACCACTCCAAAAAGAACCATAAGCACAAGTGACCAGAAACGCCAAAAACGTAAGAAAGAAAAGGACTTGGAAGACTCCTCAAAAGGTAAAGGAGAGGGCAAATTTCTTGAGAGTAGGGATTCTTTCCTTTGCTTATTTGTATCCCTAGCACTGAGCACAATATATTAACAAATGTTAATATTCAATGCTGCCCTGTCTTCTTCTACAAATAGAACTACTGATGTCCAAGACGGCTACCCCTCCAAAAAGAACCATAAGCATGAGTGACCAGGAATACCAAAAATGTAAGAAAGAAGAGGACTTGGAAGCCTCCTCAAAAGGTAAAGGAGAAGGCAAACTTCTTGAGAGTAGGGACTATTTCCTTTGCTTATTTGTATCCCTAGCACTGAGCACAATATATTAATCCATGTTAATATTCAATGGTACCCTGTCTTCTTCTACAAACAGAACTACTGATGTCCAAGACCGCTACCCCTCCAAAAAGAACCATAAGCACAAGTAACCAGGAACACCAAAAAGCCAAGGAAGAAGAGAACTTGGAAGCCTCCTCAAAAGGTAAAGGAGAAGGCAAACTTCGAGAGTAGGGACTCTTTCCTTTACTTATTTGTATCCCTAGCATTGAGCACAATGGTGCCCTGTCTTCTTCTACAAACAGAACTAGTAATGTTTAAGATGGCTACTTCTCCAGAAAGAACCATGAAGCCAAGTGACCAGGAACACCAAAAAGCCAAGGAAGAAGAGGACTTGGAAGCCTCCTCAAAAGGTAAAGGAGAAGGCAAACTTCAAGAGTAGGAACTCTTTCCTTTATTTATTTGTGTCCCTAGCATTGAGCACAGTATATTAATAAATGTTAATATTCAATGGTACCCTGTCTTCTTCTACAAATAGAATTACTGATGTCCAAGATGGCTACTCCTCCAAAAAAAACCATAAGCACAAGTGACCAGGAACACCAAAAAGCCAAGGAAGAAAAGGACTTGGAAGCCTCCTCAAAAGGTAAAGGAGAAGGCAAACTTCAAGAGTAGGAACTCTTTCCTTTATTTATTTGTGTCCCTAGTATTGAGCACAGTATATTAATAAATGTTAATATTCAATGGTACCCTGTCTTCTTCTACAAACAGAATTGCTGATGTCCAAGATGGCTACTCCTCCAAAAAAAACCATAAGCACAAGTGACCAGGAACACCAAAAAGCCAAGGAAGAAAAGGACTTGGAAGCCTCCTCAAAAGGTAAAGGAGAAGGCAAACTTCAAGAGTAGGAACTCTTTCCTTTATTTATTTGTGTCACTAGCATTGAGCACAGTATATTAATAAATGTTAATATTCAATGGTACCCTGTCTTCTTCTACAAACAGAATTGCTGATGTCCAAGATGGCTACTCCTCCAAAAAAAACCATAAGCACAAGTGACCAGGAACACCAAAAAGCCAAGGAAGAAAAGGACTTGGAAGCCTCCTCAAAAGGTAAAGGAGAAGGCAAACTTCAAGAGTAGGAACTCTTTCCTTTATTTATTTGTGTCCCTAGCATTGAGCACAGTATATTAATAAATGTTAATATTCAATGGTACCCTGTCTTTTTCTACAAACAGAATTACTGATGTCCAAGATGGCTACTCCTCCAAAAAAAACCATAAGCACAAGTGACCAGGAACACCAAAAAGCCAAGGAAGAAAAGGACTTGGAAGCTTCCTCAAAAGGTAAAGGAGAAGGCAAACTTCAAGAGTAGGAACTCTTTCCTTTACTTATTTGTATCCCTAGCATTGAGCACAATGGTGCCCTGTCTTCTTCTACAAACAGAACTAGTAATGTTTAAGATGGCTACTTCTCCAGAAAGAACCATGAAGCCAAGTGACCAGGAACACCAAAAAGCCAAGGAAGAAGTGAACTTGGAAGCTTTCTCAAAAGGTAAAGGAGAGGGCAAACTTCTTGAGAATAGGGACTCTTTCCTTTGCTTATTTGTATCCCTAGCACTGAGCACAATATATTAATACCTGTTAATATTCAATGCTGCCCTGTCTTCTTCTACAAACAGAATTACTGATGTCCAAGATGGCTACTCCTCCAAAAAAAACCATAAGCACAAGTGACCAGGAACACCAAAAAGCCAAGGAAGAAAAGGACTTGGAAGCCTCCTCAAAAGGTAAAGGAGAAGGCAAACTTCAAGAGTAGGAACTCTTGCCTTTATTTATTTGTGTCCCTAGCATTGAGCACAGTATATTAATAAATGTTAATATTCAATGGTATCCTGTCTTCTTCTACAAACAGAATTGCTGATGTCCAAGACGGCTACCACTCCAAAAAGAACCATAAGCACAAGTGACCAGAAACGCCAAAAACGTAAGAAAGAAAAGGACTTGGAAGACTCCTCAAAAGGTAAAGGAGAGGGCAAATTTCTTGAGAGTAGGGATTCTTTCCTTTGCTTATTTGTATCCCTAGCACTGAGCACAATATATTAACAAATGTTAATATTCAATGCTGCCCTGTCTTCTTCTACAAATAGAACTACTGATGTCCAAGACGGCTACCCCTCCAAAAAGAACCATAAGCATGAGTGACCAGGAATACCAAAAATGTAAGAAAGAAGAGGACTTGGAAGCCTCCTCAAAAGGTAAAGGAGAAGGCAAACTTCTTGAGAGTAGGGACTCTTTCCTTTGCTTATTTGTATCCCTAGCACTGAGCACAATATATTAATCCATGTTAATATTCAATGCTGCCCTGTCTTCTTCTACAAACAGAACTACTGATGTCCAAGACGGCTACCCCTCCAAAAAGAACCATAAACACAAGTGACCAGGAACACCAAAAAGCCAAGGAAGAAGAGAACTTGGAAGCCTCCTCAAAAGGTAAAGGAGAAGGCAAACTTCGAGAGTAGGAACTCTTTCCTTTACTTATTTGTATCCCTAGCATTGAGCACAATGGTGCCCTGTCTTCTTCTGCAAACAGAACTAGTAATGTTTAAGATGGCTACTTCTCCAGAAAGAACCATGAAGCCAAGTGACCAGGAACACCAAAAAGCCAAGGAAGAAGTGAACTTGGAAGCTTTCTCAAAAGGTAAAGGAGAGGGCAAACTTCTTGAGAATAGGGACTCTTTCCTTTGCTTATTTGTATCCCTAGCACTGAGCACAATATATTAATACCTGTTAATATTCAATGCTGCCCTGTCTTCTTCTACAAACAGAATTACTGATGTCCAAGATGGCTATTCCTCCAAAAAAAACCATAAGCACAAGTGACCAGGAACACCAAAAAGCCAAGGAAGAAAAGGACTTGGAAGCCTCCTCAAAAGGTAAAGGAGAAGGCAAACTTCAAGAGTAGGAACTCTTTCCTTTATTTATTTGTGTCCCTAGCATTGAGCACAGTATATTAATAAATGTTAATATTCAATGGTACCCTGTCTTCTTCTACAAACAGAATTGCTGATGTCCAAGACGGCTACCACTCCAAAAAGAACCATAAGCACAAGTGACCAGAAACGCCAAAAACGTAAGAAAGAAAAGGACTTGGAAGCCTCCTCAAAAGGTAAAGGAGAGGGCAAATTTCTTGAGAGTAGGGATTCTTTCCTTTGCTTATTTGTATCCCTAGCACTGAGCACAATATATTAACAAATGTTAATATTCAATGCTGCCCTGTCTTCTTCTACAAATAGAACTACTGATGTCCAAGATGGCTACTCCTCCAAAAAAAACCATAAGCATGAGTGACCAGGAATACCAAAAATGTAAGAAAGAAGAGGACTTGGAAGCCTCCTCAAAAGGTAAAGGAGAAGGCAAACTTCTTGAGAGTAGGGACTATTTCCTTTGCTTATTTGTATCCCTAGCACTGAGCACAATATATTAATCCATGTTAATATTCAATGGTACCCTGTCTTCTTCTACAAACAGAACTACTGATGTCCAAGACGGCTACCCCTCCAAAAAGAACCATAAGCACAAGTAACCAGGAACACCAAAAAGCCAAGGAAGAAGAGAACTTGGAAGCCTCCTCAAAAGGTAAAGGAGAAGGCAAACTTCGAGAGTAGGGACTCTTTCCTTTACTTATTTGTATCCCTAGCATTGAGCACAATGGTGCCCTGTCTTCTTCTACAAACAGAACTAGTAATGTTTAAGATGGCTACTTCTCCAGAAAGAACCATGAAGCCAAGTGACCAGGAACACCAAAAAGCCAAGGAAGAAAAGGACTTGGAAGCCTCCTCAAAAGGTAAAGGAGAAGGCAAACTTCAAGAGTAGGAACTCTTTCCTTTATTTGTGTCCCTAGCATTGAGCACAGTATATTAATAAATGTTAATATTCAATGGTACCCTGTCTTCTTCTACAAACAGAATTACTGATGTCCAAGATGGCTACTCCTCCAAAAAAAACCATAAGCACAAGTGACCAGGAACACCAAAAAGCCAAGGAAGAAAAGGACTTGGAAGCCTCCTCAAAAGGTAAAGGAGAAGGCAAACTTCAAGAGTAGGAACTCTTTCCTTTATTTATTTGTGTCCCTAGCATTGAGCACAGTATATTAATAAATGTTAATATTCAATGGTACCCTGTCTTCTTCTACAAACAGAATTGCTGATGTCCAAGATGGCTACTCCTCCAAAAAAAACCATAAGCACAAGTGACCAGGAACACCAAAAAGCCAAGGAAGAAAAGGACTTGGAAGCCTCCTCAAAAGGTAAAGGAGAAGGCAAACTTCAAGAGTAGGAACTCTTTCCTTTATTTATTTGTGTCCCTAGCATTGAGCACAGTATATTAATAAATGTTAATATTCAATGGTACCCTGTCTTTTTCTACAAACAGAATTACTGATGTCCAAGATGGCTACTCCTCCAAAAAAAACCATAAGCACAAGTGACCAGGAACACCAAAAAGCCAAGAAGAAAAGGACTTGGAAGCCTCCTCAAAAGGTAAAGGAGAAGGCAAACTTCAAGAGTAGGAACTCTTTCCTTTATTTATTTGTGTCCCTAGCATTGAGCACAGTATATTAATAAATGTTAATATTCAATGGTACCCTGTCTTCTTCTACAAACAGAATTGCTGATGTCCAAGATGGCTACTCCTCCAAAAAAAACCATAAGCACAAGTGACCAGGAACACCAAAAAGCCAAGGAAGAAAAGGACTTGGAAGCTTCCTCAAAAGGTAAAGGAGAAGGCAAACTTCAAGAGTAGGAACTCTTTCCTTTATTTATTTGTATCCCTAGCATTGAGCACAGTATATTAATAAATGTTAATATTCAATGGTACCCTGTCTTTCTACAAACAGAATTATTGATGTCCAAGATGGCTACTCCTCCAAAAAAAACCATAAGCACAAGTGACCAGGAACACCAAAAAGCCAAGGAAGAAAAGGACTTGGAAGCTTCCTCAAAAGGTAAAGGAGAAGGCAAACTTCAAGAGTAGGAACTCTTTCCTTTATTTATTTGTATCCCTAGCATTGAGCACAGTATATTAATAAATGTTAATATTCAATGGTACCCTGTCTTCTTCTACAAACAGAATTGCTGATGTCCAAGATGGCTACTCCTCCAAAAAAAACCATAAGCACAAGTGACCAGGAACACCAAAAAGCCAAGGAAGAAAAGGACTTGGAAGCTTCCTCAAAAGGTAAAGGAGAAGGCAAACTTCAAGAGTAGGAACTCTTTCCTTTATTTATTTGTATCCCTAGCATTGAGCACAGTATATTAATAAATGTTAATATTCAATGGTACCCTGTCTTCTTCTACAAACAGAATTGCTGATGTCCAAGATGGCTACTCCTCCAAAAAAAACCATAAGCACAAGTGACCAGGAACACCAAAAAGCCAAGGAAGAAAAGGACTTGGAAGCTCCTCAAAAGGTAAAGGAGAAGGCAAACTTCAAGAGTAGGAACTCTTTCCTTTATTTATTTGTGTCCCTAGCATTGAGCACAGTATATTAATAAATGTTAATATTCAATGGTACCCTGTCTTCTTCTACAAACAGAATTACTGATGTCCAAGATGGCTACTCCTCCAAAAAAAACCATAAGCACAAGTGACCAGGAACACCAAAAAGCCAAGGAAGAAAAGGACTTGGAAGCTTCCTCAAAAGGTAAAGGAGAAGGCAAACTTCAAGAGTAGGAACTCTTTCCTTTATTTATTTGTATCCCTAGCATTGAGCACAGTATATTAATAAATGTTAATATTCAATGGTACTCTGTCTTCTCCAAACAGAATTACTGATGTCCAAGATGACTACACCTCCAAAAAAAACCATAAGCACAAGTGACCAGGAACACCAAAAAGCCAACGAAGAAGAGAACTTGGAAGCCTCCTCAAAAGGTAAAGCAGAGTATCAATTGGAGAATGGCTGAATAAATTGTGGCATATGAATATTATGGAATATTATTCTGTAAGAAATGACCAGCAGGATGATTTCAGCAATGCCTGAAGAGACTTACATGAACTTATGCTGAGTGAAATGAGCAGGACTAGGAGATCATTATACTTCAACAACAATACTATATGATGATCAATTCTGATGGACCTGGCTATCTTCAGCAATGAGATGAAACTAATCTGTTCCAATAGAACAGTAATGAAGTGAAACAGCTACACCCAGAGAAAGAACTCTGGGAGATGAGTATGAACCACTACATAGAATTCCCAATCCCTATATTTTTGTCCACCTGCATTTTTGATTTCCTTCACAGGCTAATTGTACACTATTTCAAAGTCAGATTCTTTTAGTACAGCAAAATAATTGTATGGACATATGTATATATAGATTGTATTTAACTTTAACATCTTTAACATGTATTGGTCAACCTGCCATCTTGGGGAAGGGGTGGGAGGAAGGAGGGGAAAAGTTGGAACAAAAGGTTTTGAAATTGTCAATGCTGGAAAAATTACCCATGCATATATCTTGTAAATAAAAAGCTATTTAAAAAAGAAAAAAATAAATGAAAATAAAATAAAATAGGTAATACTGCATTTAAAAAAAAGTAAAGGAGAGTGCAAACTTGGAAAGAGTCCCTACTCTCAACTTTATTTGTATCCCTAGCACTGAGCACAATATATTAATAAATGTTAATATTCAATGCTGCCCTGTCTTCCTACAAATAGAACTAATGTCCAAGATGGCTACTCCTCCAAAAAGAACCATAAACACAAGTGACCAGGAATACCAAAAATGTAGAAAAGAAGAGGACGTAGAAGCCTCCTCAAAAGGTAAAGGAGAAGGCAAACTTCTTGAGAGTTGGAACTCTTTCCTTTGCTTATTTGTATCCCTAGCACTGAGTACAATGTAGGTGCTTAATAAATATTCAATGGTACTTTCTTGCTCCTACAAATAGAATTAACTTCCAAGATGGCTACTTCTCCAAAAGAAACCAAAACCACAAGTGACCAGGAGCACCAAAAAGCCAAGGAATACGAAAACTTGTATAACTTGTTGAAAGGTAAAGGAAAGTGCAAGCCCCTTGGGGGCAGGGACCATCTTCTATCTTTGTACTCCAGCATACCCCTTTTGCCAGTATTTTCTCTGCTCCATTCTTCCACTTTTCAGTTTCCTTTTGAATGTTATTTTCTCCTATTAGTTTGTAAACTCCTTGAGGACAGCAGAGATTATCTTTTTCTTATTTGTATGCCTAGCATTTAGTAAGATGTAGGTGCTTAATAAATATTCAATGATCCTCTGTCTTCTTCCTACAAACAGAACTAATTTCCAAGATGGCTACTCTTTCAAAAAGAAACATAAAGACATGTAACCAGGAATATCAAAAAGCCAAGGAAGAGAACTTGGAAGACTCCTCAAGAAGTAAAGAAGAGTGCAAGACTTTTGAGCGTAGGGACTGTTTTTTTTTTCTTTTGCTTATTTTTATCCCTAGCATTGCACAATTTAGGTGCTTAATAAATATTTAATAGGGATCTATCTTCTTTCCTACAAACAGAACTAAAGTCTCGCATGGCTACTCTTCTAAAACAATACCAAAAATCATATGACCAGAAACACCAAAAGACCACAGAAGACTTCTCAACAGGTAAATGAAAATGTAAGCTTGAAGGAAGAAATGAGGACTACATGTGTGTATTACATATGTTATTGTATTTATACATGTGTATGTATATATACACACACACATATATATAGATCTATGTATGTATACACACATATATATGTATGTGTGTGTGTATATACACACACACACACATATGTGCTATAGTAAATGCTTAATGCTTTTTAATTGAGTAGTATAGGGGTTACCTGAGTTAATGAGGAGCTAGATTTGAATTTCCCTTAACAACACTGGCTTCATTAGGGCTTCTCTAGGACAATGAGATGAATCAATTTTTGCCTTTTAAAATCAAGGCTGATGACCTAAAAGAGAACCTGAAAAGCTTAAGGAGCTCCTGTGTGAGAACTTTAAGAAAAGGGCCATGTGGGCTGTGAGCCTGTGTTAATCACAGTTATTCTGAGGGATAACACCTGTCCCAAGTGCCATCCATCTGAAAAGGGTGCCTCCTCTCACTCCTTTTCTTTGCTCTTTTTTGGAATTAAAATGAAATGATAAAATGAGTTGTGTAACTGATACACTGAGCTGCCTCAGAGCTTATGGAACAGGCTTCATCTCAACTGTACCTGGCTTATTGAATATTGGTTACCTCAGAAAAGGGTAGGAAATCAGGAATTGGGATAAAAGTTAAGAGATACCCACTTTTCCTTCTTGCTGTCCCTTTCTCTCATAAAGAGCTTTGGTTCCAAGCTGACTTGGACTTCCTGTCTGTCTTAGAAGTTGGCTGACTCTCTGATAGCATCTTGGCACAGAAGAATACTCAAGAGCTCAAATCCCTATAACTTTGTCTGTTCTAAATCCTAACATTTGCAGTAAGGGGCAGCTATAGTATTTTAATTCATTTACTGAGCCTTTTAAATGTTGACAGAATTATTCCTTTTGTTTTATCTTGATCCTCTCTGCATCCTTTCTGTAACTCTGCTGTGGTAATCTTCCATGTCCCCGTTTCCTGGCTTAGCAATAGGCTAATAATTCCTATCAGTTACTGAGGAATTCCAGATCATTTAATAGTTCATTCCCTCTTAGATGTGGCTTTTCTCAGTTACTAGATAAGAAAATTTACTTTTCCATAGGGATTCAATAGTATCAATATTTTACAAAGATGTCTCTCTTTCTCTGTCTCCTTTCTATCCATTTTTTTTGGGGGAAAGCAGTGATCACTGAGAGCCAGCCTTGCTTCCCATAAGAAATGGACCAAGATCGACTCATTTCACTTTTTTTTTTTTGAGAGGAGAGGGGTTGGCAGAACAAATCTACTAAACTAGTAGAGGAAAATGCTATAGAGACAGTTGGCCTAGATTTCATCAAAGTATTTGTAAAAAGACAGATCAATGGATTAAACAGTAGTATAATTGAATAGATTCAGAACCGGCTAAATAAGTCTAAACTTTATTTTCTTTGTACTTCTTAAAAGAATCTGAACTAGATTGCCTAAAGAGTATATTTAGGATGGAGAATAATTCAGTAATTAAATATCTATAAGATATGAGACAGTATGCTAAATACCAAATATACGAAGCTAAAAGACTGGAAAACTGCCCTCAAAGAGATTATAGCCTAATAGGGTAGTGAATGATACAAAATAAGAATATAGTTTGGAGCTGGGAGATGCTTAGGAAATCACCTCCTGAGATTCTTTTTTTCCAGGCAAGTAAACTAAAAACCTAGAAATACTGATATTTGTCCATCAATGGCTTGAGTCTAGATCATGTGACTTTTTTATCTACTTTCTTCATCAGACAAGTACAAATGGAACATTTGTATATATATATAAGGCTGGAGAGCAAAGGGATAATGGGTGATCAGGGGTTTGACTTTTTTTTTATCTTCCAAAAGACCTGGAAGAGGATTGGGATGGATATTTCCATAACCAGGATAGAAAAACATAACTCATAGTTGTAGCATTCTTTCAATACAGAGAGATGGACAAAGTCAAGTCTCAAGCCAAGAACCTTAGTTTTTTTTTGTTTTTTTTTGTTTTTTTTTTTTAGGTTTCTGAATAGTCCTCCAAAAGAATACAATATCCTCTTGCCCAGAAGTATAATATAATGTAATCAATATCTCTTTGAAAAAGACTTATGGATAAACTTGAAATTATCTTGATTTAAGAGTAGCAAACTTCTCAGGTCCCTTCCGGGTATATAGCTTTTCAGAAGTAAGACTTTAGGAGGACCAACTTCTTTTTTTTTTCCTTTAAGTTCCAAAAGGTGACAAACTTGCAAAGACTCTTTGGAGCATGTTCAAGATGATTCGTCAGCAACCTCTTCTATTCAACTACCCCCAACCTGGAAATGGAGAGAGTACCCCTCCCCAACGAACCCTATTTTACCTCCAGCTCCGCCAGTACCTGTGGTCAATGGGGAAGGAAGGCTGGATCACCAAACTAGGAGGCCTCGGTTCACTCTCAGTCATCAGAGGACAACACCATGCTCTTGTATTTACTGTGGAAGTGTGTCAAGACCACACTCATGCTTCTATTCAAAGGCAATAAAATCTCTAAAGAACTTGGAGAGGAGGCTTCAATATCATGCTATTCGACAACAGGTGGAAAGATACTTCCAGAACTATTATGATGTTTGTAACCAGAGCAATGGGGATACCTTGCCTAGATACCAAATTCAGGTGAATTCCTCCTTTTTGACTAATTCCGAAAGGCAGGTGGCCACGGCAGTGCCAGATGGGGACCCGGCGGCCACGGCAGTGCCAGATGGGGACCCGGCGGCCACGGCAGTGCCAGATGGGGACCCGGCGGCCACGGCAGTGCCAGATGGGGACCCGGCGGCCACGGCAGTGCCAGATGGGGACCCGGCGGCCACGGCAGTGCCAGATGGGGACCCGGCGGCCACGGCAGTGCCAGATGGGGACCCGGCGGCCACGGCAGTGCCAGATGGGGACCCGGCGGCCACGGCAGTGCCAGATGGGGACCCGGCGGCCACGGCAGTGCCAGATGGGGACCCGGCGGCCACGGCAGTGCCAGATGGGGACCCGGCGGCCACGGCAGTGCCAGATGGGGACTGCTCCAGTATTAGCGATGAGGATGACGAGGATGACTTTGTTATAATATATACCTCCAAAACTTAAAGGGCCCTTTCCACTGTCTCTGTTGTCTAGAAATCTTTAGTCATCCAGGAGACTTTCGTACCCACCTGGAAAAAAACATTCCGGTATCAAAGTTGGCGTCTTGCTTCAAAAACCCAGTTATCTGTGCCCTTATTGTAAACAAATCTTCGACTCTTCAGAAAGCATGCTGGCACATCAGTGCTTCAAGCAGTGAACTAGGGAGGTATGCTGTCTGTTGTTCATAGACTTAATTTCCCTGAATCTACAGTTTGCCTATAGAATGGAAGGGGACTGGGAGAGGAGGTATAATCTGTTTGGTTCTGGTTAGAATGACACAGTGATGAAATGTAGAAACCTAGTTAAATAAGGGGAATTGGAGAGGAGGAGAAGTATGAAAGGCTAGTAGAAATAGGGAAAGACAGTATAATATAAAATAGGAAGCCTCAAGAGAGGAACAGACTTGCCATTGGGGAAAAATAAACTATAATCTCAGTCCCAGTATCTAGCTTGTCTCTCTAAAATTTAGTAATATACAAGTTGAGCTGTTGATCTTTTACATACCTTAGCTTGTTTAGATAATCTCGAAGTTGATTTTTAGCCAGCTTCAAAAGGTTCTTACTGTTTATAAACATCAGCTCAGAGGCCTACTTATCAGTCTTGTGATACTGATATTTGGTCTGATCCGTCTGTGTAAAGGTTAGAATGGATGGACATTTCAAATATGGTATCTGCTGTATGGTTTTAAATGTTTTTATCTAAATAAAGTATGTTTAAAAAAACTACCATCTAAATGAATTCTTTTCTAAAAATAATGCACTTCCAAATTATTTTAAATTATTTAATATTGGATGACCTTAGCTTGTAACAAATATAGCCCCATTGTATCAGTGAAGGAAGCTTATGGTGGTGTGCTCTTTGATTGCTGGTGTCAAATACTCTCCAAATGAATGCAAAAGCTTATGGATCTTGGGATACAGAAGGTATATCATCTTCATAGAACACTAAAGTTGTCACACCCCTTTCCAACAGGCCTTCTTGTTATCCCCTGAAACTCCTGAGTCCAATTCCTATCTTTATATCTTCACATGTCCTTTAGCCCATGGAACCTCTGTGATATAAACTCTTGTATTGCTGCATTGACACTTTCATTTATTTATTTGGTTTTAAAGATGAAACCGAGACCCAGATGTTTTAAATGGGTTGGGCAAATCTCTCTGGCATTGTTATTATATAACATATTAGAATTATATTAGAAATAACATTAGAATTTGATAGTTAAAAAGTCAGCCCAATTGAGTAGCAGATGGACTCATCCATCACCAACATACCCTTCATGAAGGGGTTTAACCAACTGTCCTTTAAGGTTCCTTTTAGATATAAATTTATCATCTATCTTAGATGAGTACATTTTTTCCCTTTTTAAAAAATGCCTAACAAAAACACCATTAGTGATAATAGCCAACATTTATGTAGTATTTCAAAGTTTGCAAAGTACTTTATAAATCTTATTTTTTTCCTCCCAATAACTCTGGGAGATAGATGCTATTATCATCCCCATTTTATAGATGAGGAAACTATGCTAGAAAGAAGTTAAGTAGTTTGTCAAAGTTGGCACAGCCTGGTAAGGGTCAGATTTGATCACAAATCTTCCTGACTCCAATGCTCTATCTACTGTACCACATACCTGATCCGAGGATCATCGAATAGTTGTCTTTGTTACATCTATCAAAGCAACTTGTATGATTTTTGTTATAGGAGATATTTTAAATGACAGCCAATTAGGCTGAATTTAGTTTTGCTGAGTCGAATGCTTTATTATAAACAATAAATAGGGTAGTTTATATATTTTGTCATTCAGTCAGGCATGGGATTGTGAAAATATGGTCTGCTGCAGGTAGTTCAGTAATTGATTGTCCTCTCCGTAGTCTTTTGGGGGAGGGCAGTAATACCTAATGTAACCCCGCGCACACACACCTCCAGTTGCTTGTTATTTTTCCATCTTTGAGAGTTTTTTTTTTTTAAGAAAAGCAATCCTTTATTGCTTTAATATCATGCCACATTTAGCAAGGACTTCATCTGGTCTACATGTTTTTTCCTTGACTACATTTCCCTGAGTGCCAGCTTTACTTTTTTTGATGTTGTGTTTAATATTGAAGTGTTAGAATCCCAATGTGTGGGGTTCAATGTCATTGAATTATTGATGTTGCCTTGGGAAGACCATTTAGCCTTTTTGTGTCTGTTTCATTATAAATTAGAGAGAAACTAAAGAAAAAGACGTTATAATCGTTAAAGTGTTGTATAAAAGTGAGCTGTTATCTATCTCCAGGAGCCCTAGAGAAATCAGATAGATGTGCTACCAAATAAGAAGTATGAATAGCTCGATTGCTTAAGAGATTGGTAAAAAAATGAACTTGTACCCAGTGAATAAACTACTACAGTACTTATCTCCTTCTTAAAAAAACGGAAATTAAACAAATTATCCTAAAGCTGGGATTCCTTAGACCTTCAGAGAATCCATGAACTTAAATGAGAAAGAGATAATTACATCTTTATTTTTATTAACCTTGATATCACAGCATTGTCTTTAGTGGTTTAAAAACTTTGTTCTGGGGAGTCACAGGCTTCATCCATCTGTGGAAATGGTTCATGATTCTGAGGGGGGAAAAAAGATTTAAAAGATAGACAAAACACAAAAAACCTTCCTGTCCTAAGGTGAATGGCCTAATGTGTGAAAAGGCTTTTTTGAGTCAGGAAAAAAGGGGGGTCAAGCTGAGGATGTGTCAAAGGATCCTTTCTGAAGTGGAATGAGTTGTCTAGAGTTGGAGAAAATCACTCTTACTTGGAGTTTTTGTAGCAAATTGGAGATAGTAGAGAGGACTATTACACAAGAATATATAAGACTAAGCTTATGTGTCTCATGCTTCTTTGTATTACCACCATTGATTCTTAGCCCTCAAAACCATCTTCAGTTGTGTTCAGCTCTTTCCGACTCCATTTGGGGTGTTCTTAGCAAAGATACTAGAGTGGTTTGACATTTCCTTCTCCAGCCTATTTTATAGATGAGGAAACTGAGGTAAACAGTCAATATTTGTTAAGTTCTAGCAAAGTGCTGTGAAAAGAGATAAAAGACACATCATTCTATAAAATGAAGTGTAAACTTTAGTGGAGGCTTGTTATTAACTTATTTTATTTTTGTCCCTTATAGATAGGAACTTTCATATATACATATATATATATATATATATATATATATAATATATGTATGTGTGTGTGTGTGTGTGTGTGTGTGTGTGTGTGTATATATATATATATATATATATATATATATATATATATTGCCTTTGATCCTCCCAACAATCCTATGGAATTGGTGGGGCAAGTAGAAATTAGTAAGGGGGGAAACTGAGACTCAGAGAGGGATAATGCCTTACCAAAATGCATACAAGTCAATGCAAAATCACCAGTCTCAATGTCTCCTCCAGACCCTTACTTGGTCATTGTGTGAGCCCTGATTGACTTAAAATGAATGTAAATAGCAATATTTTTGTCCAGAAACCCTGAATATTTTCTCCTCCTAGACTGATTTTTTTTTTGACTAGGTAAAAGAAACCATTATCAGCCTCATTTCTTACTTAGCCTTAATCACTGAATGGGTGTTGCCTGGAGACCTGTTGAAGACTTTAGTTTTAAAAGGTCTTCAAGGTCTCCCATTGCATCCAGGACCATCTCCAATCATCCTGATCTATATCTTGCCACTGGACCCAAATCACTCTGGAAGAAAAAGTGAGGCTGGTAAATTCTAAACAATCTTCCCTCATTTAAATCCAATTCACTTGTTTTTTTACTTCCCTGATATCATGTTCTTCTTTGAAAATGAAGGACAAAATAATAAGTCAGTGACAGTCATGGCCAGAACCAAGTCTCCTGATTCTTTGTTCATAGCTCTTTCCACCACACAATGGTGAATTCAGCAGTGAAGGAGGCTTCCAGTGTGAGAATTTCCTTCACCAAGATAGGTCATATAACCCATATTTCTGTATAATTTATTTCCTTTGTAATCATATATACTTTATTCTATATGCTTAAAACCATTTTTCTGAGAAACATACTTTCACCAAGCTACTCTCGAGGTCTCTGACACAATGAAGTTTAAGGACCCAAGAGACTACATCTTTGTAAAAACAATTCTTTCCACATTTAAATCCTTTCTTTTGCTTTTTTTTTTCTTTAAGGGTGGTGTGGAAGTAGGAGAAAATAATCCTTTTATAGGTTCCTTTTTGCAGAGAAATGATTTTAAAATCATCTTCTACTTATGAGTCTGGACTATAATGTTATCATACACCTGGTATGTTGCTAAAACTAAAACTGAAGGTGAAGACACTATGTAGTCAAGGAAGACAAAGGAGTAGTACCTTTGGCTTAAAAAAACAAAAACATTGTCAGTATCAGCTCTAGATACATCTGCCCTCTGGGGAGAAGATACTGTTGAAGGACTGGAGCTGTGGCTTACAGTATTATCTCTTAAAGAATTCAGGCTCAAACTCTCCAAATCAAGCAAAGGCATTTATTTGGGCATTTATTGGGGATTAAGAGTGATGTACCTTGCGGGCCTCCTTCATGAGGGAAAGGGACCACCAAGCACAGTAGAGCAGGGGTTTATACAAAGAAGGGAAAGTAAAAGGAAAAAAAATGGGAGACTGGACAGAACAGAGAAATTGGATGATCTAATTTTGTACCTTTGGACAATCTCAGAAAGTCCTTAAGACATCCATCAACACTATGAGAGATTCCAGCTTCTGCGGGATTGCATCTATCTTGACATTCTATAAATCATTAATCTATTCTGAAGCAACTTATTAAGTGTAAATTTCAGAAGAATAATGGACTTTTACTCATCCCTTTATAGCATTGCCTGTTGACTGTCCAGTGGACAAGAATTGGAGCTTTCCATCTTCTCTCTCCCATAGAGAAGAAGTGATGGGTGTCCTATTCACTTGATGCTCTGGTCAGACAACGCCAGAAGAAAAAAAGGAATGAATAGTGTGAAGATGAATGTGCCCAGATGAGTACAAAAAGAAGTGGATATTTGCAAGTGGCAGCCTTACTTCATTGCATCTGGCTGCCTTCCAGCCTTGGCAATCAGAGTTGATTGCCCAGAGATTCAGTCCTGTTCAAACCTTGTGTGCCTAAGCAGGCCTTTCTGGCAATATATGGGGCTTTTCCAGACAAAAATGTTCCCCTGTTCTTTATATAATATTCTTTCCAATTGTCTTGCCTTTGATCTACTTCCTTTGGTCATTCTCCCCTTTCTTATGTCCTTCTTCATATAGAGAGACTCTTGGATACCAGGACATAAAACATGCAACCGTATTGAAGGAATTTGAAAATTGAGCAGATTTAAAAAGGCTCCTCAACAATATGCAAGATTAATCTATTTTTAAGCATTTCACAGAGTGTCTCTACAGGGTGCCATTCTCTCTTCTGCAGTAAATTCTAGGTTTTAAGCACATGCATGGCTGTTCTATCTAAAAGGATCTTTTGTGTAAACAGCTTATCTCTATGTGGAAAGGTACAAAACAGAGAGTTCATAAGTTGTATAAGGGGGAATTTAATCAGTTTGAGGAGTTCCTCAATTTGAGGTGATTGTAAAGCATGGCATATATAAGTTCTTTGTCTAGAACCTTTGAGAGGTGATTCCTCTTGTACTACTGACACAGGGCAAAGAGAATACAGTTTCTTTTATAAAGATAGTTGGCAGGCTAAGAATTAGGAGCATGGATTCTTATTGGAGGGAACATCCCTCTTTTATCTAGCCTTTGTTTATTTTAATAATAATATAGTGGCTTAAACTATATCATGACAGACCCAGATTAAACATAAGAAAAGACTTCCTGACTGCAAGGATACATCAGAAAGAGTTTTATCATACAGGATATGGAATCTTCTCCACCCCTGTAGTCTTTAAAAGTAGATGTAATTCTTGTGTGATTTCAGGGTAGTGGAATGGAATGATACCTTTCATATCTATTGATGACAAGTACTAACACTTTTATATTGGCAAATTTTGGCTTGAGTTAGGAAAAAACTCTAAAGTTAGTTACCTAAAAGCAGAACAAGCCATCTGACCAAGTAGTACATTCGCCCTCACTAAATGTTTCTGAGCAAAGTTAGTCAATCAACAAGCATTTTGTGTTATGGGTACAAAGACAGAAAAAAAAATAGTCCCTACTTTTATAGAACTCACATTCTAATGGGGTTGACAATATAGAACTGACTGCGTACATACAAGAAGCATATAAAGCCATCTGAAAGCAGGGGACATCCACAAGTGGGTGAACTGAAAATTATCTCTCTCAGAAGGTGGACTTTGAGTTGGAGCTTGAAAGAAATCACTAGAACTCAGATGGAGAGAAGGGGACAGAGCTTTCCTGGGATGGAAGACAAAAGATGGAATATTCAGTTTGAGGGAACAGTAAGTAGGTCAGTGTCAACAAATTATAGTTTGCAGAGTAAAGTGTGAAAAGACTAAAAAGATGGGAAAATTTTGAAAGAGCAGTAAATGTCAAACAGGAAGGGAGCCACTAAAACTCATCAAGCAGGATGTGATATGGTCATACTTACACTTTAGAAAATGGTTTTAGCAGCTGAGTGGATTGAGCAGCATTGGAATGAAGATCAGTTAGAAAGCCACCATAATGCTCCAGGTGAGAAGGGTTGAAAACTTGAGTTGTTTGAATGGAGAGAAGGGGATGGCTAAAAGAGATAGTAATGTCAAGATTTGGTCACAGATTGAACTGAATATTTTAAGCTACATCGTCAAAAGTATTCCTGTTTTGGCGTAGAGTGGAATCTTTATTTTAGAATAGTTAAAAAAAAACATTCTTAATCCGTGGACCTTTCAAAAACAGACAATTGACTAGATTTGATGCACGCACCATAGTTTGCCACCCCCTCAAACTAGATGATGATGATGATGATGGCAATGATGATAATGAACATTTCTAAAGCATTTTGATGCTTTTGAAGTCTATGATATCTCCTTTAGATCTCCTAACAACTGTGAAGTAGAAACCATGGTTATTTTACAGGTAAAGAAACTGAGGCTCAAGAATGCCTCTGACCTGCATGATCTCTGAGACTATTCTCAACTTCAAGATACTGTTAAAAGTTGTTTCTTCACAATGATCCAACAAATTGACTATTGTTACTCTCTTCATTTTACAAAGAAAGGAATTAAGACACAGAGAGATTAAATTACTTTCCAAAGGTACAGGTTTTCTGAATGTTGTCAAACACTTTTCTGCTATATTACACTGGGCTTACTTATATTTCTGCAGAAAAATAGGCCTGATCTAATTAAAGAAAATTCTTAAAACCTGGTACTACTTAAAGCACACACTGGTCTTTTTATAGTTTCAAATAAAAGTGAGTATTTGAATCACACCCATACAAAAAATATGAAATTTTCCCTAACTGGTACCCTGTAGGTTTGTCCTAAAAAACCTGAAAATTTGAATTTATAAAACATAAAAATTACAGGGTATTTATTTTATAAAAGGGTTTTTTTTTTCATGTTAAAAACCAGAAGCTCATTTAGTACTTTTAAAATCTGATGTGATTCATTAAAATAAATGGAATTCTTGCCCTTTTGGGGCATGCTCTGACTGCACAAAATGAGGAACATCAACCACCACATTTAAAAAATATATATTATGTGTGTGTGTGTGAATGTATGTATGTATGTATCAATATTTCTAACCACAAGAGATTTCACAAAGCCCACTAGATGGCACCTCAGGCAAACACATCTTCCCCATGTGGTTCTGGTAATTATCTTCATATCCGATGACTTTTCTCAATCTGAAGGAATTTAGACAAACATTTCTGGAAAACTCTCAGTTTGGGAGGAAAAAAAAAACCACCCATTTTCTTCTAAACATCTCCCAAATGGTAACTGAAGCTTTCCATATTACATATCTAAAATATAGATTATGATTATCTGTGTAGGTATTTTCTTCATTTATTAGATTATAAACTACTCGAAGTCAGCATTCTTTCCAGTTCCCAGAATATTGTTTAGACATAGTAAGGAGAATAATTTTTTTGTTTGTTTTGTTTTGTCATTAACTTTGGAATTAAGCTCATGGTAAAGAATTATGTTTTAATTCTTTCTCATCCACATTAAAACATTTATCATTGCTGTTGTATCTGTTCTGGTTGACTTCTACTTTCTATTGTTTCTACCATTACTCTAGTTCAGGGCCTCATTATTATGATAGTTTTGAGCGAGCTGTAGTCAGAGGTCTTGGGTTCAAATTCCCAATCTGCTACTGAGAGAATGAGAATAATGTATAGCAATGCTGTCTAGCTAAAATAAAGAATCACTTAAATCTACCTAAGGATCCATGAGGGTAGTATATTAACCTAGAAAAGTCATATATTAATATTATCTTTGTTTTATTGCATTTTTATTGATTTTGTTGAATGTTTCCCAATTACATTTTAATCAGTAGTGATGTGTACCCTCTCTGCCCCCAGCAGCTTGTTTGACACCCCTGATATACAATACTAGGCTTGAAGATAGGAAGACCTAGTTTGAACTAATCTAGTTTGGATTAGTTTGGACTCATTTACTTAACAGCTGTCTAACTCTAGTTACATAACTAACCTCTCTAAGTTACATAATCTCACTGAGCCTCAGTTTTCCCTTCTATAAAATGGTGGTCATAAGGGTACTTAATTCACTAGGTTATTGTGAGGTTTCATTGGGAAAATAGGTAGGTAGATGGAAAGGGGGGGAGAGGGAAAGGGAGGGGGAGAAGGAGAGGGAAGGGAAGGGGGAGAGAGAGAGGGGAAGAAGGAGAGGGAGAGGGGGAGGGGGACAAAGAGAGGGGGAGGAAGAGGGAAAGGGAAAAGGAGAGGGGGAGAGGGAGAGGCAGAGAGGGAGAAGGAGAGAGAGAGGGAAGGAAGGGGAAAGAGAGAGATAATAGTGTGGTTCTTCACCTACTCCAATGAGTCAATCAACAGGCAAGATGATGCTTTAAATATATGAGAATTTTGAAAATTCTATCACTACACAAATGAAAGATTTTCTTATTGTTCTCCTCCTCTTTCATTTCTTCCTTTTCCTCCTTCTTTCTCTTCCTCCTTTTTCCATGTTTTGGTTTCAGTTACCTAATTCAAAAAAATAAAATAAATCTGAGGATGTCTAAAGTGAATTCTAGCTTTTTGATCACTAAGATTTAATCTTTCCAATCTATCTTTCCTACTACTACTACCAAAGTATTCTTCTTAGACACAGGTCTGATCATGTCAGTCCTGTGCTCAAAACTTCATTCAAACTTCACTATCTACAAGATAAAATGAAAATCCCATAGCCAGGCTGGCCAACATCAAGCACTCAAAGCCCATAGGCTTTGTTTCCAGTCTAATTGCACCTTTATACACTTTCATACAGGCTTTCTCCCATGTGTGGAATGAACTCATCTAGTAAGAGTGATGGTGATCTCTCTCTTTGAGTCTCATATTATTTGGCACTTAATTATGGCTATTTGTGTACATCTTATACCCCTTTTGTATTGTAAGCTTTTAAAAAATAAGAATTGTCTTTTTTTCATCTTTCTATCCTCAATACCAAGAAGATCTAGTTTTTTTACACATAACAATCATTTAATAATGAAAAATAATATGCTGGAGGGGAAAGTATTCTAGAATTGGATCACAAGAGTACTGAGTTTGAATCCTGATTCCGACACTTGACCCTGCACACTTTTAGAAGATGATGTTCAGGCTCTTTTTTTAATCACAACTTTCAGGTAGACCAATCATTTTAAAATTATCTCTCTTAGACCTATTTTTCAAGTCAGCTGTTTTTCCAATAAAAAATCTCACATTTTTCCTATTTTTTTCATTTTTGAACAAGTTATTTAAGTTATTTTCACCTCCATTTCTTCATTTGTCAAATGGGAATAGCTGAAAATAGGGAGAAAAGACTTTCATTTCACAGTTAAAGAAAAACCATTTAATAACCAAACACCCTGATGTGATCACTGACAAACACCTTACTGATGTATTTCATTTTACCCTGTTTGAGTTTTATTTCTTCACAGGATTGTTAGGAATAGCAAACAAGCCAAGTTACTTAAGTTCCTTACAAATTTTAAAGGGCTACTATCCATATGTATTACCAAGCAAACGGAGAAGTTCTGAATGCTGTAGATAAGTTCATTTACCTTGGCAGTATATTTTCCATTGATAATTGAGATTGATAATGAGATTTACACATATACTGCCAGAGCTAGCTCAGTGTCTGGGAGGCTCTGAAGGAAAGTGTGGAAGAGGAGAGGTCTTAGAGTACTAGGATGAAAGTCTACAAATCTACATTATTGTATGCTTATGAAACCTGGACAGTGTACCAGTGCCATGTCAGGAAACTGAATCCCTTCTATTTGAAATGCTTAAGAAGTTTCTGAAGATTACCTGTCAGGATAAGATACCAGACACTGAGGTCCTTTCTCAAACTAAACTGCCAAGCATTCCAGCTCTACTGCAGAGAGCACAACTCCATTGGGCTGACCATTGTTCAAATGCCAAATGTACACTTGCCAAAAAGACTATTTTATGGAGAACTCACACAGGCAAAAGCTCACAGGTGATTTTTAAAAAAAGCAATACAAGGACATTCTCAAGGTGTCTCTTAAGAACTTTAGAATTGGTTATATGACATGGCATATGACACTGGCACAGGACCACCCAGCATGGCGTGCCCTATCAGAGAAGGCGCTGTGCTCTATGAGCAAATCAGAATTGAATTAGCTCAGAAAAATGATCACTGTTAGGGAAGCCACCCCAAATTCATGCCTAACCTGTGGCAGAGAGTCTAAGCTTATATTGTTCTGCTCAGCCACAGTTGGACACACTGTAACTCTACTCTAACAGAATGATACTATTTTGGTCCTCGTTGAGAAAGAAAAACATTAACCAACCAACAAATTTGCAAATTTTAAAGGGCTATGTAAAAGCTCTGTTAACAGTATTGAATTGAACTATTAGAATTATGAGGTACCACAATTTAAAATGAGAGCTAACATTCCCATTGGCTGGAATTCCATTGGCTGAAGAACTAAAGAGACTTCTTTGGGACTGGTCTCTTCCAGAGAACTTTCGATATTTTCTGGTCTTGATGAAGCTAAAGATCCCATAAGGAGTTCTCAGTCGAGGTGCCTAGGGATGTTGTTGCTTTCAGTCCTACAGTAAACCAGAAAGAGCAGCATCAGCAGGGAAAAGACAGATTTGGCAGGGAGCCAGAAGGATGTCTGGAACTCATGAAGAGTTTGGATTTATGCTGGAGCTCAGTCACTGTTCTCAGAATGCATATCATTTTTATCAGAAAAACAAGGAAAGGGGGTTGGGATGGAACCCACCTGATACGAATGGGACATCCTAGCTGTGTGTGAGAGGTGCTGTTAAAAGGGGATGGTCCTGGGTTCTTCCACTCTCCTTCAAAATGTGTGTCTATTTGGACCTATCTCGATAAAATAAAGCTAAAAATCTTTACATTTGGGCTTTTAAAGCTTAGAATTATCTGACAAACCCAAGAGCCTCTTTTGACATGTGTATTTGTCAAAGTATTTGTTTTCTAAAATCCTTCAGATTACATAGTCCACCAGTGAAAAGGGTCTACCCCCAATATCTTAGTTTACAACTCCATACAAACAACTGATGAATCTTGGAAATAAAGATTATGTTTATTTTTACTTTTCTTCATATCTTCTTGAGACTAGGTCTTGTTTCCTTGTTTATTTATATTAGATGTTCCAAAAGTCTTAGGGAAGTTTTAAATCTTAATAGCTGGCATCTATTAATAACAACCACAAGAACAATAGCTAGTATTTATATAGCACTCTGCTTTTCAAATATTATTTCATTTGTTCTTCAGGACAGCCCTAGATAGTAAGTGAACCCTAGATAGTAAGTGCTATTGTTGTCTCTATTTTACAGTTAAGGAAACTAAGGCAGCAAAGTTAAGCAAGCTAGTAAATTTCTGAGTACAGTGAGGATCTGAATACAATAAATATTTTTGATTGATTGAATATGATACCTCTCCACTAATGGAGATAGATAAAATTATGCTTTATTTTGAGATTCTAAGACAATACAACTAAATTCACTGAGAATGTCTTATAACAATTATTACATTGTTTCATGAGCAACATTGATACAACATTTTAGTTTTTTTATGCCAAGGACATAGCAAAACTAACAAATATGATGGTTAGGTACATTACTGAAAAGTCAGGCACCTGAACCTCCCTTCCCTACAATTTTGCTCCATTTCTCCCTGGATTCCATTTTCCATAAAATCCAACCATCTGAAAAACTCCAAAGAACTGGAACCTTTGTTATTGTTGAAATTACGTCTTAAAATTAAGGTTAAGTATCTGGAAGAAAAGTTATCACAAGGTGCTCTCTCCCTTGGTGTCTGTCTAATCTTTATCTCCAAACTCCCAGAATACCTTTTATTTTTGTTGTTTCTGAGCTAAGATTCTAACAGCATTTTCTCTCTTTCTTTTTTCTTCCTTCATTTCCATATCCTTTACCTCTCTCCAAAAATCCTTAAACCTTGCCAGTGAAATGAGATGCCAAAGATGTCACCCACGAGCCCCTTCCCAGATTTCCTACACTCATTGAAATTTGAGGTTTGCCCAGAATGTTTTTCAAGATAGAATTCTAAAGTTTGTGCAATGAGCTGCTTCAGAACCTCTGCCAAATGTGCCCTGGAACAGCTCACAAAAATATAGCTTTTTGAGGTAAAATTATTTCTTATTTCTTACACCAGAACATTTCATAAGTGTGTTTGACTTAATGAATGACAGACTCAGAGTCACAGAATGGACCTTACAAATAACATATCTAGACATTTCAGTAATAATAATAAAATAATAATAATAAGCTAGCATTTATATTGTACTTTATAAATATCACACCTTTTGATCTTCACAATAACCTTGGCCAAAGGTTATTACATATCTTCATTTTATAGATGAGGAAACTGAGGCAGAGATTAAGTGATTTACTCAGTCACACACAGCTAGTGTCAGAGTCTGAATTGAACTCTGACTATTTATTGGCCCACCTGGAACTAAAACCTTATGAAAATTAGTGATTATTCCTAAACCACCTGAAGTATCCTATTTTAATATCATCTGTGGAAGAGTGGGTATCAAGATGCATGCCTGATTCTGAAACATTGACAAGGGTTTGATTCTTGGGAAAATAAACTGAATGTTCAGTTCCATTAGCTCCTTTTCTTCATTTTCCCCCAGAAGTTTACCTGTGGCCAATGTGTGGTAACCTCTTTACTCAGCAAAGTCTGGCCTATTGTTGGGGACTGCTATCCAGCCCCTACTTAACTAAACTATAATTCATCTTGCTTGAGATGTAGTGCTCTGGAGACAGATGAGATCATCAGACTTCACTCGACCTATGTGAACTAAGGCCTTGACAGCAGAAAAACAAACCTGTGTTAGGGAATCATTATCTTTCTCCTGGCCCATAAATGCCCTGACTGTCAATTCTTAATGGATTTGGATTTTACATTGACTTCCAGAGCTTATTTTAAAATGTCACCAGCTCCTCAAGATTTTTCGCAATTTTAATTTTTGATAGGGTATATACAAGCTTCTCCTGACCACTTCCACTTTTGACCTTAAAGTGTTGATTAGGCGATGATTTTCCTGAATACCTGGGTGGAAAAAAAAGTCTTTTCTTTTTTCATTTTTTTGCCATCCCCTTAGTCCATGGTCCCTTCTTTATCTGTCCCTAGTGTGACTAAGAATAGTCTAATGACTAATAGAATAGCATGAAGAGGATGAGAAAATTACCTGTAATTTTTATTCTTTGATTTGACACAGTCATAACAGATCACTGCTCTGTGAATTGAAGAATATAGGTTCCTGGGGATTGATGCTAACATGCCCTCCCCTCTTCTCCAAAGAATTCTCCAGCTGAGGATGAGACAGATAACAGTGTCATGGCCAGATTGTCTTGATGGCTTCAGATGGCAGGTAACCAGAACATTCCCTCCCCAGGTGACTAGGAAGCAACCTCTTTGGCATCCTACACAGGTAATTTGGAGACAAAATCCTGAAGCTTGATGAATGCACTATTTCAACTCTTACTAACATAACCTAGAGGAATTAACATGTAGACTGATCCAGACCTTTTGCTTTTACCAGAGTTTAGTCAAGTCATTTAGTTTCTTTTATCTCAGTTTTCCAGGTTATAAAATAACCGTAAAATTATCAATTATACTTACCTACTTTAGAGGTTAGAAATTGGCAGACAAATCAGATCACTCTAAATTATCTGGAGGTTATTGAAAACAACACAGTGTAATGTCAAGAGCACTGGAAGCAAAAGTAGAGCTTCTTCCAAATTCTGGTTGCTATACTTTCTATCTATGCAATGATGGACAACTTATCTCTCTAAGCCTCTGTTTTCTCATCTGAAAAATGGGAGTAATAATATTTGGACTACTTTTCTCACAGGCTTTTTCAGAGAAAAATTTTTTGTATAAAAAGTACAGTATAAATGTGAATTATTATTAGATAATGGTAGGACAACAGTAGTATAATCTAGTTCAAATTTTGCCTGATGTTATTCTATCTGCTTTGGGCAAGTTGTCCTGCCTTAGCATGTGTGACTAAATAATCTGATGATAGATAGCATTTATATAGCATTTTAAGGTTTGTTGAGCACTTTATAAATACATAATTTTGTCCTCATGAGAATTCTGGGAAGCAAGTGCTATCATTATTCATTCTCAATTTACAGACAAGGAAACTGAGGTAGACAAACTACGTGACTTTTCCAGGTCACACAGCTAGTCAGTGTCTGAGGCTGGATTTGAACTCATCTTCTTGACTCCTATTCTAGGATTCTATCAATAGATAGAAATAGTACTATCTGGCTGGCTCTAAGCCAACACTGGGCATAATTAATTCAGCACAGATTGACTATGAAGCAGAGAACAATCCTTCTCCACAATATGCAGAGACCTCTAGCAGGTTCAGCTCTAGCCTCAGAAGGCAAAATATCACCCCCAAGAAATTAAAAATAAATTATACATTTTCTCATTAGAATGTAAGCTATTAGAGGGCAAGAAATGATTTGCTTGATTATATTTATATCCCTAGCACTTAGTACTTACCATGTGCCAAGCATTAAACTTTCTGCCTCTCTCTCTCTCTTTCTTTTCCTCCTTTTCTCCCTCTCTCCCTCTCTCCATCAATTTATGTATATATGTATCCATCTGTGTATCTATCCATTGATCCATGTATATATGTTATCTGTGTATATTTCTATCTATGAATAGAATAAATCTATTCATTTATAGATGTATCTATCCATTGTGCAGCATCTGGCTTGCAGATTAGCATCAGAGTTGCAGGTAGACATTTCAAGTAGAATTCAGATTTCTACCCTAAGTTGGACCAATACAACAGAATGGTACCATCAAGTCCATGGAAAAGGCCACTAGCTCTTTCATGAGCCTATAATATTTGGTCCTGAGATGTGTAGGTACCTCTTGAGGCACAGACTCAGCTCTCCTCACCCTTCACTGACTGAGCCATGATTCACTCGAGGAGATTCAGTCTCATGAATCGTAGGCCTGCCTGCCTAAATCTATGTCCCTCTTCCAAAATCTTACAAGCTAAGCCTTCCTTAGGACAAAGATCAAGGAAAACCTTTTGGGTGAAAGATTCAGTGGCTATCTGGTGGCCAGCATTTCTCACAATTCCCTACTGACCCAGTCTTACAATGGACCCAAGATTGAGCCCTGGAAAATATGAACCTGACTTCCTAAAGGCTTTGAAATAGCCTGCAGTGTGACAGCCTCAAGGGCCACCCACAAGCAATATAATGTAATTTCAGGGATTCTGGGAAGGGTCTATTTAACTTTCCCCATTTGTCTGAAACTCCTTTAATAGAGGAAAAAATTTTGTTGTGGTTTAACATTTTACCTTTTTTTTTTCTGAGGCAATTGGGGACAAGTGACTTGCCCAGGGTCACACAGCTAGGACATGTTAAGTGTCTGAGATCAGATTTGAACTCAGGTCCTCCTGATTTCAGGGCTGGTGCTCTAATCACTGTGCCACCTAGCTGTCCCACATTTTACTATTTTTAAAGCCAATATCTCCTCACAACCCATGAAGGAAGTATAGTAAAAGTTGTCATACATGCTTTGTAGATGCAGATTAACCAAAGTTATCATCTAGTTAGTGGCTCTGGGTCCAACTTTCCATCGATGATCGACATTAAATCTTTTCATGAATTTAAAATGAATTAAAAATGAAAAGAAATGTTTGGGGGTAGAGGGGAGTAAGAAAGAGAATTCTAGGAAAGAAAAAGAGAGAACAGGATGACATTAAACAGAGAAAAGAAGTTGTAGATTTCACAATTTTCTCTCAGACCAGTCCTGATTCTCCTTTCCAATGAAGGTCATGTCTTTCTTTGAGGTAATAAGACCTTCCTTGTATTTTCCAATGGCTTACATGCCAGGTTATGGGCCAAATGGACATAGTTCATATACACTCTAATGTTAGGAAACATTGGGATAACTTTCTGGAGTTTGTAAAGTCCCTAAATAGGAAAGATAAAAGATCTAAAGAAATGTTATAGGATTCCCAGTCAATGTACCAAGGGAAATAATGAAAACACATCTTGTTCCTGCTGGGTGGGTGTATTTCACTTTATACGATTTCTATATTCATAGAATCCTAGAATGTTAGAGATGGAAAAAATTTTAATGATCCTGTAATTTATCCTCCTCATTTTTTATATGAGAAAATTCAAACCAGAGATGTTCACTGACTTTTTACAAGATTACAGAGTTGGTGACAAAATCTAGAACTAGTATCAATTTTCTCCCAAATTAATATTTGTCTCACTACATCATTTTGAAAAAGTTACATGCATTTTATGTCATACCTCAAAGGTGGCTTTGCATTACACAAAACAAAACTTCAGTTTATTCTTTTTCAGAGCGAAACTCCTTCTGGTATATAATCATCCCTTCTTTATTTTCTAAATACAGATTTTGTTCAAAAGGTGCTACTATTTTTGTTTATAAGGAGGACATATCTGGGCAAAGGAAGCACACACCCAGATGAATTTTTAAAGACTATTTTAGTTTAAAACTATTTTAAGTTCTATTATGCTTTATAAACTTATTGGGAAATTTTTTATCCATAACTGGTCTTATGTTATCTTAAAATTTATTATTTGATATGTGAGTGTCTTGTTGACTCACCTGGACTGTTTGCTGCTTATGAGCGGAGGCAGACACACTACTTCTCTATAGATCATTGCTAGACAGCCAGAAGGCACTTAGTGGATGCCTAATTGATTGACCAGATTATGCTACAGCAAATACATTAGGTGATTTTTGAGATCATTGAAAACCCCATATGGAAAAAGTCTCTATAACTAATAGATGGGATTCTATAATTAGCAATTAACTTGTTTGAGCTATTTCTCTTGAAATCATTTGTTTAAGTGAAAAGATTCCTAGATAGGGAGCCATATTCAGTTTTTAATATCTTGGAGATATTATTATTCTGAATTATATATTATTCTGAATTATTCAGAAAAGAATAACTTTTCTGAGTTAGGAGAGACCAAAGCTGCACTAGGGCACTGGATGCTTGAAAATAATGATGTCAGAGATGTGGGAAGGGTCAAAGAGGAGTCAGGTATATTTAATATTGAGCGGCTAGTGTGGGCTTTATTTATTCTCATCAGTCAGTGAAACCCGTCCTATTAAGTCAGGAGCCTGTGTACTCAAAAAAAAAACATTTTCCCATATTAGTTATTGGAAAGTGTGGATGGTTATCATGTCTCTATAAATAAGGTTCCAGTCTTTCTTCCCCGGGTTATTTCATAAACCTGAGGTTTATCTTGTTATTAGAATGTCTTTTTTTCCCCCTTAAAGTCAAGATTGTTTCATTCTTTGTATTTTTATCCCTGGGGGTAACACAATGCCTGACCCATGCATAGTATGTGTTCAAAAAGGCTTGAGTTATCAGTTTATTATCTTTTTATTGTTTATATGTAGTTTACAGTCTTTTGAAACAGAGGTTTCCAGTTATAATAGTTTTCTTCCCCTTGCTCCTTAAATCTTTATAAGAATCATACATACCATCTGCTAATAAAAACAATATTTTTTTGGTCTCTGTAGCTAGTGCTATATTTCTCTGATTTGTGTGAAGCCTGACATAGGGCTCAGTTTAAAGAGATTATAGCCACTGTAGCTCCCAAATTTCATCTGTATCAGGGCCCAAGCAAGCTAGAATATAAAGCTGGGGTTGTCTAAGAATAGTAAAACTACAGAGAAGATGACAGAGAAATGGTACTTCATCTTTTTCATCTGAATAAAGATCAAAGGTCAACAATGAGAACGAGTCAGACTCTGATGAAGAAGAGTAGGCAAGCACCAGCATTATGATTTGATCTTGTTATTGAAGAAGTCCATCCATCTCTCAGGAATGGCAGAACTTGGAGGTGTTGTAAGCATCCTGCCCTATTCCACTGTGAGGGTCAGGGTGACATTGTAGTCCTTTGGGAAGCCAACCCTGCTAAGGGATACGGTCCAAATCTGAGTGAAATAAATCCTTACTTCTCCTATAATAAGTGGCGTGCAGGACATATTTTCCTACCTCTCCAAAATGGACCTGGTTATGTTTCAATGTCTGCAACACCCAATTTTAAGAAATGTTATTAAAATATGTTGGAGACCAATGGAACATTATCCTCAGTTTTGAGAACAATTATCTCAATTGGGGCAGGTAGCTCTGCAGAAGCCCAAATTGATTCTGAAGGGATCCAGCAGAATCAGGACCACAGCTACTGAGTTTGGAAATGAGATTCCTTCTGGGGGTTGGGAGGAGTAGGTAGGGATTTCAAGGTCAAGTAGGATTGCCCCTTCCAAGAGATTCCAACTTAAACATGGACCAATCTACCAATGTGGCAGGGTTGATGGGCTATCTGAACAATCATTCAAATACTTTTTCCAACTGAATGGCAGTTATACAATACCCAGAGTTAAAAAAAAAAAGGCATGGGATATATGATTATAGAAGTAGGCAACCAGATAAAAGATTCTCCTGTATGGAATAGGAAATTTTAGCTGCCTTCTCATGCCTCAACTGAGAATCTTTCTCAAAATTACATGGCTCAGGTTATATGGAGGCCAGTCCCTCATCCAGGAAGGATGGATGGTAGAACCTCAGACTCTTATGTTAGGATCAATTTCCATAGCGAGCAACTAATAGCTTTTATCACTGCCATACAAGTAGGTTCCTAGTCAGAGAAATAAGAAAGGAACCCTCACTGAGTTTTATATAGACTTAATCATTCAGAGATGGAAGGAAGAGATCCCCTCTTGCTAAGAAAGCAATATTTACCAAGTACCCATTAATCGCAGAGCATTAAATGGTTGCTTATTCAGATTATCAGATTGCTTACCCTGCAAAAATTATTCTTCACCATCCAATGCTGACTTAGAGTTAGCAGAAATGAGATGGTAAAAAGAATTCATGGTCAAGAAGGTATAAAAAACATCAATGATTCTGTTATTTTTGTGGGGAAATGGTAAACATGCTCAACTGCTACATATATATTTCCCCCAGTTTCTTTCTCATTCTCTTTTTTGCTTTGTCATCTCTTCCTCCTCCCCTTCCCTTTCTTCTCCTGTTTCATTTATGTATTTCAAAAAGTTATCTCAAGGTTCCCAAGGACACCAAAATCCTCTCACTGCTGGTAGTGTACTTCTCTTAGTTTATGCTACCCAGCTAAGGGAAGAGGGAGTGAAAGCCCTTTATTAGCTCAAGTCAGGGTGATTTGCATGTTCAAGTGAGCAGCATAAACCAAAAAACACAGTTTGTATTGTTAAATCACATCTTTGGGTCACATATGTCCCAAAGGGATAGATCCTGAACTTATTCTTTCACTGGTATGAAGGTGAAGAGACTCCTCCTACAAATGCAGGTCATTTTTTCTGTAATATATGGGCTCAGAGAGCTTACTGGAATGCTGAGAACTAAGAGACTTGCTCAGAGTTACAGAGTCAGTTGTGTAGGAGGCTTGAACCCCGATCTTCTCGGCTTTGGAAGCCAGCTCTTTGCCCTACATCTCAAAACTCATAAAGTTTTTCAGAAAGGAGTTACCCCCCCCCTTTTTTTTTGCTCCAGTTACTAAAGAATCATCACTTGGAACAGCAAACTGAAGTCTCATTGCCCAGCATGACATCATTACTAAGATTTTGAGCAAATTCATTAAGCAATCTCCAAAGGCCTTAAGATTTTGTCCTTACAGTAAATGAATAGTACAGAGATGGGGTACTTTTTTTTTTTGCTTTAGGGCCATGTTCAAATGCTAGCAGCAGACCTCCCCTTAAAATTAAGAATCACCTTTCTTGTTCTTGTCCAAATGAGTCAAAAGGGATTCTAAGGGGGGTGTCCAAGACGTGGAAAGTGTACCACAGACAGAGGCAATATCAGGTGATAAGAGGTCAAGAGCTAGCTTTCTTTCATACTAGAAAATAGCATTTTGGTTCTGGTTCCATGAAATAGAGCACAAATTTTGTGAAACACTTAAGGTCAAAAACATGGGAATAATCCCAATCTTTGCTGTTTTTCTGATCATTTCTTGAAGAGCTTATTCAATGGACATTATGATTTGGGATGAGTCTCCTCAAGACAAAGTTGGTAACTGTCACATCTTCCATCTCTGATGGCCTGCTGGCTCTTGGGTCAGATTCTTGTCCCTGTAGTCACTTCCTCGTTTTTAGTCATCCAAAGAGATGCCTTGAAAACAAGTATCAGACCACAAGAGACATCCTGGTTGGAAAGTCATTCTAGGGAGAAAAATTAAGAGAGGGAAAAGTTAGGCTACAGAGAGATTAAAAGTTAATGAATCTTTAAATAAAACTTACAAAACAGATTATTTGGGAAAAGACTGTTCCCCAAACAAGACACTCCATCTCTGTATTCTGCTTATTTTATCTGGCTGCCCCCATACTTGGAATGCTCTCTCTCCTCAACTCCATCTCCTGGCTTCTCTGGATTATATCAAGTCCCAGCTAAAATCTCACCTTCTATGAAATGCCTTTCCAATTCCTTTTAATTTTGATCGCTTCCTGCTGTTGATTATTTCTAGTTTATTCTGCATGCAGCTTGTCTGCAGATAGTTGCTTACATGTTGACACCCCAACTAGAGTGTGAGCATCTTGAGAATATAGTCTGTTTTTGACCTTAGTATTCCCAACTTTTAGCACATAGTAGATACATGGCACATAGTGGATGCTTAATAAATATTTAGGGCTGGTAGGTAGAGAAATGGATAGAGTGCTAGGCCTGAAGTCAGAAAAACTAATTTCCCATTATTCAAATCTGGCCTTAGACACTTACTACCTGTGTGACCCTGGGCAAGTCACATAACCCTGTTTCCTCATCTGTAAAATGAATTAGAGAAAAAAAAAGGCAAACCACTCCAATATCTTTCCAAAAAACCCAAAAGGTTCATGAAGATTTGGACATGACTGAAATGACTAACAACAACAAAATAAATGTTTACTGACTGACTGACAGAAGAACTAGATTTCTCCCTATATATTAAAAAGCATCTAGAACACAGCTAACAATGCAATTCTTCTTCATAACAAGATTGTTATCTTAGATCAGTTAGCTCAGTTGCTGGATCCAAAACTGTTCTTCTTAGAGAAACCCCTTAGCTTCCTCAAGAGAAAAGCTTTGTTCCTTAGCTACAGACTAGCCTATGTACTTCCTACTTCCATTATCTTATCATTGGTTATATGAAGTATCAGGTGAGAAACAGAGTATGGATGGCTCACTACAAACCAATTCCTACTTCTGAAAAACTAACCCAAAGCATCTACTGACAAATGAACTGGAACATATACAATAAAACAGTACTGATAACTGAACAGGAAATAATTCCTTTAGAACAGGAATTTTCTACTCTGAAGCCCATAAGCTTTAAAAAATATATATATATATGTAAAAATATATACATACACACATATATATATTAGAGTTAATGATATTTTAATATAATCAATTTCCTTTGTAATCTTGTGTATTTTATTTTTGTGCTTTGAAAGACCTTATTCTGAGAAGTCCTTAGCCTTTCATCAGACTCTCAAAAGGCTCTGTAATACAACATAGATTAAGAACCCTGCTCTAGATGAAATACAAAACCTAAAATATACCAACTACATATTTTTATTTTGTTGTTGTTAATGATAATGGTAGCAGCTTTTCCATTTATCTTTTTATTGCCTGCACTAATCTTGTGGGGAAGTTTGCAAAGAAGCAATGGTTCCTAAAATCCAAGAGTCATTTTTACTATAAAATTCTAGAATGCTGCATCTTGTGATATTTGTTAGCATTTTCCTAGGTGTTTATTCTTCCTAATCAACGATTTCAAAATTTCCTTCTTACCGCCCAGACTTGCTTCTCACCACTTTCTGCTTTTCTTTTTCTACCCATCACTAAGAACCCCAATTCATACTTGAATAGTGAGTGAGCCTTTAAAAAATAGGATCGTCGGGGCAGCTAGGTGCACAGTGAAGTCGGGAGGACCCGAGTTCAAATGTGAACTCAGACACTTAACATGTCCTAGCTGTGTGACCTTGGGCAAGTCACTTAGCCCCAATTGTCTCAGCAAAAAATAATAATAAATAAATAAATAAAATAGGACAGTCCCTTCCCCAGTTCCCCCAGACTTCGATGACTTGTACGCTTTAATCCCGGAACCCAACCCTTACAAAGCTCTTTCCATTCCACTACAGGCTTTGTGCCAGACTCTGCCCATGAGCCATAATGTTCCCTGCCTGACGGTCCCCTTCTCATCCCACTTGGATCAGGACCACCAGACACGGTCTCACAGTTTTCTTGGGGAGCTCCTTTTTCCTCTTCTTTTCCGAGTTGCTATGGTACAAGGAATCCCGGCCCCTGTAGGAAGGCCCTCGGGTCAGCTCCAGTTCACTGTAGGGCGGTAAGGTATCTTCCAAATCGTCCTCTTCGTCTGGCTGCGAGGGCGGCTGCTGTCCAGCCCCCGCTTTGTAGGTGGTCGGCGGCGACCAGGCGTAATAGCTCCCGCTCCGTTGCAGCGGCTGGGAGCTCAGCTTGGACGGGGTCTCGAGGCTCCCCCCGCCGCTGCTGCCCTCGCCCCGGGACTTCCTCTCTAGCACGCTGCTCAAATAGGTGTGGTCGTACTTCTGGCCAACTCCCGGGGTCCGGCTCACCAGGCGCGGGAGGTGTTTGTCTTCGTTCGCCCGTCTGCGTGGGGGACTGTAGGACCAGCCCCTGTCGGAGTCTGTCAGGGGCTCGCGGCTGCGGCTCCTTTTGCTGTAATACTCCTCTAAGGAGCCGTCGTGATAGAGGCCGCCGTGGGCCCGGGATTCGGATCTCTCAAAGCGGCTCCCGCCACGAGGCTCTTGGCTGTTGCCCTCGCCTCGGTGGGACCGCTGGCCATAGGAGTCCGCAAAGGCGGCCAGCTCGTCCATGGACACGGCTGGCATCCCCATGGCAAAATTCTTCCGCGACAACATCTCCGACTTCGACCGCTGCTGGCTGCAAACCAAGAAGCCATCGGTCAACCTTAGCCAACCAACAAACGTCCGCTGAGCACCAACTATATGCGAGATATTACAGCTGGCCAAGAATAGGAGAAAGTCCTGAGACCTGCCAATGTTTCCCCCTAATCTTGGGACCTATCCTCGTGGCCGGGATGTATATTAAGGAGCAACATCTCACATCCATAGTGATAACAGCGATAATAATACTAGATTAGATTCTTATAGGGTTTCGAGATTCTCTTGTAATCACATACCTAGTTACTTCTCTAGCAGCCTCTGGGCAATATTTTTTCCTTTCTCCCCCAAGGTATAGAGAAAAGAGGGCTTTGGAAAAAGTGAATTGAACAGAGTTCCTTTGCAAAATTTCAATTAGCCAAGGATGGAAATATATACCGCTCTTCTCGTACAGTAAGAAAGCAAGAGCAGAAAAGGTGTTACTATGCAGTATAATGTGCTTTTAGAGGCTATGTGGCAAAATAAATGAGATGGATGAGAAAACATATGCATGAGAGTTCATAAGGATTAAGGCATAAGCTCCACTGGTCTTGTGATGAAGAAAGCCATCTGTGCCCAGAGAGAGGATGGTAGAACTGAATGTGGGCCACAACATAGTATTTTCACTCTTTTTGGTGTTTGATTGAATTTTGTTTTCTTTCTGGTTTTTTTTTCCCTTTTTGATCTGATTCTTCTTGTACAGCTTATTTGGGAAAATATGTATAGGAGGGGCAGCTAGGTGGTGCAGTGGATAGAGCACCAGTCCTGAAATCAGGAGGATCCTGAATTCAAATCTGTTCTCACACACTTAACACTCCTGGCTGTGTGACTCTGGGCAAGTCACTTAACCCCAATTGCCTCAGCAAAAAAAATTAAGAAAATATATATAGAAGAATTGTATATGTTTAACATATATTGGATCACTTTGCCATCTAGGGGAAGAAATGAGGGGAAAAATTAGAAAAAAATTACTAAGTTTTGTAAGGGTTAATGTTGAAAATTATCCATGTATATATTTTGAAAATGAAAAAAAAATTAATTTTAATTATTTAAAAAAGGATGTATGACATAGTTCAAAGAAAAAAATGGAAAGTGATTAATGTTTTGACTCTAGTCTAACAAAGTAATTCTTGCAAACAGCATTTTAAAATGTTTCCTTGTTTAAACTTATCTATGGAATGGAGAAACCCAAGAACTACTTGTTATATTCATCAAAGAATTATAGAATGCCAAGAATCCAATTAAGACTGCACACATGGCACTGAGCTAAGTGCTGAGGCTAAAAGGATGAAAATAAAACAATATACTTGTCCTCAAGGAGATTACAATTGAGTGGGGGATGAGGATTTTGCACATAAACAACTATACTAAAAGAAAATAATATGAGACATTGGGAAAACCAGAGTAATTAGAGATATTTAAGGATGGAAGAATCATTTTTCTATATGATCTTGAAATATCATAGATTTTAAGGTGGAAATCTGCTCATGTTTATAGATAGTATGTGGGAAACTTGAGACTTGAACTCTGTTCTCATGACTTTCCATTATGTCATTGGAAATCCAATGGTTTACCAAAAGAAATTGATGCAAAAAGATCTCAGGAGGGAAAATAAAGCTCAACCAAACTAACATAGAATGGGAAAGCCATGAGTGGCAATCAGCAAATCCAGCTTTCCTTAGGCTTTGCACCACGTCTATTTATCACCCTCCCTCTCTCCTTCTCCCCGCCCCCCCGCTTTGCCTAAATTTCATTTTCCTTTTAAACAAAATTTCTATACCTGTGCCTGAAGCTGTCTCGATCCTCTTTGTTATAATTGGAAGATGAGGGCCCATGTCCTGACCCACCACTGTTTCCCATTACACCTGTCCAATAGTCTGCATCACTCTCCATGTTCCCCAAAGAAGGGAGAGGCTTCCTCCGCATCTGGCGATAAGATTGACAGAAATTTCCATTCTCTTCGTGCAGGGAGCTGAGTTCAGAAATGGTGTTATTATCTGCAAGGGGGGAAAAACACATCCCCAACATAACATTATTCTGTGATCCCTCAAAGCCAAAGGCATTGAGAACAATTCTCGGAGGACCCTCTTCATTCTCTAATTCAGGGTGGGTTACTGACCAAAGCTCCTTCGGGTTATGCTGAAATAGCAGGAATTGCTTGCAATTTAAGTCATGTCTGCTCAGAAAAATGATGTTTCCTCTCTGTGCCTTGCTCTTCGGTAGGAGAATACATGGTATTTTTCAACACTGATGAACAAGACTAACAGAATATAAAGGATTCAGGTAAGAAGCAGACATACGGGGAGACAAGAAACCAATATCTATCTTGTTTCTCAGCCTCTCTCAGTAACTAGAGAGTATTCTATCTCATGAGACATATCCAGGAGAGGCAGTGATGGATATTAAGCTGGCTTCCTTGCCTCCTGAACCAGAGGGATGCAAGTCCTGCTTCTGACACAAATTCATTGTGTGATCCTGGGTAAGTAACTTATCCTGCCAGGGCTCTGAGTAAGTCTCTAAGACTAAATTGCAGAGAAGGGGCTGACCTGCTTTGGGAGAAGGAATTTCCCTATGTGGGAATTCTCCTTTAGCATGGTTTTCCTTTTGTAGGTAGATCTAGCAGCACTTTTTTCTAACAGAGGTAAAAACCCCAAACTTCCTGATGAATCTGGTAACCAGCAGCCCACATTATCCTCAGCAGCAAGTACTGGAAGACTCTAGGGGCTGGGGAAGGCTCTCTCCCTCCAGCCCCAAACCAGACCCAGAGACTTCCTGTAGAAGGATCATAGACAGGGTCTGAACCTGGAGACTAGAATGAGCCATGTTAGTTTGCTTAAATCTAAACTATACTGAATTAAAGCTGGACATTCATTTTTTTAAAAAAATCATTGGAACAGCACCAGCCCTGAAGTCACTTAACCCCAATTGCCTCAGAAAAAAAAAATCATTGGAATAAGCCATGTGCCAAATCTGCACAAACTGGAACTAATCTTAAATATTTCCAATTCCTAATAAGAATCAGGATGGACAATGGGGGCTTTTGGTTTTTCTCTCTCTTCCCCTTTTTTGCTTGCCTTTCACCCAGCAGCCTTTGGGCTCTGCTGCTCTTGTCCATTAGGATCAAACATGGAAAAGGAAAACATTTGAAAAAGGAGATGATGTATGAGAAAGGTGAGCCTAGCACATCTTCGGAAGGTAGCCCTAAGCCGTAAAACGTCTAGCTCTTGTTTCTAATGTGTTGTTCATACTTTGTTCTTGTGGAGAACCAAAGGCATCACAGTTATCATGTCTTGACTTGTATGGGAGCTAAGTTTGAGTAAAGCAGGGCTGTGCAAAGTAGTCAGTCTTATTCTCACCTCTAGTCTTTACTTATATAAAGGGACCATTTCCTTGGTATAGTTATGCTACCCAGAAAGACTGTAGTCTTTCTTAGCAAGAGCTGTAATGGTATAATAATAATAATAACAATAATGATGATGATGATGATCTGTAATATCTAGTGACAAAACTCTTTAGATTTAGCTAGGCTGGTCGCCCAGTTGCCAGAGCCATGGTTCATCTCTGAGCTTGTATTCCCAATATTCAGTCCAGCGCCTAGCACAAAGGTACTTAATAAATAAATTAGCAAATTTCTATTGGCTGTCTGACTACAACATCTGATTTTGTCAGCATCTGATCCTCTTTCTCCTTCAGCAGCCACCTCTTCCCTAACCTTTCTCCTTTACCCGGGCCTTTCCTTGTGCCCTAATGCAGACCCATCATCACAGCTCATACAACGAGCCCATCAAATGCAGTGACATCTGCATTTCTGACATTACAATCTGGAGATGATCTTTTTATAGTAGGTGCGGTGGGAGGATACAGCAGTGAATGCTCCTCAGACAGGATAGTTTTAGACTGGAGAGCTAATGCAGTGTGTTGGCTCCTCCTAATCTGAACAGAACCCCCTAATTATGACAGATTCCTGCTATCAACGCAGGGAAGGGAGAAGGAGGAACGAGAGCCTCTTCACCAACTCCAACAGGCCTTCCATAACTAGCCCTCACATGTCAGACCTGCTACATGCAGACACTAATGATATGTGGTGACTAAAGATTTATCCCAAAGAATCATCTCCATCAGCTATATAGGCTTCAGGTCTGTGAATGAGCTCATGGCTGGGGCCCTGCCACCAAGAGACTCTTTAATTAACAAGTCCTTCCAACAAGAGAGACGGCCCTTTCTCTTTCTTTCTGCCCCTCAAGCCTTCCATTACTTGGCTGCTTAGGATGATGAAGCCCCTGACTGCCAGATTCATAAGGTGGTTTTCTCTCAAATACTTCCTACAGGGAAAACTGCTGCCAGGTCTACAGAATTCAATGTCAAGGTCTTTTGAGTCAGTGAACTGCAGAATTTAGTCTCGAGATTTTCAGGAGCTTTTAAAAAAATTTTAAAGGGTGGGGTGGGTTTTTTTTTGCCAAATTATATATTTTTTCTGTCTTTGAAGTGTTTTGATAGCCCCCACTGAGGATAATGATCCTCATACACAAATCTGGCGTCATGTAATAACAAGAGATTCCTTTACCCACCAAATCAGAAGCTCTTTCCCCGGGGTCCACTCGAGGTGAATTTTTTCAAGGCCATGGCCCTCTGACAGTTCATACCTCAGCAAACCCTTGTGCACCTGGGACTAGCCAGTAGGCTACTTCTCAGAGCTACCAGCATGGAACGAATCACAGAAGATTTATTACTCACATCTTTCTCTCATCCTTCTGGCCGGATCAAACTGAGCCAATTCCTTCTCAACATAATACAGCACTTTCATGGAGTCCCGTTCTTTGTCAGTTTGGATCCGGTAACCTTTGCGAACTGCCAAGAGAAGAACGGGATGGAAGAATACAATTGGATTCCACTTAACAAATATTTATGTGCAAGATACAGTGCTAGGTGCTGGCAGTACAAGAATAGAAATGAAGGACGGTCCCTGTCCTCAAGGAGCTTATTTAAAGGAAAAAAAGGGAAGGAGGAGAGAATACAAATATAAATAAAAATAAATAAGAATCAACCTCAAAGGTCATTCACGCCACTTAATATCTTGATTAAGAATCTCTTCTAATCAATCAATCAGTAAACATTCATTAAACACCTGCCATGTACGGAGCCCTATGCTAAGCACTGAGGACACAAAGAAAGGTGAAAGTCAATTCTGTTCTTAAGGAGTCTAATGAGTAAAGTAACATGCTATAGCTAAAGCAAACAATAAATGGAGAAAATATACAAAGGGAAGGCACTAGAATTAAGAAAGATTGGGGACACAATATCTCTGTTCAAGTGGCCACCCAGCCTCTGTTTAAAAATCTCCAGATAAGAGTCTACTTCCACTCTATGGTCTTGAACAAATGAGCTTACGATTCTCCATTTATGAAAAGAATTTTTTATAGTTGGATTGACTGAGCACCAACAAGGCAAGAGCCATGAGTTGCCTACCCCTTCACTGAATACAGGATTTAACACTGATAATGAGCCATTGTAATGATTTAGAACAGCCCATCTCTGGAACAGAATCCCCATGACAATAGAGATGACAAGTGAATATCCAGCTTTATTCAAAAACCTCCAGGGATGATGAATTGCCCATATCCCACATCTGGAGGACTCAGTATTAGGGAAGGTTTTCCTGACATCAATCCTAAATCTTGCTCTTGCCAACTTCTATCCATATTATATCATTGCCCCTTGGATCTAATAGATTAAGTCTACCTACCTTCTAAATAAATGCCCTCCTAATATTTCAAGATAGCACTCATATTCATGAGATCCTAAACTCAGCAAACCAGAGCTGGAAGGGACTTCAGAAAGTTAAGATCTGACTCTTAATGGAAGTGATTCACAAAGACTGACAAATAGTAATGAAGAGCATTGTATGTGCTTTTAGAGAAAAGCCTCCTTTCTATTCTCTGGTCTAATTTTCTAAAATCTATGAGGAGATAGGTCATTGTGCCCTGATTGTGAGCAAAGCTCTATTTACATCACAGATGAGAATTTTACATTTTGCAGTACGCTAATCACAGAACCAGCACTAAAGACAGTGAAAGACACCCACACACACATTTGCAGGTGCACTGATTATATGAGAACAAGCTGGGCATCTCTTGCACATTCATTTCAAATTGTAGGATTGCTTTAAAAAAATTTAATGATTCTCAGCACACATTTTGGGGGCACCTTTTCTTGGAGGTTAACTCTAAAATCCTTACATGGAGGAAATTATTAGTAATAATGGTTTTATTTATCAAGCACTCACTCTCCCATCTCTGCAGAGGCGTTTGCAGAGTAGTACAGACAGTTCAATTAAAATGCAATTATCCTACGAAAATGCTGTGTCTCTTTTGAGGCAGCTTGGTCTACTGGATTAAGTACAGGGCTGGGGATCAGGAGAATAGTCATCCATTTTCCGATCTACCAATGAGTCAGTGGGTGACTGTGAGCAGATAATGGCTTCTCTGAATCTCAATTTTAAAATCTATAAAATGGGAAGAATTACACCTTCTCCCCAGTGGGGCTCATGAAAATGCTGAAAGGTTAAGTGAGATCAGATCTGAATTCTGTGTAATTCAAAACATATAAGAAATAACAGATATATTAGGATGAGTTCCAGTACTACCTCTTCCATGAAGAACCTTGCCTGATTACTCCAGCTAGCAACAATTTTCCTCTCCTGTGAATTCCAGTAGAATTTTGTTCATACTTATTTTATAGAACTTAATCACATTCTCTTTTGTATTACACTTTGTGTAAATGTCTTACTCTCCTTGCTAAATTATCAATCTGTAAGACTGAGATTGTGGTGAAATCATGTCTGTTATCCCATAAAGCATTTAACACAATGCCCTGAACATAACAGATGCTCAACAAATGTTTAGTGAATGAATTAATACCATTTTAATAGTGTTTTAAATAATGGTGACTGGTTAAAGTGGCTAATTTTTATTAAATCTTACAGAAGAAGCATAGAATCACAGTGAAAAGGGAAATCATTTTTTAGGATCACTCTGGCTCTAGCTGATTGGCCAATAGATCCCAGACCAAGCCCCAGTTGGTCATTGTTTGGGTCCTGATTGATTCATCGTGAATATAAATAATCATCATTTCTGTTTTGGTCAGAAATCCGGAGGGTCCTTCCTTCCCGATTTATTGATTTCTTTATTCAGATTTTTTTTTCTCTCTAGGTCATTCTTTGCTTCAATTACTACCTAGCCTTAATCACTGAATGGGTGTGGCCTTAATCCAACTGAGACCTGTTAAAGATCTTAGCTTTAAACCGCTTGGTTTCCCATTGCATCCAGAACCATCTCCAGATGTCCTGGTCTCTATCTGGACCCAGATGGCTCTGGAGGGGAAAGTGAGGCAGGTGCCTTTGTACAGCTCTCCCTCACTTAAATCTATTTTACTTGCATGTCATGTCATCATCTCCCCAATGTCATGATACACTTTGAAAATGAAGGACAAACAACAACAATATTTCCTTAAATGTGGGCCCCTCAACTGTACACAGTATTCCAGCTGTGCTCTACTCAGGGCAAATTCTGGAGTATTATTTCTCTCTTGTTTTGGACACTATTTTTCTCTTACTACAGTCTAAAATTGCATTATAAATGAGATCTCAACCAGATGGAGCTTACAATCTGGAAAGGATGAGAAAATATGTGCATAAATAGTATAATAAAAGGATGTAAGACTGTAATATGAGAGGTACAAAGTGCTATGGGAGTCCAGAGAGGAGCCTATTTTCCGCTGAGAAAATAGCAGAAAATGAAAGAGATGGTCCGAAAAGATGGGTAGGAAATAAGCTTGTGAGGAGGGCCCTTTTAGGCAGAGGGAATTTGTAAGCAAAGCTAACTAATAGCAATGGCTGACATCTTTATGTATTAATATAGATATGTAGATATATCTATATCAATATTACTTTTAAGAATTTTAAAGAATTCATAGAAACCTGAGAAAACTTGTATCAATGAATGCAAAGTTCAAACAGAATCAAGAAAACAAAATCAATACAGTCACGTTCCCCTTGTAAAGACAAACAACTTTAATAGACTTAGGGACTTTGATGAATTCAATGACCAACCATATTCCGTAGGTGATAACTCAAGATGCAGAATGAAAATATGTATTTTTGAACATCAGCAATGTGGGGATCTATTTTGCTTAACTATGCGTGTGTGTTAAACACTATTAAAATAATATTGATTCATTCATTAATTCATCCCCTATAGGGAGGAGAGAGAGAGAGAGAGAGAGAGAGAGAGAGAAAGAGGAAGGGAGGAGGGAAGGGAGAGAGGAAGGGAGAATAATTGGTAATAAAATAAAAAGGTCTATAAAGTCCATTATTTCATTTGATCCACATTTGACATTTACTCCCTATGTCATCTTGGGATAGTCACTTAACTTGTGCCTCAGTTTCTTTACCTGTAAAATTGGTTGAATTAGATGATCTGAGAGATCTATTGCAGCTCTAGGTTTGTATTCTATAATCCTAAAGTCTGCATATTCAGAGAAGGAAAGCAACTTGTTCAAAGTCAAAGAGGTGGTGATCAGTAGAGATGTGTCATATCCAAGTGCTGTCCTCCTGCCACTGATGTTTATATCATGGATTGTGTCCAAACAAAATCTGGCTGCCTTTCTTTTGGCAAGCTGTCCAATGTCATCAGTCAGAATGCAGAGTAATCTAAATTCTGGGCTTAGCACAGGCAGATGGCAACAGGCTAAGTAAGGATGCTCTAATGGTCCAGTCCTCTCTCTATGTTTCTCTCTTTATTCCAGGGTTACTGAGTGTCCTGCCCTTTTCTCCTTGACTTTATTTTCATGTTGCCTAACATTTTAATATAACAGAACTTCAAAAAATAGTAAGACCAGGATGGTGAGAGAAAGCAGTGATACATGAGACATGATTCTCTAACAATGAGACAGTGCAACTAGAATCAGGGAACTGAGAAATTTATTAGTAATTATTTGGAAGTCATATTTAACCCAACTTTCATCCCGTATAGGAATGCCTTCTATGATAACCATGACAAATCAGCATCCCTTTAACCATTTCCAGTGAGGCACTGGCTCACAAGGCAGTTTTTTAATTATATTTTTCAGACAACCTTAATTATTAAGGAGGTTAATGATAACAAGCTAAATTTCATTTTCCTGTACTTCCTACTTCGTGGATTTGTCCTTCTAAGACTGAATCAAGCAAACCCAATTCCTATTCCTTCTTTTCTTCCTTCCTTCCTTTTTTCCAATCCTTCCCTTCCCTTCCTTCCTTCCTTCCTTCCTTCCTTCCTTCCTTCCTTCCTTTCTTCCTTCCTTCCTTCCTTCCTTCCTTCCTTCCTTCCTTCCTTCCTTCCTTCCTTCCTTCCTTCCTTCCTTCCTTCTCCTCCTTTAGATATAGATCTAAATATCCTGAATTCCTTAAACTGATCCCAGTTGGAGTTATAATCTGAACCATATACACAGTTTAGATATGTCTCATCCTCAGAGAAAATTCATGACTGTACATATTGTGATACCATACATATCAACTCAGAAAACCTAATCTGTATACTTCATAATCTAGAAAGAAGGTATTTGTCCTGTCTTCTGGTACAACATTATATCCTTGGTCCACTATTCTTCAAAAAAAAAATCCCAAAGTTGATTTCCTAGTCATGCCATCTGGGTCTTCAGGGATTTCTAATGCTCTTCAAATAACATTGGAAGCCATTGAGGGAAGATGGTGCCTGGATCTCTTAATGTCCCATGGATGTTATCGGTTTGGGTTTCAGCAGCTAAAGAACTTGGCTATACCTTCAATATAAAATGTGTGGTCATTTTAAAGTCTGAAGTTTAAAATCCTGTTATTTGATCAGCCACAGTGGCAATTATTTTTACTACAGAGCTAACAATTTTATTGTTGACTACATTAGAATTTTACAAATTTTAGTGGTAACTCACAAAAACATTCAGATTTTTGCCTAACATTCATTGAGAGAGAAATCTGCTTAGGGGGACATGAAGGTTTTCATTGGGATACTCAATCTTTATCAGTAGCTAATCTGATTGTGAAGATATAGTTTTGTTTTGATCAGATAATACTTTATTGGTCTTTTGCTCATTCTTTCTCACATCATTCACATACATCTACAGAGATAACACATTTCAAGAATTTATTCCTTTCAGAATCCACAAGACAAAAATTCAAATTCACCACATTAGCAAATCCAAAATGTGTTATCTCTACCTCACCTCCTAACATTTCTCCTCTTTCCTCCTTCTGCTCTGGGAACAGTAATCAAATCAGTACTATCCGTGCTTTTGGAAAGTCTGTGCCAATCAACTCTCCCATCACTCACACAATCTGCGAAGCTCTCAGACCGAAACTGAGACCAGACTTTCCCTGGCCTATACTTCCCAAAGATGCCTCTATCTTTTAAATGTAAATTCCTTGAAGGAAAGGAAATTGTTAACTTTTTTATTCATGTCCTCAGTACTTGGCAACATACTTAGCACATGGTAAGCATTGAAAAAACATTTATTTCTATTAGGTAATTTCATTGATTAGCATCATTTGTGATGAAACAGTTATTTCATCCCAATCTGAACTGTTATGGCTCACTACAAAACCCAATAGTAGCTGGGATAATTTTATGTTATTATGCTTCTTTCCATAATAGAGAATGGTCCAAAATTCTGGGAATTCCAAGATGGTGGTGATAATTTAATGAGAAATATGCAATATGCTAGAATCATTTTTGGAAAATTGGATTTTTAAAAAACAGGTTTCAATTTAGAGTCAATGAATGATTTATATAATTTTTCTCTTTAGTCCAGTCTGTCTTTGCATTAATAACAACAACAATAATGAAATCCAGATCTTTCATATTTGGTAAAGAACTTTACAAATATCAAGATATTCACATCTCAGGTTCTCCAGTTTGTTAGCTTAACCAGTTTTTATTTTATTGGAAAGGAGAAGCCAGCAAATTCAATCTAATGTCATACTTTAGTTCCACAATATGTGTATTTTTTTAATGGATGGTGAAATAGCTGCCATATTCTATCGCCAAGGGGACTCCGTTCAGGAGGGAATATAGTAATGCTTTCATTTTTGCATGTCATATGTGTATGTATACTACAATTATGTAATTATGCATATTCAGGCATATACACACATTATCAGAATTGTAAACAAGATTTAACCAATCTACCCATCAATACACTAGTTCACTCATCTGTACCAGAAGGAAACCCGGTGTCAGGCTGAAAGGAGTGAGGAACTGGTAGTCAAAAATCAATCAAGAAATAAACATTTAGGGGCAGGTGTAATGGATAGAGAACCAGTCCTGAAGTCAGGAGAACCTGAGTTCAAATCTGCAGAACTATTGGACAAGTCACTTAACCCCAATTGCTTCAGCAAAAATAAACAAACAAACAAATAAGTAAAAGAAAGAAACATTTATTACAAGCCCAATATGTGCCAAGTGCTGTAAAAAGGAGGCTCTACATTGTGGGCACAGAGTGTGCTGCCATCCCCTAATGTGAGCCTGAGGTACATGGAGGGAAGTAAAGGGCAAGATGACTGGAAAGAAAGGGAAGGAGGTCAAGGCTAGAAAATGCTTTAAAACTCAAACAGAGGATTAGTACTAATTAAGAGACATTTGGGGACTGATGGGACATCAGAGCAATGACTAAGTACTTCTATTCCCCAGCCAGGCTCTTGATGATAATTAACAAGGGAAGCAGGGGGTGTCCCTGGGCTACACAAGCCATTCATTGTTGGGAACTTCAACACAAGCTCATTCATCGTGGGTCAGGAGGCTGGTTTTGTTTTCTTTGATTTTACAAGACTGGTATGTTCTTTTAAGTGCTCCTGGAACCTTTTGGTTTCCAGGCACTAAACAAATAAATGTCAACAGAGCCTATGATGTCTCAAAATTATTGCAGAGATGCCGGGAATTCTTATTAAAAGTCCAGGAAATTTCTAGGCTTCTAGGCAGTGTAAGAAGCTGAGGAAGAGAGGTTCTACTTTCTGGTGAGGTGCCCTGGGCACTTGTCTCATTCAGAAACTAGGGGGCTAGAAAGAGCTTACTTGGATAGCAATCTACATGTGCTCCCCCCAGCTGGCACTGGTCTTAATATGCTTCAGGAAGAAGCTGGGATAATATGTGAATAATAATAATAATAACCACCATTTATATAGCACTTTAAGGTTTGCAAAGTACAACAACCCTTTATAGGTAGGTACTATTACTATTCCCATTTTACAGATGAGAAAACTGAGGGACACAGAGGGGAAGTGATCTGCTCAGGTAACATAGCTAGTGAATGAACTCTAGTCTTCCTGACTCCAGATCTAGCACTCTATCCAGTGGACTGCTTAGCTGTCTCTCTTAAAAGCTTAGAAGAACAGGTGCTAACTCTCAAATTCCAGTTTTCTTCAAGTACTTGTAGTTCCATGTCCACAGTTATTTATTTTCCTTAGTTCCAACAAACTAGAGCTCGTTTTTATATACAGAGAATACAACTCTTTACTCAGTCTTTCTGTGTCCAGAAAGCATTTTTATCTAGAGAATTTAGCTGTCTCTTAAAAGTTTATAAAAGACCAGTTTCTAACTCTCAAATTCCAATTTTCTTCAAGTACTTGTAGTTACCATGTCCATGACGATTTATTTTCCTTAGTTCCAACAAACTAGAGCTCTTCTTTGTATAGAATGCAACTCTTTACTCAGCCTTTCTGAGTCCAGAAAGCATTTTTTATCAGGGCAGGAGGAGGATAAATCCTACCTAGCATGCCCAATGGATCCTCTCTGCCTTCTTCCTCAAGAGCAGGCTGCTTACCCACTTGAAAATGCACACATGCTGAAGCAATCCAATGTGCCAACTTACACAGCATGTAGCTCTCGCTCCCTGCTAGAGTCATTTGGGGATTTTTGTATATCTGGACCAGGTCTGGATTTTTTTCTGTGATGTCAAGAATCTGCAGTATTCTCCTTGGCTCACCCAGATGTACCATTCACATTCTAACGGCTGGAATGATACTGAAAACTTATGTAAGTAGTGTCCTTTGGGCCAGAACTCCAACCATTCTGCAGAAATTTAATCTCCTCAATGGTAAATGATAAGGATTAGCTTTTGTGTTGTTAAAGAAAGACAGGATTCAACTCACAGAGACAGAGAATATTCGTTTCAAGGCTCCAGGTAAAATGCCCATTGATTGGGGGGTTACACAAATTGTGTTATGTACATGAATGTAAAGGAATATATCCCTACAAATTTTCCTTTTATTGATTAGTTGTGTCTATTTGTGACCCCATTTGGGTTTTCTTGGCAAAGATACTGGCGTCATTTGCAAATTTCTTCTTCTGATCATTTAACAAATGAGGAAACTGAGGCAGACAGGATTATGTAACTAGTGTTTGAGGCCATATTAGAACTCAGGGTCTGACAACTCCAGGACTGGCATTCTATTCCCATGTTCCTGGATTCAAGAGATTTTGTTTTCTTTCAGAGAAGTAATTTTTTTAAATGAAAATTCAGCTTGTTTTATGCTTATGTTGTTCTAATGTTGGCGGATTATCATCAGCTAAAGCTATTTATTAAACTCACATAGGTGGTAAAGTGGGAGTCTGGATTAAGGATGTGAATAATAATCATGATGATAAGAAAAGACAAAAATGAAGAGTTATATGAAGTGGTACATAGTGAGAAATAAGTAGTACCAGGAAAACAATGCATAACAATGACTATGATAATGCAAATGAAAGGAACAAAAAAGTAAAAATGAATGCTGTGTAATTATGACCTAGCTTGGTCCCTGAGAAGAGTTAAGAAAATACACCTCCCAGAATACATCTGATCTATAAGAAATGATGAACAGGCAGATTTCATAAAAATCTGAAAAGACTTAGGTGAACTAATGCTGAGTGAAGTGAGCAGAACCAGGAGAACATTGTACACAGTATCAGCAAGACTGTGTGATGATCAATTATGATAAACTTAGTTCTTTTCAGTAATACAGTGATCCAAGACAATTCCCACAGATTTGTGATGGGAAATGCCATTCACATATAGAGAAAGAACTATGGCAATAAAATACAGATCAAAGCATAGTATTTTCATTAATATGAAAATATGTTTAATAGAATTGTACATGTATAACCTATATCAGATTGATTGCTGACTTAGGGAAGAGGGAAGTAAGGTGATAGAGGGGAAAAATATAGAATTCAAAATCTTACAAATATGAAATGTTGAAAACTAACTATCTTTATGTATAATCGGAAAAAGTAGAATACTATTAAGTGGGGGGAAAAAGAAAATTATACTTCCCCCTCCTCTTCACTCTAGAAAAGAATCTAGGCATGTGGAATATTACATATAATCTCAAGATTAATATTTTGCTGATTATCACTTATTCCTCTTTTGAAATTTTGTTACAAAGTATAGCTCCCTTGATTGTAAAGAGAAGAATGTAGTTAGAAATGCAGACAGAAAGTAAAAACAAAGAACAACAATAAAAATACGATTAAAAAACATACAAAGTGTTTTGCTCTATTTACATTCAAATACACAATAGGTTTGTTTAAATAGAAAACTATCTACTTGATTGAGTATAATGGTATAAGATATATCATCTGTGTATAGGTTTCATAGAATTTTGAGGTAGGAAATCAAATACTTAGGCATTTTACAGATGAGAAAAATGCAGCCCAGGGCAATTTAAGGACTTACAGTATTACACAAGTGATAAATGCTGGGTCATGACTCAAATCCAGGTCTTCTGACCACAGAAACCTGGCATCCTTTCTACTACATAACTCAGATCCCACTGTGAAGTTTAATAAATAGTTCTGGATGATGGTAATTCTTTTATGCTTAGAATAACACAAAGTGATAAAACTATGAATTTTCAATTTTGAAAATTTACTTCCCTCAAAGAAAATAAAATCCCTTGAAGAATATTTCCCCCAAGCCCACTTCTTTGAGCTAGAAGTAGTCAAAGAATACCTAAAATATGGCCATTCATGACAGGATTTGGGATTTGAAGGGACCATTTCATTGTATAGGTAAGGACATTTGACAGCTGGAAAGTTTGAAAGATCTGTTCAAGGTCACAGAGAGAACAAATATCTCACCAATTGCTAATGGCCTCCGCCCCAGCTACTTTGTCTTTAACCATGTTGAATTTATTTGCATTTATTATCTTTAAGCTTATTCTGTATATTCATATATGTGTATATACATATGTATATATTTACATATACATATTTATACAAACACTCCCAGTCTATATCCCCAACAACCAGCACAGTGTCTAGCACACAGTAAGTATGTAATAAAAGCTTACTGATCCACTGACCAAAATAGCGCAATTGGGCATTGAGTCAAATCCAAAGCTCTTTCCACTATACCACATAAGCTCACCACATCAGGTCTCTTCCACTTGACCCCATTAATGTCACAAAGAATTCACTGGAGAGCTCCATCATAAGGATTGGATAAGAATAAGAATGTCCAGATGCCTGAGCAAGGGTTGTTAAAATGGCAAATAGTACCCAGCACAAGTAGGTTGAAAGAAACATGAAAGAAGAGGGAAAGGAAAGTCAGAATAGGAAGCTACATGCAGAGAGACAGTGGGCATGGGGGGCGGGGGGAAAGGGAGTAATAGGAAAGATGGAGAGAAGACTCATGGATGATTAGAAAACTTCCATCAGTGATTTTCATCTACTCCATTTCTCAAGAGAATTCCTGAGGATTACTCCCCTTCATATACTCTACAAGATAGCTATCTGGTCTGCTTGCAGTTCCGCCCCTTTCATATCTTGCCTCCATGTTTCTTCAGTGGCTGTTCCCTATACCTAGAATGCTCTCCCTCCTCACTTTCCTATGTTTTCTCTGGTCTCCTTCAAGACTCAACTTGGATCCCATGTTCCTCAGGAAACCAACAGTTATCTCACGAATTAGAATATGAGCCCCTTGTGGGAAGGGACTACATTTTTGTCTTTCTTCATATCCCCAGGACTTGGTGCTCTGCCAACCACATATTAAGTGTTTCATAAATGCTTGTTGATTCACCATCTAATGACCATTTTATTTCATTCTCAGGAATAGGGATTTCTATGAATAGTTATAAGAAGAGTCAAGCTCTCTCTCATACCTGAACTAATGAGAAAGATCCTAACTGGTCTCCCTGTCTTCCTTCTCCAGGTCTTCTTCCATATATCTGCCAAAATCATTCTCCTAAAAATTGACCATTTTTTACTCTTATTTAATAAACTCTGATAGTTTCTTGTTGTCTCTAGAATAAAATAATTCCGATATTTGGCTTTTAAATTAAACATTTTGGCTTTTCTTCTCTCACAAAAAATGGATGATAAAACAACCAAAATGAAGCCTTTTGCCTGTGCTTGCATCACAAACCCTTCACAATTGGTCCCAATTCCCTTTTAACAGACAAAGTAGAAAAAGCTGTCTATGTCCATTGCCTTCACCCTCTGTCCTCTCACTCACTTCTCAACCTTTGCAATCTTTTGAATTTTTTGCTGATTCCTCATCTGTATTATGTCTCCTAACTAAAGGGATACCCCCAAGCTCTATCCTGGACCCTCTTCTATTTTCTTCTTATAATCTCTCATTTGATGATTTAATCAGCCCCATGGGTTTAATTACAGTCTCTATGCAGGTGATTCTCAAATATATATATAGTCTTAATGTAGTTCCTGACTTTTATTCACAAAGCTCCATCTCTAATAAGATATTTCATTTCACATATATTATAGGTTCATGTTCAAAAGAGAACTTAAAATCTTTTCTTCACTATGTCCAAAGGACTATCAAACTTATGCATATCCTTTGGTCCAGCAGTGTCTACTGGGCTTATACCCCAAAGAGATCTGAAAGGAGAGAAAGGAACCTACAGGTGCAAAAATGTTTGTGGCAGCCTTTTTGGAAACTGAATGGATGTCCATCAGTTGGAGAATGGCTGGATAAATTGTGGTATATGAATGTTATGGAATATTATTGTTCTGTAAGAAACGTTCAGCAGGAGGATTTCAGAAAAGCCTGGAAGGACTTACATGAACTGATGCTAAGTGAAGTGAGCAGAACCAAGAGAGTATTGTATATAGCAACAAGATTATGTGATGATCAACTGTGATAAATTTGGCTCCTTTCAATAACGAGGTAATTCAGAGCAATTCCAATTTTATTTCATTCCTCCAACCTTATCCTCATCTGAACTTCCCTCTTATTGCCAAGGATCTTCCCATTTGCAACAAAGGTTCACAATCTCTACATGATCATTGACTGATTCACCCCTCATGTAGTCATCAAATCTTGTCATTTCTACTTCCAATGTTTCCTCTTTCTGTCACTACTCACACTACTCACATAGCCACCATCTTTCTTTAGTACCTCACTACCTCTTGCCTGTATTGTTGCAATAGTCTCCTATCTTAACTTCCAAGCTCAATTCTCTTCTCTGTCCTAGTCAGCAGCAGCCAAAATGATTTTCTTAAAGAAGAGATCTAACCATGTCACTCCCTTACTCAAAAAAACTCTCCTGGCTCCCTATTATTTTGAAGATCAAATATAAATTTCTATTTGTTTCCTTACAGCCCATTATAATTCAAATATAACCTACCTTACACATTATTCTCTTTCCCATACTTTACAGTCCAGCCAAATTGGACTTTTTCCTGTTTCTCACAAGTAATGTTCCATTTTCTGTCTCGTAGGTGCCTAGATGGCACCTCACCTCTTCCTTTTGGAATTCCTTGTTTCCTTCACAACTCTGCTCAAGGGGACAGCTAGGTGGCCCAGTGGATAGAGCACCAGCCCTGAAGTCAGGAGGACCTGAGTTCAAATCTAGTCTCAGCTACTTAACACGTCCTAGCTGTGTGACCCTGGGCAAGTCACTTAACCCAACTGCCTCAGCAAAAAACAAAAAACAAAAAACAACTCTGCTCAGTTCTTCTACCTTCTACATGAAGCCTGATCCTCCAGTTCCTAATAGTACTCCTACTGCCTAAAAATTTATGTTGTGTTTATTCCACAGTTATTGTTTTGTGTGTGTGTGTGTGTGTGTGTGTGTGTGTGTGTGTGTGTGTGTGTGTTGTCTCCTTGGATAGAATGTAAGCTCCTCAAGGAGAGGTAAGAAAAGTTTGGCACATAGGTGATGCTTAAAAAGTGCTTATTGACTGATATTTGAGATCTAAAAATAATAACTGTCCCCAATAAGACCCAACTTTATTCAAAGAAATATATTTGGCTATAGAAAGTTCTTACTGTTACTCAATATCAACAAGTTAATAAAACGAGAAAAAATCAGACGTTTATCCCTTACCGAGGTTTTATCCACTCCTTACATTTTAACTGTCTTCTCTATGCATGTGAACTTGCAGGTCACTTCTCTAGCCCTGATCTCCCACATTTCAGACCCATTTTTGCAAATGCCTGCAGGAAACTTTGATTTGTTATTGTATTTCAAAATGAAAAGGGAACTCAGATATTGTCTACTCCAGTGATTCTTAAAAGAGAAAAAAGGACCTAGAATCTACTTTGTTAAAACTATTTTCATAATATTAAAATAGTTGGATTCCACCTGTGGTAAATATCAATGGTTACAACTTATTTGAGGGAAAAAAAGTTCTTTGTAGGGAAGTTGTTGATAATTTTTAAGAAAGTAAAGGGGTCCTTTCCTCTAATTCCTCTGTTGCAAATGGAAAAATGGAAGCTCAGAATAACTTGCTGAAGGTCGTAGAGTGAATTAATGACAGTTAATTAGGATGTTCCACTGTACCATACTGAGAGCTCAAACTCAACTTAGACCAAACTGACAACTTCAAACTATCTCACGTTTTCCTCCTTGTTATTCACAAGTTGTTGATGAGTGCAGATCCAGAGGCTGAGAGATTCTAACTTGAGAGTCTATATTCTGTGAAGGCTTATAATTAGTACTAGCTCCATACCAATTTCACCTGTAAAATTCCTTCATCTGGTATCCGAATCCTCTATAATCTAGTCCTAATGTACCCTTGCTAACTTGTTTCACAATAGTCTCCCTTTATGCACACCGTGTTCCAACCAAATTAGACAACCACCTGTTCTCATTTTGTCTTTTTCCCACCTCTGACTATCTGTCTTCTCCCTCAACGCGCACCCAAACACACACACACACACACACACACACACACACACACACACACACATCATTGCCTGAAACAGATTTCACATTCTCAGCTTTTAAAAAAAATCCTCTTTTCCTTCAAGGCCCAATTTAAGTATTTCCTCAGCCATGAAGGGGTCCCAATTCCCTTATTTAGAAAAGGATTCCTTCCTTCCTAAATCTCCCATTCTTCTCTGTTTGAACTCTCCTATGCACTTGCCACATTCTGGCTTTGATTATATTTATCTTGTTCTTTCCAAAGGAAAGTTAGCTCCTCAAGGCAGGGTATGATGTCATTTATACCTTTTTGCTGAATACAGTAGGCACTTAATATATAGTAGACACTTAACAAATCTTTGTTTCACTGCACTGAACAATGTCTCTGATTTATCTTATCTTTTCTGCTTCTATTTCCAACATTTGGCTCAGTGGAACATAAAAGCATTCTGAATTCTATTAATTCTAGTTTTTACTTCTTCCAATTCATTTTACATACTGCTTTCATGCTAGTCTTCCTAAAAACCACTTTTAAAATATTTTCTTTTTTAATTTATGGAAGAAAACAGGCATTTCCATAACTTGTATGCTTTTTTAATCATTGCATGTGAAACTGCAAATCTATTGTCGGCTTCCTACTCACCCAATACTCTACAATGGTTTTCAAAACCCTCCATTATCTGGTACCACTGTCAACTGATTTACCATTATCTTCACTACCAGTCCTTTCTGTTAGTCTTTGCCTATTAATTTCTCCAACTTGGGAGTGCTCTTTCTTGTCCTTTGCTGTCTCAATCCTCTTCAACATTCAAGACTCACCTCTTCTATGAAATGGAACCTTTCCAGCTTACTCTAAACCACAGTAAACTCTCCTTTTTCTGAATCACTACTGCACAAAATAGTCCTATACAGTTTAGCACCAGATTATATACTTTTTGAGGACAGAACCTAAATATTATATGTTTTTAAAATGATATCTAACACAATCCTGGGATGATGGCAGATAACTTTTCAGTTGATTACATGACTAGAGGTCTGAGTAGATTGAATTATTTTCTATTATTTTCTGGTTATATTTCTTATTTTTCGAAGGCCTAAAGGAAAAGAAAAGCAATGTCCTCTTGCCCTTGGAAATTATGGTACCACGGATGGGCTTTCTTGACTCCATCCATGGAATTAATAGCTCCACTGAGTTGACTGTGCTAAGAAAGGAACATAGATAGGAGCTCATATGCAGAATGGGGAAGGGTAAGGAAAATATATTTTGCTTTTACCACTCTGGCTTCCTCCAAGGGAGTCACTTGGCGCCAAGGGAGGTGGATGTGGCTTATCCATCAGCATGGCAGAAGAGGAGACTCCTCCAACAGGAACAGAGGGAATATAGTAAGGACCAGGAACGCTGGAGACAGAGGGAGGATAGCCAGCTTTTGCAGCTTTCCCTGCTTCATATACTGTGAAGAGAAGAGAAAAATAGATTATATCCCCAACTAACTCCTCACAATTCTCACATAAACACACACACACACATACACACACATCCCTAGGATTTATAGCCAACAGAACAACCTAAGGAAATTCCTGGTTTCAAAATTATTTTTATTTTCCACCCCTGAACTGACTCATCAGGCTCATTTTCCCCACCCCCTTACATTCCTCCAGCTATGCTGAAAGACAGTGGTATGAGGAATTATAGTATTTAGTATCTGACAAAACTGGGTAATTAAATGGCACTAGGTACCATCCTAGCATCCCCTGGTACTTAAGAAAGCATCCGCCACAAAAACAACCTGGCAACCCAGTCTAAAATCAGAATCCTGCTTTAGTCCTTAGGGAGGAGACTCACAGCTAGGGATGCTCTTAACTGGATCTCAGCCTCCTAGCTGAAGAGAAGAATAAATAACCCTAATTTCTCTTAGGAAGTTGCCTTAATGCTGAGTATGGTAGATACCTTTTCCTTTAATAGTCTCCAGGATGGAGAATTCTATAGGAATAAGTGGGATTTTAGTTAGTCTCTGGAGGAAAAGGAATGAGCTCATTTGCTATACCCTTGAGGTCCTTGGTGAAAGGGTTGAGGGGTACTAGCCTTTCCAAGTTCAGAATTCCGAATCTGCCCTCTTACCTTCAAATATGTCCTTCGTTGAAATCAATGAAGACTCCATGTGAAGGAGAAATATATGTGGGTTAAAAGGTAGGGACATGGGAATGGGATTGTTGGTAATGAGGCAATGATGCTCTGGTTCCTCAGGGATCTCCAGCAAGGATGAGGGTCTGGAAGGATCAGCCCATTGGTGAGAAGAAAGCTTTGGGGAAGGGAAAGTGAGGTCGGTACAATTCTGAATGTTAACTCAAAATGTTCATTTTCACTCACATGCCCGAGGACAGCAACAGGAGTCCGGGCAACAAGGGCATCTGACGTAGCAACAACAGCTGTGTGGGCAGCACTGGCACCAACAAATCCCAACCAGGAGGAAGAAGAGGAACACTCCCAAGATCACCAGGCCAACAAACACCCACTCTGGAAACAGAAAGAGAAAATCTATACTAAAAGAAATTCTACACCAGGAAAAGGGTCTCCTGGGTTCATGCTCCCTCTGTGAAATAACAGCTGGGACCTGAGGAAGGGAATATCTCCTAACAAGGCAGAGAGCCCCCAAACCCAAAGGAAACTCTGGAAATGAGGGGCACTGAGCCCTCCCAGTGTGGAGACAAGGAAAGAGTGACTGGACTTGCATTGGGAGCAACATAATGACCAACAAACACGAAATCATGGGACAATGCAGATGAATTTCACTGTTACCTCTTAGGGAAAGAGCTCCTCAAATTGATGGAGGAGGTATCAGAATGGTTATCAGCAACAGCAAAAGGCTGCCTTTTGGATTTTGCAAGCATGAGATTTTGACATTCTTAATCTGTGGGTCTTCCCAGACCACATTACAATTTTTTCTATTACATTATGCCTACTGTCAAAGTAAGTTTTGGTACCATGTTTCCCTATTTTTAAATCTGCTTTCCCGTGATCATCATTAATTTGATCCTACATTAGTGCTTTTCAAACTATTAAAAGGAATACGTGCCCCTTGAAGGTAGGGAAGCTTTTGTCTTTGAATCCTCAGTGTCTAGAACAGTGTTCTAGTACACAGAAAGTGCTTAATAAATACTTATTGAATAAATTAAAGTGATTTTTCAATTATCCAATCAACAAGCATTTATTAAGTACCATGCTAGCAGATGGAGAAAGACAAAAATTGTAAAAAGTTCTTACTTTCATGGAACATTAATGCTTAAAACTAAAAAATCCTCTGCCTAGGTCTTCCTGTATAACAAAATAGGGCTGGAATAGAAATCTATAATCAGGTAATTTTTCACACTATAAGGTCACTATATGATCTAATTCTCTCATTCTACCCAGAAGGGAACTAAGGCTTGGAGGAATTAAGTGACTTAACTGAGCACACAGAGCAAATTAAAGCAGAACTGGGAACTGAATGCAGATCTCTTGACCTTGAATCTAGTGGTCTGAAGAGTATGACTTGGATGCTACCACCCTGTGATGTAAGCATGTCATATTATAGTTACTAGAACAGCTGAGGGAAGAAATTAATTAAAACTAAGTGATGGAACATTTGATGTAGTTGAACTTAGTTCTGTATATTACGGTTTGCTCATCAATGGGATATGAATGTCCCCTCCAAGAAGAACTGGACAAATGGGTGGACATTACAAAGAGGTAATCTGACTGGGATAAAGGGGGGAAACCCACTTCATAACAATGTGGGCTCTCTCAATATAGAAGAGGTAATAAGTTTCTCTTTATTGAAAGTCTTGGGAGAAAGCCTCTATGACCATTTGTCAGGTATATTGTAGAAGAAATAATCTGTTTGTTTTTCCCCTGGGGCAGACCAGATGGTCACTATGGTCTTTTCTCAGCTCTGAAATGAAAATGATTCTGTGATTTTGATTCATTTTAGTGACAGAATGCATGATCAGAGTTCTGTGAGTCATGATAGCATTGTACCACACAGAATACTGATGTTGTAAAGAATGTAAATGAGGCTTTTTATGTCTGCTGGTATCATAAACACACGCAAAAACATATCCTTTAAGAAGAATAGAAGCATGGGACTAAAGAGATAAGAAAGCTAAGATGTTACCAAAGCCTGAAGAATACCTTACTCAAAAAACCAAGGACAGAAAGATGGGAACTTACTCCAGATAAACAAATAATACTATCAGCAGGAAGGAAGGTTCAGGCCCACAGAGCAAGATAAACAAAATACAGTGATGTCTTGTGGGGAATGGTGAGTGTAACATTTCCTTGGCACAATGTATACAAAACTTTTGTTTGTGATGTAATATGTTCCTGGTCACTTGAGTCCTAAAAGGACATTCATTTGGCAATAATTAGTGGGAATTCTACATTTAGATTGTTCAGCTAATGGGAAAGGCTTCTTAGTACTTAGAGCAGTAAGGTATAAATAGTTACTGAGTAGTATAGGATACTTTAAAACTTAACACTAAATTTTACTTTTAGATTTGTTTTTCTTTTCTATTTATCTAGCTTCTCTGGGCCAAGAATGTTCTGAAGGCATCGACCAACTTGAAAGCAACAATTAAGAACAGGGTGACTCTAAGAGCTACCTCTAAACAGTAAGCAAATTAAAGTTGGGGGCTCATGCCCACTGTGTGTCTTCTCTTTCTGCCATCTTTCACCCTGTTCCAGCTGTAATTTTTGTAAAGCAATGTTCTAATCTCATTACTTCTCTACTTTTGAAATATTTTATTGGTTCCTTTTTGCTTTTTGAAAGCAAAAACTCCTTATTTTGACATTCAAAGTCCTCTCTAATCTGGCTCTAAACTTTTTTTCAGAGCAATCTTATACTTCTCTTCTTTACATGTTCTACCCAAATTGAACCGTTCATCATACTCATTCTGATCTTTCCTAGTTCCACTTTTCTACCTTTGTTCATATTGTCTCGCTTGCCTGGTGACTAGACTCCATCTACCCTACCAAAGGAGCAATTCTCTTGTAGAAGATGCTTTCTTTCAGATTCAACTCAGGGACTTTCCCATGATACCTTCCTTCCTCATTCTTCCAAATGAGAGATCTCTCCATTTAAAATTTCTCAAATGAGATAATGTATGTAAAATGAAAATGTCAAGATCTGATAAAAATGTCAGCCATTGTTATTCTCTGATTGTGCAAATGTCATGTTTTCCCCAATTTGATGGTAAGATCCCTTAGGGTCTGAGAGGATCTTGTTGATTTCACTTTTGGGTTCAAGTATCAAGAATGCTGCCTTGTTCATATATAGGTACCCAATAAATTTTGTTGGATTTAGTTTTAATTTTTAAGCATCCCAGATAAAACTCAATCAGAACCAATGACTTGAAGGGTCCCTTTGTAGTGACTCTTATCACTTCATTTTATGGCTCAGAAATATTAGGCAGCTCTTGGACTATTTGAAGATATAGTTGAAATTTGGTTTGTAGAAGACCTGCATGAACGGATACAAAATGAAATGAGCAGAACTAGGAGAACACTACACAGGAAAAGCAATTATTATATGATGAGCAACTGTGAATGACTTAGCTATTCTCTGCAATACAATGAAACAAAACAATTCTGAAGGATTTATGATGAAAAGTACTATTCATTTGCAAAGAAAGAACTGATGAAGTCTGAATACAGATTCAAGTATACTTTCTTAACTGTCTTTATTATTCTTTTTTTAACCTGAATTTTCTTTTGTATTATAGGTAATATAGAAAGGTTTTGCAAAACTGAACATGTATAATCTATATTAAATTGCTTGCCTTCTGGAATAAAGAGGAAGAAGAGGAGGGAGGGAGGAAGAGAATTTGAAACCCAACATTTTTTTAAAAGAATTTTTAAAAATTTTGTGTTTAGACGAAATTGAAGAAAAATAAATCAAAAATTAAATACACAAAAAAGAAAGCTGGCCTGTAAGTTCTAGTATTTCCTAATCATCTATCTTTAATTTACAGCTGCCTTCATCCACTACATACAGATTATACTGTATCAATAATACTAGCTCACATTTGAGTAAGCTTTAAGGTTTGCAAAAATAGGGAAAAAACAAGGTGATGAGCTGTTTGACTAAAAGTTGCACTGGAATATGTTGTTGTTTAAAAGGCTCCTACAAGAATATAAATTAATAATCAATACACCATGGTACTCACTAGTTTTAGCAAGACACTGAGATAAAAAACAAAGACTTTGTTTAAGGTTCTGCTTTCCTAATACTGAAGATGTCCCCTCTAAGCTCTTTTTCTCTTTCACTGGTCAGAACTATAGATGGAATGGGGACTATAGATAGGCTTTTCCCAAAAGAAGCAGTCCATCCTGAGAAAGATCATAAACATCAACACACAAACTGGACAAAAAATAAAGGGTGAAATTAGTATACAATGCAGAAGCTGGACAGACAGACTAATAGAATAACAAGTAAATAAGGAGTTAAATGACTGAATACCTGACATAATCTTCACAGCAAAACTTGGCAAGAGAGCAGCAAGCCACCCTGTCCTGCCTAGAAGAGGCAGAAGGAAAAGAAGGAAAGAGGTTACTCCAGGGGAAAAGGCTGCCAAAAGCCTGGCCCCAACCAGTCATGCATCCCCAGGCCATGATCCTGACCCACAAGCATTTTATGGATCACAGGCACTTGGTCTTTTTTATCCTCCTCTCAACTCGGTAATGATCTCCCTTTGATTCCATGTTAAGGGGCAAGGGATGGGCTGAGGGGTGGGATGTAGAGATAGAAAGGGAGCTTTTCTCTCCAATCTATTAATAGTCAGAGAGAAACTGTTTTAATACAGTTAGGGACAACTGCCTAACAGACATATCATATTAACTGATATTGACACTCTTCTCTATAAATCACAAAATCTAATTCATTCCCACTCAAACGTCCAATCCACATTTTCATGTCTTTGCCCATTCATACAAACATACATACACTCATAATTCTATGTCCACATAAAAGCAAATGCATTTACACATTCATTTTAATCTTGGAGTTATCATATTACTAGATGATGCTATTTATGCCTTAGACTGAATTCAATGATTAAAATATTCAAATGCAGAGGAAGGTGAGAAGTAGATGAATTGCCGACTTCTCCACCCTCCTTCTGCCTTCAGAAATATCCGTTACACACATATATAGGGGATTGTGTTTCCATATGCCATGCCCAGATGAGGCCGTAGGAACACAAGAGCTTTCATACAGTATAGCATGATAGATGAAAAAGTACAGTATGCTATGGCAGCCTTACCCTCAGGATGTTCATGGTACATTTGTGTAGTGAGAAAAGCAAATTCCACGGCAAAAGGGTTTTGCCATTTCACATCAGACAGCAAAGACCAGCAGCTGCCATCTAAATCTTTACTAGGTGACTCTCAAACCTTTATCTACAAACTATACCATCCTGTCATAAATAGATCAAAAATTACTTTTATGCTAACCTATGTCCAGACCTAAATAGGATTCTGCTTTATCTCTGTACTTAAAAGGTTCCCACATTTTTGTACACAAGCTGGAATATTGCTAATGTTATCTATTCATTCAGAAGGCAAGTAGCTAGAGAATGTTCTTTCTTTATAAGTTATTATAATTGTGGCTTTACTTTTAACTATATATTTTGGGATGAATGTACATCATTGATTGATGATTGACCAACAACTAGGATATCACTTAACTATATGATAATAGTAACATACATTTCTAAAGTGTTTTTAAAGGTTTACAAAATATTTTCTTAATAATGTTGCTCCATGAAGTAACGCAAATATTATCCCTCTTTGATAGATTAGAAAAGTAAGCCTCATAAAAATTCAGTAACAGTAATTAATCCAGCCAATAAGTGTCAGAGTGGGGCCATGTCCAGTAATCTTTTCTTTACAGCACCCTGTCTACAAAACCTTAGGATGGTTCCTGGGGTCATTAGAAACTCTTAGTACATCAAAGCAGATGTTCATTGATTGTGAGAAAGAAATCAGTTCTGCTTGTGATTACTTTTTAGTGGTCAAGGCAAAGTATTAAGATTATTATTAATTATCATAGTTCACATTTATGCCCTTTTGATGTAGTGAGGAGAAAGGTCACATAAACAAATCAATAGAAAAGAGAATATTAAATGTAATCTACTAATGATGTTAACTTGGCAAATATTAGCTGGTTTTCAGACAATAACTCTAGAATAAAGAATACAAACCCCTTGAGGATAGGGACTCTTTTTTTTTTTTTTTTTGCTAATATTTGTAGGCCCAGTGCTTAGCAAAGATTACTTGATACATATTAAGCACTTAATAACTACTCATTTCCTTCTTTCTTTCTTCTGAGTGTATATATGCATGTTTTAATATATGTCGCATGTTTATGTGCACATGCACATATATAGATATATAATCAATATAATCTATAATTAATATAATCAATATTAGATAAAATGCAAATTGGAAGGATCATGGTAAAGAAAGGAAGGAAACAAACATTTATATATCACCTACCACACATCAGGCACTGTACTAAGCACTTTACAAATATTATTTTGTTTGATTCTCACAGCAATCCTGGGAAGTAGCTGCTATTATGATTTCCAGTTTACAGTTGAGGGTACTGAGGCAAACAGAGGTTTGCCCAGAGCTTGACTTTGACTTGCCTGGGGCCACACAGCGAATGTCTGGGGCTGGATTTGAATTCAGGTCTTCCTGACTCCAGACATCCCAGGGCTCTATCTGCAGTAGCACTCAGATGGAAAGAATTCTAGAGGGAGAGTCGGGAATCCCGAGTTTTATCAAGTCTAGGCTTTGACATCAACGAGCAGTGTGATCTCAAAGAAATCAATGAACTTCTCTAAGCCTGTTGTCCCCATCTGGAAAAGGAGTATGGGGGAGGGGGCAGATAATCAAAGATGCTTTAGAAGGAAGGAAGAAGTCTCCCAACAAACCCCTGGTCAGGACTGTGCCGATGGACTATACTGGACAGAGTGAGGACCAGGTACAAGTGGCTTCAGAATCCTGCACTCCACTGGGCCTTGGGGAGAGAAGACAGGTAATCCTCCGCCCCACCCCACCCCACCCTGCCCATCCTCTGCTGGGCCTGGTCTGAAATAGAAAGAGAGATAGATATAGAATAATAGAGATGGAAAGAAGCAGAAGCCAGAAAAGATAGGTGGCTGCCTCCACCTCAGTCTAACCTTATCTCTTTTTCTGGATAGAGATAGAGATACAAATGTCTGCTGGGATCATGCGTGTGTGTATGTAACAGCACACGCATATCTTGTAGTCTTTTACAAAGTAATTTCTTCAAAGAATGAGAGAAATATAAATATAACATAATGAAATTATATATTATAGATATAATAATAATATAAACCATCTCCATCTAGCTCTAAATTTATCTCTTTAACTGGACAGTAGTTTTTTATGTAGTAATTTCTGAAAAGAATAATAAAAATACAAATATAATATAATGAAATTATATACTATAGATATAATGCATGCATATATATAATGCATAATATATAACATATGTTATATTTATATACAAAATACATCACTGATGTAGTAATAACAATAGTAATATTTATATAGAGCATCTACTATGTACCAGGCACTGTGCTAAGCATCTCATTTGATTCTCATAACCATCCTGGGAGTTCGGTACTATTACCATCCCCATTTTATAGCTGAGGCAAACAGAGGTTAAATGTGAAGCTGAATTTGAATTCAGGTCTTCTTGACAGCAGGCCCGGCTTTCTAACTACTGTCTAATATATGAGCACAATCCCTGGCATTAATTTGGTGCTACAATGTTAGTAAATTACTTGATAAATATTATCTTATTTGATCCTCCTAACAATCCCGGGAAGTAAGTGTTATTATTAGTTCCATTTTACAGATGAGGAACTGAAGCAAATAGAGATTGACCTGTCCAGAGTCACACAACTGGTCTGAGTTGTCTAAGTGTCTGAGACTAGATTTGATTTCAAGTTATCCTGATTCTAGGTTCTGAGCACTATCCATTGGATCACCTAACTTCATGCCTGCATCCATGCAGCATATATGTATGGATATGTGGATATATGTAAATATATGCATACATGATGTGTGCATATTATACCTAACCACACAGGCATGCATATATACAAATACACACACACACACATACATACACTATCTCTCTAAATATATACCTAACCACAATGCATGTATGCAGCATACATAGTATATATAGTATATGTGTATATATATACATATGCATACATTTACAATATCTATATTAATACATATTATAGCTGCATGTATCTATGTTATGTAGAGACACATATAGTTGATTGTGTTATATGATTATATAATTAATAATTTTGATATATATATACATATATAGCTAGGTGATCAGTGGAGATAGTTTGACTCTAAATACAATCTTAATACAACCCCATATGTCAAATACACAAACTAGACACTCTACCTATGGGCGGGCTGAGGAGAGGGAGAAGGAGACATGAGAGCACTCTTAATACAACCTCTCCCCCCCTCTTTCTTTCTCCCTCCATTATTCTTTCTCTCTCTTTCCCTCCCTATATAAAAAATAAATAAAAAACATGAATATATCATACGCAGATTTCTGAAAAGAATATATAATGTCTAACACATTACATATATTTTATCATATAAATTACGATTCATATAATTCCTTTTAAAATGAATAATATGCTACACATCATATTAGCATGTAATAAGATACATTGTGTAAGTGTAATATTATATAGTTTATTATCTATATATAGTATGTGATAATATACTATAATTATAACATTATATGATACAGCATCATATAATACTAAATATCTAATAACTCATTCTTTCTCTTAAGAAATTATTACATAAAATAATACATTACATAAATGGTGCCAGCATATGCATGTTCACAGTCTTAGAACTTTTGGGCAACTTAAATGTCATTAAAATCAATTCTCCCATTTTATAGAAGAGATAATCAAAACTCAGGGAAGTTAAATGATTTGCCTAAGCTCACAAATTATGAATCCAAATTTCTTGACTCTAAACCCAATGCTCTTCCTATAGCACCATGTTCTCCTCTCTCATACCGGAAGCACACATGTTCATACATTCTTAATTGCACAGTCACTATAGAAACATATTTTGCATATAGAACAAGAATAAAATTTATATATTCTCTACAATTCCATGTTTAGCTTTCTATCTTAGTAGCTTCCTGCTAATTTACATTCTGGCTTGGAGTTTTGCAAAGTTTTCCCAAATTTGACTGCTTTTGTACATACATGAGGATCAGAATATTCAGGAACTTTCTCTAATTCATCATCTAGTTCTCTGCTCTGTGTCTACAAGATTACATTCACTAACGTCAGCAAAGATTCGGCAGATCCCAAATATATTTCCCCATTCTTGTTTTTCTCATTCCCATTGTTGCAACTAGGTACCACTGTATTTCATACATATTAACATACATAGGAAGATACATGTTATTTGCCATCTATATCCAACCTAATTATATAGGTAAAAGTACCATGGGTTTACAAAACAAATGTGGTTGAATTGTTTCAGTCATGGCCAACTCTCCATGACCCCATTTGGATTTGGGGGGGGGGGCGAAGACACTGACAGGGCTTGACATTTCCATCTTCGGCTCATTTTACAGATGAGGAAACTGAGGCAAACAAGGTTAAGTGACTTCCCTAGGGTCACCTAGGGTTTGAACACAAGTCCTCCATACTCCAAGACTGGCATTTTATGCAATGTGCCATCTAGCTGCCAAATATATATTAATAGTAACATATAATTAAAAACAATGTCTATTAACTGTAATGTATATACAACTAATTGCTTTTGGCCATGCACAACTGCACACATCTTAGGTGGTGGTTATTCTCTAAATCTTTGCTAACTGACATTAACACAGAGCTCTTATTATTAACAAATCTACTGATCAACCAACTGACGTTTACTAAGTGCTTGCTATGTATCAGGAACCGTATTAGACTATGTGACATGAAGAAAAAAACCACGAAACTGAATCTGCTTCAAGGAACTTGACATTCTACTGGCATAACCAACTAGCCCTATTCTGGTGCATGTGCACTGTAATGCTAGCTAACATGTATGCAGTCCCAAGCCTAAACAGGATGCTGCTTTATTTCTATACATGACAAAAGCCAATAGAAACATAAGTTCTTTGCACTCAAAACAGAATCCTTCCTATGTATAATTTATAATGGCTTGTATCCCAAATATAGAATGATCCCTTTCCCTTTCTTACATATATTATACAACACTTATAATCTATTTATATAAACTATCTTTTTACTGGGTAATCTGCCTAAGTCAATGCCCTCTATATTTGTGTTAATTGTTTTACATTATAAGGGCTTGCAGGGGAAGAGCCAGACCTAAGCATTTTTGATATTGTTGTTCAGTCATTTCAGTCACGTCTGACTCTTCTTGTGATCTCTTTCGGGGTTTTCTTGGCAACTATACTGGAGTGATTCCTGCTCATTTTACAAGTGAGGAATACGTGAGGAACTGAGGCAAACAGGGTTAAGTGACTTGCCCAGGATTACACAGCTAGGAAGAACCTGAAGTTGGATTTAAATTCAAGCCTGGCTCTCTATCCACTGTAGCAAGTGTTTTTTTTTTTGTTTGTTTGTTTGTTTTTTAATACTTAACTAAAAGTTCTCTCTCCAAAGTTATCAAGTTTGCCTAACTACCAAAAGTCTCATCCTTCCTGACCTCTCTGTAAATATTGTTCATCACACCTCCCTTAGATATTTCTTCCTCACTCAAGTTTTCAATCAATCAATAAGCAATCACCAAAGTTCCAATTACTTCTTCCCACTTTCTTTAACTGTATCTTTACCCACCACAAGTCTATTTATTATCTCTAGGGCTCAGGATGTCCCAAAAGTATGAGTACAATTTTAAGCTTCAGTAGCCTATAGTTACAAGACTTTGGGGATATTCTATATAAACTACTTTTTTGTCACAAAATCCTGTACCAGAAATCTGGCCGCTTCAGACTTTTTCTAGCCTTCTCACACACCTATATAAGCTTCACACATAATGTTCCATCTCCCAACTCCATTCTTGGCATTAGCTCTCCCCCCAATTCCTGGAATGGTATTCCTTCTTCCTCACATTTTTTGGAATCCCTGGTTTTTCACCCTTTCTATTTGAACTCTTTCCTGATTCCCCAACTGCCAATGCTTTTCTCTTCAGGGATAATCTAGTGACTGGCTTTGCATAGATTTTTACATATGCTTATATGTGTATATGTTATTTTTCTCTTTTAAAATGTAAGCATCTTGAGGTCAGGAACTGTTTTACTTTTGCATCTCTAGCCTCAGGATCAAGTTTTGTGCCCCCCACATAATAGGTACTTTAAAAATATTGGTTACTTTATTTAATTGTACTTTAAAATAATAATTTATAGTTTTTGATGAGTGACTACTGCCACTCACATAGTGTAGCGGGAAAGGATTATTTAACCCAAATCACAGAATCATAAATTTAAAGCTGGAAAAGCCTTGGGGGTCATTTTGTCCAAACCCCTCATGTTACAGATGGGAAAATGTTACCTCAGAGAGCTAAACGTGATTTGCCTGTGGTCACAGAGGCAGAATATAAAAAAACTGGTTCTCACTCCATATGGTGTACTCTCTCCACTGTTACATTGCATCTAGAACAAGAACCCAGCTCTCCTAACTTCCAATCCAGTATTCTTTATACCATCCTAAGTATTAACCTGGAGCTTGTGAACTTTTAAAATAAATTTTAAATATGTTTACACAGACATACATATTTATATATACATATATGTGTGTCTATGTAAGATTATGCCTGCTATATATATATATTATATATATATATATATACACATAACTATTTCAATATAACAATAGACTTTTCTGTGTACTTTATTTTAGACATTAAAAAACATTCTAATGGATCCAGTAGACCACCAATCCCAAAAGGGTCCCCTTCTATCTCTCCCTTCTTCCCTCTCATTCTCTCTTCTCCCTCTCTTCCCCTTCCTTCTCTTCTTCCCTCCCTTACTTCTTTTTCCCTTCCCTTTCCCTCCCCCCACACTATCCTGCTCTAGTGCTTTTCATTCTTATGCTATTGTTCCTAGACTTCTTTCAGTAATGTGAAGTGACTGGATTTTATTCTCTAAGTATATGCCACAAAAGCTATTTTTGCATTTATCTGTGTTTGCAGTGTCATTACAGCACGTAGTGTAATTAAAGTATGATTTCTGAATGTAGAAAACATTTTAAATCATTGAAACCTTTTAAAAACCCAGCGTCTTGTAATGTTCCAACCTGCTAAAGATTATCCAATCTATCATAGCCCAGCATGATCTCATTAAAAGGCATTCAATGTATCTCTATAAACTAATAAACAATAAAAATGATTGCAAAGCACTTTAGTTGCACAGTATTAAGAGAAATTCTCCTCAAAGATACAAATACGTGCAAACATTAGCGAGACAGACTATTTGGCTCGGTCTGTACTATGAGATGGAGGTAACACAGAAGTGGGAGGTTTAGCTCTAAAATTATGTGGAGAAGGGTGGGGTTCACTGTGAGGAGGAAACAGTTTCTGGCGCCCGCTGGGATGATTTCCTGAGCTAGGTCTGCTCGGCTGCATGGGCACCTTGTCTCGTAGACCGGCTCCAGAAAAGTTGGGGAAGTAAGAGGTCTTGGAGGAAATTGACAATCATGGGAAAGAGCCTTTTTCTCTCCCCACCCCCCAGTTTAAGCAAAGGGCTCATTCTAAGGGGACCTTCCCAGAGCCCCACTCTTTCATGAGAAGTCAATTCAGCAGGATCCAGGGTCCAGGTCACGTCGGAACCCAGACCTGCTCCCTTGAATAGCAGCAGCTGGCTTTTGGGGGTGGGTGGGGGGCAGGTGGGGAACTCAGTGATCGTCCCCGGTCTAGCTTTCAAGAATTTCCATTCTTTCCTTCCAGGGATTGAGCCGATTTATAGTTAACACCCAGCCCTGCCCCGAGGGGGGGGTCTCCTTTGCAGACCCGGTGCCCCCCTACCTCCCCCCCAGCTCTCCTCATTCTTAATAGCCGGCTACAATGAAATGCTGGGGCTGACCCAGCTGCTCTTGTTCATACCAGCGGTAACCACGGCAACGGCGGGGAGGGGGAGGCTGCGCAAGCCTGTCATGAATGCTCACTAATTGAAGGCCAAGCTTCCTCCCACGGCGCTGATCTACAAGTGCAGCAAAAAAAAGAGGGAGAGCGAGGAAGGGGGGAGGGGGCCGAGGAGAAGGAGAAGGGGGGGTTCGGCCCTGAGGTCGCTCGTCCGTTTGTTCTCAGTGACCGCGGAGGACATTGAGCTTTAGGGGCGGCCCCTGGGAATGGGGCCCCCCGCTGGCGTTCCCAGCGCCTGGCTGGAGGAAGAAGCCTCAGTGCGTGAAAGCTCCCCTTGCCAGGGCGTTAGGAGACACATGCACGAACACTCAGTGAGGTCACACAGGACTAAGTGCTGGAGTTGCATTTGAACTCAGGACTGCATCACTCCAAGACCACTTCAAAAGCTACTAACAGTTAGACTCTACACCCATTAATTCACTGAATGTCACCACAGCTCTGTGGGTGGGCGCTATATTGCACGCCAGGAAACTGAGCTACTAAGTATCTACAGCCAGAATTGAACTGAGGGGCTAACTCTTACTCCAGTGCTCTATCCACTGCACCACCTAGCTGCCCATGATAATGATGATAATAATAACAATAGTTATAAAAACACTACTGCACAGTAAAGAAAAGGCTTTGAAAACCTTAAATTATTATTCAAATGTGAGTTGCTGCTGTTCCTATTGTTCTTGCCAATTAGGACTGACAAAGAAAACTTTTAGTTTTAAATGTTTTTTTTTTTTTGGTTTTTTTTTTTTGGGGGGGGGTAAATTGGGATTAATTGATTTGTTCAGGGTTAACAGAGTTAGCATTAAGTGTCTGAGGCCACATTTGAACTCAGATCCTCCTGACTCAAGGCTGGCACCTAGTTGCTCCAGTTATGGATTTTTAAAAAAATATATCCCAGGCCCTTGGCTCCCTTCAGGATGATTCTCCCTTAGGCTAGCTAGAAAGAAGGGATTTTAGTAGGCTAGCAGTGATAGAGCAATATGTGAGCATTAATGAAGGGCTTCAGGGCTGTTATGGTCAGTCCCTTTCCTCCAGCTCTCAATCCACAGCTTAGTCTGCCTGTGTATCTAACCAACATAGAAGAGACACTCAGGCCATGTGCCATAAGGGACAGTCAGAGGATCCAGGTTGAAATTCTGCCTGACATCTACAACCAGTAGGACCTGCAGGAAGTCTTTTACAGTTTACTCAATTGCCTACTAGCCAGATGTCCTCTAAAAGTCCCTTCTCCCTCTACAGGTCCGAAGTACAGAGATGTACAAGAGGATCACTTGGTCATCCAGAGTGAGATTCTGACAGACTGACTGATCAAGTATAAGGAAAACATCTCTGTGATCAGCCTGTGGGTGGGCATTTTCCAGATCTGTAAAATAGGAATAATACTTATACCACATAAAACTCTGGGTCACAAGACTTGTGAAAAGTAATTTCTAAATCTTAAGATACTTTATAAATAAGTGGCATAGATATACCTCATATTATATGTATATATGTGTGTGGATACATACACACATAAACAGACATGGTTTATAAGATATATATATATATATATGTATATACACATATACTGACATGCTTTATAAATGAGTGTCAAGGATATATATATTTATATATATATATTTATGTATGTGTATATACATACATATGCTGACATACTTTATAAAAATATAAATGTATATGTGGATATTTGTGTGTATATGTAGACACATCTATACTGACATACTCTGAATGGCAAAAATATGCATTATATTTTATATATATATATATATATATGTAGTACATATACACATACACAAATATGATACTAACACATCTTAATTTTTAACTTCAAAAGGTTCATTGCTGAATTTTTCTTTCTATACCTTAGCAGATGGTATCATGAGCTACCGGAGCCAACATCGATCGCTACCTGGTGGCCAGCCCCATGGTGATAAGCCTGCCCACATGATAAGCCTCATGTATCACATGAGATTAGTCTTCAGACAAGAAAGACATATCATCCATTTTTTCTGGAGACTTGGCATATTTTTTAAAGCTCCCAAGGTTACCTCCAAAACAGAATGAGATATTAGAATGGAAATTCAGTGGAGTGTGTAGACACACATACACACACACACACATACACACATACACACACACACATATATATACAGACTTACATATACTTACAGATATATAGCATAAAGAGTTAATTCTATGCATACCTACATGTAAAGAAATACAGAATTTAAAAAACAGGATGAAGGGCATAAAGGATAAAAATTAGGATATGGACAAGTTTAGGATCCCATAGATAGACTGTGGGTTCATCTGCCAACAGTTAATCCATCTTTAAAGACTTCTACGTATCAGGCAGAAAGACTAACTTCCCCAAAACATACTGAAAGGCTTTTTGATGAACTCGATTACATATTATTTTGTCAATAATAACTGGAGTTACTCTACATTCTTCATCCAGGCACTTTACCCTTGGATCTCCCATGACATATCTCTTAAATAATTATCAGTTGTTATTTTTATTATATATTATATCTACATATGGGTTACAACCCCTTACTAAATGGCTTTCTCCACAAGGACAAGATATTACCTAAATATATCTTCTCCAGAACCAAATCCAGTGCTTTACCCATAGTAGGTTTTAATTTAATCAATGTTTGTTAAATTATGTTGTCTTTCATCTAAAAATACCATGAATTCTATCTTGTTTTATTCTCTAATGATTTCATTTATGAAAAAGCAGAAATACAAGTCCCCATAGGATGAGAAGATATAAAGGGGCTGCAATCTGCACATATGGAAAAGACCTTAAAGAGACCATGGATCCAACAAAGTACTGAAAAGATGAATCTTGCCTCTCACAAAATTTGTGATGTCATTTATCAAGTGACAAACCATGTCCCTTTCTCATTTTGCATCATTATTGTGCTCAAAAGTAGGCACTCAAAAGGTATTTGTCTTTAATTAAATCAGGTTTTAAGACATAATTTCCCAAACTGATTTAGTAATAGTTTTTAGATGTGAAATGTTTTGCTTAAACCACTCATGTGGATCTGAGGATAAAGTTGAGTTGGGGAAATGGAGCAACAGATGATGGGTGTGATGAAAGATGGCAGCACACATTGATAACAGGCATTGTATAGGAGGAGATGGTGAAAGATGTTTATGTCCAATATCAAACATTTGAGGGGTTAGACAGCAGGATGTGGGTCAGAGACTGGGTATGAGAGGAGAACTGATGCTGTGTGTCAGACCTAGGGCATAAAGGGGTGGGGTCGGAAGTGATAGACCCAGAGTAGGAATGGGAAGACTGTGGGTGGGCATTAAGCAGGGCATGAGAGAGGAATCCGTGATGTCTATGAATGTGGCCAACATGTTAACAAGGAGGGGAGGAATGAGGGGGAGGAGAAAAAGAGGGGGGGAAAAGGGGAGGAGGGAAGGAGGGAGGGAGGAAGGGAAGAAGAGAAGAAGAGAAGGAAAGAGGGAGAGAGAGAGAGAGAGAGAAAGACCCAGAGTATGAATGGGAAGACTGTGGGTGGGCATTAAGCAGGGCATGAGAGGGGAATCCGTGATGTTTATGAATGTGGCCAACATTTTAACAAGGAGGGGAGGAATGAGGGGGAGGAGAAAAAGAGAGGGGGGGAAAAGGGAAGGAGAGAGAGAGGAAGGGAAGAAGAGAAGAAGAGAAGGAAAGAGGGAGAGAGAGAGAGAGAAAGACCCAGAGTATGAATGGGAAGACTGTAGGTGGGTATTACACAAGGCATGGGAGGGGAAACCATGATGTGTAGGGATGTGACTAACATGTGAACAGGGAGGAATGTGTGTGTGGGGGAATAGAGAGACAGAGAAAGATAGAGTGATAGAGACAAAGAGAGATAGGAAATCAATGGAGATCATACACTGGTGTACAAGGAACATACTCTTCACTCTAGAGGCAGGATGAGGAAAACTCAGGACCACAGAGCCAGCCATGAAGACCTGTTTTGGTTTCCAAGGGGCCACTCTATTAGTCTTTTTCAGCATCAAACATTTTTCATAAAATCCCTTAGTCATGTGGGATGGATCAAGTCCACTAAGTACAGTTGGCTATTAATGCCTCGAGCACATTATACCATACATGAAGCTAGGATTTTGACACACTTTTTTCATGACACCAAGTTATTTCCTTAAGAAAACCTGTAACCACTGGCTGTTGCAAAAGACAAAATTCGAGGCCCCCAGACTGGTGGGAGGAAGGGGGAGATGGGAGAACCACATGGTACACCCATGACAACATGAGGCCCTTCATGATGGCAGATGACCATGTTCTGACTTGACTGAGGCCTGGCTATAGATTCTAAATCCATCTCTCAACTTCCAGTTCTTCCCGTTAGTATAAGAAAGGAGGGTGGCTTGAGAAAGATCGAGTCAGTGTGAGCCAAGGTCCACCCTACTATGATCTTCTATCTCTTGGTCATTTCACCAGTCCTGGGAAATCTGAGGGAAGATGTGGGCACTTCAGTCATTCAAGGTGGGAAGGAAGAGTAATTCCTTGTTTCTGTCTACTCTAATGAGATCAATATGTATTGGATTCAGAGTATTGGAGTCAGAGACAAGGCCCTTCTGAAGCACAGGACTCCTAATCCCAAATCAGATATTCAGGAACAGAGTACTAAGACTTGTTTGGAGAAATGTGGCCCGATAATTAATTCCTTCTCTCTTCTTTGCCAACAGTAAATTCTCACTTTCCTCTCCCCCAATCTTTTGCCCCCCCTTCCTCCTCCTTCTCCTCCTCTTCCCTCCTCCTCTTCCTCCTCCAGGTTTCTCATTCTGGGGGAGAACCAGCAGCAGCCACTCTCCAAGATCAAAGTTTGAGCAGGCGACAAAGACCTCGGAGGAGACTGTTGCCATGGGAACTCTCCTAGCTGAGGCCCTTTAAATCTGCAAAACTCTTTTGTTTGCATCAGTGAGGCTGGGGCTGGTAAATAAAAGGAGAAGGGGGGCACCTTGGCAACAAGTCGCCTTTCTGAACAGTAGGAAATAGAGTAACGGGGGTGGGAGGTGGGGACAGAGATTCATAGGGAAGTAGCAGCAGCCCATGGGTGGTTGGGAAGAAGAATCTGACAGAACCTGGAAGAGCTTCAAGAAAGAAGCTCCCCATGGAAGTCACGGGAGCAAGCAGGACCCAACAGAGTCTCCCTTTGCCAAATGCTGTTCACTAGTGTCCTCAATGGCTTTTAATACAAATGGGTGGAAAGGTTTACTTTAGCCCAGAAAAACCCTTCCTAAAATTACAAACGACTCAGATTTGGAGGATGAGAAAAAAATAGCCCAACATGATTCACCAGATCTTTCCAAGAGTTTTTATCCAGATTATACTCCTAGGTTTCACCTTAGTTATAATGGAAGAAGAGAGAAGAGGAAGGGAAGAGGGAGAGGGGAAAAATTAGAGACAGAAAGACAGACTGACAGAGACAAAAAGAGACAGAGACAGAGGAAAATGGAAAGAGAAGGAGAAAAAGAGAGAGAATAGGAGGAGGGGAAAAGGGGGTAGAGAGGAGGGAGGGAGAAGAGAGAGAAGAAAAAGCGAAAGGGAGAAGAGAGAGAGACAAAGAGACAAAGAGACAGAGGGAGAGAAACACAAGACAGATAGAGGAGACAAAGACAGAGACAGACAGAGACAGAGACAGAGAGAAACAGACATAAGAGAGAGATAGAGACAGAGATAGAGACAGGGAGACACACACAGAGATAGAGAAAGAAAGAAAAAAACTACAGTACAAACACAGAAATATCCCTCCAATAATGTGTTCATGTGGTATAGTCTGTTCTAAACTAGTTTCTATTTATAAGGATTTAAAATGTTTGTGCTTAATTCATTTTATGGGACGGAATTTAATCATATAATATGCTGTATTCTACATTAGCCAGTCAATAAACATTTATTAAATGCCTACTATGTGCCAGGTTCCATCTAAGTGCCAAGGATACAAAATAATGCAAAAGACAGTTCCTGAATTCAAGGAGCTCACAATCTAATGGAGAAAACAATATATAAAAAGAAACTGAAAAGTAGAGGTAGGGGTGGTTTAAGAGCTAGCCACAAGGAGCATGATGAACTGCAGACTAAAGGGGAATGTAAAAAGAAATGATGGCCTGTCCATGCTCCTTATGTAAAGGATCTGGAGGGATCTCTCCACCCTCTCCAATCAGGGGGAAGAAGGGATCCAAGGGGTATGACCTTCTGAGGAGGTATGAGTTTCAGGGGTTGACAAGATCTTGCAGGATGTTAAATTTTGGGAAGGTATTACCATTCAAAGAATTGTAGCAGATGGCAAGCTGGCTCTTCTGTGTCTTCTGTGTGGATTTACTTTTGTGATCTGGAGGATCTTTTCAGAAGAAGCATAGGATCACTGGCCTGAAAGAGCTTTTGAGAACTGAAAAGGAATGGCTAGTGGGTTCCCCTTCACTAGGAGTGCTCACATAAAGGCTGAACAACTACTTTTTGGAGATGGAATTCATTCTTTGAGTAAGAATGTAGATTTCTTGAGGGTACCTTTTGGTAGGCTTAATGCTTAACAGAGCATCTGGCACACAGAAGGTGATTAATAATTGTTTGTTAATTGATTGAGGCCTCTTCTAATTCTTGAATTCCATGATTCTGGGTCACCTAGGACATCCTCCAAATTTCTGTTTTTTATTAAGAGCATTACAATGCTCCTAATAGCCAGGCTCACAGCCTTTCATCTCCCATATTCAATAAATTGCCAAGTATTACTAATTCTACTTTAGGCACTTAGCAGAGTACCTGGCACATAGTTATGACTTAATAAATGTTTCCTGAATTAAATTGAATAATGTATCTGGAAGCACCTTCTTCTGCATACTTTACATTCATATGGCCGCCATATTAATTTAAACCTTCATTCCCCACCTCTCTCCTGGAATACTACAAAAGCTTTTGAATTGGCCACTGTGCTTCCAGTCTCTCCCTTCTCCAAACCATCTTCCAGACAGATGACAAAATCAACTTCCTAAGATACAGTCTAATTGCATCAGTTCCATAATCAAAATCCTTCGTGGCTAAAGTAAAAGCACATTTTTCAGCCTGGTATTGGGATCACAGTCTAGTTTCCACCAAGCTCAAGCATGAATTACCATCAACACACTTCTTGTGTTCTCTAGACATTCCAGCTGGACTCTTCTCTTCTCCAAATTTGGCACTGGATACTGGGTCTGTGTATATTTGCTCAAGTCACATCCTCTGCCTGCAGAGCACTTCACTCCCTCTCCACTCCACCTGCAGAATCCTTGTCTTTTTTTAATACTGAACTTGTGTTTCATCTCCCTCATGAAAATATCTAATCTCCCAATTTGACTTGGTGATTTTTCTCTCCTTGAGTTACCTTGTGTTTATATCTATTCCCTCCTTGCCATAATATGAGCTCGTAGAAGGGCAAGAACTATCTTGTCTTTATACTCCTAAAATTTAGCACAATGCTTCACATAAGATAGATATTTAATCATCATCATCTTCCCAACATGTGATAGAGTCCCAGTATTCTTGCTTCTTCATGGAATTCAAAAAGAATATAGTCACTGCTGGAGAATTGTGGTCAATAATCTTTATCTAATGTTTGATTAATTTAAATGAGTCTTGGACAAGTGGATAATCTGCCAACTGACCAATTAACGAGCAATTTTATTAAACACTTACTATGTTGCCACATTCTTCAGAAGAGGCAGCTGTTTTCTTTTTCTTCATCACCATTCCAATACCTTTTTTTTAAAAAAGTTCTCCTTCATTTTAATGTGAATTTCTATTGCCTATTTTATCTTTCTCTGTCTTCAACCCAAGAAGCCACACTGGCTGAAAAGGTGTTACCTTTCTGACCAAACTTCTATGGCCCTTTGGCAATACTGATACCTTTCTCTTCCTGAATATTCTTTTTCAGAAAGTTCTTCATCATTTTAATGTGAATTTCTTTTGCCCATTTTATCTTTCTCTACCTTCAACCCAAGAAACCATAACCAAACTTCTATACCCCTGTGGCAGATACCTTTCTCCTCCTGAATATTATTTCCTACTGGGTTTTCATGACACTGTTATCTCTATTTCAAACTACTCCTCAGTCTTCTATATTGGTTTATCATCCATATGCTTCCCCCAATATAAGGTTCTGTTTGGGCCCTCTTCTCTCTCACTTTCTTAGTGACTTCCTAAGTTCCCATGAATTTAAACTACCATTTCCATGAAGATTACTCCCACATCTACAACTATTGCCCTAGTCTCTACTATCACATTATCTCCTGGACAATTCTAACTGGATGTTTTCTAGGCATCTCAAAATATACCCAAAACATACTATCTTTTCTCTGAAACCCCTCTTCTAAATGCCCTGTTAAGGGTACCACCATCTTTTTCACTACCCAGATTTGCAAACTTGAAAATCATCCTCAGATCTTCCCTTTTTCTTACCCCACATATTCAATTGGTTATCAATCTTAGTGATTTTTATCTGTACGACAGCTCTCCTATCTGTCTCTTCTATCTTGTTACAAAGCCATTATCCTAGTAGATCTTTTTCACATCTTATCTGGATTATTCCAACAGTCTTCTATTTGATCTTGCCTAAGTCTTTCCTCTTTGGGTCTACCCTTGCTGAAGTGGTTTCCTGAGGCAAAGGTCTGATCACATCCCTTCCCTGCTCAATAAACTGCAGTGGTTCCTTATTGCCTCTAGGATCAACTACAAATTCCTCTCTTTGTCATTTCCAGTCCTTTATAGCCTGGCTTCCAACTTGCCTTTCCAGTCTTATTATATATTCCTCCCTATCACATGCATTATGATCCAGCCAAATTGCCCTTTTTGCTGTTCCTCCTTATGGTGTTCCATTTCCCATTTCTGTCCCTTGCTCCAACTATGATAAACTCCCTCTTCATCTCCAACCTCTTAGGAACCCTAATCTCCTTCAACATGAGGCTCAAACATCACTTCCTATCTGATATCCTTCCTGATTCCCCAGATGCTAGTGCCTCCCCTCAAAAAATTATCTGCATTTATTTTGTATATATATATTTATGTACATATGGTTTTCCTTGATAAAATATAAACTTCTTGAAGGCAAGTAGTCTTCATCTTTGTCTTTAGCTCCCCAGAACCTGGCCATAGAAAGCATTTAACAAATATTCTTCAGTTAACTTAAAACTCTTTTTATTCAATATCCACCTTCTCTAACATCAACCTAGTTTGAGAGTCCTTTTAAAAAAATCCTGCCCCATGGGGTATTCAAAGAGAGAAGGTGAGGTCCATTGAATGCAGTGAAAAAAATATATATATATATATATATATATATATATATATATGAAGGATTTCTCTGAAGTTTAAAAATAAAAATTACAGCTTGAGCCTAAAATGGCATAGTCCTTTGTCATGCCAGCTGGAGCCATCCCAGAGAACTTTATTTCTAACTAAACAGTGGCACAATTCCAGGATATAAAGGCCAGTCCCTGCCCACTGATTCCCAGACTCCATGTCTAATTCCAGAAAAGCAGAGTTCTGTTGGTGTGACCCTATGAACTCAAATGCCTTCAATATTGGGCACTTCCCACCAAAGAGAACCTTCCCTCTCATTTATTTAATTATTAATTTGTTTCTGGTCCCTCTCCCACCAGAGAACAAAGAAACAATTTGGAGTGAGATAGAGACTTACGATTGGAGTTTGTTAATGAAGTAGGGTTCTGGTGATAATCAGGAGGAACATAACAAGAACAATTTTAGAATGAATTTTTAGAACTACTTTTGCAGTAAGTGTGGAAGCCCATAGCTACAAGTAGCTTTGTTAAGAAAGGAAATAAAACCTACAAATTACCCAGAGGTCAAGATTATTGACCGCAAGTCTCCAGCAGTGATCATATCCTCAAGAAGCTCTATGAAGAGGCAAGAATCCTGGGGATTCTGTTGAAGATGCTGATGGAAGTTTACAAAGTCTCAAAGTTGAAGGCATCTCAGCTGTCATCTGTTCTAATGTCTATTTGAACAAGAATCTCCTTCTGTAAAGAGTACTAGATTTAGAGTTAGAGACCTGAATCCAAATTCTTCCTCTATATAATAAGGGTGTTGAATTCAGTGACCTTTAGGATTCCCTACAATTTTACACTGAGGATCTACATAACCATGGAGTCTCCAAAGACTGCCAGTGATGAGAAAGTTGCTATCATCCAAGGAAACCCAATCCATTTCAGCATCCTTAGGAAAGCGGTCCTTCCAAAAAGTCACCATCATTGATCTACATATCCTCCCCATGGCTTGTAGCTTTGTTTTGGGGGACTAAGAAAAACAAATTGAATCCTTCTTCCATGCGATAGCTGCCTTCACACACAGTTATTTCTTTCTGAAGTTTTTACCTCTGCAGGCCAAATATACTCAGTCCCCACAATTGATTTTTCCATGCTTTAATCTCTATGCTCTTTACAATTTAGTCACATCTTTACTGAAATCTTTTCAGAGGGTCATTCTGGAATCAAATATATTAGTTACTCCCCCCAGCTTTGTATCAACTATAATTTTGAACAATTCCTTTTGTTCTCATATCACACATTCATTTCCTAATATGTCTACCTTTCTCCCTTACCCATGTAGTCATCCTTTATAACAAAGATTTTTTAAAAGAAGTAGGGGAAAAAGCAGTTTAGCAAAACCAACCAACAGTATTTCAATTACATCTACTAAGGCTTACAGTATTCTATATCCATATTCCCCCAGGTCTGCAGTACAGGGAGAGTCTCTGTTTCATCTTTTTTTTTGGAGGTGGGAAAGGTATCTGAAGTGGAGAAGATTGACTGAAATTCATAAATGGGTGGGTTTATTTTCTCAACTTTTCTCTGAGTCCAAATTTGAGCATTAAAAATAAGGGTTGCTTTTGTTTGGTTATTCTTTCCATTTATATTGTGGTAGTTATTGTTTATACTATTTTACTGGTTCTATTTACTGCCGTGTTTTATTATTTCCTATAAGTTTTGCCATGCTTCACTGAATTTTTCATATTCATTCTTTCTCACAGTGCAATATTTTATTATGTTCAATGTTTAACCATTTTCCAATCAAGAAGTGCCCACTGTATTTTCAGTTCTTTATTATCACAGAGTATAGCTATGAATATTCTTGGGGGAAAAGAATAAGCATTTATTAAGTGCCTACTATGTGCCAGGCATTGTATTAAACACTTTACAAAAATTATCTCATTTAGTCTTTCCCACAACCTTGGGAGACAGTAACTTAAATCCAGGACCATTTTAGGTTTACATTTTCCAACTTATAAGGGATATTATAAATCGCCTCATCTAATGATTTTTTTTAAGGGCAGCTAGATGGCTCAGTGAATAGAGTTCTGGGCCTGGAGTCAGGAAGACCTGAGTTCAAATATGGCCTCAGACACTTACTAGCTTTGTGACTCTGAGCAAGTCACTTAACTCTGTTTGCCTCAGTTTACTCATATATCAGATGAGCTGGAGAAGGAAATGACAAATCACTCCAGTATCTTTGCCAAGGAAACTCCAAAAGGAGCACGAAGAGTCAGCCACAAGTGAACAACAAACAACAATAATAGCCTGGGACTTTTCATTCTCCAGGTAAGGAAATAAGCCCAGTGATTATAGGATTTGCCTTACTTGTCATAACTAGCAGGAGAAAGAACTAGGATTCAAAACAAGGAAACTAATACTGTTTCCAAATCTACCTTTCCTTCCACTGCACCATAAAGTACACTTTGAGAAAATAGTGATACACATGATTTAACATTGTTGAATAATTGAGGCACATAATTTTGAGTTTGCTGAACTCATCATGTACATCAATGGTAGGCAGCTCAGGAAAGGTAGATCACACTGTGGTGGGCCAAGAAAAACCTATGTCAGCAGGACAACAGATCCATGAGCTGAATCCCCCTTATGACTGTAATGTGTCACACCTATTTTACATTAATTTGACTTCAGCTTTAATTCTATCTCAATCCAATTTGCCCACTCACCATATCAACCAGCCCCCTCTATTCATCTACTTTTCCCCTCCCTACCAAAGAAAATAAGACAATATCAATTAATTCAAGTTGATGGAGTATCTTCCAAGTCAGCAGCTTTTCTGTGTAGTCTGGGGAGAGACTTAAAAGTTACTTCTTTTTGTTATTGAAACTTTGTAAAAACCCAGCTTGTTTTTCTGTCATTCCCTGGTGAATGTGAATGGTTATAACATGGCCCCAGGTGGTCAGATGATCCATCTGCTGAAGGACTCTGGCCCTATTTTATTCTTAGCAAGGCCACTAAATCCCTGGAGATTAGTTTCCCATTTGGTAAAGCCTTCAGTTACCCTGGATGGGAAGACAGACTTGTTCTAGAATCATCTACTTTTTGTTTTCCATGGAAATAAAATATTTCAGATTTATCTATTAAGTATAAAATATAGAATATAGTGTTAACTCTCAATTTAAAGATAAGAGAAACTGAGATTCAAGGAGGTGAAGTGATCTGTAAATAGTAGAGGCAGCATTTGAACACAGATATTTGGATTCTAATTTATGTTATCATACCATATCAATACCTCTTGATTAATCATATATATACCAATCATATACCAACCATATAATATTATTCAATACAAATGATTAATCAATCAACAAGCACTTACTAAGCATCTACTATGTGCCATGTTAGACACCGGGCTTACAAAGACAAAGAATGAAACAATTCCAACTCTTAAGAAGCTTATATAACTGTAGCTACATAATGCTACAACCTCTGAGCTTGAAAAAACATTCCAAAAGATCTGAGGGAGAGGCACTGGGCCTAAGGGACCCAATAGGTCTGAAGAATTCCTACTTACTAAATACTGATCTTTTACAAAAGCAACTGGTATTTTCTTTTCTTTGAAAAGTTCATAGGATCAGTTTTTTAGCCTTCTTTCCCTAAATGTCTGGACAGAGCCAGGATGAAGTATTTCAAGATCATGCCTTTACTGGATTATATTACCTACCAGAAGCTTTGAGCCTTTACTGCAAAATACGTAGAACCTGATTGATCATATAATCAATAACTATATGACATAGTAGTAATAAGAATCATGGCAATATATATATGTAAAACTATATATATATAATTATATATGTGTATATACATCCTAGAGCATCATAAAGGTGTTTGAGAAATGTGTATTGACTTGAAGGCTTACAAAACAATTTCTTCACATCCAGACTTTAAAGTAGGGAGTACACCATCATTGCCCCTATTACCATCACCTTCCTTGTGATGTATCATGTTAAAGAACAAATTTTCCTATCCTGAAAGTCAGCGGAGCCTGGGGTTTAACTTTTGACTCTCTCCCTTGCCATGTCACTGTAGATCATTAATTTCATCTCTTGAGACACTCTGGTCCTTATTTGTAAAATGCAGTTAATCGGAGACTCTTCAAGAAGTTATTGAGGAAATCAATGTGAAAGAATGCAAAATTGAAAGTTCTGTGTAAATGTTAACGACTACTATTATTGTTCCTCATAATTATTAGTATTAAAATTCCAGTTTTATGAGTGTGAAAACTAAGGTTCAGAAGAATTGAGTATTTGCCCAGAAGAGTACAGCTAGAGATAGCTAGTAGGCACAGCAGATAGAGTGCCAGGCCTGGAGTCGGGAAGATTTATCTGTTAGGTATAAAGGGTAGCGTTAATTCTCAATTTATAAATAAAGAAACTGAAGCCCAAAGAGTTGAGGTGATTTGTAAGTAGTAGGGGCAGCATTTGAACACATTTGCATTCTAAATCACTTTGTCATCGTACCACATTAATACCTCTTGATTAAATCAATTTATCTTCTTGAGTTCAAATCTATCCTCAGATACTTACTACCTGTGTGACTGTAAGCAAATCCCTTAATCCTATTTGTCTCAGTTTCCTCATTTGAAAATAAGCTGGAGAAGTAAACCACTCTAGTGTCTTTGCTAAAAAAAAAAATCCCAAATAGGATCATGAAGAATGGGACAGGGCTGAAAAATGACTGAACAATATATACAATAATTTCTCAACTAGCCAGGATTTGAACCTGGCCTTTCCCTCAGACTCTAATATAGTGCCCTTAGTTTCAGGGAAGGGAAGGAAATAATTTACCCCAAATCACTTGGGTATTATTAGACATCACCATTAGGACCCAAATTCAGGTTTTTGACAATTCCAACATACAGGAGATCAGAATTCCTGGGCTTTAAAAACATATATTTTATAAAAAGGACATTTGTAGCCTATGTAACCACTCCTCCTAAATCCAAATGCGGCTCTGACCATGACACAGCATGTGTGGCTGCTCCATGCTAAATACGCCATTACTTTCTTCTGATTTGGACTTAAAATCACAGACCAGAAGAAACTTTAAAAGGGACTTTGGAAGTATCCCATTTCAGCCTTTCATATCTAAATTCAGACCTAAGAGCTAATAAATATGGCAGCACTGGACTTGAACTGAGTTCTCCTGCTTCCAATTCAAAGCTCTTTTTGCTCTCTGCTCATATTCCTTTTCACTTGAATCAAGACTAAGACTTTTCAGCTGCACCTTTTTTTTTTCTCCCATCCTTACTAATCACTGCAGTCAAGACTTTCTTTCTCCCACCTCTCAGATGCTGACACCATTTTCCTCCCGTTTGTTGGAACCACACTGAGAATAGCATCTTCCCACAAGTTACTTTTTATATGTTTTGATCCAGAGAAGTGTCCTTCATGCACTTCAGCACATCCTCGGATGACATGACTTCATGCATTTATTTTTCAAGAGTTTGCAGGGCAATTGGGTCCAAATTATTTAAAGTGGCCTCTACCTTATCTCCTTTTCCTGCATAGGCAATTACTTTTCTGCAAATAACCGTACTGGGCAAATAAATATGTCCACAATTAGCTAATTGCCAGCTCGATGAGCCGCTTATCCTTTCAAACTTGGCTTTTATAGTTATATGATTAAGCAGAAACTCATCCCCCCCCCTTCTGATTTAGCGATTCATAGCTGTTTCCCACTCTCATTTCCCTGGGGTGTCTTACAGTACTAGCATAAGACTTCCACTTTTGCTTTCCTTTTAAACAGGTTGTATTTTTATTCATGCAAACAGTAGCAACTAGTTTGCAATTCTTGAGAACTGTTCATTCTCCTATCTTTAAACATATTTTAGATGCAAACTAATTCAACATTCTAGGAAAATCAACCATTATCATCATTATTCCACTTGATAAATGGAAAAGCAAGGAAAAAGGGACCAGAATCCCAGAACAAGTCATGGAATACTAAATATCAGCAGTGGCCTCTTCTTCCAGCAATATTTTTTCCAGCAGAGAATATAAATTTCCCAAATATATCACTTTCAAAAGTATATGCCCTTTTGAAATTTACTATCCCTATTTTTTTCTTTTAGTTTTTCTTAAATAACTGAAATCCACAAAAATGTAATTTCTCTTGTATGATTCCCTCCTCCAGTCCACATACTAGTGACTGCTTTTGTTTCCAATATTAAAGCAATTTGCTTAAAAAAAACTTTTAAAAATTTTCCTCATTTATAATTTCAGAGGAAGACATACCCCCAACCTGTGTATTAAAGGACCAAAAATGTAAAAGGAATACATTTATATTCATGAAGATAATTCAATGTATTTGTTCTGAAGGGAAGTCAAGCCCTCCTAGGCAGTCAGTCAGTTTCACTTCCCACCTTTTTCCTTGGGGAATTGGCAAGTTGAATGCTAACACTCAAAAAAACAACCAAGTAATTATTAGCTGCCTCTGACATCCAAGCACTGCAACCTTTCATACCTTTGTGATTCTCTTAGTTGGAAATGAACTAGATGGAGGAAACATCCCTCAAATCTCAGGAGAGACTGAAATACCAATTTTGTTTTCATTCCAGTGGTCTCTGCCCTCCTTCAAGGGCCTTTCTCTCTTGTTTTCCTAACACATTAGCATAGAAAAAAAGACAAATATAGAACAAGAGAACAGGAGGTGAAAGAGGAAGAAAAAGGGGAAAATGAAGCTGGAAAGCAGGAGAAGCATCTGGATTGACACTGAAAGCAGGAGAGAGCTTCAAAGCAATGAGGGTATTTGGCACCTGAAGAGTGTGTTCATCTTCAGTTGGGTTTTTCTGGATAGAGAGAAAACTATATACACAGACCTAAACTCATATGTATATGGAGTAGAAGGAGAATCAAAAACAGCCTGCCCAAGCAAGGCTAGAAGTGGCTTCCACTCACCCAGCACAAGGAGTTCCACTGAGTCTTCATTTTTGCCTTCCACATCATCAGGAGTGGTGACAATACAGTAGTAGAGGCCGCTGTCTCCCCACATGACTTTCCCAATCTTGAGCTCTGCACCTGTCACACAAAAGCAAGAGCCACAAGATCAGAGACATCCTTGAGAGCAAGTCCAACCTTTTCATGTCACAGGTGATGAGTCTGAGACCCAGAAAGATGGCATCTTAGTGGCAGAGAATATCGCTGATTTGTCAGTCCTGTGCCCTTGAGCACAGGGCTAAAAATCATTGGGATAAACCCAATGGCAAGCTAGGAAAGACAATCAGAGAAGGTCTAGAACTTGGCCTTCTCCCCTCACCCACTCAATTATTCCCTCTCCTCTAAATATTGCCTTAGCTTCCCCATAATTAAAAAATGGCATGTGGAAAATTGGGATAATATACCTCCAGTAGAAGTGCTATGCTCTGAGATCACTTACGCTCCATCTCTTTCTCATCTCCCCTTACCCCCATTTCTTTTCCATTATTTCTTCCCTCAGTGGACACACAGCATTGCTTATCCCATGTTAGTAAGCCCTTAGGCTAAATGTATTGCTACCTCATGGTACAATCCAGTAGAACAGAGATAATGTCAAATTTGAAGTTAATTATGATCTAGTTCCAGAGATGGATATGTTCTTTGGAGAGTGTTGATATCTGGAATAGTCTTTAAGATCTCAGAAAAATCTTAGAATAAGCCCATTCTCCCAGAAATGAACAGGATTCATGGCACTTTCCAACCCAAGAATATTTCCAGGTCAGCCCTAATTCCCTTAGTCTTTTATAAGAAATAAAAGTCAAAGAGAAGGGGGAAATAAGGTTATTAGATCTCAGATTTTGGGCTGGAATGGAGCTCAGGTATATCTAAGGCCTTAAAGAATTTTAAACAAACTATACTCTCATTCATTTTCCAAAAGAAGAACCTGAAATTCAGAGAAGTTGATATAATGGAAGAAAGTCACACATTACTGCTTTGAACCTCTCTTCTCCCTGAGTCAGAGACAATTTAGCAAAGTCTTTCATGTAAAATAAAAAATACCAAAGATACACTGGTACAGTCTGATATCTAGTGAGAGAAGTCAAGTTTGCGTACAGGATCTGCTATCAATATCATGCTGAAATGAAGTCTGCCCAGGAGTCAGCTCTCTTTTCTCCACAATTCTTTTCAGTCCATGTCCAGCGAGGAGACAGAGTAGGCTTGTGATCTACAGGTTGGGGGGAAGTCTCAACTCTGTCCACAAATAATTTTTTGTTCCTGGACATGTCTGAGTTTTGTATTTGTATTTGTAAAATAAAGATGAGCTAATGTAGGGAAAACACCACTCAAACCCTGAGATGTCAAATGTAAATTTCAATTCTATCCTTGGTCTGTCTTTGTTCCCCTCGATCAAATGTTTATCGAGTTAGAAGGGTCATCAACAGCTCTCTCCTCCTGGAAGGTTAGGCTTGTGTTAAAACCATAATAACAACAACAGATACCTTCTAGACCAAATTACCTTCACCAAAGGTGATATCTCTTCCCCGATAGAACTCGCCCAGGGTGACCACAGCGCCTTGCTTCGAGGCTACAACTCGCACTGTCCGCCGGCTGTCTACACAGTCCAGATAGGGGTCCCACTCCAGGTTCCTTTTGCTGAGGGGCTGGACTCCGGCAGTGGCCATGCCCAGGGCTTCCTTCATTCGATCCTGGCAGTAGGACTTGAATTTCCACTGGATGACGGCCGGCTGCTGGGAGGACGTGCTGAAGCGGCAGCTTAGCACAATTGGCTGAAAAAGCATAGCTTTTTTCGTCCTTTCGGGTACAATGACCTGCAAACCTTCAGCGACCGCTGTGAAAGCAAGAAGGACAAACCAGATTTTACATCCACATATGAAGGGAGAATCTCATCCCTCGAAACTTAAAATGGGAGAATGACTTTTGGTTCTAGGAATGTGGAGTCTCACTTCTGGAGCTTCTTTAACAGGTCCCATACTAGGTGGATCTGGAGTCAGGAAGACCTGAATTCAAAACTGGTTTTGGACACTTAACAGCAGCATGAACCAGGCAAATCACATACCCTGTCTCAGATTCAGTTTCCTCATTTATTAAATGGAGACATAATCATAGCTCCTTCACAGAGTTGTTGAGAAGACTTCAGTGAAATAAAATATGTAAAGCATTGTGCAAACTTTGAGATGGTAACTAATAGTAGTAGTAGTAGTAGTAGTAGTAATAGTAGTAGTAGTAGTATCTCAATGTAACATCAGGCTCAAGTCTAGACATTTGCATGAGACTCTCCCAATTAATGATACTATGATTATTTTTAGGGCAGCTGAGTAATATAGTAGATTCAATATGAGACTTGGAATCAGGAAGACTCAATTTTCAGAGTTCAAATCTGGTCTCACATAGTTTCCAGCTATGTGATCCTGAGCAAGTCACTTAACTCTGTTTGCCTCAGTTTCCTCATGTGTAAAGTGAGCTGAAGAAGAAAATGGCAAACTGCTCCAGTACCTATGCCATCAAGACTCTAAGTGGGGACATGAAGAGTCATACATAATTGAAATGACTGAACAACAATAACATATGATTACTTGATACTCCATGTCTCTGTGACGGGTGTACTTAATGAGAGTTTAGGAAAAGAAAGCTGGTCTTCTGGCAGAACTCCAGCTTTGAGAGAAGTCACATACACTTTCAGAGAGGACTCCTTGAAGGGAGACAAAGACTCTGGGGAAAGACTAGCAGTCTGAGGAGTCCGCCTGATTTTCTCATTAGAAATTTTGTGGAATTTCCCTTTAGCTGAGATTGAATATTCTCTTGATGGAGTTCATCCTCTTGACCTCTCCTTAACTTTGAGGCCAAGTGGGAGAACTTATTTACTCTCATCCAAGGGGAAATTCTGTAGTCTTGACTGTGACAAGATGGAACTAGGGAATGCTTAAGATGTCAGCTTCTCTACATGTCAACTTCTTCCTGTAGTCTGTATTTCCCCCCAGGGATCTCTCTTGAAAGGAGCCTGGAACTGTATGTGTCCTCCCTCCAAGTCTCAAAGCCAAAAGACCAATTCTTCTCCAAGTCCTCCTTTCACTTAGGAACAGAGCATTGAATAATCATCTCTATCAATTGCAGAGTTCTGTGCAAATACCTAGGGTGTTTGCACACAATATACCCAAATAACTGTTAAAAATATTACAAATACAGATTTATCAAACATAAAAGGCTCTTTATAGATACTAATTGTATGATTTGAATGGGTAAGAGAATAAAATCACAGAATCTTGTCAATTTGACCTTCACAATCCCTTTCTGACCAGTGGCTGTATGAGTCAAAAGAAGGCCCTTTGAGTTATTGTAATCAACATCTATTTCACATCTTTGCTTTCATTATTTCCTCTTTCGAATCCATCTGCCCCAACACTACCTAAATTATTATATTTCAAAAATCTGAGTATATCACTGAATTGCTCAAAAACCGCTAGTGCCTAGAATGCTAGATGATCCTAACTTTCTGGTTTTCACTTACTTTTCCAGTATTTTTTTCATTCTATTCTCCTTCACAAATTGTACATTACAGCAAAATTGGGCAGCTAGACTTTCCCCAAGTTTAACACTCCATCTCCTATCATGCACTCATAAAAGGTAACCTCACTCTTCTCCATCATGACTGGAATGCATTGTGTCCTCATCTAAGTCTCTCAAAATCACTCTCATACTCTAAAAATCCTTTAGTACTCAGCTCACGTATCATTTCCTTTGTGGAACCTTTCCTGACCTCACCATAGTTTTTTTTCCACCATAATAATTTAGGAATAGGTTATCTTCACAAAATCATACTTCATTGCCTCCCTGTGGTATGTCAATGGCCTCAGGTTTTCAAAGGCTATCCCAACAGAGATTAAGTTCTGATAGGTTCTACCATGTTAGAAAAGCTGCTGTTATAGGAAGATGACCACCTAATGATGAATTTTTTGACCATATCAATCTTGAAACAAAGAAAAATAGAAAATCTCCCTCATTCCTTTGTATTGCCTTTCCACTTCTGTAATGGTATGACATAAGGCTAAGAATCACTCAATTTTTTGACCATGTGGAAATGTTAATTTGATTTAGTGCCCTAAATATAAGATGTTCAATGACAGGATATGATATAGAGGAGATTAATCATATCAACCTTAATATTCTTGCTATAAATGAAACCAAAAGAAAGAAGGAAGTTGCAACTAAATATAAAGATAGCTTACAGATACTATATAGGGAGGCAAAGAATGGAGTTGATGGCAATAAGAAACATTATTTCAAGGGATTCAGGATGCAATGTTGATAAGTATTTGCAAAAAATATGAAAATAATGACACCACCATGAAAATAATGGCAACTTATGTATCACCACTGGTTGCTACAGATGAAAGAGTAGAGAAATTCCACAAGGAATTCATTAAGATCTTTTAAATTTAACCAAATTATACTCATACTCTGTAATATCAATGTAAAGGTAAGAAAAAATGATGGAAATGTATAGTTCAGGAATGAAAGAAGCCAAAAGTCTATAGACTATATGGAAGCTTGACATCTTTGTATCATGAACAAATTCTTCAGGAAGAGAATTGGTAGGGAAGGGACATGGCAATCACCACAAATAACACTGCCACAATAGAAATAACTCTATTCTGGAGCTAGGAAAATGCTTGGCATTATGTTGACAATTATCCCTGAATCAATTGTCTTTGTAAAGTTAAACTACTAACTTGTTGGGGTGAAGGTTGGAATGAATAAAAAGTAATACTAATGATAATGAGAAAAATAGCATACAATGAAAACAGATTAATTCTAAATTACTTAAACAAGTAATCAACAAAGACAGATGAGACATAGAAAGAAGAAATGTCTATTACACTGATCACAATAATTTTATAAAAAGTTTTAACCACAACAAATCTACTCCTACAAGAAGTCCAAAAGAACCCTGGAAGCCTATTAGTCAGCAAACATTTAACCCACTTGCCAAGTGGAGGATAATGGATGCTTAAGACAACTTCAATTTAGACTATAAACTCTTTTGAGAAGTCTTATAAAGAGAGATAAGGGGAAATTATGAGCAGTATAATAAAGTAGAAAGATGTAGTGGAGAGGAAAATCAGTTTTTAAAAAAGCTTGCCAAGAGATACAATTAAGTAAAATCATCCAAGGGCATTTAAGGATAAAAATGGAAGGACAACAAACAGATGAAAAGTTTAAAAAAAGAAAGATCGGCAAAAATCTTATAACAGACGTTTCTCACCATCAAAGACAGAAGAAATTACACTTGAAATTTAGCACCCAAGTCTCACTTGTGTTCATAGGTGAAGTAGAAATGGTCAGTAAAGATCAAAGTAGAGAAAACCAAAGGGATTGAATCAAGGATTTACAGAAAATACTGAGGATTCTTTGAAATAAAGAAAGATACCAAAGTACTGACCAATAACAGATCGTATTAATACCAAGAGGTTAGATTAAGGAAACATCAACAACTTGTGATTCTTTGCCTCCTGTCCACACAGAATCTTCATGAATCATTGATACACAAAATGAGAATATTCTCAATGAAGGAACAAGTAGCTTGCTTTTATAATGGATATTCAACAACAGACCACATCTTTACAATGTCACAATTAATGGAAGGCGAGAAAATATGTGACCCTATTTTACTTGTTAATTATGGAAAAGCATTTGATTCCATAGAGCAAAACTTCAACTAGTTTTACTAGTTCTTCTCTGAAAGTGACTACAACCCATTGATCAAAATCATTCAAGATTCCTCTAGACATAATAGAAAAAATCATTAGACCAATAATTTTCTGCTCATAAAAATCAGATGAGGCATTAAAATAGGGAAATGCATGCTCCACCAAATGGTCATTGTGGTGAAAGAGATGCAAATTGAATAGTTTTTTTTTTTTTTCTGTGAATGGAGAGGACTTCCAAATAAAATTAGATACCATAAGTACTTTGCAAACCTCAAAGTGCTTTACAAATGCTAGCATGATGATGATGATGATGTTCTCATTTGTGGCTGACATTGGTTTATTTAATCAAGCTCTAGAAAACTACAAAGTCTTCTGGAATAGATATGTAGCCTGACCATCTGCACAAGAAAGATAAAGTAGAGGAAGAATGTCTATTGTGTAGGATAGAAAACTTATTATTATGTATACAGACAGACAGTATAGATGAATATGAGTTGAAACTGAAATTGAACAGGAAGAATAGTATGGGCTGGAATGCCTTCAGGAAATTCCATAGATCCTTTAATAATCCTTTCTTCCCCAGGAAAACAAAGATCCATTTTTATAAGACCAACATTCTACCAGTGTTGGAATGAGGCAACAAAACATAGAATTTAATAATCTCCAGAGAATTTTAAATGACTGACATGTAGGCAGTAATGGAAAGGCATCAAGCGAGTGTAAGCAGGCTGTAACATATAACTAATGAACAACTTTGAAATTAAATAAAAATAAAAGATATCATCATAGAACTGCATGATGGAAGGAGATTAACTAGTCATATAGGTAGGATAAAGTGTGGCAGGATAACAGGAGTGTTTCACTTGACAATGTTACATAGAGTTAAAAAGATGTTAACTAATGAGAGTATCTAGAAATCACTTATCAGAATTTGCTTAAGAATGATTTTTAAAAGCCATTTGAAATGCTAGAAATCATTATAAGTATTTATGTAGTTTTATATGAATGTATACACATATATATTTATATGTATATAGATAGATAGAGAGATGCACACACACAGCATCTCTATACTACTAGGAATTTTAAAGGAGTCTACATATTCTGAAAATGTAAAACCAAAAATCAAAAAATCCCCATCACCCCAACAAAAAAACAGAAGAAATTTTATTTTATTCTTTATACCTCTTAAGTAATACTTCATGTTTCCTTATGTTTTCAATAGTATGTTTTGGAATATCATCAATATTTTTATTTCTAACGTCAAGTGGTATTCCCCTTAACTAAGAATATTTTGTGAGAGTTTATTTGCCTTGTGAAGCATTATCACTCTAGGCATGTTACAGCTGTATTGCTCATATTCAACCTTATTAATAAATATAGTAAATCAATCAGCAGTAATATTTAAATATTCAAATAATCAAAATTATGTCACAGAAAGTCATAAAAAGGATTTAAAAAGCAAAAATATTATGTGGATAACTTTTTTTAAAATAGCAATTTATTATTTTTTTCTCTGGTGGATTCCTCTGACACTACAGTATCTGATAAATTCTGGATGGAGAATCTTTACAATGAGTCCCTGAAAATGTAAAGATCACCACAATAAATCCTAGATTAGCTCTTTCTACATAAGGTTTGTGCCAAGTAGATACCTTCAATGAAGTCCCTTCATGACTCCTAACTGGCTCACTCACCCCAAACCTCCCTTATGTTGGCAGGTCTGGGTTTTTAGAGAAAGACCACCACCACATAGCTATAACAAACTTTCTCAGAGTTCTGGGGTAACCCTGTTATGAGGAGGATATAATCTCCCTATTTTTTTACATAAGTTCTTGAGCCCCACTGGCGTCCTTTCCATCTACACAAAACTAATCAGTCACAATGATGATGCCATTAAATCTTAAATTTAAAACATATAGTTAATGATAATGTAACATAGATAAGAATCAATCCATTATGGTTATCTATATAAAGCCAATATAGGAATAATTGACACATCACTTTACATAATAGCCCAAAATGAAGAAAGAGAATGGTACTCAGAAAAATTTAGAAGGGAAACAAAAGGGAGGATGATTCATCTACTCAGAAAACTTTATAATTCTAGACTGTAAACTAAATATCCTTGTACCTTTTAGTACCGCATCAATCTGCTCCTTCTACCCCTCATAGGTCTTTTTCTTGGCAACTCTACTTTCTTTTTAACCTTATTGTTGAAGCAATGGCAAACCTTTCTAAATCAGTCATCAGAGGGCACTGAAACAGTGTTTCTTTATTATAGTGACAAGTAGTTCCCATAAACTAGAAAACTACCAAGTTCCTCAGATTGGTTCTCTAGAGAAGGCAGAAAAAAAAAAAAAGAGTAGGCAAATTCCCACTCAAGGGGATACTGTGTTGTTAAATCAGCTTCAACCTATGATTATAGCAAAGCAGCTATAAAACCTGTTTTCCCTCTCAAACTAGAGAAAAAGCAAAGAAACTGCACTTCTAAGAGACTTCACCTCTTTTAAATTGCAGATGATGCTAAAAAGCAATAGACAGAATGTAACTGTCTTCCAAGGAGCTTTTATTCCTGCCAATCAGCAGCATCCATTATATAGCAGATGAAACCTTCCTAAATGATGACTGCTGGATAGCCTCTTCTTGCCTATTGCTTTTTTAATTACTTCTGTTAGGTGATTCAGTACTCAAACTGACTTAAATCAGAGCTTTCTAGTGTTAAGGAATTCATCTTTCTTTACAAGGTAAAACTCACAAAATCCATTTTTCTATTAATTATGAAATCAACAGTGTTTATTTAATCACCCCATAGTCTCCAAAAACTTATTTGATTCACCGTTTTGTGAGCATTATTCTTTCAAACTCTAAAAACAGTCACATGTAAATAAGTTGAGATACCATAATAGTTTGCATCTTCAGCCTTTTCCTGTCCTTAAACAGGTCCTTTAGTTAGTTCTCTACTTGATTTTCCTATCAGTTATGCTACATATTTAACATTAAAACTGTTCCTTCACATATAGGATTTTACAAATTTAAATTACCTTCTTTTTTATTTGAGCTACATATTTATTGAAAGGGTCAGAAAATGGATTTTGATAACAAACACCCAAACTTTTGTATAAAGAAAAAAATTAAATCAATCGGTGAAAGATAAAAAGCACAACTATATGTGAATTTCCTGATAAATAAGAGACAGAACAATAACTTTTGTTCATGAAAAATTTGTAAAATTCCATATTTCTAAGTCTTTAAACCAAAGACTCTGGTTTGTAATATTAATAAAAGCTTGCATTTATAAAACATCTTAAGTATTCCTTAAAACATTCTTTTTGAAACAAGGAGTACAATATTATTATCCCCATTTTACAGAATAAGAAAAAACCCTGCAACTCATAAAAATTAAAAATTAAAATTAAAATTTGCCCATGATCACAGTTAGGAAGAGCTAAAGCTAGAATTCAACCCTAGCATCTCTCCTAACTCCAAGGCCATTATTCTTTTTTTGATATCATTGCTGCTTTTCTCAGATAAATTTTATCCCTTACACCACTAGTATCAAGCTCAAACAGAAACAGGGGCCACCAAACCATACATAATGATCCCTGTGGTACGTATTGACTTAGCAAATTACATATTAACATTACTTATGTTTTATGGCACTTTTATGTATTTTGTTTGATATTTCCCAATTACATTTTAATCTGGTTTGGACTATACTCAAAAGTGTTGTGGAAAGCATGCAGACTACTGAATGGGTTTTGAAAAACTATTTATATTTTATTGCATAAATTATTTTAACATTGTAACATCCTCAAATTTTTATGACTTCATTAGAGAATAAATGAACACTGATAGGTGAAATAACATGTTCCTTTATCTACAATGCCTGCAAAATAGCTACAGATGGCTGATTCATTATAAATATTGTTTCCCCGCACCATACTTGGTCTACTTGACCATACCACCTTTCTATTATGGTCCCTATTCAGCTAATGTGCTCAGAAAATCTTAACAGAGAAAGTAGGAGCTATACTGAAACATTGGGATTTGAGGTATTTTTTTGAGAGTTAAAGCACTGGGCTTTGTCAGCTAGGTGATTACTAAGAATAACCTACCTCCTAGTTCTATTCCCTGTTGCTAAGATTAGCCACTTGTATACAGCACTCGATTCTTTTAACCAATTATTAACAGAGGTTTACTCCATTCTCAGTTCTCAATACTACATACATTTGCTGTTCAGGTCAAATCAGCATATACATAACCCACATATAAATTTTTATACAGCTAGCTTTAGATGATTATGTGACTTTCAACTGGCCTAGATATTTTACTGGTTTAAGTGAGTGTAGGAACTTAGACATATAGGTCTAAAGAACATCACAGTAATAACTTTCAATTATACAGCATTTATGATTTAGAAAGCACTTTTCTCACAAAAACTCGATGATCTAGGACTCTTAGATTTATGGGGTGTTCAGGGACATGTAGCACTTCCAGTGTGAGGGCTAGCTGAATCCTTTTCAGGGCTGTTTGTCCACCACTGGTGTCCACTTTCCGTCCACTCTCACACATGGCTCCAAGAAGCTGTAGATTGCACAGTAGGCACACCAGGATAAAACCATGTCAGCCGATAGGCTGAGAGTAACCTTTAGACTTTAAAACTATTGGAGAGTTAGGGGGATGTCTACCTGGAGCATATTAAGACTTCCCCTGGAGGAAAGGGTGGATGAGAACAATTTGTTCCAACAGCAATGAAGGCAGCTAAAGCAGGCAACATTGAGCTTTCAGAACTTGATAAGACATCAAAAATGTCAAAGTCACCCATTATATTCCAGGCTACGGACAGTTATCCTGACTTTTGTCTTACCTCCATACTTGGTGACTTTGGAAAAGACTGAGACAGATTTTTGTGCAACTCTTCTTCACTTAAATCCAATTTGCCTGAGAGTCAAGATATTACCCAATGATGTCATTGGTCCTCTTGAACAATAATATATATTGGATTTAACATATGCATATCCTTTTCTACTTCTTGTTGATACTGTACCAGACCCAGGTATACCTTTCTTTTCACTGCTCCCTCTCTTTATTTCAGAGAAGGAAAATCTTTTAAGAAAGCTTCTAATGGTGTAGGCCCAGGATCAAACATAAAGAAATCCATTTAGCCCATCATAAACCCAACCCTGTGCTTTTCCAGACACATTAAACAATATTCTCCTCCATTTTTTATAGGAGTTCTGGCTAAATTGATTTTGTTATTTCTTACCCACAACACCTCATCTCTCATCTGTGTCTCTTATGTCTGATAAAATCTCCACCCTTATCTCCACCTCTAAGAAAGACTTCTTACCAACTAAAGAGCTGCCTTCTGACTAAAGTCTTTCTTAATTTCCTCCAGGTGCTAATCCTACCTCTCAAATTACATCATAGTATAAATTGTGGTATATGAATGTTTTGGAATATTATTGTTCTATAAGAAATGACCAACAGGATGAATACAGAGGGGCTTGGAGAGACTTACACGAACTGATGCTGAGTGAAATGAGCAGGATCAGGAGATCATTATATATTTCAACAACAATACTATATGATGATCAATTCTGATGGACATGACTCTCTTCAACAATGAGATGAACCATATCAGTTCCATTTGTTGGATAATGAAGAGAACCAGTTACACCCAGCCAAAAAACTATGGGAAATGAGTGTGAATCACAACATAGCATTTCCACTCCCTCTGTTTTTGTCCGCTTGCATTTTTGATTTCCTTCTCAGGTTATTTTTACCTTATTTCTAAGTCTGCTTTTTCTTGTGCAGCAAAATAACTTTATAGATATGTATACCTATATTGTATTTAACATATATGTTATCATATTTAACATGTATTGGTTTACCTGCCATCTAGGGAAGGGAGTGGGGGGAAGGAGGGGAAAAGTTGGAACAGAAGGCTTTGCAAGGGCCAATGCTAAAAAATTACCCATGCATACATCTTGTAAATAAAAAGCTATAATAAAAAATAATTACCTTATATTTGTTTTATTTTGTTTAGAACATATATACATATATACTAAATGTTGAGAATTTTTAAAAAGGCAAAATACAATCCCTGAGCTTACAATCTAGCATATACAAAATAATTTTAGATTAGCAGCTGGGAAATCAGAAAAAACCTTCCTGCTTGGGAAGAGAAAAAAGACTAGTGCATCTTGCTCCTTTTTTCAGTCTCTTGACTTGGCTTGGCCTGGACTGCCTCAAAGGGAGGGAGAGAAACACCTGGCTTCTCCACTTGTCCACTCATTTGAGTTGCCCAATACTAGACCAAATACCTCAGAACTCAATGCAGTGACGAACAAAATATGACCTGTCATATGTTGTCCATCATTCTGAGCCCTGAGTATTATTCCCAACCCATTCTCTGCCCCATACTGTCCATTCTTTATTCCCATCTTCCTCAACCTAATTTCCTGCTGCCCCAATTTAAAGTTGCCTACTGTGCTCTCTGTAACATCTATCCTGTAAGTAACAAACCTGATTTCATCTGAAGTCTTTTCTTTACCTGCTTTCATTTTTCACTCTCATTAAAACACAACTTTTTCCTGATGACACTGGCTTCCCTTTCCAGCACTGGCTGCATTTTCTGGAGTGATCTCTTGGTATCCTAGGTGAGTTATAATATTTCTTGTTCTACCCACCCTGACCTTGCCACTTCCAAGTTCTCCTTCTACCATCACCCAGCAAGTTCTCCTTCTTAGAAGTTCACTGGATTCTTATTAACCAGCTATTCAAAATCCAGATAGCCACAATACTCCAGGACACTGCTTTCCTTAATGAATTCAGTGACTGGTTCCAAGGATTTCTTTCCTTCCAATCATTGTCCTCCTAAAGGGTGATTTTAATGCACATAGTGGAACTCCTCAAACAACCTAATCTCCCAATTCCTGGACTAAATCCGTTCCCATAACCTACTTCTGATGCCTCAACCCACCTCTGTTATACACAATCACAAAAATCCTCTTGATCTTGCCATCCCCATCAGTGTTCTTTTTTCATGCTCATGAGCTCCAAAATCCCCTTATGTGACCTCAACCTGTTGCATTTTACCACTCTCTCTGCCTTGTAACTCCTGATCTTTGTCCTCACCTTCTAATCCTCAACCCTTCACTTTGTTTTTCCTCAGGTCATCCCTCCTGCATTAGCCACATTATCCTCCTTTCCCCATCTCAACCCCCAGGTAAAACAGTTCAACTCTACATTGTCTACTCCTTTAAAGTCCCTTTCTTCCAAGTCCTCCTAGAGATTTTGTCCTCTCATGCTTCAGCATGGGATTGATTACTCCCACTGCCCTCATTCCTACTAGTGCACTGATGAATCCAAACTAGAGAAAATCATGATGCTAAAGATTTTGATCATTATCTCATGCCTAGACTATTACAATAACCTGCTCATAAGACTTTCTGGCTCCAGTTTCTAATCCATTCTTCACTGAAATTTCTCCTAAAGGCACAAGCCTGACCATGTTTTCCTCCCCTCATTCAATAAACTCCAATGGTACTCTATCTCCTCCAAAATCAAATTTAAAATTTTCTCTTTCTCATTCAAAGCCTTTCATAATCTGGCTCCCTCCTATCTTTCCAGTCATTTTGCATCGTTGTTACCCAACATGTTCCTCTAACAAGATAATCCATCTTCCAACTACTGGCATCATCACTGGCTGTCCCCAGCGCTTGGAATTCTCTTCTTCTTCATCATTACTTCTGGCTTCCTGTTAGTCCCAGCTAAAATCCCACTTTTACAAGAAGGCTTTTCCTAATCCCCCTGTTAGTGTCTTCTTTTCAATGGTTATCTCCAATTTAACATATAGTTATTGTCATATGTTCTCCATCAGATTGTAAACTCCTTGAGAGCAAGGAATCTTTTTTTTTGTATTTCTAGCACTTAATGCAATGTCTAGCACATGGTAGATACTTAACACATGCTTAGTGACTGACACCCTGGTGGAGCTGAGGATTCTATGAGGCAGAAATGAAGTACAATCAAAGCATGTAAAATCCAAGAATGAGAAAGAGATGTAATATATAGGGGAAGAGGCAGCAGGACAGTTTGATTGGGCTTTAGAGTTTATGAAGAGAAATATCCAATTAGTCTATAAAGATGGAGTTAGACTTTGCAGGCTAAAAAGCCAAATCAAGAAACATATACTTTATTTTAGCATCAAGAAGAAGCTTCTTAGAAGGATACTAACAGGTCAAACCTGGTACCTGTGTGAACTATATATTGGTGAAGGGAAAAAACCAAAAGCAATGAGATCAATTAAGGAGTTAACAGTGAAGGATGATGAGGTGATCATTCAAGGAGGAAGGAAAAGGGAAAAGATTATGGGAGGTAGAATCCACAAGATTTCCACTTGTTCTCCCTATCTCTTCTATACCAATCCTGTTGCTGTTCCTACAGCCCAGCTTCTTAAACTATGGTTCACAACCCCCATGTCCCCATATTGTAATTAAATGTGGGGGTTGTGAAATTATGATTTATCAGTAAATGTTTGATGGTCTACTTGTTTCATATATCTAGATACCCAGATGCAAGTAATCAAGTACGTCTCAGCCATGTCTTTTGTGTAACTTTTTTTTGCTGAAAATTTTGAAATATGCTCCTTGTTATCTGATTGTCTCAGGAAGCATTAGGAGGATTGACCATTGTCCTGGCATCTTAATTAATGAATATCCTTTATGGCAGGCTTGTGTTAATTCTGGAAACTTAGCCAATTCCTGGAGTAAACATAATCCTTCTAAAGGAATAAACAAATATTCTCTTTGATAGAACTCTTGCAATAGAATATCCCTGTACTTGAGGGTGCCTGATCAATCTCAAAGGTCACATATCAAATGAGAATTTTTATTTTAGTGCCTTCTTTGTTCTTAACCTATAAAAACCCTTAGTGGAAACAAACTTTGAGAACTCAGCTAGGAAGTTTGGTTTAATAAAACTTCTCACTTGAGACTTTGAATATCTGTGACCTAAGTTCTCCCAGCTCAGGAATTCAGATGTTGATGCTTCTTCATAGTGATGATGATGTATGTTGTATGTCGTCTGCTTGCTTCTTATATCATCTTGATGATTACCATGTTTGCTAATTATGCATTACTCTTGTTTAAGTCAAGGTTCTGAGCAGTAATAAACTTGTACCTATTTTCAGACTATGCCTGTTGAATGTGAATTCTGAACCTAGATTAATCCTACACAGGGATTGTATAAAAATTTCTTGGGCATAAAAGGGTGGTGAAAAAGTTTAAAAAGCCCTGCTCTAAAGGAATCTTCCTCCTAGAATTCCTCTGCCTCACAACTGGTGATTGCCTCTCAGAATCTTCTTACTTTTCAGTCATCTCTTCCTCACCAACTTCCTTGTTACTTCTCACTTCTACTCCCAACCCTAGTTCAGGAACCATGAGCCATGATTCTATCATCTCTGCCATTATTCCTTTATAGAGTGTGTCAACCTATTTGTCAGTCTTTACAAAGTGTCCTTCCCTAGCCACTACCACCCTTTGTGAGTTGGATCCCCAATTAAAATATAAGCTCCTTGAGGATAAAGATTATTTTTATTTTTGTATTTGAATCCCCAATAATACATCTAATACATATATATCTAATAATTACTTTGTTTTTTCATTCACTTATTTGCTGATTGCATACATGAGGATAATACTTGTATTCCTACCCCTCCCAACCCACATATATATATATATATATATATATATATGGATTTGTGAGAGATATATATCTCACAAATCACGACACCATTGTAAACTCTTATTAAATACTTTCTGATCAGTATTAAAGCATAGATTTAGGCTAGATTACTCCCTAGAATGCTAGCTTTGTCTAGACTTCAAAGCAGTTTAGTGATATAGCAGCAAAAACAGCAGGTGTGCTGAGAAAAAACACAGAACACATCCTGCTGATTTCTCTTCCTGAAGGGAATCCCAGCAGAGTATAGGAATACACAAAAGGGAAAATGTCCCCAAGAACTCCAAACCAACACAGCCTCATCAAAAATTGTGCATTTCCTTCTTTGCACCTACAGAAGGGTCTCTCATATTCCAACAATAATTATGTTCCCTTGGTTATAAACTGAACCTACTATTATGTTTTATGTAGCTATACAAACACACAATGTATCTATATGCATAGATACCTACCTATACATGTATATGTATATATGTATATTCCAGGGGTAGAAAACCTTTTTTTTTTCTGGCAAGGGCCATTTGGATATGGATAACATCATTTGCAGATGATTTCATATGCCTTATACAGCCCACAGGCTAGACATTTCCCACCCTTGGTATGTACATATATGTATATATAGATATATATTTGTATACATATATTTATACATAAATATACACATATGTACATATAAATATAAATAAAAGCTATAGATTCTTGAATTTATCCATTTCTTTCTTGCTTTCCTTCTATATTTACACTTTGATTGTGCTGCCTTCCCTACTATGCTATACAAACCCACACAAACAGGCCCTTTATTTAATAAAAACTTACGCTACCTACATTGATGTGTTATGACTTCCATTCCATTTCAAGCCTACCTTTATGTTAATTCTAATTTGATTTCATTTTTATAAAAATATGATCCATCCCAGGCAATAATCTCCAAGAAATAAGAATAAAACCTGTTATCATGAGGTCTTATGAACCGAAGGGAGTCAGGTCAAACCTGCCCTATAGTGCCCCAAGATAGAGAATATTCCTTTTTTCTAATATTCTTTTTAGAAATGATTGAAATGAGAAAAAGTAAAATTTCTAAGCTCCTAACTTGCTTACTCAATTCAAATATCCTACTGCCCTAAAGTTCTTCTTTTTTACTCCCCCTCAAGAACCAAGAATATGATAAAAGAAAACCAGAAAAATAACAAAGTTGTGAAGTTAATGGTTTGTTTCCATATTTGTCCTATCTCAGCTATAGTGCAAGGCCCTGCAGGGTAGTGGTTATTTCTAGCTTTCTTCTATGTGCTCAAATGCTTATTTCTTTGGAATGAAAGGATAAGAGAAGAGGGTATTCTTTTGATTTTAACAGTTCCCTTCACTAAATGAACTTCTTCAGGATTATATATCACAGTCCAATCATTTTAGAATGGTTATGGCAGGAGTGTGCTGAAGCCAGCTCTAACTTAGCTTGGAAATCATCAACTAATAGAAATCTAGGCTTGATTTACTGTTTTGTTGATTTCTAGACTTACGAGAATGATAGAGAAAATTTTACTAATGCATGTTAACTTAAAAGTAAGTCAAAGAGACACACACATATACATACATGGGCATACATGTGTGTATGTGTGTGTGTTTTTCTCCAGAGAACCAGTTTTAAACATTTAATAACTCACTTGTGACAGTATGCCTCCTTTCTCTAAGGAAAAGAAAATCAATTAACTGACAAACATCTGATCACCTACTATGCACTATGTACAAGACATTGTGCTAAATTCTTCAGGGGATGTGAAAAAGCTGGAAATACCTCACAGTTATGAAATACCTCACAATCTAATTAGAACAACATGAAATAAACATATAAATAATTGTATAACAATAAAACAGAAATGGGCTTAGTGGAAAGAGCCAGGTCTGGAGTCAGAAAGATCTTTCTGAATTCAAATCTAACCTCACATACTTCATAGTATCTTAATACTATTTGCCTCAGTTTCCTCATCTATAAAATGAACTGAAAATGACAAATCACTCTGGTTTTTTTGCCAAGAAAATCCCAAATGGAATCATGAAGAGATGGACATGAATGAAAAATATCTAAAAACAACAGAAATGGTTCAGTGCAGTGAAAAAAGATCCAGATTACTCAATGAATTGTACAGATAATAAATAGTAAAAGAGTTCAGAGGAACCAGAAATAATGGGACACTGAAATGTTTCAGATCTTTAAAAACAGGTAAGATTTATAGAGGTGAAGAGTCAAGGGGAGGCATTACAAGTGAGCGAATGACATGACCAAAAACATCAGGAGGAAGGTACTTGGGAATAACATGAGTAAATGAATTTGGCAAAATTGACAGAACTGAGAATATGAGTGGTTTAAAAGGTTGGAAAGGTGAATAGGTCCAAATTTTGAACATTTTACTACAGTCAGTATTGAAGAGGAATAGCTATTAATAACAACAATAATAAACAGCTAACATTTACATGGCATTTACTATATGTCAGGCTCTGTACTAAACACTTTAAAATCCTAGCGAAAGGATAGTGATAATATAGCTTCTGTTTTATATTCCTGAGGTCTAATCATATGCCATAGGCCACAAGGATGTCTGTCTAACCATCCTTTCCCCTCTCCCACCAATGGCTTCTCATCTCCTACCATTTATGTGCTGGCACTTTATTGGTTCTATAGCTCATTAGAAATCAGAGAACTAAAAATTAAGTATATAACAGGAATTCTGACTGAGCCCTGGGTCGGAGAAACTGTCCTGGAGCATCAAAATTCTTATAAAGAAAAGTAGAGAGATGAAGGCACTCCGATGTCCACCCCATCAAGTAAATTGGTGTCATAACAATGTGGGCAAATGACTGTGAAAGAAGGATTTTAGAGAGTACAGGAAGGAGACTTTAAGAACAGCATCTCAGAGTAGATAAGATCAAGAGATAAGTTAAAAGTTTACCTCAGATACTTACTCATGAGCAAGTCACAATGTTTCAGAGTTTTAGTTTCTTTGTCTGCAAAACCAGGATGATGATCATCATTATATTGCCTACCTCAAAGTTTGCTGTGAGCAAAGTGCTTTGTAAATTTTATAGCACTCTAGAAATTTGAGTAGTTTGAAATTAATTCAGGTTATTCAGTGCAAAGTCAAATATTGAAGCTGAAGCTTAAATACTTTGGCCACATAAGAGAAGATGGGACTCACTGGAAAAGACTCTGATATTAGAAGAGATTGAAGGCAAAAAAGAAATGGAATGGGTAGAAAATGAGATAAGAGTATCGTGGAAGCAATGAACATGTTCTGTTCTGTTCATGAACAGATTTTGAAAGATTGTGGGGGATAGAAGATCCCCATGTACTATAATCCATGGGGTCACAAAGAGTCAGACAAGACTGAATGACAAAAATTTTTAAAATAAAAAGAATTTTTCTTATTGATTATTAATTATAGTGGTATAATTATTGTAGTTAATTTCAATATAATTATAGTTGTTAATTATAATGTTGTTATTTATAATGGTATAATTATACTGTGTAGAACCCATTAGAGTAGAGCAGAAATTACTAAAATATCCCTTGATTTACAAAGGTAATGGATAGAAAATGAATGCTATACTCTTTAGCTTTGCAGTGGAGTGAGACTTCTCCCTTAATGTTGAAAATTAAGGACTTTTAAGGATCCTCTAGTTCTTACTTTTCTCACCTAATAGTATACTGAAGACTGGGAAAATATCTAAAATCTTTACCTCCAACCACTCCACTTTCCCCAATCTTTGAAAATAGCTTCTAATGGTTCAGAGGTTGGATTGTTGCTGCTGCTGGATAAAATAAAGAAAGAAAGAGCCAGGAGGCAGAGCCATGATTAGGGTAAAATGACAAAAAGGCTTTCTCCAAGAGTGCCAAAATTTAGAGGGAAGCTCTTGTGCTCTTTTAGCAAGCACAAGCAACTGACTTTAGCTCTAAGTTAGCAAGAATAATTAGCTCTGGGTGTTATGGAGTTGTCTACCACTCACTCAGTTTTTATCCCGTTCTTTTCCTTCAGATCTGTGTCCTAACATCTCTGACTCTTTTGCCATAAGACAATATTCTTATGGGCTTTCTGTCCAGAGGTCCAAAATCTTTCTTCACTGACTTTCTCAAGCCTTTCTCAAGCTAAATTGGTTTTTGTCCCCAAAGAAGTACTCCAGCCATCTTTGATCAAAGAAGATAATATTATTTATTACACAGTACCTTGCACACAGTAGATACTTAATAAATGCTTGTTTCCTCTGTCCTCTCCCTCCATCTTCCAGCCATACTGAGACCATTCCATCCTCTGTCCAAGACCTCTATTTTCAGCCCTCTCCAGCTATTCATACTGAGCTGTACCCAAACCTAAAAAAAAAAAAAAACCCTTGTTGCTGTGCTGCTTGCTCTACAGGAAGCCAACCCTCCCTACCATCTATGTACTTTCTATCAAGATATGGTAAAATGAAGGCTGATAACAGCCTCCCAAATTGAACCTTTTTGGTAAACTAGTCACCAAGCAGATTAGGGCTTGGACAACAGAGTCATGTCTAGTAAAGTAATTGAATTATTATCATGGAAAGAAAAACTATTCTAGATGTGAGGCACCCTGCCCTTGTGAAAAAAAAATTAAAAGCTGTATCTATAGAAATGCTGCTCTTATTTTTAGCACTTTCATATTTTGAAAGTGAGTTTCTTTTTTTTTTATCAGGCACTAGCTATTCCTCACATCACTAAGAGGAAGATCTGTAAGTAGAGTCCTATTTTAGAGAAACACAAAGATTGCTTCGCTAAAGGTCACAGCCTGATCTTTCCAGATCTTGGAGTTAATACTGCCCTCCCTTAATCATTTAAGTCTCAAAGGTGAGAGTAGTTCTTAGAGCAGCCAATTCCCAGGTCTATCCTTAAAATTGAGGATTTTTCTTCCAGTCAATGTCTTTAATGACTTCTTTGTCTGCCAAACACCTCCTTTTTAAGAAAGTCATCCTCATTTTTGCTTTGGTTTTCTGATACTTCATCCCAGTTTCCTTATAAGTCGCTTAAAAATAAATGGTTCTTGGCCTTTAAAAAAATGTAGGTATAGAAATAGTTTCTTTTATGATTGGTCCATAAGTCTAGTCTAAACAAACCCCCCTCAAACCATCTCCTTTTCTGTTACCTAATAAGATTTTCAGAATTGGAACAAAGCTTTTTGGGAAATGTTCTAAAGAAATATAGCAAAATATTTTTTTAAGAGTTAAAATTTGGCTTGAATTCCTTCAGGTTCAGGAAATATTTTTCTACATGCTGTTTGTTCCCTTAAAAATGAGCGAAGAGGAGCTATTCACTGTTTAATAGGATCCTTTTTAATTCAAGCATCCCCAAGTTTTCCTTTGAGCTTCCTCAGCGTCAGGGTAACTAGTTGTTACCATTTTAACAAGATGTTCTGTTTTATAGCATTATTGGTTGTTGTCTGAAAGAATTCAAATAAATGTCCACTTGTAAATCTAGTCATCCCATTGTTACTTCATTGACCCAAATGACCTTGTTCATTGTCTGGCAAGCAAATGAGATGGGAATAAGGACTGAACTTGTGATTTCACGGGGATAGATAACTCCCAAGAGAAAAATTTCCCTCTACCAAAGCAGGTCAGAATCCTCCCAACAACTTAAAGTCTTAGAGAGTTTGCCTAGCCCCCTGAGGTATGAAGTGTCTAGGATTTCACAGTTAGGATGTCAGAGGAGGTCTTGAACCCTGGTCTTCCTAGTTTTGAGGTTAGTTCTCTATCCCCTACCACAGGTATTAAACATATGGCCACACTCCCAAGTGGGTCCAAAACAGATTAAAATGCAATTGGGAAATATTTGACAAAATAAACAAAAATATAATAAAGCATAAATAACATTACTTTTAGGATCCTTATATATAGATCTGTGGCCCCTGATTCTTTTTGAGTTTGACACCCCTAAATTATGTCATGGTCTCTCTTGGTCAATTGGACTACCATTTTTCATATAAAACCTAATTCATAAAAACCCTCTGTTATTTTTTTTCAATAACTGTATGTAACAGCTTACCTATTTCTTAAGCATGCATAGTATCATTCTCAATGATGCCATGAACAACACCATCCTAACCCTATACTATTACTGTACAGATGAAGATGAGACATCTATTTCCTTTATGCCTGTTACTCCTGTCCTACTACATAACTAAAACGAGCTCTACCTGAAGTCTGGCTCAGTCCCAATTCCAATATGAAAAGATGGCAGCAGAGTCCAACCTGCAATCAAGAGACTAGTTTGGAAGAAATCCCAAAACAGGTAGTCAGACTTCTGCTAGGGAGATGTGTGATTTGGTGCAGTAATCCAGACAGGAAAAATACCTACAAGCAATAGCTTTTTATCAACCCATACAAACATCTGCCTGTGCTTCCTAGGGAACCAAAGGCATGAAGGAAATAAGAGGAACATTAGCTACCTAGGGAGGCACAGTCCCTTCCACATCAAAACATACCATCTCAGACAAGGACTTCAGAAAGTGAAATATTTTGACTAAGACATTCCTTGGCTCAGAGTCACTCAAAGTGCCTTCTTTCACTTCCAAGTAGATAAGACTAAAATCCAAGGTTATATATATTTGTTGGAATAAGGATGGACTCCAATACAATTCCTTGGGATCAAAGTTTCCCCATTATTTACTTTCCCCCCCTGAATCACATGCTCTTCTCTTAGTGTTATGCCTCTGTATCACTCATATCATGTTTTCACACATCTCAAGACTTATTAGAAGTACTAGTGTACTTTCCTAATTTTTATAGTTCACTTATAGAGGAATTGAGAATAAAGTAAGCATGAGCAGGCTTAAAAAATAGAAAGAACCTCAAAGAAGAACCCAAAGGTTCGTCAAATAATTGTAAAATTAATAAAGAAGATGGCTCGGTCATGTATAATAAACCAGTTGACAAAGGTAGCTCTCTACTGGTATGATGATATCAAGTAAAAGTGAATTTGACCAAATTAAAATATAATAAAGCATAGATAACATTACATTTAGGGATCCTTATATATAGATTAGTGGCCCATGTTTCTTTTTGAGTTTGACATCTCTGAACTATTTCTGTGTTCCCTCTTGGTCAGTTGAACTATCATTTTTCTCATAAAATCTAATTCTACTTTCTATTGGTTTTTTTTTCCATTAAGTATATGTAACAACTTACTTATTCCCAGAACACTGGGTAGATAGCCTATAGCAAATTTATGTGAGGATATGACTAAAAGTACCATAGAATTGGCAGATACAGATTGGTTGATATCTACATCACTGGAGGAGAAAATCCATATTGGTGATACAAAAAGTCTGAGTATTTCAGTTGTCTGAACTTTAAAAAATTGATCTTCCTGAATTTTATGCTGTTTACCCATTGCCCCAACTAGGATACATCAAACTTTTGACAGAATACCATGAAATAAGAAGTTCTTGTGTGATCCAGGCTTCTCTTTAGGTCCAGGTACTTAAAACAGCTTATTCCTTCCTATCAACTGCCCTTTTCTTTGAATAAAATGCCATTGACCTAAGGGCACAGTTGCGTGGCACATATGAAACACTTAATAAATGCTAGTTGATTGAGCCTCTGAATGTCACTCATCCAATGAGTTTCACTTTCCTGATTTGTAACAGAGGGAAGAAAGGTAAATTGATGAGGAGATATGATTTCAGTCCTATGTCTAAGGACACAGACAGACTTTGTGACTCTGGGCAAGTTATTGTAACCTCTTCTTTAAGTTACAAGTGAGTTTCTAAATTGCATGGATAAAGGGAATTTCCATACCTGGAGTGCTCTATATCCACTAAATCCTAGGCCCAGAACACCACAGCCCCAAAGTACCCTCAAATAACGCCCACCCTGCCTAATTCATAAGGATTGTTGTAAAGACAACTAAGTGATTTATATGAAAGAACCTTGACAAAAGCAACATGACATACTGTTTGTTAAAATGTGATTTCTTCACAGTCTTGACTAGGGAGTAAGAGGAACTGGAACAGAAAAGGAGATAAGGGGAGGAATAAAAGACAAGAAAGGAGAGGCCTTGGGGCAGAGAGAAAGGAAGTTAAGATTGGCAAGAGTCCCAGAAAACTGGTGGTCATAGAAGATATCTGTCATTTTTTTCTTCACTTAGAACATAAACTTTTTTTTCCCAATGTCCTTGTCACATTTCACATCTCCCCAATAGCGCCCAATTTAATTCTCCAGAGTTGATACTACTTTCTGTACCAACTCATCAGATGATTACTCCACTTCTTAGAAAGGGGAGTCTTGTCTAACAAGAAAGTTCATTCCTCTGCTTCTGTTTTTCATTTTTCATATTGACTAGATTGAAAGAGACTGCCATTTGACAACTATTTACTATGGACTTTTGGCCAAATAAATCGAGGATAGGTGTTTTCAGGCTCTGATATCTAGGTCACTGATCACCATCACAATTAATTACCAGCATTTACATTACTCATAATAACCAAATTTAACATTAACTACCTCTCTAATAGAAGTGTCTTAGCTGTGTGATCCTGAACAAGTCAGTCAAGCCTGTTTGCCTTAGTTTTACCATTTGTAAAATGAGATGGAGAAGGAAATAGCAAACTGTTCCAGTATTTCTACCAAGAAAACCCCCAAAGGGACCATTTAGAGTTGGACTCAACTGAACAACAACAGAGGCATTTTGGTCGAGTGAAGAGGATGCAACAAGTAGCCCATGTTTCTGGCTCCACTGTGCATCAGATGCAGGGATGGGAAGAAGGAAGAGTGCTATGCGTACCCCTGAAATGTTAGCGCTTGGGAAACAGATCGGGGAGAAAAAGAAGTTGAAATGAGAAAAAGAGGGAAGAGACCAAGTATAGTGCAAAGTAAAATTGAGATTAGCAGCAAAATGCCAGAATTTTAACAAAATTATTTATTAATGATTATTAACAGTATTACTATTAATATAATTATTATTAAGTTATTATTAACAAAATAACTGGGACCTAAGACAAGATTCCCTCCAGAGTGAACCTGCAAGAAATGTTGGAAATGCTAACATAGCAATCAAGCAAATATCCAAAAGAATTTAAAGAGCCACATAACATGGGCATAACATGTGCCTGCTCCCAAGTGTGTCAGCATTACTCTGGGATTTCTAACATCTTCTACCTTCAAGAAAGGGTAAAATACCCCGAATTAGAAAACAAAGACATTGAAAGCTCCCTTCCACTATTACTGCCTATTTTTTTTCTTGTTGCACAGGGAGAATTGTATTCAGAAGGTATAAATAACCCGGGAAGAAAAACAGAAATGCAAGCAGTTTATATTCATCTCCCAGTGTTCTTTCTTTGGGTGTAGCTGCTTCTGTCCATCCTTGATCAATTGAAATTGAATTAGCTCTCTTTATCGAAGAGATCCACTTCTATCAGAATACATCCTCATACAATATCGTTGTTGAAGTATATAATGATCTTCTGGTTCTGCTCATTTCACTTAGCATCAGTTCATGTAAGTCTCTCCAAGCCTCTTCTGCTGGTCATTCCTTACAGAACAATAATATTCCATAACATTCATATACCACAATTTACTTAACCATTCTCCAATTGATGGGCATCCATTCATTTTCCAGCTTCTAGCTACTACAAACAGGGCTGCCACAAACATTTTGGCACATACAGGTCCCTTTCCCTTCTTTAGTATCTCTTTGGGGTATAAGCCCAGTAGTAACACTGCTGGATTAAAAGATATGCACAGTTTGATAGCTTTTTGAGCATAGTTCCAAATTGATCTCCAGAATGGCTGGATGTGTTCACAATTCCACCAGCAATGCATCAGTGTCCCTGTTTTCCCACATCCCCTCCTACATTCTACATTATCTTTCCCTGTCATTCTACCAATCTGACAGGTGTGTAGTGGTATCTCAGAGTTGTCTTAATTTGCATTTCTCTGATTTATAATGATTTGGAGCATATTTTCATATGTCTATAAATAGTTTCAATTTCTTCATCTGAGAATTGTCTGTTCATATCCTTTGACCATTTATCAATTGGAGAATGGTTTGATTTCTTATAAATTAGAGTCAATTCTCTATATATTTTGGAAATGAGGCCTTTATCAGAACCTTTGACTGTAAAAATGTTTTCCCAGTTTATTATTTCCCTTCTAATCTTGTCTGCATTAGTTTTGTTTGTACAAAAACTTTTCAATTTCATATAATCAAAAATTTCTATTTTGTGGTCAATAGTGATCTCTAGTTCTTCTTTGGTCATAAATTTCTCCCTCTTCCACAGGTTTGAGAGGTAAACTATCCTATGCTCTTCCAATTTATTTATAATCTCATTCTTTATGCTTAGGTCATGAACCCATTTTGACCTTATCTTGGTGTTTGGTGTTTAGTGTGGGTTATTAATGCCTAATTAACACCTGTTGCTATAATAGCAGCTGATGATCATTTTGTTTTGTTTTTGTTTTTAAAAAAAAAAAAGATGCACCACAGGAAGCATAGCAATTACAATGATAAATCATGAGATGAAGCACATATCAGAAACAATGATTTTTCACAATGAAAGAAAAGATTAGCTGCTGAAGCCTGAGGAAAAAGCAGGAATACTGATTTGAAATTTCTCGGCTCATGTCAAAGAGGGAGGTAAGGGAGGTAGAAGTGTCTCTCTCTCTCTCTCTCTCTCTCTCTCTCTCTTCTCTCTCTCTCTCTGTGTGTGTGTGTGTGTGTGTGTGTGTGTGTGTGTGTGTGTGAGAGAGAGAGAGAGAGAGAGAGAGAGAGAGAGAGAGAGAGAAGAGAGAGAGAGAAACAGAGAGAGACAGAGACAGAGAGACAGAAAGAGAGAGACAGAGAGACAGAGACAGAGAGAGACAGAGAGACAGAGAGAGAGACAGAGAAAGAGAGAGAGACAGACAGACAGAGAGAGAGAGAGAGAGACAGAGAGAGAGAGAAAGAGAGAGAGAAACAGAGACAGATAGAGACAGATAGACAGAGAGAGAAAGAGAGAGAGAAAGAGAGAGAGAGAGAGAGAGAGAGAGAGAGAGAGAGAGAGAGAGAGAGAGAGAGAGAATGAATTAGTTTATTTTTGGCACTCTGTCTCATATTAAAAATCTGTCCTTTCCTCTTTCCTTTCCATTCTGCCACCCCCTCAAGAGAGAATACATTGATTGGGCTGGTCAAAAATTCCTTACCTTTCCTCTCTTGCTTTTTTAATGAGAAGAATTAGAGTCTGAATCAATATCATACTCTACCCACTCTTTCTCTCCTCCTCCCAAACCCTATTCTAGTCATCTCTACTTTCCCTAGCTTATGAGACAGCTCATGGACTTCATGCAGAGATACCCAGTCACAGAGGAGTAATGGGATGAAGTGATGTAATAGAACGGAGAGAACGAAGGCGGATGATAGATTTACTTGTGATGAGTAACCAAAGATACCTCCAGACACATCTGTCACTTGATACAGACCTGCTAACCTGTTGCTCGCTTCATGCTATTTTCTAGCTGAGCCGGTATCTTTCCCCCCCTACACACACACACACACACACACACACACACACACACACACACACACACACGGAGAGAGTAGAATGTAATAGAAATAACACTGGCCTGATAGTCACACCTGGATTACAGTCTAGACTCTGCCGTTCATTAACATTCATAAGACTTTATGTAAGCCCCTCGATCTCATAGTGTGTCTCTAACATCTCTTTCAATTCTCAAGTTGTATCTGGTAAATTTCTGTTCTATGGAAACTTACTGAATACTCACTCACAAGCTCTACAAGTACTTCTACTTCTGACCGACTGTAGTCATTCTTCTTCTACTTAAAAATAGGAATATTCCACTGTGTGGGGCTATTCCCCTCCCAGATGCGTAGAGCCCAGTGCCAACAGGCTGAGATCTCTCCTCAGAACCTCCTCCGGGAGGTCTCAAGTAACACTGTTGCTACTTTGAGGTTGTGGCTATTGTTGCTCTTCCTTTGTTCTCCAAGATGACCATGACTTCAGGGAGGTGATGCCATGATATGCATGTGAATTGGATTTGGGGGAGGGAGGGCTCGGCTATCTGCAGTGAGAATTCGAGAGAAGGGAAAGTGACAGATTCAGCCTGAGGGTGGGAGGGAAGAATGGGGGTGGATCAGAGGAGGTAAAGGCTGTAGGTGGTGGGGACTCTGGGGAGCAGGGAAGTGCTCTTAATTTGCAAGACCGGTTAAGAGACTGGGGGTAGGCAACCTCAGGAATTGTAGATGACTCATTCTTAAATGGTGTAGGAGGAAGGGTAAAGAGGAAAAGCCAAATAAGAGGCTAATCTGCAAATGAGATTGACGTACTCAAGGGTGGCCAAGAGGAACAGATTGAGGGATCACTTAATTGAAAAAAAAAAGTTTTAGAGAGCTTCTTTTTGAAGTTGAAACGGCATATTTTCTCTCTTTTCTTACTTTTCCTTTTTTAAATTTACCTTTGTATTTAACTTGTACTTAAATTTTATTTCTATTTTCCTAGAGTCTTGACAGTAGCACCTGAGTATGACTCCCATTCTGGAGAATCTGCTGTTGTTACCTCTTGCTTTCTTTGTCCTTTCTTCCTTTTGTCCATCTTGGCTTCCTCTATATATCAACTTTCTCAACTTTGCTTCTAATGACACCCTCCTTCAACTGGTACCTCAACTTACCTCTTGCCACGCTTCCAAGTTTGGCCACATAAACCCTACCTAACAACCCTCCTCTGACAGCAGCATTGATCTAAGCAGACAACCATTATGGTATGATTGGACTTGATTTCACCAAGAAGTACCAAACTTTGAACTGTCCTCCAGCTTTCTTTGAGAGAGGGGATGAACTCTTACTCCCTCCCCACCCCTCTTTGCTGTCCGGTCAGGAAGAAGAAAATGCATTCATCATGTGTTATAGCTTGTTAGGGGAAAATCCCTTCATAACCTGAGCAGAAAGTTTGAGGGCAACTCACTGGCCCAAGAAGATAAAACAGAGAATTTATCTTAATCCAATGCCCCAGTGAATAGGAAGGAACCAATCTTTCCAAAATCTTCATCATCATCACTATCATTTAGAGCCAGTGAGGGTCCCTTTTTCAACCTCTTTCAGTTTTATTCATAAGGAACTTAGTGTTAAATTTCCTTACCCAAAGCTTTCCCACATATAACCATAGATCTTATTCTGAATCCCTCTATACATTCTTTGTTGAGGGGAGGTAAAAGGGGGAAGACAGAGAAGAATGGGGAAGGGGGAGGCTTAAAACTGAAGGATGATGTGCATTATCTGGGGCCCTTTCTTCTAAGATACTGTGGCCCCTCCCTAACTTGTAGCTAGAGTAAGAGAAAACCAGTGCTAAACTCCATCCCCATTCCCTACCTATATTCCTTACTACCCACCACCCCAGCCCTTCCAGTAAGAAAACAAATTAAGAAAAATATTCTGAGTTTCTTTAGGAAAAGAATTAAAGGTTGCTTTTTCTTTAAGAATCCAGGTTTCCTAATTTCTATCTCTTCTGAGTCCTCCTTTACCAGTTGAGTTCATACCAGGACTCAAGGCATTATAAACTCACGTTAAGAGAGAACTGCTATGAGGAGGAAGGAGAGAAACGGGGGAATGCACATGCGAAAGAAGAATGCATCATCCGTGAATCAAACACCTTCATATTTCATTTGGCATCTCCCTCTCTCACTCGTAATACAGCTCCTTACCTCCCCCTTCTTCCCCGCCTCCATTTAATAATCGAGTATCTAATATATTCAAACACAGGGAATTAGAAAAGAAAAATTAGGAGGGAGGGGATTGGTTAAATAAAGATATCACTAGTGGAATCCTTTTTTAAAAGTTAAACATCATCGTGGAATACATTTCTTACCTGTTACCCAGAAGAGAACTATCCATCCCAGCAATATTCTGTCCATTCTGCCTGACTTCCCATCCAGGTGAAGGAGAGAGAAAAGTGGGGAGTGAAGTAGACAGATGCACCCGATCAATCCAGGGAAATAAGGAGCCGGTCCTCCCAATCACCTGGCACCGAGCAGCCCCCTTCTCCTTCTCTCTCCGCTTGGCTCAGTAGTCACCCAGTGTATGAATCAGCCAGACTTCTCAATGGAAGCTACCACTGTGCTCCCTGAGAAAGGAACAATACTTTTACCCTGCCTTCCGTCTTCCCCAATTTCAGCCCCTTCTCAGGCTCCAGATGAATCTCGACTCAGATTTAAGGCATCTGCTGGGGGAGCTCCATCTCGGCAGCCGCGCAGTCAGGGAAAAGTAAAGCCGAGGATTTCGTCTAGCTGGCTCCACTCCTCCCCTTCCTCCCCCTCTCCCAATCTCCTGTGGTAACCGAAGTTTCTAAATCACATGTCTGTCCATTGAAGCTGCTGCCTCTGAGCCTGAGAGAGTTCATCGTTAAGTAACCAAGTCCACGAGAGGAACCGGGGGCCGAGGGGCAACGAGGACACTGAATGACTGTGGACAATCAGGAGGCGGGCAGCAAATCAGAGGGCTGTCTGCGAGAGACACTAGTGGCGCTCACTCCCAGGGGGATTAATGAGCTTCTCTCTCTCTCTCTCTCTCTCTCTCTCTCTCTCTCTCTCTCTCTCTCTCTCTCTCTCTCTCTCTCTCTCTCTCTCTCTCTTTCCAGACTATGCGCTGAGATGATCTAGCTGGACTTTGTCTCTAGCGCTTGCCTTAAATTGAACAAGGTCCTTCATGCTGCCTGCTCTTTAAGAGCTCCAGTGGCAGAAACATTTTCCTCGGAAAGCATTGTGAGGGAGTATTTGTGCATAAAACTTGTTTGCTGGAAGTGTAGGAAATCAGCACTTGTTTAGCCTCCAGTGTGAGAAATCCAAATTTAGGTCTGGAGACAGTGAGAGAGTAAGCTGCTGGGCGAGGTGGGGAATTTTCCCTTGCCAGAGCTTCTCAAGTGCAGCCTGCATGGCCACTTGTTGGGGACAACATAGAAGATGCTCGACTGGCGGGTACAAAGTTGAACAAGACCTTGTATTCTCTTCCAGCTCGCAGATTGTTTCTCTAAGAGGGCAAAGTCATCTGTGAAAGTGACAGCGTACACAACATTTCTGTGAAAATTTGCAAGAGAAACAATGTGACAGAGTGGCTTCAAGGGCTGCTTCTCATATGTACTTTGTCATGTGACCCTCAGTAGATCATTTAAATTCTCCTGTGGGTGCACTAAGCAACTCCACAAGGACGATAACAACAACACTTTTAAGATGGCAAAGCTGCTTATAAATATTATCGCAGTTGGTCCCAACTGGTTACAGGCTTGATCCCCAAAAGATTACAATAACTTTGGGAGGTAGGTATTATTAATATTCCCATTATACCGAACAGGAAACTGAGGCAAAGAGGTTAAGTAACTTAGCCCGGATCATACAGCTAATAAGTATCTGAGGCAAGATTGTATCACCTGTAAAATCAAATGCCTTCAAGACTCCAATTTGTGGAATGGTTGCTAATCTACAATGGTAGAATGAGTTTCCTAACTGGGAAAAATCACATATAATATGTGATAAATCTATAATAAAATCACAAATCCAAAGTCTTTCTCAAAACACCCCACCCAAAAAATAAATGTATGTACCTAGGAAGCTGTTCATGTGAGGATAAACATATATGTGTCTATGTAAAAAGTGAAGAATCTATAGTTAGAACTTTATGTTTAAGTGACAATCACTGAATCACAAGAGTTGAAAGGGACCTCTATGGATTTTCTCTCTGACCTGCCCCTGATCTCTGCAGTAAAATCCATGAAAAGTAGACATCCAAACTTTACAGGGAGACCCTTTTTGGAAAGGGAACCCACTACTTGCCCAGACAGTTCACTCCATGTTTGTATCTCTCTATAGGGTAATTTTTTTCATAGTTTTCACTACATTACATTCTATATCAACTCTCTGACACGTCCACAAATTCCTTCTCATTCTCTCCTCTGTGGAACACCTTCCTCCTCATGAGAACCTTTACAAAACTTGTAGACAACTATCATGTCCCCTACTATCCCAAGTTTTCTCTTTTTCACGCTAAATAACCCCATTTCCTTCAAGCAATCTTCAAGTAACTTGTTCAACAATATTCTAGCTACCCTCATGCAAATGCCTTTGATTTTATCAACCACTTTCTTAAAATGAGATGGCTACACTGACATAGTATTCCAGATGTTGTCTTAACAAGGCAAAATATAGTTGTTCTGTTATCACTCTAGGCCTGGACATAGTAACTTTCTAATTTCAGCCTAAGTTGGCTATGACATATTATGGACTCATTTTGGAGGGGTGTGTGTGTGTGTGTGTGTGTGTGTGTGTGTGTGTGTGTGTCTCTCTCTCTCTCTCTCTCTCTTTGTCTCTTCTTCCTTCCCTCTTTCCTTCCTTCTCTTTTTCTCTTTCTCTCTTATACATACATACAAACATACACCCATTTTATATTTAAGAAACTGATTTTTTTAAAAACCCAAATGTAAGACTTTATATTTGTTCCTATTAAATTTCACCTTAGAATCATAAATTTAGAACTAGAAGGAACCTTAGAAATCATGTAGCCTAATCTCATTAGATCTGGCTCTCCCTTGAAGCTTTGTGTTAGTTTCTAGTTTTATATCATCTGAAAATATGATAAGCTTGTAATCTACGATTCTCCAAGTGATAAAAATGTTAAATAGCATTAGATCAATTGCAATGAGGCACTCCACTAGAAACTGCCTTCCAAATTGACATAGATCATTAACTCGTTAGGTCTGGCCCACTCAAGTTCCAAATTCAACAGCCCAAAAACCCTGTCAAAAAAAAAAAAAGATAGAAAGGTTAATTTCGCATGATCTTGATAAAACCATGGTTATTTGGTATCACTGCCTACTAAGTGTTCAGTAAAGATATTCTAGGTGTTTGATGACATATAGTTTACATACCCACTCCCTTTCCTTTTTTGAAAACAGCATATTGGGCCTTTCCCTCTTGTCATGGCACCTATCCTGTTCTCCACAATGATCTGAAGACTAGCAACAGTATCTCAGTAATAACAAAAGAGAGAACTTAAAATATAGCAAATAATCAAATAAATTAATAGTCAAAGAAACCATAAAGGGCTTTGAGATGGATAGAAATAGAGAACTTTTGTGAAGCCACGCAGAAACAGAGGGTTGCATGCATACATGGACCAGAGACCAAGAAGAGTAGAGATAAAAATAATGGAGATGAATGATGGTATGAAATTAAGTGGAAAAATGGGATAGTATATGACTACCTGAAACCTAATAATTTGTATCTGGGTACTCATATGAATGGTACTTAGTGTATACACCTGTAGAAAATGAGGCACTTTGAGGGAGAATATGAGTGAGAAACAGAAGCCCCATACAAGTTTATGAAATATGAACATGGGTAGATCTTTTTGGTTGAACTTAGAACTGAAAGTTAAGATATGAAAATGTAAGAGAGGTTATTCATTTATGTTAATCAGAGAATCAAGAATACTTTTGTTTATCCTATGAATTTGGCTGCCTCCCATATTATAGAAGTATAATTCACTTTATATCAACAGGGTCAAATTAGGGAGAGGCTGAATCTAGGAAAACATCCCAGTTCCTCCTATTCTACCCCAAAATAGCTAAGTTTAAAATATGACAAAGTAAACTGCCTACTGAATAGACAGGGGGAGCCCTGAAAGAAGAAAAGAAGTCTCAAAGCAACAAAGAACACAGTAAGGGCCTTCTTAATCCCTTCCTTGGGGAGAGGGATCCAGATTGTGGCCTTATTCTCTGTATTCCTTAATGTCTGTATTCAAGGCTTTGTTTGTAGTTTTAGTAGTAAGAAACATCTTCCTATCCCTACCTTGATCATTGTTCATTACTAAGAAACACTTTAAATAGAGTGATGATTAGAGGAAGAAGGAATCTTGGATCTATAGAGAACATTAGCTTAAGGCTGATCCCAGAGAAAAATATGGGAATGTGACAGAAAGGGATCTCACCTAGTTCCTGCAAGATTCCCAGAAGGCCCCATGGTAGAGAATAAGGAGTAGGGGTTGCCAGTGAGGGGAGGAGGAGTTGAGAGGGTGAGGGGCTAGGGAAAAAAGATAGAGTTAACAAGAAAATCAAGTTAAAGGTGAACATTAAGAGGGAATTAGGACACAGAACTAGAGGGGCTGAATAACAGTGCAGAGATTTGATGGTAGCTGTTAGCAACAACACTGGTACAAAAATAATATAGCTGAGTCTTCTTAAAATCATGATTTCATTACATACACACAGACATGCATGTACATGAATATGGTAACACTTTCTGACAGTTTTTTTTTCCCCAAGATAACTTTATCTTTAAACTAGTGCTCTCCTCCAACATTGTGTTCTAGCAGGAATGTGTAGGTAGAATGGCAGGGAGGAGAAAGGATTCCCAAACAAGATTTGTTCACTTGCGTTCCCTTGTACTTTTAAGCCTGTTATCCTTCCTATTCCTTGCATCAGAATGTTAGTTCAGTATATGTATATATAAATTAATTCCAGTTCTTACCAAGGAATAAACAGAAAAAAAAAAAGATATTTTCAGAAGTCTGAGCCTAGAAATTGAAGCACTCATAGCCTGAAGTCTTTTCCCCTTTGGACAATAAATTGCCTTATTAAGAAAAGGTTTAAAAAGAAAAATGCAAATGTGAGGTAATCTCCCCTACCCCCAACAAAAAGAAAATTCAAGCTGCAGAGAACAATGGCTGGTATATAAGGAAAAAGATTAATTCTACGTGGTGAAAATTGCAAGGAGCTGATTTAACCCTAGAGCCTGCTGTCTCAGAGTTTTAATACAAACTGATTTGTTATGTACTGAGGAGGATACTGCAGTCTGCTTATCACTCTCCATGCCAGATCTGACTTGTGAGCAAGGCACTCTGTATATCTAAATTAGGCACTCCAGCAGTTGCTTCTAACCCACAAAGATCCACCCAAACAATAATTCACTCGGTAGTTCCCAGGATTTTGACAAGGAAGGAAAGAAAAAGGAAGGAGAAATAAAACAGGTGTCTTTTTATGCCTTTCTTTAACCAGACATATTTTTTCCTTTTAAACACCTGTTCTCGTTCTGTTTGTACAACCCACATAGGACCCAGTAGCTCTCAGGACATAATGCCAGTATTTTCTTCTTGCCTAGTCAGACATAAGGTTACAAGGAAAGGCTGGTTCTATTTCTGAGTTTTAGCCTTTTCTGAACACCACTATTGATAGTACGTACTGTAGCCAATGATCAAGTCCCACCTTTCAATCTGATAAAATAAAAGAGACCACTGGCAGCCTATAGCTGACCCAGGCCTTGAATGTCTAGGTTTTGGGAACATGCTACAACTTTTCTTGACATAGCCCTAAGCATGCTTCTAGCTTTCTCCTGAGCTAGCATGGATCAAAACTGAAAGGTCTAAGATAGGGGAATCAACTAGAAAACAAAATGTTTCTAATTTTATGACCTCATCCCCAGAGAATGAATGAGGGAGGAGAGCTAGAATGAGAAAATGAGGGAACTGAGTAGCATGGCTGGCTAATCAGAGATGTCACTGGTAGGTTCTTGATGTCCAGAGTGAGGGGAAAAAACAGAGGACATAAGCATTTGTTCCAAAATCTGAGATAACAGAAACACAGACCTTTTAAAAGAGCAGTTAGGCAGCAATGGGGGAAACAACAGCTCAATTCCCTATACCCAAGAAACTTAAAATTCAACATATATAGAAATATGGTAGAGGTCAAAAGAGAGGCACAAATCTGGGAAAAACTGATGAGAGATCCAAGAGATTCCAAGAGATTGGAAAGATCAGAAGGATTCTTAAAAGGGGTGGGGTTTGCACTGGGTCTTCAAAAAAATGAATATGATTTCAGCAATTGAGAATGGCAAAGGAGCTGAACAGGGTCAGCATATTTCATTTACCAAGTAGAAAGAGCATCATAATTAATAATATGGAAGCTAGAAAGCCTTGTACATGTTCAGAGTGGCAAATAATCCAATTTAGCTGCAGTACAGCATATTGTTATTTGTCCTTCATTCTTGAAGAGGACCATGACATACAAGTGAACTGGATTGAAGTGAGGCAGTCACCAGTCTTATCTCTGTCCAGTGGCCAGATATAGAACAGGAGGTTTGGAGATGGCCTTGGATCCAGTGGGAGATCATGGCCTTTTCAAGCTAAGGTCTTTTAACCATCTTAGTTTGACTTAGATAACACCCATTCAGTAATTAAGTCTAGGTAAGAATTAAGGCAAAGAATGGCCTCTTTTACCTAGTCAAAAATTTAAAAAATCAATCTGGGAGGGCAAGATCTTCAGTTTCCAGCCAAAATAGAAACAATTGCTATTTACATTCACTCTGAATCAATCAGGACCCAAATAATGACAAATTGGGGTTTGACTTCAGACCTGTTGGCTAATAAACACATATTATAAATTTGTGTTTAAGCATAGTCCTTATAGAAATCTAGCCAGTAAATCTCAAAATACCTTGTGAGGTTTCTTCAATCAAAAAAAGTTGACATTCTTTAGGCACGGGAATACAAGGGAAAACAAGAGATGGAAGGGAAGGGAAGAAAGAGAAGAAGAAGAAGAAGAAGAAGAAGAAGAAGAAGAAGAAGAAGAAGAAGAAGAAGAAGAAGAAGAAGAAGAAGAAGAAGAAGAAGAAGAAGAAGAAGAAGAAGAAGAAGAAGAAGAGGAAGAAGAGGAAGAAGAGGAAGAAGAGAGGGAAAGAAGGAAAGAAGGGAAGGAAGGGAGGGAGGGAGGGAGGGAGGGACAGAAGTAGGTAACTGTTACTGTCTTTTCCAGTTTGGTTCCCAGTGAGGCAGCTCTACTCTCAGAGGTTATTGTTTGTCCTTTTTGGGTTTTGTTAATTTTTTGTTAATAATAGCTTTTTATTTTTCAAAATACATACGAAGATAATTTTCAACATTCACCCTTGCAAAACCTTGTGTTCCACATTTTTCTCCCTCTCTCCCCACCTTGCCCCTTCTCTTTAAAAATTTTCCACATATATCATGCTGCACAAGAAAAATCAGAACAAAAAAAAGAGGAAAATGAGAATAAAATAAGTAAGCAAACACCACTAACAAAGATGAAAATACTATGTTGTGTTCTACATTCAGTCCCCATAATCCTTTCTCTGGATGCAAATGTCTCTCTCCATAATAAATCTATTGTAATTGACCTGAATCACCTCACTGTTGAAAAGAGCCAAATCCATCACAGTTGATCATCACATAATCTTGTTGCCATATACAACGTTCTCTTGGTTTGTCTCATTTCATTTAGTATCAGTTAATGTAAGTCTCTCCAGGCCTTTTTTAAATCATCCTGCTGATCATTTCTTTTAGAACAACAATATTTCTTTACATTCATATATCATAACTTATTCAACCATTCCCCAATTGATGGGCATCCACTCAGTTTCCAGTTCCTTGTCACTATAAGAAGGGCTGCTACAAACATTTTTGTACATATGCATCCCTTTCCCTCCTCTATGATCTCTTTGGGATACAGGCCCAATAGAGACACTGCTGGATCAAAGGGTATGCACAGTTTGATAGCTTTTTGGGCATAGTTCCAAATTGCTCTCTAAAATGGTTGGATCAGTTCACAACTCCACCAACAATGTATTAGTGTCTCAATCTTCCCATATCTCCTCCAGCACTCATCATTATTTTTTCCTGTCATTTCAGCCAATCTGAGAAGTGTGAAGTGGTATCTCAGAGTTGTTTTAATTTGCATTTCTCTAATCAATAGTGATTTAGAGTTTGTCCTTTTTTCTTGAAGAGGACCATGACAAGAGGGAAGTAATGCCATGACATGCAAGTGAATTAGATTTAAGTGAGGGAAGGCTATGCAAAACCCTTAGACTTACTTTATCCACCAGAGCCATCTGATCAGGATGACTAGGGATAATCCTGGATGGTCAGTCAGCCCAACATTTCAATTACCAAATAGAAAGAACATCAAAATTAGTGACTTGGAAGCTACAAAGCCATGTATATCTTCAGAAAATGGTAAGTAATCCAATTTAGCTGCAGCATAGCATATGATGTGTGCTGGAAAGTAATAGGCTGGTACTAAAAGATGGAGCATCTTAAATACTAGCCTAAAGAATTTGGACTTTATCCTAGAACCGTTGAAAATTTCTGAGCAAGGGATTTTTGAGCCATGTGAACTTACTTAATGTCCTTCCTCATCTGTAAAAAGGAGATAATACCTGCTTCACAAAGTTGTTGTGAAGATCAAATGAGATGAACAAATATGTAAAGCACTTTGCAAACCTTAAAGAACCGTTTAAGTATTAGCTATGGTTATTATTAGAGCTCTGTCAGAAAGTATAGTTATACCAATGAAATAATGGCTCTTTTGAAACACTAAAATGAAATTTAATCTGACAGTGGCACTTAAGGAAAGATTAGAAGTGAGTTGGAAAAAAGCACTAAAATAGTATAAGGTAAGGAGGACCCGAATAACAACTGTGCCAGATACTGGGCTAAACTCATTACAAATATTATCTCATTTGATTTTTGGATGTGTGTGTGGTAGTGAGAAAGGATAAAAGGGTTCAAATCTTGGCTTTTCAATTTAACAACCAGTGGGATTCCCCATCCTGAAATCACTTAATCTGTCTGCAATTGTGAATCTATAAAATGAAGGAGCTGAAGATCTCTAAGGAACCTTTCAGCTCTACATTTTCTGTTATTACAGAGAAGACTTTGCAGATGTAACTTTAATAGGACTTCTCAAAGGTTGGGGAGGGGGGAAGGGAAGAGAGTAGGAGTCACCCTCATAAGGAAGTCTGGAATCTAAGCCACTGGGGGGGAAAAAAAAAAGGTGTAATAATAGGAAAAACAGGCAACTGTTTCAACAGGAGAAACCGTCAGGGAAGGAGATTTACTAGGTTGGTTTTGAGAGCTTTGTAAAAAGTCAGTCAGTAAAGAATTTATTAAGCCCCTACTATCCACTGGTAGGTTCCTGGGATACAAAGAAAAGCTTGAACCCATTATCTAACGATTATTAACTATCTTCCTAATAACATTGAGTTTGTGATGCCAACAGGACAGCCCTTTCGTAAACCAAAAGACCTTTGGAATTATGGGCTCCCAGTTATTTTTCGAAAAGGACCACATCATCCCCCTTTTATTTTGAAAGATGGAAAAGGTAATCTATCTCTGACACAGATCCTACCAACTCCCTCAACCAAGAGGTTTAATTGTTTTGGTCCCCAAAATTTGTCACCTGAAGGCAGGGCTGTGCTGGAGCCAAGCGTTGGTTAAATGTTCAGTGTGAGCATTACAACTGTAAACTGACAAATCTTCTGTTTTATTGTTTTGATTATCTAGACGTAAAGTAACAAATTACTAATAATGACGAGTGTTTGGGGTAGTTTTTCTCCTCCCTTCTGAGAGCCAGTTATTAAACTTCCACCAGCACCCTGACGCCTAGAGGATAAGGTCCTAGAGTGCAGGCTGATTCCTGGACTAAAGGCGCCGACGAGATCGGCAAAATCTTGCCCTCTCAGCTAGGTTCTTCAGCTCCAGTGCTCTGCAGGTCCGGTCCCGAAGGATCGGTCATTTAATTAGGTTAGTATCGGTCATTTTATTAGGCGAGGATCGGTCATTTAATTAGACTATGGTCTTTGTTCCAAGATGGGCCCGGCAGCCGTGGAACAGAACCTGCGGGCCAGCGCTGCTGAACAGGAGGCTGCCCCACGGTTCGTCTTTCAGAAGGCTCGGCGGGGAAGATCACTGTAAGGGTGCCGGGCCAGCCAGGAGCGCGGACGGAGGACAAAATGCGCTGTTCGGCCACGTGCGGCCCAGGGGGCTGGGGGCCGGTCTTTTCCAGCCCTCACGCCCCGCCCCGCCTCTCTTGTAGCCAATTGGAACGCCGCCCTCGGGCGGCGGGCCCCCGTGAGCACGGCTTCCGTGGCGCACGCGCTACCCTTCGAGGCGGACTGCGCGCCGCTGTCTTCCCATTGGCGGAAAGGGGCGGTCCCGCCCGGCGTTCTGCTGTTACTAAGGGCGGGAGCCCGGGAGTGGCGCCTGGCGGCCCGTGGTGTCGCTGGCTCGAGGCTGCGCTGGTCCGCCGCCTTCCTGCCCTGCTTGGCCGCCCGCCTTACCGCCCGCCCGCCCTCCTGCCATGCCGAACCGCAGGGCCAGCCGGAACGCTTACTACTTCTTCGTGCTGGAGAAGATGCCGGAGCTGCGGCGCCGGGGCCTGCCCGTCACCCGCGTGGCGGACGCCATCCCCTTCTGCTCCTCCGACTGGGGGGTGAGGGGGCAGCCGGGGCCAGAGGGAGGTCCGAGGGCGGGGGTTGGGGGCTCTGAGCCCGGGCGGGGCGCGCAGGGGCCGGCCGCGCCCCCCCCTCACCCTAGCCGGCCCGGGGAGGGGGAGGCCCGCCGTGCTTGCTTGCTGGTTTGGGGTAATTGTCCGTTTTGTTGCCCTTCTCCCCTCCCGCCCCCTCCCCGCCTCATCTGGTCGGTCCCCCCAAGCTCCTGCGGGAGGAGGAGAAGGAGAAATATGCAGAAATGGCTCGGGAGTGGAAAGCAACTCAGGGGAAGGTGCCTTCGCCACCTGGGAAGCAGGTAAAACTGGGAATAAAGGAGCAGCGCCCTGTTGGGGAGAAGGGTGGCAGAGGCGCCGGGCAGGGGGCTTTGCCTCGAGGAAAGCCCGGCCGTTTCATGGACGGTCTCCAGATTTCTCGTTTTAAAAATCAACAAGCGCGTCCTCATTGCTCGTGTTTGTCTGTGATGGTCATTAACGCGAGGTCATTTTAAAGATGAACCTGCAGTTAAGAAACTCTCCGGGGTCGGTAAGGGAAAGAGCTTGACCGGGCTGAGGATGATCCCTCAGATCCTTAAAAACAAATTGGACTCTGAGGCATGGGCCCTTAAAACTAGGACCTATTTGTTTTATTTTAAATTAGGGATTAAGTGCAAGGTGAGGATAATTGCAGGTGTAATGATAATGAATAATATAACCTTGGGAGAAAATAGTCCTTAAGTGGATAAACCTGCAGTTGGAGACTTTTTTATGATACTAAGTAAAAATTGTGCTCCGGTTTTTTGAATTTTTTTTTTTGATTTCTATTTCTGTTTTCTTTCTATCCCTAAGAAGTAACATTTCTACTTATATTTCTTAGTGTTAATTTAAAGAATGGTAACTGCAGACCAAATTATTTCTCTGTTAATGCACTCAATATTGTTCCATAGCTGTAGATGTAGAGAAAGTAGAGCAGATTTTAGAGATGCTTTGAGTAGGCTTTTAATATTACTACACCTAATTTTCAGGGCTTGTTGTACACTGGAGCTGTATGAATACATTTTAATTTGATTAATTGTCTCTCTTTACCCTAGAAATCTGTTCCCACTACACTTCTTGCATCAATGAGCCAACTTTCCGCTGTACAGACTCAGAATGTTTCACTTCCAGATGTATCAAGCCTGTCTTTGAAGAGTGATCAGGGTACAGTTAAGCTAATAATATATTTTGGGTTCTTCCAAAGAAGATATCTAAATCAGTGGATAAATTAGTTTAAATGTTCTGGAAGTACTTTGAAAAGGTGCTTTGCCTTTTTTTTCTTTAGTGGATTAAGGCAGAGTTTAAATGACTGGGCCAAGTTAAGTGTCTGATGTTGCATTTGAACTCAGAACTCCCTGACTGTTAAAAACTTGTAGTTTAAATCCATATATGTAGTTGTAAAAGTGGAGATGGATCCTGGAAATAGCATAGCCAGTTTTATAGCTATATTTATAAGAGGTCTTAGAAATTAACTAGTTCAATCTCTCATTTTGAGGATGATGGAGGCCCAGAGAGATTAAGCATTTTGTCCAAAAGTCACACAGATTTTAGAGAAGCCGACCAGGATTTGGACTCTGGACTGCTGACACCCAAGGGTGTCCCTTTTTTCACTTCCCGTTTCCATCCAGAACACAATTGGGGTATTTCAGAAATAGTACTTGAATAGAGGTGGAGTCAATGTAGTAATAAAGGTATAACAGAAATAATGATTATATAATACTTGAACTTCATAAAGTGAGACCCAAAAGAAAATATACATGAAGTGCTTTAGGTGAGAGATTGAGAGCTCTGCATAAAACATCATCTGGCCTCAAAAGCTTTTTACTCTAGTTACTCTTTGGTGGTTACACAATACTAGTTCTAGCCTGATTAGACTGTTTTCATGACAAATTTCTTCTCAGTCACTGAATGTAGATTACAACTTTGTAGAGGTTTTAGACTGCTGAGAAATAGTTGCGTCTTTCAAAAACAAGTTTCAGGCATTTTTATGAGTTTAACTTGTGTAAATTTGAATCCTTTTAACATGTCTAACTGGTTTTCCAGTTGAATTACTGTTATCTCCAGAACAGGAGATTTTCAGTTAGTTGTTAGAAGTAAAGGAAAATAAAAGGAAAAAGAGAGGTGTGCAGTACTTGAATCAAGACTTGAAGTGGTAGCTTTGGAGAAAAGGGCATACTTGAGGGAAGTATTTTAACTTTTTAACTCCTGTATTATTCTTTCAGCTGTGCTTGGCAGTTTTTTTTACTTTTTGAACATTTTTAGCCATGGAGAGCTACCTCCTCATTGTGAACAGCGTTTCCTCCCTTGTGAAATTGGCTGTATCAAATATTCACTTCAGGAAGGAATTGTGGCTGAATTTCACCGATTCATAGATCCTGGTGAGTAACTGTATGGAATAGGTAGGAAAGGAGTTAGGCCATCTTAAACTTGTTTGTTTAGATTCAGATAACAGTCCTTTGAAATGTGGTACAATCAGATGGGTGTGGCGTGTGTGTGTGTGTGTGTGTGTGTGTGTGTGTGTGTTTGTGTGTGTTTTTGCTTTATCCTGATTGTGATGATTAGGAAATTCGACTTTCTCTTTGCCAAGGTCAGCATATCTATTTGATTCCAGATCTTGCCCCTCTGATAATCCCTTCTTATCCTCAGTTCTTCCTTATGTAATAGGTCTTTTGCTGCCTACAAACATTTCAGGATCACTCCCATTTTTTAAAAAAGAAAACTTTTCACTTGATGCTGAAATCTCAAATTTATTGTCATCTATGACTTTTCCCTTTCTCATCCAAATTGAGGAGAAATTCACTGAAAAGCACATTGCTTTTGCACTACCTCACAGCCAGTTCTCAAATCGTTTTGAGTTGAAATTTTCTTCCAGGCTGACTATCATTTTGTTATTAAATCCAAGGGCCAGAAAGGTCTGCAGCTTGTAAGACTATTACTGTGTATTAGTTCCTTTTCTCCCTTTTGTTAATGACATTTTGGCCTCTCACACACACCCTCCTTCTCGTGGCTACCAAAATTAGCTAATTCATACATCTATTTGACCATGTTACCTTGCTTGAGAATTTTAAGTGGCTCCCTATTGCCTTGAAATACAATCTGGTCATCTTGGGTATTTTGTAAAATAGTTTCTAATTCAAGTATTGGTTTAAATAAACATGTTATAAGCCTTGGAGATATCTTTCAACCCTGAGATTCTGCCTCTAAGGAGAAAAAAACATTTTTCAGTTTGGGATTTAAGGGTATTAGAACCTGGCCATGTCCAGATTTATTTTACATCCTTCCTTTTCATTATCTTGGTTCTTAAATTAACTTCTTTTACTACCAGGTAACTCCTCCTTACCAAGTCTTTGCACAGACTGTGTCCTACACTTAAATTAACTTTTCCTCTCTGCCTCTTAGAATGTTTAGCTTTTCAAGTCTCAACTCAGATACTGATTTCAAAGGAGGGGTTTTCTAACCCCTTTAGTAATGAATGCTTTCAATTTTCAAATTTTCTTGACTTGCCTGTTCACATATTATGACTTCTAGCAGAATGAGATCCAGGCTTATTTTTCATTTTCTTTGCTTCCACTTTGCTTCCATAGGTAGCCCAGTGGCATGTATAGAGTAGATATTTAGTAAATACTTGTGAAATTGAGCCAGGACTTGCTTTCTTGATAGAAAGGTAAAGTTGACAAACCTTTACATTCTCATTGCCTTAAAAAGTATGAAATTTTTTTAAATTTTTGATTTAAAAATGTTTTTTGAAAACTTTTTTTTTTTTAAGTTTGATAGTAGTTGACAGAAAATGGTTAGGAATTGGAATTTAGATGTTCACGCCTGGGCCTCTGGGTAGTACATCTGCAGGGGGATTTGCCCAGGGATAGCTTCAGATTTGAGCTGCAGAGTAGACAATAACTGCCTGACAATTGCTACTGCTTTTGGCTACACTGCCCTGATATCTATGCCATCCTTGGGGCCTTGTCTGGAAGGCTTTTTTGTGTCCTCTCTCTGTTGGTCTCATGCCCCTTCTTTTGCTGTTGTTCCTGCTGCCTCTGCCATCTACTTAACTAGTTGTGGTGGAAAAATGGATGAATGAGGCAGAGCATCTGAAGAGAAACACTTAAGGAAATGGGGTTGTTTGAAAGCACTAGGACAAAAAAGAGAAGTAAAACAAGAAAAACATGGGGTAGAAATGTGTGTATGCACAAATAACTGAAGCCCAGTTTTCCTCTCTAGTCTTCATGATGACTCTCTTAAGACTTCTAAGGGCCAACATGCGAAAGAAAGATGATTTGCCCTTCTTAACCCTGAAGAGTAGAGGATAGACGTGGCATTTAAGTGAGTTTAGTAAGCTTTGTTTTAGAACCTGAAGAAATTGAGACCTGTTCTCAGGCTTAATTGGTGGAGCTTAAGCTTAAACTAGAGTTTAACTGTTATTTGGTGGGCTACCTTCTTTTTCCCTCTCAAAAGATTACCCTGTAATTCTTTTCTTTTTAAAAACATTTTTCTCAATAATATTTTGTTTTTCCAATTACATGTAAAGATAGTTTTCAACGCTCATTTTTTGTAAGATTTTTGAGTTCCAAATGTTTTTGCTCTCCCTTCCCCCTCCCCAAGACAACCAGCAATCTGATAGAAATTGTACTTGGACAGTCATTTTAAACATATTTCCATTCATATTGGGAAAGAAAAATTAGAACAAAAGGAAAAAATCAGAAGAAATAAAAAGCAAACCCTCAAAAAGGTGAAAATAGTATCCTTCAATCTGAATTCAGGCTTCATAGTTCTCTCTGGATACAGATGACGTTTTCTGTCCCAATCTATTGGAATTGTCTTGATTCATTGTGTTTGCTAAGTCCAACATAGTTGATCATCACATAACCTTGTTACTGTGTATAGTGTTTTCCTGGTTCTGCTCAATTCACTCAGCATCAGTGCATGTAATTCTTTCCAGGCTTTTATGCAATCAGCCTGCTCATCATTTCTCATAAAACAATAATATTTCATTATCTTCACATGTCATAACTGTTCAGTTATGACATGTGAAGATAATGAAATATTATTTACTTACTCAGTCATTCCTCAGTTGATAGGTATCCACTCAATTTCTAGTTCCTTGCCTGTGGCTATTTTCTTAAAAATGTAACATTAGACCACATACTAAAGTAAAAAGGTCTTATATCCTATATAACTGAATCTTGTTAGACTATGAAAGTAGAGATTTTTTAATGGGTATAATAATGAAGATTCCCCAGTTTTAATATCACATTATAATTTAGTTATTTGCAACATCCCTATAGCGTGTCCATTTCATTTTCAAGATGTCATCTTCTGTTGATCAAATGCTTTGTCTCTCTGGTTTATTGTAGGTGAGGTACCAAGAGGCTTCCGGTTTCATTGTCAGGCTGCAAGTGAGTATAAGGGATTGGGATGGAATGTGGGAACTGAATGTTGGAATTCTTCTGATGTGTTAGCTCTGGAAGACTTGAGTTTGAGTAAATCTGGTTTTTTCATCATTGGAAATTTCACTGGAACTGCAAGTTGAAAAAGAACTGGGATTTATTGTTGTAGGGTTGTAATGAATAGACAAAGTAGATTGTTGATGCATTTTGCTTCGGGGGAATATTAAAGTAAAATAGGCTGTGTGATTAATTGAGAGCTGCATCATCTCTATATTCATCCTTTAGGCCTAAAAAGATCAATTCTTATCTTTGTGGCCAAGCATGTAAGTAAAGTATTGTGAAGAAGTCTTAAACTTTCAAACTCGGGGCAGTGGGCAGGACTTTCTGGAGAAAGTAAGAAAAAAGCAAAACTAGTGCTTACATGAAGGAAGATAGTAGCAATTTTAAAAATCCATGTTTATAATTTAAAAAGTATATAGTCTTTAAAAGAATCTTTGCCAGGAAGGAGGTGGGGGAGGTGGGGGGAGTTGTTAGAAGTGAAATTAGTCTATAATTATTTTTTTGAAAATGAAGGATGGAAATAGTGCCTGGTGACATAAGTAATTAAGTGGTTTGTTAGACTTAGATGAGTTGTTTGGGTTTTTTTTTTTTTTTTTTGAGGAAAAAGAATGCTAAAAGAATTTAGACATTTCCTTACCCTACTGTTTAGATTAAAAAAAAATAAAATCAGTTATATTAAACTCTTTTATTTCTTTTGTAGTCTTACCCTACTGTTTAGATTTAAAAAAAATAAAATCAGTTATATTAAACTCTTTTATTTCTTTTGTAGTCTATTTTCAGATTAACTAGGTTTTATATTCAGAGTTTAAAATTGTCTTGTTGAAAGAGAAGAAACTTAAAAATTCTGTTTTTGAAAAGCTAAAATCTACAACTACACTATCATTAAATATCTTATTCAGGAGGAGCAATTTTTAATGTTCTGAAGACAGTATTTAGCCTTTTGAATGCTAAATCAATAGTTTAAAATATATTGGATGAACAGCCTTGTTAATTTATTATCTTGCTTCCTCTAATACCTATTTCGGTGGTTATCTCAAATTTCCATAGGTAATTTACCATGTTAAGTTAAAAAATAAAATTTGGTATGACTCATGCAACTATATACTATTATATTTTGATAACTTGTATATAGACCTGCCACGTGCTACAGTGTCAACTGGCCTTTCTTTGTACTTAAAATTCATATGAATCAGCTTTGTGATGTCTGCATGCTTTTATGGAAAACTATATAATGCATCCAAAGAATATCTGTAAAGTTGTCTATTAATATAGCTTCCTGTCCTTTATTGATTTTATGTAGGGCTTAAGGTTAGTTTAAGATAAATAAGTAGTAACTGCACTTTTATATCATTAAATAGAAAATCACATATTTCATAGTATCTGTGCATGGGTTAAGGTTTAGTTCTAGATAACTTATGGAATTAATTGATGGTCTTATTTAGCATTAAATACATCCAAATATTGGCCTACTTACCAATTGTTTTAATTTGGTCATTAGAAAGCAGTCCAAATACAAATATGAAATTTTCTATTGATGCATTTTTTAAATTGTCAAGCTTGTATATATGCCTTTTATGTCTGATATTCGCATTCATCTGGAACATAGGTTTCTCTTGTAAATCGCCTTAGAAACAAGCAAAGTAGCTGTCACAAGGCTCTACACACTGTGTTCTGTAGGTGAAGATGGAACTTAAGCTTAGGCTTGACTTGGGATTGTATGTCAGGTAAGGTCTGATCTCACAAGCAAGTGCAGGTCAGTGGAGAGAGCCATGACTTTGGAGCTCAGCTCTTCTCTGTCTCTGAGACCTGTGGGAAGTGGCTTCACCTCTCTCAAATGAAAGGCTTAGTCATCTCCAAAATCCCTTCTGATTTTGAGCGCCTTATACTGAGGTTCTGGAGGCTGAGAGATATTTTAAACACAAAATTCATCTGTTTTGTCTTTGTCTGATTTAATTTTTGATAGACTATGCTTTGTTTCAGTCATGATATTCCTACTAGGTACATTTTTCCTACTGGGTTTGAGTTGCCACCTGAGGGTCCCAAGAAGTTTTCATTTGGTCACTTAAGGGGTTTTGCCCCCCTCAACTTTAGTGTCACTTTCTTGCCTAGTTGTAGGGGAAGGGATTTGGCTGTTAGCATTCCAAATGTCACAGAATATAACCACAGGTTTCTGGTTTATCTCCTTTTTTTTGAATAAGGAGAGAGTGGAGGTATAGGGGTTGTTAAAGCAGGATTATGGAATAGAGTACTAAAGGGAGCTTATGACCAGACTCCTATTGTCTCAGTAAACTAGTAATAAATATATTGTCCTATTTCAGCATTTTTTTTTTGTTATTCTGTTCACATTTAATTTGGTAAGAAATCTTAAATAATGGTTTATAATACCCTCCTTTCATTAATTCTTTCTCTGATTCTTCCAGTATTATTCTCTCTTCACACTTCTATTTATTTGAATGTTAGTAAGCATAGCTTCATCTAATAATATAAAATAGTCCATGATTATTTTGATCCTGCTTTAAATCTATAAATGAATTTGAATACTAGTTTTATTTTTTATTTTGCTTTTTCAACCTAGCCTTCTGGGGGAGATATTTGGCTGTTCTTCCTTAATTTCTGTCATAGTTACTTTGAATTTGCTTTGTATTTAATCAGTAAATTTAAAAGTTATAAATTAGACTCCCTTTCATTTTTTCCCAATGCAGATTTTTCTCCTCTTACTTTGATCACATAATTTGTCACTTCATTTATTTTTGCTTGAATTTCTATTGTCAAGTCATTGAAATTGGATAGAAGGTTCATGCCCAAGGACAGAATTAAAGGTTTTGAGACAGAAATAGTTGCTTATTTTCAAGAAATGATGATATGACTTGAGTGAGAAAGACAAAGGAAAAACCATTTATAGGTATCTACAAAGCCAGAATCTTAGAAAGTAGCTGTAATTAGGAAGAGTAACAGCAAAAATAACCTGAGATAAGGAGAAAAAATCCAAGGAAAGAATCAGTGATGAAATCCATTGGCTCAACCTTATACATTCTTTATGTATTTGTGTGTCTGTAAATGACAAGCAAAATGAACTGAGGATCCTTATGCAGAAGAAGTAGGTTTGTCTCCATTAGTGTAATGTGATGGGAAAGACCTCATGATTGGAGTGTGGCTTTAGGAGGAAGGAGGCACTGAATTAAGAAATAGGATAAGTAAAGGAGAGCTAAATTGGCTAGTATACTAGGAATCATGGGAAAGTTGGTGAAGATTAATTGAGGTAGAAGTAGTAATATCATTATGGTGGACAGCAAGCCACTTGAATAGAAGAGAAAATTGAGAAAGTAATGAGTAAATTCTTGGTGAGCTCGCTTGTGTAGTAGGAATGGAAAGCTTCAGTTGCCCAGAAAACTGCTAGAGCTCTCTTTCTGTCTCTCTGCCTCTCTCTCGGTCTCTTTGTCTGTCTGTGTCTCTGTCTCTGTCTCTGTCTCTCTCTCTCTCTCTCTCTGCCTCTATCTCTCTCTCTGCCTCTCTCTGCCTCTCTCTCTTTCTGTGTGTGTGTGTCTGTCTTTCTCTGTGTCTTTGTCAGAAAAATGGAGTAGCTAAGACTTTACTGGTTTGCTTTAATTTCATCTTTTCCAAAGGTGAAGCAGCTGACCTAATTCTGATCACTTAAGTTTTTTCACAGATTCTCAAAAACTGAGCAAAACTTTAAAAACAACAAAAAATCAAATTCACTTTTGATGTTAATTATTTACTATATGCCAGCTGTTGTGCCAAATAAAGGGATACAAATATGGTGTTTCTGTCCCCAAGGACAATGTCTCCTTGATGTACAGAGGAGAAACAACATAAATATGTAGATACATACAGAGTAGATGGCAGGGAATCTCAAAGGAAAGACATCAGCAATGAGGGTAGCAAGGAGATGGGAATGCTTTGGGAAAGAGTTAAGGTAAGAAAGAATAACCTTGAAGAAATGGGAACCAGCCAGCCAAGTCTGAGAAGGAGGAACTCATTGATTTAGTTGTTGTTTGTCCTTTGTCCTCCAAGAGGACCACGACATCAGGGAGGGGATGCCATGACATGCCAGTGAATTGGATTGAAGTGAGGGAGAGCTGTGCCAGGTAACCTGCCTCACTTTCCCCTCCAAAGTCATCTGGATCCAGTGGCCACATACAGGATGACTGTAGAAATAAGAGATTTGAGGACCATGTTGGCCATTCCTTCTTTGTAATGCATCTGTAAGTTTTTGGAGAACATAGATCTCAGAGGGTTCAGGAATCACACAGGTAGTCCAGATGGTCTGGGAAACTCTTAAAAATGAAATTTAGAAGACATTGTGGGAATTGGAAGTTTTTAAAGCACAGTTATGAAAGCATGAGAATTTCACTCACTAACATATTTTTAGAAAACGTTTTCAGACAATAGGAGCAAGTAAATGATGGATTTTTGTAAAAGCATAGCTTGGTCCTGTAAGAAAAATGTCAGAAGAAATGTTAATGCTCAGAATGAACTGAGGTTGGCAAGGAGATCTGGCATTCTTGGATTTTTCAGGATCAGAAAAAGACTAGAACTGCCCAGTAGAAGGGGGAGCCTCTAATGGATGAGAGAGAACAGAAGGAGTTGGCTCTTAATTTGCTTTTTGTTTTTCCTGTCAAGTATCGTTAATCATTAGACTGTGAAGGAAGAACAAAAAATGAAGTGAAAAAAGTGACTTCAAAACCCGATCATGGGTTTCTGAAATTTCTCCATGATTATTATGCCAAATGACCAGAACCCCTGCTCCCCATCCCTAAAGAGTTTTGTCACTCGGTAGGGAAGTCCCAGTACCTCAGGGACCTTGATCCTGTGCTGATCAGCGTTTATATGTCATCAGGACAAAGGCATGCAGATGATATGCTTAGGAAAGTGGTAGAAAACAAGTAACTAACATGTTGGGTAGCAGGTGAGGATCCAAAAGAGATTTCAACAGGCTAGAAAAATCAGGACAAATCTAATAAGATGAAATTTAACAATATAAATATGAAGTCTTTCACTTGAAAAGACTTATGGAACTGGGCAAATCTGACAGCTACAATTATCTTCCTAAGGCATGGGACTGACCATTTTTTCAATCATGTTCAAATCTTCATGACTCCATTTAGGGTTTTCTTGACAAAGTACTAGAGTGGCTTGCCAATTCCTCCTCCAGCTCATTTTACAAATGAGGAAACGGAGGCAAACAGTGTTAAGTGACTTATCCAGTGTCACACAACTAGTAAGTGAATTCAGGTCATCTTGATTCCAGGTTCTTTCTATTGTGCCATGTTATTTCTCACTCATTTAAATAATCTGCTCAAAAGCCTTCCATGGCTTCCTTTTTGCCTGTAGAATAAACTACAAAATTCTTAGCTTGGCATTTATGGCCCTTCACATTCAAGCTCCAGTCCAACTTTCTAGTTTTCTCAGATTTCTCTCCTTTGTGAATGAACTCTCAACTGAGTTACTTTCTGTTCTATAAATTGACATTCTATCTGACTGAATTTTCACAATTATCCTCCTTGACTGGAATGAATTCTTCTCCTCTTCACTTGTTCTCTGAATTCTTCTGAGGATTTGCCTCAGATATGACCATCTCTGTAAAATGTCCTCTGATCTCTTTAGTTATTAGTGTACTTTTCTGCTTCAGATTACATGTAATTTATTGATCTCTGTATGCATTATATTCCTTTTATAGGATGTAAGGTCCTTAAGGGCAGGGACTTTTAAAATTCTGATTGTATATTAATATCTAATCTATTGCCTTGAACATAATATGTTCTTAATAAATATTGTGTTTAATTGAATTGTTTTAATTCTGTTTCATTTCTGAGAGCCTGGGGGGAGGAACCTAAGATGTTTAAAATTTGGTACCTTTGGAGTTATGGCTAATTAAAGAATTTTTCAAATTAAACTCAAGAAGTAAACTTCAACCTCTGGTTGAAACAAGGTTTTTTGGTGGGTTTTGTTTGTTTTTTCTGTTTCAAGCACTTAATAAAGAAAACAGTTTGCTTGGATATATGTTGCCAAACTAAATGACTTAATTCTATAAAGTAGCGGCGCCTGACTGGAAATCAGAACCATGTGGGCCTTTTATTAAAGTAGGAAAATCACAAATTAACACTTTTATTTTTTTATTTTATTAAACAAACATTATATTTTAATCTGGGAAGTTTTGCTGAGAGGATCTCCAGTTTGAAATATCTGTTCTAAAGTACACCAAAGAGATGTAAATTAAATATTAGGTCTCCCTCATTTCCCTCTTATCCCATCTTTTGTATGAGGAGAGTTTCCTATGATTTGAAGCGAATATAAATCTTAAGGAAGTTCTTGAAAATGCTTTTATTTTACATATTATAAGATATCTTGAGATGAATAAGTTAATAAAATGGGAGTATATTTAACTGACTTAGATACTTTCAGCTTCTGATCTTGATAATAGGTTTGTAAAATTATAAAGAGGTTTCTAGTAATTTATGATTTAAATTCATCTTTGCTAAATACTGACACTCTAAGGTTGTGAAATTTTATAAAATGTTGAACAGAAACAAAAACATATTTAGGTAAAATAATCAAGGATATAGAAGGCTGTCCTGCTCAAAAAAAAAAAAAAAAAAAGAATGCTAAGAGAATAATGGAATAGTGTAAGTCTTACTAAAGCATTACCAAGTCATTGACTTCCACAATAATATAATTAAACAACACACCTTGAAACAATTGAGTGAGAAATAGTTGGCAAAATGGATACCACATTCAACTCCTTGCTTCTAATATGTACTATTAGCTAAAAATAAGAATAGTTTATAGGAGCATTTAAATTTGTGGATGATTGAGCATAAGAAGGAAAAAATAGAGACATCTCAAACCTTTTAAAGTTGTTGACATAAACTATAACAAGTTCTACCCATAGTGAATCTTGGTATCAGTGTTGGAGAAAGAAAATTGGGCCAGATGAATTATAGATTCTATGAAGGGTGGGGATTTTAATTTATAACATTTTATTCCTTTTAGTTTTGACCTTTAGTAAACCTCTTATCTAAGCCAAATACTTACTCAGTGACTATCATTTACCCAGCCCTGTGTGATGGTTTGGAAATGGCAAAAGAAGTATGGCATGGTTTCTGCTACCACTGATAGTATAGCATAGAAGAAGAGTCCTGGCATACATGAAAGAAACAAAAATTAAACACCAAGTTAGGATCCTTAATATAATCATGTTCAATAGGTGTTTGGAGAAAGGAAAGCTCCATGTGGTCTGGAACAGTCCACATATCCTCTGAGAATGAAGGTTTTTCAGAGGACTAAAGTCATTAATCCAACTTTGGCACACATGGGGGTGGTTACCATAGTTGTTCCAGGATTGAAAGTGGGTAGGTATCCAGCTTTAACAATGATTAGTTTTGTAAATCGGCAAATGGAGATCGTGATAGAGTGTATTTTCACTCCAGGTTCTGGAGAACCTTTTTCATTACTTTCTTATCCACATGATCCTTTAAAGCAAGGATGGGGAACATCCTGCCAGCAGGCTGTACAAAGCCCACAAAGTATTTGCTAAGACAACTGCAGTGACGAGCTGAAAGCTAGGTGTGACAACCTCTCACGGCTTGAGTTATAATTTGATAATTTTGTATGGCCTGTGAATATCATCCAAATGGCCCTTGGCAGAAAAGGGTTTCCCACTCCTAATTTTAAAAAAATTAACAATGATGATCATTAGTATCTCCAGCCTTTTAAGATACTTTTGATACTTATGTAATACTTTTATCATTTAATTCTGACAAGTTTATCTTCTTTATCTCTTCACTCTTTTTCTACCAGGTGATGCCAGTCACAAGATTCCCATTTCTAACTTTCACTCAGGAGATGACTATGCTGCAGTGCTACAAAATCTTTATCGATTTATTTCTCCAAACCAAAGCAACTGGCCACCTGTGTACTGCAAGGTAACTCTTAAGGACATAGTATCTATGGGACAATTTGGGTACTATTGGTGATTGTTAGATTGTAGTCATTCCAAATTGTTTTCCATAGAGTTGGGAATTAAATCTTTTCTTTGAAATTTCTGTAATCTTTGGGGAGAATCTTAGAGCTGTTTTAGAGTTGTTGCTTCTGTAATTTCTAAGAGGTCATTCAATTCGGAATGATTTTTTTTTTTCAAGAAAATCGATTAGGTCTTTTTTAGAGATGTTAAGTATACTATCATCCTTCATAACATGATGAAGGAATTTTATACTCTACACTCTAGCTTTCAAATAATATTATATTTTCACTAAACAAATCTCAGAAGAAAAAGATATTATACCATTGTCCTTATAACCATTCCCTCATATTTGCACCTTTGTTTTTACTCATATTTTTAATGTAGTTGTCTGTCTTCTCAGTCATATCTCTTCTGTTGTAACATAAGATGCTTCTCTGTCCAGGTAGTTATTTGAGTTGGAAAGAACCCTTCAAAATCGTTTTGCATTTAAGGGGAGTATTTATTTAAAAACCGTATTTGGGGAACATGGACAGACTGGATAGAGAGTAAAACTTTTTTTTTCCTTCAGTCTGATGATAGGTACAGAGTTAACTGGTGCTTGAAGCATATGGCAAAGAAATTGGGTGAGGAAAAATAAAATTCTTATCAGCACACTTTTATGTTTTTACTCTTTCATGTATATTTTTGAAATACCTAAAAATGACTCTCCTCTTGTCTTTTGATAAAAGAAACCAGGCAAGAGCTAGAACTCCTCACTGTAGAGGACCTTGTGGTGGGAATCTACCAACAAAAACTTCATAAAGAGCCATCAAAGACTTGGGTACGGAGCCTCCTGGATGTGTCCATGTGGGATTATTCCAGCAACACAAGGTATTTAGGGGTAATTGGGGTTCAAGTGACTTGCCCAGGGTCTCACAGCTAGGAAGTGTTATGTGTCTGAAGACAGATTTGAACTTGGGTCCTCCTGACTCTAGGATGGGTGTTCTGTCAACTGAATCATCCAGCTGCTCCTATTTATGTGTATTTTAAGTAATATTTTAAAAGCAAGTACCAATACCTTATTGCATTTGGTTATTCCAGCTTTAGCAGAAATGAGCAGGGTCAGGATAAAGAAGCCATTTGTGATGAGTTCACCCTTTCTTTGTGATGAGTTCACCCTTTACTTCGAGAAGTAAATTATTTGCATTTTAAAATTGCCCCAACTTTCCCTCCCATCTCTATCTTACTGCCTACCAGAGGTTTTGTCTTTACTGTAAACATACTGTTTGACATATCATAGTTATGTGCCTTGGAGAGCTAACATTTTACAGTAAAGATAGGTCTTCATTAAATACCTTTGATGTCCAGTTTGAGGCACTCCCTTCCCTGGTTGTAGCCTAGCCAATGCCGAGCCTTGCTTTTGCCTGTTCCTTGCTCTGAAATGCAGTGATGGAGTTGCCTTTGTGCTGGAGTGTTCCTTGAGGAGCAGAGGAGTCTCTCCTAAGGGCCTCCTTAGAAGGAAAGCTGTTAGTGTCCAGACACTCTGGTCATGAGTTTGGGCATGGAAAACTTGTCTGTGTTAGCCACCATGGTAGAGACTTGAGTGTGGAATGGAAGGTAGTTTATAATACTGTGCACTGATGTTTTAGGACTGAGTTTCCTGGCTCTCAGAGAATATGTAGTTCATTTAGGAAGTACAAATACATAGGACTTATAATACCAACATATTTTAGATCCTTAGACTTGATAGATTCTGAATGCATACCAGTATTAACTATGTTTGCCCAAATGCTTTTTATCTGTAGAAAAATTTGGTAGAGTTGTTTCTTGAAGTCGAGTTAGATGAGAACAGAAACATTCTTATCTATTTAAGTGAACTTGCAGTAAATAACAATCAAGCTATTTTTAAAACAAAATATTCAATTTTTAAAATCAATTTATCATTCTTCTTACTGCTTTCTGCCAAGGTTGCCCTTGGGCTAGGTTACTTTATTGACAGTTAAGCTTTTGATTGAGAGCCAGAAGTCTGGGATACGTCTAAACTTGGTTCCGAATGAATTTGTCAGTAAAGTTTCCTGTGTTTGTCCATCAGAGTAGCTAGCAATGGTGGGGAGAATAAATTAGAGGCTATGTCGAGGAATTTAATTTCTCATCTTCTTTATAATTACACAGTCTGTATTAGATGAGACCTCAGAACAAGTCAGTACCTGAATCAGAATCTTCTGTGTACAACATCCTGGCAAATGTCCAAGGATGGCCAAAGGCCAAACCTTTTCTGGGACCTTTCAGTCAGGGGTCAGCTCATTCCACTTTGGGGATAGCTGTCATTTTTAAGGAGAGTTTCTTTTGCCTTTTTTTTTTTTGAAGTTTTTATCTTTTGCTTCTAGTTCTGTTTTTTTAAGTTAGCAAATTGAGTATTTAAGTGCTTTGTGCATGTCCAGTCACTGTGCTAAATAATAGGGATACAAACACAGAATGTGTGAAAATCCATATTCTTTCTCTCTCTCTTTTTTTTAACTTAATGGTATCTTATTTTTCCCCCAATTCCATGTAAATGTACTTTTTCACACTTATCTTTGTGAGATTTTGAACTCCTGATTTTTCTCCATCTCTTCTTTTCCTCCCCTCTCCCCAAGATCACAAGCACACTCACTCATATTAAACATTTCCACATTAGTCCAATTGTGAAAAAAGACTCAAAAGAGGAAAACCACAATACAAGGGGGAAATGAAAATTGTATATTTCCATCTACATTTAAACTTTTTAGTACTTTCTCTGAATATGATCAGCAATTTTCATCATGAGTTCCTTGGAATTATCTTGGATCATTGTATTGCTGAAAAGAGCTAAGGCTGTCATAGTTGATCATTGTACAGTGTTGCTGTTAATATGTGCAATGTTTTCTTGATTCTGCTCATTTCACTCAGCATCAATTAATATAATTCTTTCTTAGTTTTTCCGAAATCTTCTTGCTCATCAGAAAATTTCTGTTTTTAAGAAACTTCTGATGGGCAAAACAAGGCTGATTTCTTGCATGTGACAGCCTTTTAAATAATTGAGAAAACTTCATTTATCATCTGAGTTTTCCAATCTTTAACACAGATATTGAGCAAAGCTTTATATTTTGATACGCAAACCTGACCCTGGATTTTAATCTACCTGTTTCCCAAAATCTCCCTCTTCTCACCTGTATTGACTCCTTTTCTGATATTTGACAGTGAATCATTGAGCTGTATAGCTTCTTTACAAGAAAAGGTAGTCTGCACATGTTCCTAACATGTTACTTTAAGATGCTATGAAAACCTGGATATGACTCTTGCAAAATCTTACTAGAGAGGGAATTATTTAATATTAATACTTTCAAGTTATGACATTAAGTGTGAAACTAGATTCTACTGTATATAAAATTGTATTGCAGCATGATTATTAGCTATAGATTATTAAATGCTTGTTGTATATTTTAAGTAATGCTCTGGGGAATTTATACATTTTGGGTAAGATGTAATCGCCGTCTTCAAGGAGTTGAAATACCAGCTTACTTTAGAGGGTCTTTTTTTAAACCACTGTTAATGTGAGATCTGAAGGAAAGGTCATTCCCTGAGAGTTCAAAGGTAGCTTTCTGACAGCCTTTGAGTTAAACTGTAAGGAATGGGTAGGCAAATGACATTAGATGAAGAGGGAGCATATAGCGTACAGCTTGAGCAAAGGTATGGAGGTAGAACAATCATAAGTAGGTTTCGCCAGTGTTGCTCAGTTTGACTGGACCATAAAGGGCAGTAAAATGAGATGAAAAAAAGTATGAGGTTGTTGAAGAGCCTTGAATTCCAAGCAGAGAGGTTTAAATTCTAAAAAGTGGGAAGTAATAACAAGCCACTGGAAAGATGTCCCAGCCTGGACTGGTACTATGATTAGAAGCAGAAGAGATTTTTCTGAAGCTGGAATGGAGAAAGTAATGGAAGCAGAAGTGAATGAGTAGAAAAATCTCTTAGGTGATTTTGAAATAATCTAGGCAGCATGGTAGTGGGATTAGAGATTTGAGTATATACAAGAGAGATTGCAGAGATAGAATTTGTAGAATGTAGTAAAGGGGGATAAGAAGTGAAAGAAGCAAAGAGAACCCTAAGTTTATGAAGATGAGAGCCTAGACAAGAGAGAAATTGTGAAATCAACAGATTTAGGGGAAACCATGGACTGCTGAGTTTGAGGAGGAACAAACAAGAGAGGCAATTGGGCTTAAGTGTCTAGAACTTGGAGATGAGGACTAGAGATAATTAGGAGTCTTCTGCACATGAGTGGTAGACAAAGCTAGTGGAGCAGATGAGATTGATAAAGGGGGAAGAGGAGGAGACTGGTGTTCTAAAGCCAAGTTGGAAGTAAATGTCTTGTGGCATGAGATGGTCAACAGTGTTGCAAGATGGAGAGGTTAAACAGATGAACCCTGAGAAAATACTTTTGGATTTACCCCATTAAAGGCCATTTGGTAACCTGAGAATGGTGGTGGTAAAATTACAGTGGTAAGGAGTTGAGAGAAGCCTTTGACATATATACCCCTTTTTCACGTTATTACAAAATATTTTAGAAAGATGGGATAACAAATATACCCCTTTCTCATGTTATTACAAAATATTTTAGAAAGATGGGATAACAAATATATAATAAGGCTTGAAGAATTAAAGAGAATTTTTAGGCTTGGGAAGACCTGACTGTTAGTACGCTACAGGAAAAGCTAATGAAAGTGAAGGGATGTCTGGTTAGTGGAGCAATTGTCCTTAGTATTAGAGATCTTTCTTGTCAGTAACTGAAGGAAAGGAGCTGGGGATAATATTGACAATTGAGAAACTTGGGGTTTGGGACTGAAAAACTTAAAACTAAATGGTTTCAATCTTCTCTCCATTGTAGAAGGAAGTTAGCAGCATCTAACCCAAGTGAGTGAGCCGAATTGTGACGAATTACCTTCCTTTAGATTGACAGGCTGGCTTCAGCTGAAGGACTAGGGTAGAGTAAAAACTCTTAAGTGGTGTGCACATAGGATGGGTTTTCCTTTGAAGCAGCCTCTCATCCTTAGTTTGGCATTTTAGTTGATTTTTTTTTGCTGGTATGGGTTTCTGTGGGGTGGAGATTAGACCAATCACTGATGATCCATCCTGGTTTTTGATGTGGCATAGAATATACAAATATTAAATTTTGCTTCATTCTTAAGTTTTTGTTTCGGAGAAGATAATTCCTCTTCCTCTTTCACTCTTCTTCCTTGTATCTAATCAGATGCACAGTCCCACCAGTCCTATCTCTGCAGGAGGTCTTTTGTACAGGCCCATCAGACTCTGAGCATCTCCCTGAGTCTGGTTTCAATTCCCTAATCTCTTTCCCAGCTGCCAGGTTATTCTTCCTCATGTGTATTCCTGATCCTGTTGCTCTTCTATTCAGACAAACTTCAGAGACTCCCCATTCCCATTTTAGAAAATGTCACCTTGTCTAGAGTTCAACACTCCCCATAGTTGGGATTTGATCTGCTTTTCTAGCCTTCGCCCTCTTAGGAACTACAATCCTTCCAAACTGGACTACTCATCAATATCAGAATACATACTCCATTTGCAGACATTACTCTTTATCTCCTCTCTGCTGTTGAAATCATGTTCTTTTTTTTTAATATTTTATTTTATTTTATTTAATAATTACTTTATATTGACAGAATCCATGTCAGGGTAATTTTTTTTACAATATTATCCCTTGCACTCGTTTCTGTTCCGATTTTTTCCCTCCCTCCTTCCACCCCCTCCCCAGATGGCAAGCAGTCTTATATATGTTAGATATGTTACAGTATATCCTAGCTACAATATATGTTTGGAGAACCGAACAGTTCTCTTGTTGCACAGGGAGAATTGGATTCAGAAGGTAAAAATAACCCGGGAAGAAAAACAAAAATGCAGATAGTTCACATTCGTTTCCCAGTGTTCTTTCTTTGGGTGTAGCTGCTTCTGTCCATCATTTATCAATTGAAACTCAGTTAGGTCTCTTTGTCAAAGAAATCCACTTCCATCAGAATATGTCCTCATACAATATCGTTGTCGAAGTGTATAATGATCTCCTGGTTCTGCTCATCTCATTTAGCATCAGTCCATGTAGGTCTCTCCAAGCCTCTCTGTATTCATCCTGCTGGTCATTCCTTACAGAGCAATAATATTCCATAACATTCATATACCACAATTTACCCAGCCATTCTCCAACTGATGGGCATCCATTCAATGAAATCATGTTCTTTAAGATTCAGCTTCAAGTGCCTCCCTCTGAAGCTTTCCTTGAGTGATGTGCCACAAGTAAATTCTCTCATCAGATCTCAGTTCCTATGCATGTAACATAATAAGCTGCAAATTGTATTGACTTCTACATGCGTCATTGGTGTCAGATGGTGATGAGCCTCCAAGTTTGGGTTGCTCCTTGAAAATAGGCTGAGACCATACAGGACTGTACAAGCATACAATTGGATTTGTTAGCGATCATAGTTAGTAGCCATAGGCTCTGGGTCCCCTCAATGCCATGATAATATACCAGAGGACATGACATATACTTTTATTTTTATGACTTCATTGCAAAGATGGGAATATAGGAGTGTAGCAAAAACATGTTGAAAATTGGATATTCTTTTTGTGACCATGCTTAATGCAGGGATTTTATTTTTCATGACTACATATTTTATATTCTTGTCTTTTCAATGGGTGTGGAGTGGGGAAAGGAGAATAAAATAAAATAGAATTATTGAAGAAAAAGATTTTGAGCCTAGTGATATATAGTTGAGTTGTCAATTGAGAGTGTCCATTGGTATGTATATCTTGGACAGATATTACTATTGGACAGTGATCTGGGTCCAGCATTCAAAAAAAGGGCAAGAAAGGCTGGTTTGTATTTGGAAAATTGCATTGTATAACCTCTAGTGTTTAAAGATACTCATAACCTAGTCCTCTTCTACCTTTCTAGTCTTTTCCCTCTCCTCTCTGTGTCTGTCTCTGTGTCTCTGTGTGTGTGTGTGTCTCTCCCTTCCTCCCTCCCCACCCATCCCACTTTGCTGTTTTCACTCCCTTCCCCCACTTCTGCAATGCTCTCCCTCCTTTTCTCTAGTCCTTGGCTTTTCAGCCTTCCTTCAGGTCCTGACCAAAACGCTGTTTCCACAGGAAGCCTTTGCCAGTTGCTCATTTTGATGCTTTTTCTTTTCTAGTTCTTTCCAGCCTAGCCACCATAGAACTGGTTTGTATGTGGTTGTTTGCATGTTATATCCCTCACTGGCCAAGCTCCTTTGAGAGCAGGGATTATCTTCTGCCTTTCACTATATCCTCTATTTTTAATTAAACACATTGTGGCATATAGTAAGTGCTGAATAATATTTGTTGAATGGCTTGTCTTGAAGAAGTCACTCTTCCTGTACAGGTCTGTTTGCTGACCTACAAAATGGAAGGATTGGTGCTCTTCTTTAATGTGCGGTGGCTAAGTTATCCTTTTCAAGACAGAATATAATGCTGTATAGTGTATGTAGTGTTCTCATAGCAACATAGACTTGCGCATGTGCAGATGGAGAGGTAGTTTGAGTTAAGATATGAAAAATGGAAAGTCTCAACATTTTTATGTAGGTAACAAAAACATTTCTTTTTCAGCTAGATCAATAAGAAGCATTGCTCATAGGCTGTGCATAAAAAAAAACCACTGTCAGACAAGTGACTTAAAACTTTTTTTCTTTCTCGTACAGGTGCAAGTGGCATGAAAAAAATGACATTCTGTTTTGTGCTTTGGCTGTCTGCAAGAAGATTGCGTAAGTGCAGAATTTGGGAGGGGCTGTCCTGGGTATGTTTTTGTCCTAAATTATAGGGTCTTTTCTTAAGCTGCCTCTTGCTAGCATTCTGGAGAGTTGAACAGTCTTAAGCCTTTGCTAACCACCAGGGCTGCTTTTTGTTCCTGCTGCTCATTAGCTACTCTCACTTACTTGTATTTTTCTCTCTCCCTTGCTTGCCCCAGACCCTGGCAATCTTGACAAAATATATGGGAAAGCCTGCAGTTTACTAAGTCTTCTTCACTGTGTAGGGTAAGGAGAGGACAGGATCTTGTTTTCTGAAGGATTCTCTCTCTGAAAGCTGTTTTAGGAATTTGGAGATTTTCAAAAAGGAATGTAATTTCTTCTGAAGGTTTTTGCACAAATTTGTTCTCAAATTCTTTTCTGTTTTTATGTGCATAGCATCTAGAAGTCACATGGTGCTTTGGCTTTTAGGGTCATCTTGGTGAAGGGAGAGCATCTTTTAGTTATTGGAGGGAATTCAAAGGCCTCATATTAGCAGATCATAGGAATCAGCAGGGTGTGGATAACTCTGATGAGCATGTGTCCTATTTTAGCTGGGTGGTTTAGCTGATGGTGCCTCTGGCTGTGGACAGGATATACCATCTTTGCTACACTGTGTCTTTCCTGCACCACTGTTACTGAGCCAACTGACTCAAGTTTTCATGAATTTTGCTTCAGATCTTAAGGAAGAAGTCTCTTTAATGTTTATACTGTTATACTAACTTTTCATTCCTAGAAAATTTAATTTTTTAAAGTTACCTGACTAACAATTTGAACCAGATCTTACACATTTCACTTTGAAATGCTTTTCAGAAGCTTTTTTTTCCTCATTTGAAAACAGCTTTCTCATTGAAACTGTTCTGGGTAGAGGCTTCCCCTTTACCATTGAACAGGTTCATTTGCACATTGCTATATACAATAAAACACCAGCATTATAGAATTGATATCTCCTTAGAGGTTATTATAATACTATCTTACATACTGTGGTATGTTTTCTATATATAAATCTAGGAATATATAGCCTTTTAATATTCAGGTTTCTTAAGATTCCTACCTTTTGAAGTTGCTATGTGATATTTTTATTTTATTTTTGAGATGTTTACTTTTAGTTAGAATATGGAGCTGAGCATGGTGGTTACATTCCTGTTGTCTCTTTTGATGGGAAGATTGAAGCTGGGGAATGGCTTGAGCTCCGGACTTTTGCCTTAAGGGAAAGCCAGTTCCGGTCCACACTTGAGTCTGGGGTCGATGTGATGACCCCAGACACTGGGCAAACAGGGTGACAACAAAGCCGCTCAAAGCTTTTGTGTCTTTCAGAAGTGGAACTAGGCCCCTGACAAGCCTTTGTGTTTCTAGCCCAAGACTGGGAGACCTGTTCTTCCCCCAAAAGAGGCCATCTGTTGGAATCTCTCCAGTGTCATCCCAACATGTGTCTGTCCAGCCTTCTCTTGGAAGATGGTGATGGGCCTTTGAAGGCAGCCTCAGTCTATCCGCGAAGCATTATTTTATTATCATTTTAATATTTGTTATATATGAAATCTTTCTCTCTGATTTTAGCCTGCTGTCTCTGCTTTTTGTTCTTTGAGAGTAAGAAAAATTAGCCTAATTCCTTTTCAACATAATCATATCTGAAAGCTGCTCTCCTATCCCTCCTCCATCTTACAGCATCTTTCCTTGACTCCCTCACCACTGAAGACTTGTCATACTAATTTGAAACAATTGAGGACTGTGCTCCCTTTCTTATCTCATATTATTCACACAGCTTTCCTGTTTTCTTCCTTGTCTTGCATTAAAAAATAGCTTTTCTTGCTAGGCAGACCCCTCTGCATACACCCTTGCTTTATCTCCCTGTCTTCTCCAAAAGATTGCACCTGTTATCATTGCCCTTTCTTTAGTGTTCCATCTTTGCTGGTCTGTGGATTCCTCTTCCATTGCCAACACATATACCCCTATTTTCTTTGCCAACTTAGAAAAAATACAAATTCTCACTTCATCTGACTGTTCTTGCGACCTATCATTCTTTGGAAAACCCCCTGTAATTGGAGCTTCTGTTCCTTTCTTCTTGTTCTTCACTTACTGAAATCTAACCTCCAGCCTTATCCCCTTTTTCCCATATCTTCACTTTATCTGAACTTTACTATGACTTTGGAGGGTCCTGCCATCCTCCCAGTCCTCTGTGTTTACTGCCTCTGTCATTCTCAGCTCCTCACATCACACATATTTGATCTATTCTTTCTTGTTTCCACCCTCATACTGTTTCCCACCTGTGTCCCTTTCTCTTTTATAGCTGCCACTCTTGTGTGGGTCCCATCACTTGGACTATTGCAAGAGCCTTCTGCTTAGTCTTCCTCTCCTCAGCTGCCAAAGCGATCACACGCCTCAAGAAACTCCTTTGGCCCTTTTTGCCTTCAAGATAAAATATAAAATGATCTTTGATGTTTAAACCTTTTCACTACCCAACTTTTTACCTTTTCAGTTTTCTTACACTTTATTCTACAGTCAAACCATATTGATCCATATACTGATCTTTCACATTATCTCATTTTAGCCTATATATATAGAGAGAAAGAGACAGAGACAGTGAAAGTGAGCAGTATATGTAGCATATTTCCAGGAGTTAATATTTTGGGAGAATCCATCTATTTTTTTAAAACCAGGGCCATTTTGTAATACCTCTTCTTTTCACATATATTTCCAAAATTATAGATAGTGGTTTATCAAATACATCTACATTGTATTCTCCCACTCTCAGTATACTGGGTTTAAGTATATTTGATGACTGGGACTCATCAGTGATAGCAACATGCTCTCTTAACTCATTTATCTTGGGTTTTAATTCCCTTTTGATCATTTTTGAGCTAGCCTTTTCAGGGTGAATATTTTCCTTGTCGAAGGGGTGGGCGGGAGAGAGTCCTACTTCCTGTTATGGTTTTTGACTATCCTTTCCACCTTGTGTAATGATCCTGTTTCATTTGAGTTCTACATTTGCAGTTTCAGCTGGTTCTGAGCTTTAGTGTTCTTATGATACATTCTTTTAAAAAAGTTTTTTTGCATTTAGCCCGTTTTCTCTCATCCTTTATTTTCTACAGTATCTTTTAAAAGCCTGAGTTGGTGAGTTCTCAGTACCTCCATGTGGTATCTTTAAACCCTTTTTTCCCTCATCAGAATTCTTTGTGTTTTTGTTGTTACAACTTGGTGATTTTGTATTCCACCCATCTTGGAACAGTTCATTTCTTGTAAATTTAGGCCATGGAGTACTACTTATCTTTTTTCTGAATTTCTTGAAGTCTCTTTTCTCACAAATCTAGGGTCTACATGCTCAGTTTTCATATTTTTAAAGAGAATGAATTTTGAGAGAATTGATATAAATGGTGATTTTCTAACATTGGACTTTTTTTCTTTTAAAGATATTGCATCAGTAATTCCCTAGGTACTCTTTTTGGAATTCCACTCACAGAAGCTCATGTACCACTGCAGGATTATGAAGCCAGTAACAGTGTAAATCCCAAAATGGTGGTACTGGATGCAGGACGTTTCCAGGTAAGTGTGTTATAAAACTCATAGAGAGGAATCAAAACACCTCTAAAAGACAATTAGTCATCTAGACTTGATTTTCAGCTCTGAAGTTCTGATTAGAGCTTTTTCTTTTCTCTTAAATGTTTTTTCTAGATGTAAGAACTTGATCTTTTAGAGGTCATATGTCTTTTTTATAGACTCTTCTGCCATCCCTCATCCCTTCTTTTAATCTGGTTTTTCAAATCAAAATATACATTCAATTATATTTTCCTTTTCCAAAAAGAACTAGAGGTATAAGCAATCTATAAATGTTTAGGATTCCAGTGGGTATTTCATTTTGTCTAAATATGGTTCTTCACAATGTTCTTGTGGTACATTTAAAGTAATGCCACACTGATAAAAAAAAAAAAAAGAGCATTGCGGGTGAGCATTGATGTAAAGAATTTAACTTGTCTATTTTCCTTCCTTACAACCCATTTCATGCTACTAATGGGTATTTGAGACTGTTGCAAAGTATGAGTCTAAGCAGAGGAATTCTCTGCTGGATTAGAATCTGAATTTAATTCAAAGTCCATAAATGGAAATAATTTGAAATTTAAATATTTTGTTATATACATTTACCACAACCAGATTTGCTTATGAGCTGCTTGTAGATAAAAGTTATATGCTGATAAAGAGATCTGGGATGCTGAAGCATTTTGGGGGATTTTACCCAGTACTCAGTCATGTTATCATGAACAGACCAAATGCTATTTAGCAATTAATAAGTTAAAAAAAAAAAACCTCAGCCTGATTGCTTACTTCCTCCCCTCTCCAAGAACAAATCAGTAATCCCATTCTTCTGTCTTATAGAAACTAAGAGTTGATAGTCCTCCTTTTTCAAACTCTTCTCATCAAGAACAAAGATCCAACACATCCACTTGTAAGTAATTTACATTATGGAGGGGACGATGGAAGGGGCCTTGGTAATGAGATTACATGTTTGCCTCCAGTTTTTTAGATCTCAGTCACAAGAAGTCCATCTTAATTGGTCAGTCCCAAATATAGAACGTGTTCTCCAGTTTGGAAGGGGACTTTTTAAATTAGAGAATGATGTTAAGATTTTTTTCCTTTTCAAAAATATCTAATTTGGTGATTTTGATAGTACACTAGACAGTCTGGACATAAGATCTCTATATCTAGACCTATTCTCGAGCTCCAATCCTATATCACAGATTGGCTGTGAGACATGGTCAGCTGCATGTTCCATGGGCATCTCGAATGCAGCATCTCTCCAAACAACTCATCTCTCCTTCTCTCCACAGAACTCCATCCTTGGTCCTACCTTGTCAGTTTCTGTTAGTTTTCTCCCTCTTCCCAGCAAGTGGCTTCCCAGCCACATCTTCTACCTGTCCCCTTATCTTCCCTTACACATTACACTTCCCTTCTTGCCTCTAGTCTGTGTGAGTGTGCTGCCTGTTGTTCTCCCTGCCCTGGTCTCTCCTTTTGACAAATCATTCTCCCCATAGAAATCTAAAGCTTGGGGCTGACCATGCTACTCTCCTTACATCGAGATTCGGGGCACAAACTACTCTGTGTGACGTTTGAAGCTCTTCATGAGTGGGTTCCCACCTGCCTTTTCACAGTTACTCTTTTCTTGCATTTCTGAACCCCGTTATCCAGTCAGACCAGGCCATCTCCTATCTCTCTGTTCTTTTGCACCAGCTTCCATTCGTGACCCTTAACTCTCCATGTTTTTAGCTTTCTTCAGATCAGCTCAGGAGTTGCCTTCTCCTTGAAGTCTTGCCCAAGTAGTAGTTCTAAAATGAATGGCCTAACAGTTCTTTGAGAGCCCTTGGTGCTTTTAGCAGTCACAATTTGGATATAATAATGATGTATCATATTTCATAAACAATCTAAAGCTTTCCCACTAGAACCTAGAGACACTAAAGCATTACCTGACCATTATTAAATTTCAGGCAACATTGAACAAAACTGGCATAGTAGAATTGCTTGACCACCTTTGTATCCCAGATTGGAATTACTATTCAATTCCAAGAGAGCAGGATACTCAGAGTTGGGAATCTCCTCTGCTGTTCTCCTTCATTTTGTGACTGGCTCCAGAGGCTCCTCCATTTACCCTCACCATTTGTAGTTATTTTAAGGGACAAAGAGGCAGCTCATCAGAAGAGAAATCCTTCTCTAGTCAAAGAATAGAGTTGTTTGATTTTTTTTCTCCTTGTGTTTTCGTTCTCCTAGGTGACTATCCATCTGGGGTGAAAACCACTGGCAAAACAAGCAATGTTCGGGGAAGAGGGATCACCCGTCTGCTGGAGAGCATCTCCAATTCCTCTGGCAACTTTCAGAAGCTCCCAAACTGTGAGACTCCACTCGCTCCTTATGTGCCCCAAAAGGAGGAGTGCAAATCTTTCTCCTCCTTATCCTAAAAATAGGATCTTTTTCAGTTTCTGCAAGAAGCAGCAGGCCCTAAGCCCCTTCCATAATCAGTACACTTGAGCAAACAAATCTTCACATTGATTTTTCTTCCCACTGGAGAAACTTTAATTTGGAAAGAAATCCTGTTCTTAAATTAAAACTTGTTTGTAATTTGGGAAGGAATTGACAGCTTTGTTTGTTTTATTATTAATACTAGAGCATTTTATTTTCTGAATGTATAGTGGGAATAGTATTAAAGTTTGATGTGGTGTATAAGAGAGCAAACACAAGCCAGATCTGTTGTTTTAAGAAGAAAGGACGTGGATTTGGGGACAACTTTATAAATATGCTTTTGCCTGTGCCATTAGAATAAATAGATGCCTGTCTTATCATGGAAGTGAAAACAGTGTTAATGTTCTCTTTTCCCCTTTAAACATGTGAAGCCATAGCTCTCAGTAGGCTCTTGGCATCCCCTTCTCATTGTGAATATCCAGGACGGGTCCTCACAGAGGAAATGCTGGCACTTGAGTCTTTAAGATGCGAACTTTGGCAATGCAGAGAAGATTTATTATTAGAATGGAACATTTTGTTCATAGACAAACTAAGATTTTTATGCCTTTTGAAGTCTTCTGAAAATAGTGTCCTTTTTGCATATATTCACACCTTGGTTTTTTTTTTTTTTTGAGCCCATGGCAGATTAGTGGGGGGTCTCTATGCCTCAGTTTGTGGTCCAGGTAACAAGCATAGTTAATGCATACGAGAGTCAGAACTGGGCCTTGAATTTCTGAAGCGTTCTGCATGGTATGGGCTATAGATCAGAGAGGATCACTTGAGACAAAATTCTGAAGGACCCTGTAATTTAAATTCGCCCCTGGGTACCAAAATTTTATGAAAACAGAGGAAATGATATTCCTCCCATTTTTATAGTCTGTGCCTTGGGAAAAGAGTTACAGATGATGTTCTTGCAACCATTTTCTAAACCTGCTATTCTACAATCTTTAGGTTACAGTAGACTGAGAAGTCAGATGATCCAGATATTCTCTTGCTTCTAAGGATCACCTTTTTTCTCACATAAATGGGACAGCAGTCAAGTATGGTGGATGAGTGAATGGAAAAAAAGTATTAAATTATTAAATGCTTACTGTTGTGCTAATAATGAGATACAAATAAAAAAATAAGCTTTGCTTTTAAGAAGCTTATATTCCAATAGAGGGAAATAACACACTTAAGAAGTTTGGACTGAAAGTCAAATGGAAAAGCTGAGGGATCCTGGGGAGAGCCACAGCAAAGAGAATAATATTCATCTCTGGTGTTATTTCCATTGATAAAACCAGTTCTACTTCTGATGCATAACTATGTAAGCCATTTAACACATGAAGCTCAGGGAAAACATTTTTTTCTCTCAGTGAATTCCTAGCCTTTCCACATAGTGAAATAGAGAGTTTCTGTGGGAAGATACTATTCTTAAAGTATCAGGAAAATGCATCTTTAAAAATTTAGGTTAAATTAAAATTGTAGGTTAAAATAGTCTAAAGTCAACTTTATCTAAAAGTTATGTTAGCATTATTTGAAATGGAATTCCCAGTACAAACAAGGGTGTAAAACAAGTATTCCCACACACCTTACTCTTAATCAACATAGCTTTAGAAATGATTAGAACAAAATTAACTATACAAATATTTGAAAGAAGACAAAATTATCCTTATTCGCAAGTGACATGATGCCCTACTTAGAAACAAATAGTTTTTGAAAAATAGCAAGATAGAAGAGACAAAAACTACCAGCATCTCTATATAGTACTAAGAGTTAATGTTAAGAAACAAGAACCTCCAGGTAATAAAGTAAACATCAAAAAGATTATGTGCCAAAGCTCATGTGATTTACTCAGTGAGTGCCACCTCCAAGCTATTTTATTCTTCATATGTGGTTCAGACCAGTTTGGTTCTTCAATTTTTTTGCCAATAAGCAGGTAGTAGACCCCCACCTTGACTTTTTTACACTTCTTTCTACTTACCTTTCAGTAGGTACACTGGCACCCTGCAGAGAGGGACAATCCCCTCAATAGCCTCTGAGGAAATTATTATATTGCATGTAGCACAGTATAGTAATTAATGGTTATAATGAGCCAGATGCATCTGAATAGGTCAAATTATGTTTTTTCCGCCCTGCTTAAAAAGGGCAGGGCATTATGTAATTTCCATCAAAATAAAACTAGTTTTGGTACTTAAAATTACTTATGTGTAATACCTTATTTCCTAGATGGTTCTGGATAATAAAGTTTGTTTAAAATACAAAAGACCTTATGCTAAAACGAATGTGAGTATTGTGGGCTTTGTTTTGTTTTGTTTTTAATCAGTGTTCTGTGATTAAGGTTGGAATTACATTGTAGCTTGTAATTAGCTTACTATTTAGGGAAAAAAATTTAAGCCAGGCCACTGTCTAGAATAAAAACTAATGTTTTAGCTTATACTCTATTATATATATGTATGTACACACACATTTTTGGTTTATCTGTGATTTTATAGTCTAGGTAGAAGCAGCATTACCTAGTAGGTAAAACACTGGGTTAGATTCAAGAACATCTGGTTCTGTTGTTACTTTTGATACTTAATAGCAGAATAACCCAAAGCCATTCACTTACCATTTGGATACCTCAGGAAGTCCTCTGTCATTTAATTTCTGCATCACCCAAGTTTGTCTCAGTGATTGTGGCAAATGACATTTACATGACACTCATCTGAATTGAGGACATTCTCATACCTACAAAATTATAGATCTGTTGCATACTGGCAATTAATGTACACAGTATTAACAGCTTAAATTGACAATGCTCTTGAAAGTAGCTATTACCATTTACCCCATTTATAGATGAGGAAACTGAGGATAATAGGTTAAATGACTTGGCTTTCTGATCCCTGGATTCAAACACTTGGTCTGCTGACTCCCAAACCAGCCCTCTACCATGTCTCACCTTGCCCCTGTATAACTGGTATCTGATGAGCATTTCCTAAGAACAAGTACATACACTGCCATTTGACCTTTACAAAGTAGGTAATGCTTGTATTATTTCACAGATGAGGGAACTGCTGTTTTGAGAGGTCACATCTTACAGTGATGAGTGATGAATCAAAAACATAAAATCAGGTTGCCAGATTGCTCCAAGTCCAGGACTCCTTCCACTAAACCACCATGTGTATTTATACATAAGTGAATCTGGTGTGGACAGCATATCCTGGTGGGAAAATTTGTAAACAAGAAGATCTAGATCTTCTATACAATAAGTTGTGGCATTGAAAATACGGCATACCCTCTAAGTCTGATCCTGTCAGCAAGGGGATTGGATTCATTGAGCAGCTGAAGACCCATGCACATCTATCTTACATTGTTAAAGACCACACCCAAGTGTGAAAACCAGAAAGCCTATAAAGGTTAAAAGGGACTGCACCATCAAGGGGCGGGTCAGTTCTCAGAAGGCCCCCACAGTGGTGAATCATAACATACTTGAAAGAATTAAAGGCAAATCAGCCTTTACTGACCCAGATGTTGCTTGTGGATTGGAATGAAATAAATTGGAGACAAGAGGAGGGAGGTCAGAATGCACTTATTTCCCAATCTCCTTGTATTGTTATCATCCTCTCACATGAAAGGATCTCTTCTGCTGGTCAGAATTAGATCCCCAGCAGCCGCTAGCAGGTGGCTCCCATAACATTAAACACATGATTTGACTAGCCTTGCTTGGTCTCCCTTGCTGGCTCATCCATATCATGCCCACTTGCTGGATATTCCCCATTCTAATCTGTATCCCCCTGTCTTCTGTACTTTTTCTCTTGGAAACCTCATTGGTCTCCTGTTCTATTTTCCACTATACAAATGACTGCTAGATCTAAATATCCAGTCCCTGCTGGACTTCAGTCTTGCATCACCAGTTAGTTACTTTCTGAACACTTGGACATCATGCATACATATTTGAATCTCTGAGTCCATTAATTCTCTCAGGATTTGTGGGTACCATGCTTAATCATAAGTGCTCTAAAATCATGGTTGTTTATTATAATGATCTGAGTTTTTAAATCTTTCAAACTTTTCCCCCAATAGTATTTTAACTGTAAATTATTCCTGTTGTTCAGTTCATACTGTCAGCTCATATAAGTTTTCCCAGATTTCTCTGAAACGGTCACCTTCATTATGTCTTTATAGGATGATATTTTATTTATGTCAACAATTCTCATCAAGCATTAAACTCTTACCCTGGGCCAAACACTGAGTATGTATAGTATGTATGTGTGTACGTGTCTATATAGACATACACACATACATGTATTTTTTTTTATTATGAGCCCTGTTTTTTTTTCTTGCTTTGATCTCTTTAAGGCTTAGACCTAGTAGTGGTATCTCTGGGTCAAAGAGCAGACACAGTTGACTCTGGGGGTTATAATTTTTAATTGCCTTTGAGAATGACCAAAATGATTCACAGGTCACCAACAGTGTGTTAATTTTACCCTCACAGCCCCTCTAACATTTTTTCATTTTCCTTTTTTGTCAACTTTGATAGCCAGCTGGGTATGAAGTAAAATATTAGAGTTATTTTAATTTCCATTTCTTTTAATTATTAGTGGTTTGGAGCATTTTCTATGTCAGTTGACATTGGATTTCTTTTTTTTGAAAAGTGTTCATATTCTTAGCTCTTATTCTTATACATTTGAATCAGTTCCCTATCCTACCCATGCTCCTTTATGTGCTTTTCTTCTAAGGTTAGCTGCAATGCTTTTAGTTTCCTTATACTAATAACTTTATTTTTCAAAATAAGATATGAGTTGTGATTCACATTCAGTCCCTGTAGTCCTCTCTCTGGATATAGATGGCTCTTTTCATTACAAGTCTATTGGAAATTGCCTGAATCACCTCATTCTGGAAAGAGCCACATCCATCACACTTGATCATCATATTATCTTCTTGTTGCTATGTATTTGATTCTGCTCACTTCACTTAGTATCAGTTAAGGTAAGTCTCTCTAGGCCTTTTTGAAATCAGCCTCATCATTTCTTATAAAACAGTAATATTCCATTATATTATATTCATATACCATAACTCATTCTGCCATTCCCCAACTGATGGACATCCAGTCAGTTTCCAGTTCCTTGCCACTACAAAAAGGACTGCCACAAACATTTTTGCACATGTGGGTCCCTTTCCCTTTTTATGATCTCTTTGGGATAGAGACACAGCTGGATCAAAGGGGTGCAGAGTTTGATAGTCTTTTGGGCATGGTTCCAAATCGTTCTCCAGAATGGTTGGATCATTTCACAACTCCACCAGCAATGTCCCAGTTTTCCCACATCCCCTCCAACATTTATTATCTTTTCCTCTCATCTTAGCCAATCTGAGAGGTGTGAAAGAGTACACCTCAAAGTTGTCTTAATTTGAATTTGTCTAGTCAGTGGTGTTTAAAGCATTTTTTTCCCTAAGACTATATAGATGGCTTGAATTTCTTCATCTGAAAACTATTTATTCTTTCCCTCTGACTATTTATCAATTGGGGTATGCCTTGTAAATTTGAGTCAATTTTCTATATATTTTAGAAATGAGGATTCTGTCAGAAACACTGGATGTAAAGATTTTTCCCAGCTTTCTGCTTCCCTTCTACATTGGTTTTATTTGTGCAAAACCTTTTTAATTTAATATAATCAAAATTATCCATTTTGAATTTCAGAATGTTCTCTAGTTCTTCTTTGACCATAAATTCCTCCCTTCTACATCGATCAGGGAAGTAGACTATCCCTTGATCTCCTAATTTGCTTATAATTATACCCATTATACCTATATCTTGAACCCATCTTGGCTTAGGGTATTAGATGTTGGTCAATTTGGCTTCTAGTTCTTAAATTTCTTCTTTATTTTTCTTTAATTTCTTTAAATTTCTTAAATAGAATTTGTCTTACAAATCTGAGATCTGGTACTACTAGACCCATTTTCTTCTCATCTTTTTTTCATTATTTCTCTGTTCCTCTAGTTTTATTGTCTTTTCCCCACTCTATGAAATTATTCTTTGGTAGTTTGCTTGATATAGCACAGAATGAGTAAATTTAAACAATTTTTAATTTATTGACTCAGCATGCACATGAGCAATTAATTCTTCAGTTATTTAGGTTTGTATTTCCATAGATAGCATTTTGTATTCATATACTTCCTGTGTATGTTTGGCAAGTAGGCTCTCTGGTGATTTATACATTTTGATGTTATTTTAATTGGAATTTTTATTTTTTGCTGGGTTTTGTTGGAAATACTAATAATTTATGTGGATTTATCTTATGATCTGCAACTTTGCTGATGTTGCAATTAATTTTTAGTGAAATCTAGAGTTCTCTAAGTAAACTATCTTATCTGCAAACAAGAAAATGATAATTTTGTTTTTTTCTTTGCATATGCTTATTCCCTCAACTTCTTTTCTTTTTTTGTCCTCTTCCTATAACTAAATATTTTTAATATCCTATCAAATATTACTATGACAATGGTCATCTTTGCTTTGTTCCTGAACTTTTACAAAAAGGCTCTTAATTTGTCTCCATTCCATATAATTTTGGATCTTGGTTTTAAATATATTTATCATGCCGAAATAGAAATGGGTATTGAATCCTATTAAAAGTTTTTCTGCATCTATTAGTAAAAACCTATGATTTTTATTGTTATGAATATAGTCAATTTTGTTGATCCTTTAATACTGAATAAACCTATGTATTCCTGAAATAGATGTGCCAGTTAATGTTAAACGATGTGTTAAGAGGCTTCCAAGAAAGGAGAAAATCACTTCTGGCAGTGGGAAATGGGGAAAACTTCATGGAAGACTTGGCTTTTGGACTTATGTAGGTTTTCCTGCAGTGGTATTGGGAGGGCACTGCTGACAGCCGTCTCAGAGGTCAGTCACAGTGCTACCGGGTGTGAGTTTAGATAAAGACTTGCCATGAGGCTGGAACCCAGGACACTTTGAACTCTCTCTCTGGCTTATGTCCCATTGATTTTAGGAAGAATGACTTTGAAAGAGGCACTTTACAAGAGGGCTTTTTGTTAAGAGACTTGATCTTAGGCAGGGCAACATTTTAAATGGAAGCAGGACTAGAAATGTCTTTGATACAATACTGGGGAGTGAGTGATCAAGAAGAAACAATTTACTTTCACTGTGGTATATTTGACTTGGCCAAATATCTTTATGACATATTTTTGTGGTCTTTCTGCTGATAGTCATTTTAAATATTTGCATCATTGTTTAATAGCAATGTTCATCAGTAGTTGTCTTTTAATCTCATTTTATTCTCCCTGGTGGAGATATCAAGATCTCTTTGTATTATGGAAGTAATTTGGTAGGACATCTTCTTTTCCATTTTTTTCAAACAATTTATAAAATTATGGAATTAAGAATATTTTGAATATTTAATAGGAGACCCATCTTGTCTCATGGATTTTTTTTTTGGGGGGGGGCTCAATTATGGCTTTCCAGTTTCTTTTCATGAGATTGGGTTATTTAAGATCTCCGTTTCTTGTTTTGTTTAGTCTGGACATTCTATAATTTCATAATTATTCATCCATTAATTTAGATTGTCAGTTTTACTGATATTTAATTGAGCTAGTAGTTTCTAATAATTTCATTTATTTTTTAATTGTTGTAAATTTACCCTTTTGATTCTGATAATTTGGTAATGGTTCATCTTTTCTACTGCTTTTTTTCCTTAAAAAAACTTAGCTCCTAATTTTACTTACAAATGTAATCTTTTTTTTTTTCCTTTTCATCTCTTCAGTTAAAAAAAATTCTACTCTGAACTTGAGTTTTAAAATTTGTTTGTTTTCTAGTTGTTGATTTGATCTTTTTCTTTTGTAGATGAATTCATGTTTTCCCATAAATGCTCCTTGTTCCAGATTTCCCTTTTTCTGTCAAAGGCACCACCCTTTTTCTAGTATCAAAAGTCATGACATTGGCAGTATTAATAACTTTTTGCTCCCTCTCACCCCATGTAGATAATCAGTTTTCAGATCTTGCCATTTTTACCATCTTTTGCATCTGATCCTCCTCACTATGCTCAGGCCCTCATCACTTTTTGCTTAGGTTATTGTAGTAGTCTATTGATTAGGCAGATAGGTAGTGTTCTAGTTAGAGATTGGGCCCTAGAACCAGTTCAAGTGCCATATTCTGTACGAGACCTTCTTTGATGCTCCTATCTGCCAGTGTCCTCCTTCCCAAACTATTTTCTATTTAGCTATTTTTATATGTTTGTACTTTTCTGTCCAATTAGACTGAGCTCATTTAGAGTAGGAATCATTTTATTCTTTATACATCTATCTTGGCTACCAATATAGTGTCTAGCGTATAGTAAGCACTTATTAAACATTAGATGAGTGATAAAAGTGATAACTCTATTCTATTATCAGGCCATGGGTGGAAGCTTAGATTCCAAGACTTATGCAAAAGCAGTAATAGCTCTCTTGTATTAGTATCAGTATCAGTAGAGAGAAACCACTGATGAAATTATAGATTTCTGAAGTATTGAATCACAATATATAATTATGGGAATATTGTGGTTTGATTGGGAGAGTCAATAAATATTAAAAGACTTCTTCAACTCCTCTTCATTCCAGTGCCTTCCCTGTGCTAAATATTTCCTATTTATCCTGAATATAGCTTGTTTTGTTTATATTTGTTTGCATGTTGTCACCCCCATTAAATTGTAATCTACTTGAGAGCAGTAACTATTTTTGCACTTTATGTGTCTCTCTTACTTAGCAAAGTGTCTAGCATAAAGAATGTATTTTAAAAGTATTTATGGATTGATTAATGTAAAATGCTGAATAATGGTAAATGCTTGTATTTTACTTGGAAACAAATACTTATACATTTGTTTTTGGACAATTTTCTCTTTCAAGGCTTTTGACTGATACCAAGTTGGGTGGTTGTAACTAGTCCCCCTGCTGTCTTTCCATCTTCTTACGCTTTTCTTCCCTCACATAGCTGTAATTCAATGATACACCAGCCTCCATACCGTTCTCATCAAAGACATCATCTCCCCTTTCCTCATTTTCACTGACAGTATCTCATATCTGGAATACTCTCCTCCCCTCCTCATCTCCACCTTACTGATTTTTACAAGTCCCTTCTTAAAAGTCTTACACTGTGTAAAAGTTCATGTCAGCTAGATCCTAAAACTGTAGCCATTTGAATTATGTTAGAGTGAATGAGAAAAGAGATGAGTAATTTGTAATGGGTGTGGCTCCATATGAGCTTATTTTCTTCTTTAATAGCCAAGTGATATTCCCCTTTTACTCAACTCTTAAGAATTCTTTGAACAGTGAATAATTTTATATTCTCCAAAGTTTGGTACATTGCTTTGTGTTTTCCACTTGAAAAACTAAATGAAATCATAATCTTCAGGACCACTGTTTCTCCTTTAGGAATTGAAAGAAAACAGTTTTTATGGACAGTGAAAGGTTTGCTATTCCTTTGATCCATGAGCTATCTCATCCAAATTCAGTGTTATGATAATTACATTGATTGTTTTTGCTTTATCTCAGAGACATAGTATGTCTCTGTCATTGTACTCTCTGCCAAGCCCACTGGCACAGAGTGCATTAGGCTCCAAAAGTTTATTTGAGAGCCTAAAATGAGCTGTTCTTTCAAAGATGACGAAATTCCTTTAAATCCCCCTTCACTTGCCTTCTTTATATGAGAAGTGCAAGCAAGTCCCTAAGGACTTTGCTTTCTTTTGGGTGTTGGCTGGGAAGCCAGAGCAATGAGCAGACCTCCTCTGTCCTAATTTGTGTAAGCAGTTTCCTAATTGCACCAAGTAAAAGATATAGAATCACAATGATTAGAGCTGAAATATTATCATTCTCATTTTAAAGATGAGGAAATAGATCTAGACAGGAAACATCATGGTTCATTGGAAGGTGCTAAATAAGAAGTCAGAGAATCTAAGTTTGATACTGGGCAATATATTCTGCCTCCTTGGGCTTCAGTTTCTTTATTTAGAAGACGAGGTGGTTCTAAAAGTTTCAGAAGTCTCTTTGATATCAAACTGTTTAAGGGGCATATCTTATACAATGTGATTTTTCCTAAACTTCTGTAATGTTTAATTTATTCCTCTTTTAGAGTCTTTGTCACATACTGTCTAGGTTATTGGTATCCATGATAATTGTATCTGATTGAGTTTTATTTTTTTTTAATTTCCTGCACTCCTAATACAGTAGCTGATATATAACCATAGGTGCTCAGCTATATTTTAAATGAGTAATTCCCAGTGTGAGCAATGGAAAAGCAGTTAATAAAAAAATTTTCACCACAAGTCTAAAAGATAAATCAAGAATGAGGTGATTACAAAAGAATTGAGCACTTGGCAAAAGTTATTATTCAGTAACTAGGTTTATATGATGTCAGAGTCAACTTGTAAAGAAAATAGCTGAAAGATAATTGAGAAATGTTAAGGATTACTCTATACTTTGTTACCCACAACATGTTATATATAACCAAGTTTCTAAATAGAAGATTATGCAGAGCATTCATTTTTTCTTGGAATCACTCTATGGTGTTTTATTTTGTTGCTAAGAAAAAGACTTGGAAAGACTTACCTGGGATCACCACGCCAGTATCTGTCTGTTTTGGGATATAGCTTCAGCTCTCCTAAAGTATCACATTATTCATAGATACCTTTTTGTTGAGAATTTCCATTAGGAAAGAAATTCATTCCTTCTACCTTCTACCATTTCCCTCCATCCCCTACATAAATTAACCCTTCAATATAATACTTTTGAATAGGAAACTCAAGTTTTAGAAAGAAACATTGAAATTAATATAATCATTTTGTAATTTGTTCTTTCAACACTTAAGACATGAGACTGTTCGAGGCATTGTGTTAGATCCCAAGAGGAGATACAGTAATGAATATGGGATTCTCTGCCCTCATTGAATTTAAAGTCTGGTTGAAGAAATAGGACCCAGATGAACAAAACAAGTAGAGAAAAGGCAAAAAATACTGTAAGACAGCATTTTGGATATGTAATTTTTAGTTGAGTCTATTAGGGAAGAGAAGGCAAGGTTAGGCATAATTTCAGTAGGTGGAAATGGAGGATGGAAGAAGATGGTTTGTTCTAAAGTCAAGGATATATTCAGAGTATAGCAAGAAGTTCAGTTTGACTGGAACATGGGCAAGTAGATAAAAAAAAGTATTTAGACACTAAGAGTTTAATGGGAATGACTTTTGGGCAGCCACTTACTGAATTTCCATAGATGAAACAAATCCTGATACTTTACACATACCCAGCCACAGCATTCTAAAATATGATCTTCTATGGCTCAAAGGCTTGGTAGATAATTTGCAGGATCCGTTTAACCAGCTTTCCTCTTGAGCTCTGATTATCTGTTAAGCATGATTGTGCTTTTTCATTTAGAAGCTAGTTCCTCAATAGAGAAAATAAGAAGCAAGGATGAATATTTTTCTTCCATATAGATCACCAATGACCCAACCCCTGCATGGACAGTGGCCTCTCCCTTCATTCCTTGTACCTCTCCTCGCTCCCAAATGGAACTTGAAACACCTTCTTTTCTCCCTTTAAATCCTTTTCATAAGTCATCCATTTTTTGCCTTATTGATTATTCTTATAGCTTCAGTTCATTTTCATGTTTCTCGTATGTGTTTTTTGGCCTTTATGGTTTATACATCTTTTTGTAATAAAATTTGTTAAAGAGGCCCTTGTGCAGCAACACAGATCTCTACATACTTCCTTCTTTGTTTCTCAGGTTGCATCTCCCATCCTTCTTAAAAGGTAATGGGATCATACTTTTGTACTATCAGCAAATATATTTGCAAAGTAGTTTTTACAGTATTGTTTTTATTTAATAACCAGACATGAAGATGATATGTATTTAATGCTTGGTTCATGATTAGCAGTAGATTAGATACCTGTATGTAGTAAAAGGATTGGAGGAAAAAGTATCTCAGTGTAGCTGGCCTATTTTCTGGGCCCTGTAGGTCAGACCTGAGAGCAGGGTCTGAAAATATGGCACAGAGAAACAGCCCCAAAATGATGCATCAAAGCACAAAATTCCTTTAATCTTTTCATCATAATTTTTGTCTTGTGTTTCCCAGGCTCTTAGCTGTTGTAAAAGGACCCTTTCTTCCCCCCATTATTTGGGGGTAGTTTCAACTTGTGATCTCCTGAGACTAAAACCTAGATCATCTTCCCTGCCACAGGATAGAAATTTTTCTGTTGATTATGAGTAGGTGAAATGATGAAGATCTGAATGATCTGCTGAGATGAAAGGTGTGTCCTGCCTTGATGATCAAGGCTCATAGCATGGCTCCAGTGGAAGGCCACCTGCGGGATCTATTCCCTTGCTAAAGCCTCCTAGTCGAGGAGTTCTAAAAATTCCTGTGTCCCCTTTTTTGATGATAAGGGAACTGGAATAGCTTTTGACTTCCCAGGGAGCAGCGAGAACTTGCCGACACACCAGCTTACCCTAAAAGTGCCTCACAAATCCTTGTCTCCCACTGACACCAAATGGAACAAGTATGGCTTCTTTACCATTAGAACATGATATAAATAAGGACAATAAAAGTTTTAAAAGCCTTTTAACCATAACTCAGTCATTTAGAGTTAATCGTTTCCCCTCTTCTCCCTGATGTAATTTTCTTTATCAGGATATACCAGTGCTTTGTAGAAAGGCTTCAAAATTGCCATTTTTATTACCAAGTTTCCTGGACCCATTAAGACGACATGTTCTTAGCACATCCATTAATGTAAACGTGCCCAGTTCATTTAATTAGGCAACACTGCCTTCCTTCCAAGTCAAAATATTGGTATGATCTGCAGCTCAGAATGATTACAGTTCCTGAGGGCACATTTTAGGAAGGACAGTGACAAACTGGAGAGCATCCAGAAAAGTGGAATCAAAATGGGAAAAAATAAAACAAACAAAAAAGAAAAGACTTCTCACGTGAGGAAAATCCAAAGAAACAAGGGGTGCTTGACAGATATTTCACCATTGTTTTAAAAATCCTCAAGAGTCACCAAACATTGAAGTACCCACTGTGTGCCAGGAACTATGCTAAGTGCCTGGGACTCTTTGAACTCGGGTCATCCTGACTCGAGGCCTGTGCCCCTTTCTCTGAGAAGTCCTAACTCTCCAGGGGCTCGGTCTGATTAAGGAGAGGATGCACAAACAACTATTTTAAATATGTACCCACACATGTAGATGTATGAATGTACACGTTTATTCACAGAGATACATAGGTGGGTTTATGTGTCTGAATGTGTATAAAATGGAGCCATCAGAAGAAAGGCAGCAGCTTTTGAGAGGATTGTAAAGCACTTTTTTCAGAAGGTGAGACTTAGCTGGGACTCAAAGGAAGCTGGGGAAACTTATCTTCTTCACTAGCTATCATCATCTTATATTTCTCCTTAGTGAAACTTCTGGAAATGCTGTTTATTTACTTGGGCGACCACCACTTCAGCTGAGATAGTCTCTCTAGCCAAGATAACCGCTCATCTTTTAAGTGCTAGGTCCACTAGTCTTTTCTCTCCTAACTTTTTTTTTCACAGCCTTGGGCTTTGTTTATCATTCTCCTTGGGTTTTTGTGACACTCTTCTCACTGTTTTCCTTATCTGACTACCTTTCATACGAGTTATCCCCATCAGTTGGGGGTATATCTTAAAATTCTGTCCTGGATTTTATTCTTCTGTGTTGTCATTTGGTAGTCCCATCAGCTCTCAGAGGAATCCCAAGTTTATGTATAGCCCTATTCTCTCCCTTTTTAAAAACATGGAATAGTTCTTTTTTATAATAGCTTTTTATTTTTCAAAATACATGCAAAGATAGTTTTCAGCATTCACCCTTGCAAAAACCTTGTATTCCAAATTTTTATTCCTCCCTCCCCACCTCCTCCCTTTCCTGGACAGCAAGTAATCCAATATAGGCTAAACGTACAATTCTTCTAAATATATTTCCACATTTATCTTGCTGCATAAGAAAAATCAGATCAAAAAGGAGAAAAAATGAGAAAGGAGAAAAAAGTAAACAACAAAAAGGTGACAAAACTATGTTGTGATCCCCATTTAGTCTCCACAGATCTCTCTCTGGAAGCAGATGGCTCTCTCTCACAAATCTATTAGAATTTAGCTCTATTCTCTTAATCCTACTACTTAATCCACTACTTCTTAGATATTCTAAAATGGGTGTCCCATTGTCATCTCCATTCATCAGAGCTGAACTCAATTGTCGTTTCTCCCAAGCTCACTTCATTGTTAATTTCCCTATTTCTCTCAAAGACATCATTTCCTCCAGTCATCCAGGCAGGACCTATGACTGACTTTGGTGCTTAAAAGGGAAGTTGTGGGAGGAACTAGCTGATCAGACTAATTCAGTAGTCCTCAAAGTGTAGTCCAAAGAATTGTTGGGGTCTCTGAAACCCTTTCAGAGGGTCTACAAATTCAAAATTATTTTTTATTTCTAATATAGTAAATAGCTATAAATATAACCCATGTGAACAAAAACTCTGAACAAATCCTCAATAGTTTTTTAACAACATGAAGATACTGAGAACAAAAGTTTGAGAACCGCTGGCCGCTAATTGATCCCTCGGACTTAAGATGCTCTCCATTCCAAGCTATCTTCACTTAGTTCTCAAAGTGATTTTTAAAAGGAATTGCTTTGATACATTTTGTTCTGACATTGTCTAGTTTTTCCCTTGTATCCTTCCCCCAGATCCATCCCTTAAAACAATTTTTAAAAGGAGGAAAAAAGAAGAAAAGAAAAATCCGCTGATATATTGAACCAGGCAATATATTGAAATAGTCTTATGTTAATAACTAATTTTTCATATTCATGGGCCCCAACCTCTGCAAAAGATGGAAAGATGGGGAAGAAGCTATCTTCTCAGATATCTTCTTTGGAACCAACCTTGTTCTTTATTATTTATTTATTTATCTATCTATTTATTTATTTATTTTAGAGAAACACAAAATAAGAAAAAAACATTTCCAAGTGCACAGCAAAACATGAGAACATTCAAAATAAAAAGCGACAAATTTTTATTTCCGGAATGCCTATATAATAAATACTGCACAATACACATAGAGCTGTCCATCTTTTTTTTGCTTCCTTGCAGATTTTCTTTTGATAGCTGCTATGCATTTTTTACTTAATTTTTTTCTACTTCTTCATGCTCCCCTTCCCCTAAGACTACAATTAAGCATGTATATATACACATATATACATAGCTATAATACACATATGAATATGTATACATATACATATATTTACATACATACACAGATATATATATATAAAACCATACTATTCTTATTTCCAAGTTGTATGTTTCTCTGAAGGTGAATTGCATCTTCATAAATCCAAATTTTGGGGCAATTAGATGGCGCAGTGGACAGAGCACCAGCCCTGAATTCAAATTTGACCTCAGACACCTAGCTGTGTGACCCTGGGCAAGTTACTTACCCCCAATTACCTGCTCATCACTTCCATTGCCACAGCAATAATCCAACTTCATGTGTTTTTTAATTATAGTTTTTTTTAAATAGTCTAAAACAATGTTGATTCATATGGCTGATGTATAGTGTGTCTTTTGGTATTTTTGACACAAATCTGTTTTAACTTTGAGATCATGTTTACTACCTTTGCTTTATTTACATAATAAGTCCTAATCCTGATCTTTATTATAAAATAAAAATACTTCATTCACTATATTTAGAAAAATAAAAATTAAGACAGTTCTGTTAGGGACTGTGTGAAGACAGGCATACTAATGAACTACTGATGGAGCTATGAATTTTTTTTGTTTATGTGTATCTCATTTTTATAACATTTTCTGAAAGTACCACATTGTTGAATTCAAATTTTTAATCTACATTTCCATTTTGTGGATGAATTTATCCAATTCAAATTCTATAATCCTGTCCCTTTCTTATCCTCCTGTACTACTCCTACTACTTAACCTACTTCTTGTCCAAGAATTCCTCCCTTATCTCTTCCCCTTCTCTATTCTCTTGCCACTTTCTTTCCGAGTTTAGAAAACTTTTATAACCTTCCAAATAGATGTTTCCTCTTTATCCCATTCCTTTATTCCCATTCATCTGCACATTCTTCTGTCCCCCCCCCATATCCTATTCCCTCAACCTCTTATTTCTTTATAAATTTAGACTTATTAATATTAGTATTTAATTTTTCATACCCATGGACTCCAATCTCTGCAAAAGATGGAAGGGAGACGCTATATTCTCAGATATCTTCTTTGAGACCAACCTTGTTCTTTTTATAATTTTGCAGCATTGAGTTTTAATTACTTTGCAGTATTGGTTCTTTCCTTTTACATTGTTGTAGTAATTGTACATATTGTTTTCCTGACTCCACTGAGTTCATTCTTTAGCAATTCATGTAAGTCTTTCCGTGCTTCTCTGTTTGCATTGTGAGCACAATAATGTGCTCACAGTAATATTCATGTACCATGATTTATTTAGTCAATCCCTAATCAGCGGACATTTGTTTCCTGTTCTTTGCTAAAACAAAAAGAGATGCTATGAATATTTTTGTGCATATGGTCCTTTTTTTCTTCTGTCTTTGATTTTTTATCTATATGATCTTTTATTTTCTATTTTTATAGTTTAAGTCTAGTAGTTGTAACAGTAGGTTGAAGGAGGCACACAATATAGTGACGTTAGGGGCACAATTCCAAATTTCTTTGTAGAATGGCTAGAACTAATTCATAGCTCCATCAATAGTTCATCTGTGTGTCTATCTTCTCACAGTCCCTACAGCTGTCAATCTCATTTTTTGTCATTTTTGCCAATCTGAGGGTATAAAATGAAACAGAATTGTTTTAATTTTTATTTCTCTAGTGATTTGAAGTACTTTTCATATGGTTATCAATTGCTTGAATTTCTTCCTTTGAGAAATGAGTTCATATTTTTGACCATTTATCTAATAAGCTATGATTGTCATTCTTATCTATTTGGATCAGTTCCTTATGTATCTTGGATCTCAGCCAAAAAAATAAGAGGAACTTGCTGCAAATCTTTTTCCCCCCAGATTAACTATTTCCCTTCTAATTACAACCACATTATTGATTTTGTGAGACAACACATAAAGAAAACTTTTTGCAAATCTTAAAGTACTATATAAATTCTGGATATTATTATTGTATAAAATGTTAAATTATAATGTAATCAAAATTGCCTATTTTAGCAATTTAGCTTTGGGACACCCTTTATCCCTTATCTGATCGTGAACTCTCCACTATTTATAATTGCAAAAGGTATTATTTCCTTTTGTCTTCTAATTTGTGCATTGTGATCTTTTACATGTAGATCATGAATCTGAGAGTTTCTTGTGGTATATGGTGTGAGACTTTGGTCTAAATCTAGTTACTATCAGGCTGCTTTCCAGGTTTCCTAGCTCCTTTTTGCCAAGTGGTGATTTCTTATACCACAAGTTGGTATAACTAGTCTAGTAGTTGTAACAGTAGGTCGAAGGAGGTACACAATATAGTGACGTTAGGGGCACAATTCCAAATTTCTTTGTAGAATGGCTGGAACTAATTCATAGCTCCATCAATAGTTCAACAGTTTTTATGATGGCTTTCTAGTATACCTTGAGTCCTCCTATATCCTAACCACTTTTTTTTTCAATATTTCTCTTGAAAATCTTAATCCTTTTTCCTTTCAGATGAATTTTAATTATTCCTTTTTTCTAATTCTTGAAAGTCGTCTCTTATGTAATTTGGCATGGCACTGAAAAGGCAAATCAACTTAGGGAAATACTGTCTTTTTTATAATGGCTATTGGCATGTCTCAACCATGAGCAAATGATCTCTTTCTAGTCTTCTTACACATTACTCCCTCACATATGTTCTAAAATCCAACCACAACAATCCATCTCCCTTCTCTATTCCTTTGTATCAGCTATCTTCCATACCTGGGATACTCTATCTCCTTTTTACTTCCACCTTTTGGATTCTCTGGCTTCAAGATTCAGCTCAATCCCCATCTTCTGTAGAAGGCTTTTCATCTTTGACTATTCCTTCTTGCTCAGAGATTATATATACACATACAATATTTATGTATGTATATTTGTGTGTATACTCATGTGTATTTAATATTTTTGTTTTCCCCTATTACATTTAAAACAATTTTTTACATTTGTTTGTAAAACTTTTGACTTCTAGATTCTCTTTCTTCCTCCCCACCCTCATCTCCTATTAAGAAAGCACATGTGAAGTTATGCAAGATATTTCCATAAGTCATATTATGAAAGAAAGCATGGATTCCTCCCCCACAAAAAACCCTCAAGAAAAACAAAGTTTTAAAAAATATATATATGCTTTTATATATATTTAGACGATCAAATTTTTGGGGGGTACAGATAATATTTTTCATCATAAGTCCTTCAGAGTAGTTTGGATCATTGTATTGCTGAGAATATCAAAGTCATTCACAACAGATCATCCCACAACAGTGTACTTAGTATACAGGACGTTTTACTTTCCTTGAATTCATGAAGAACTTTCCAGATTTTTCTGAGAACATCCTGCTCATCATTTCCCATAGAACAACAATATTCTATCATAGTTTCATACCACAATTCAGCCATTCCATTCCCCAATTAATGGACATCTTCTCAATTTCCAATTCTGTGCCCTGAAAAAGTACCTTGGAGATTCTTAACTCAGATTGTGGAAATTATTTTTAAAATATAACTTTTAATACAATTGGTTTCCTTTATAGTTCTATGTATTTTATTTAATGCATGTAAAACATTATTCTGAGAAAGGGTCCATGAAATAAAAAAGATTAAGAATATCTCTTACCCTCTTAGGATTGTCCGATATTTATTCGTGAGGAGGTTCTGAACTCCAAGGTCCTTTTCAGCTCTAAATACAAATAAACAAATAAATGTGTGTGTGTGTGTGTGTGTGTGTGTGTGTATAAAATCATAGTCTATATGTATGTATCCATGCCTTATCTATTTGAACATAAGGTCCTTTATTTCTGAGACAGTTTTGTTTCTGCCTTTAGACCCTGGTGCTTAGCACAGTTGTCACATTAGGAATTTAACAAATGCTTGTTGATTGTCTGGAGAAGGCAAGGCACATGGCAGCTATCTTTAAGTATTTAAAAAGTTTTCAATTGGGAAAGAGCTTCGACTTAGCCTGTTTGGCCCCAGAGAACATAACAAGGAGGAATAAATGGATATTGAAAAATAATTGGATTTAAGCTTGAAATAAAGAGGAAAACAGTCTACAAGTAGAAGGATGTGAGCTTACCATCCATAGAAGTGAGGCTCGCTGGTACAGCTGAGCCCCAGTCCTGGAGTCAGGAGGACCTGAGTTAACACTTACTAGTTCTGTGACTCTGGGCAAGTCATTTAACTCTGCCTCAGTTCCTTATCTGTTAAATGAGCTGGAGAAAGAAACGGCAAACCCTGCACTCCAGGGTGGAGTAGATAGATGGATCAAATTAGGATTTTTTGAGGGAATGGGGAGACATTGGCTCTTTGTAAGCAGTGGAGAAGCAGCCAGCAGAGGAGAAATTTAAAATCAGAAGTGTGGGGGTGACAGAACAAGATGGAGAGGATGGAATGGTCATAGAGGGATTAGGTCAAGATGGAATTAGTGGCAAAAGGTATCTGGGAGATGGAAGATGAGGAGGGCTGAGAAGGATCTCTGGGAATGGCCTCTGTGGTTTTTGTTTTTGTTTTCTTTCTTTCTTTTTTTTTTTTTCCCCCAGTGAAATATGAGGGAAGGTAGAGGGGAAGCTACGGAAGGTTTGAGTCTCAAATTTTTGAAAAAAGCCTCTATGGTGAGAAATTTAATTAGGGAAAAACATTGCCTTGCTATTTGGAGGGCCCAGTGGATGCAGTCAGCACAGTTTTGTGATTTTCTTTAGTATTTGACAACATGTAAGTTCGGAGGGAATGGAGCTGATGATGGTGGAAGTAATGGGGCTGAGGTTTAGCAGGGCAAGATTGGGATAACACATGATAAGGAGGCAGGAGATTCAAGGCTAGGACAATGTAGAGTTGAACTGGTTCACTAAAGGGTCAAGACAGGGAAGGAAAGAGAATGTAGTCAGTGTAGGGGTAATGGCCTGGGAAAGAACTGAAGGGTCAAAGGCTTGGAGTTCATGGTGAGGACGAAAAACAAGGTTTGGGGCTGTAAGGAAGGACAATGAAAGATTGAGATTAGATAGAGGAATTTCAGAATTCATCAAGACAGAAATGTATGGACTCTGCAGGGGCAAAGGTCAAACAAAATTTATAGTTTTTCAGATTTCTGAGTACAATAGAAATATTATCTTATTTTTACTGTAATGACCCTGACTCGGCAACAGGGATAAATCCAACTCACAGCTGGGAATGACTCAATTTCTGAATGATGTATTTCTCAAAGTATCCACATTAAGTCAGATAGGCACCCCCTATCCCTTCTTTCCCCCTCAACATACACACACACATTCTCTTCCTTTCTCTCCCCCTCCTCCTTTCCCTTTTCCTCTCCCTCCCTTCTTCATCTTCGTCGTCGAATGTGTCTCTGTCTTTCTGTCTCTGTCTCTCTCCTTTCCCCCCTCCTCCCTCTCCCTTTCCCCTCCCCCCTCTTCCTCCTTGGGGGCGCGCACTTGACCCGGTAGTGCGGGTGGAGGAAATGGGTGACGGTACAGCTTGTGCTTTCTGCTGTGACTGGTGCCCGGCCAAATGTCTGTGTGCTTGAGCAGCAGGATCCTGCTGGGCCGTGGAAGGAGTTCAAAGAGACTGCAGGATGTTTGGCTAAGAACCGAGAGGTATTTTTAATTTCTGCCATGGACACAATGAAGGCCAGTTAAGAGAAAAAAAGAATGGGGTGGGGAGAAAGGAGCGGCGCGCCCGGGAGAAGGAAGGCCTGCGCTGCGACGATAAAGCGGACACCAGAGGCGTGAGGAGGTGGGGGAAGACGGAGACATCTGGAAGCCTGCGCTGCCCCGAGAATGGGGCTAATGGGCGTTGAGGGAAGCGGCTCTGTGCCGCGAGCGGCGGGGACGCGCGCTCCATCCCCGGGAGGGCGGGCGGCGGAGATACCTGCCGGAAGGCGCTCGCCGGTGACTCAGCGGCTCCGTCTGGGGGCGGGCCCGGAGAGAAGCGCGGCCGCAGCTGCGGGCTATCTTCGCGGAGCCGGGGGAGATGACACACTCTGAATCCGGCTCCCGCGCTCCCTCTCCCAAACAGCTGCAGCCATCAGGCAGGGTTTCTAAAGCAAGGCGAAACAACTCCCCGCTGGCACAGCGCGTGCCGAGCTCGTCTTTGGGGAGCACAAAAGAAAGCTAAAAAGCGGCTCCGGGCTTGATTGCCAGCCGAGGGAGGAAGCGAGAGGAGCCTGAGTAATGTGGCCCAGGTGTCTCCCTGGGGAGGCGGCCGCTTCCGCCCCGCGGGAGGTTCACCTCGCCTCTGGCCAGCAGAAGCCCGGGCTCGCGCGTCCCCGCCGGAGGGGCAGGTTCGAGCCTCGGGCTCGAGCTTTTTGCCCCGGGGGCTCATGCTTGACCCGGAACGGGTCTGAGTTAGAACCATAGAGGCCCATTAGGTTACCAGTTCTAGGAGACCTGGTCTTCTTGGTGGATGGGGCCTAGGGGCGAGCTCAGCTAAAGTCACGGAAGACGGGGCAGGAAGAATTCTCAGGAAAGTTCTCCTAAGCCGAGTCCTGTTGCCGGAGTGAAAGAGAATTTATTTATCACTTATTTATTTCTGCTGAGACAATTGGGGTTAAGTGACTTGCCCAGGGTCACACAGCCAGGAAGTGTTAAGAGTCTGAGGTCACATTTGCCCTCAGGTCCTCTGACGTAAGGGCTGGTGCTCTATCCACTGCGCCACCTAGCTGCCCCAAGGGAGAATATTCTTAAAGTGCTTAGCCAGTGTCTGGCCCCGGCCGTCGCTTAGTGGGGCTCGCTCCCTTCTCTCCTCCTGGGAACACGGCGCTCTCCTCCTTGAGCAAAGTTGTCACGGGAAGGCCAAGGTTAAGTTTCAAATACTCATAGAACAGTTGGGCCGGGTGTTGACTAAGTGACACTGGACTAGTTACTGTTTGCCTCCGTTTCCTTAGAGCCCGAGAGGGAGAGGGCAGAACACTCCGGTATGTTTGCCAAGAAAACCCCGGGCACCTTTGACCCACGAGGTCACAGACGTGACCAAATACTTTTACTTTTTTTTCCTAGTAGTTTCTCATTTTGCTTTGCAGCTATTCTCACCCAAACAATCCGCCCGTGCCGCCTGGAGGGAGGTTTACAAGATGGAGGGAAAAGCTTGAGGTTTTGAGGGCTCTCCAGAGAACAAAAAGGGCGGGCGGGCGGGCAGGCAGTAGGCCCGAGACTTGGAAGCAGCGGGGCCTGCAAGCGTGGACGTCCTGGGAAGCTGGTTTTTTTCCATCCCAGATTCTCATCTTGATCGCTTTATACCAAAAGCAAAAGGAAATGCCTTGAACAATAAAGTAATGACATTGTCCAAGGGCCCGGAATAACTCTGTTTGGAGCGCCCGGCCGGAATTCCTGCCATGGCCTCCAACCCTTCCGCACCCTGCTCAGCCCCGTCCCTCTCGGCCCGCGTTCAGGCTCGGCCTCCTGCCACCTAGAGCCCTGGCCCAGAGCCGTCCGGAGTCCCAGCCTAGGCAGGGAGGGGGAGGAGGGAAGTGGTTTGTTCCTTGGGCACTGCATAGGTGCATTTTTGGACATAGAAGGCAATTATTTTTGAGGTGACCAGACTAGTGATTGATATTGGAATGAAAGGAAATGAATGGAAAGCATTTCTTAAGTGTGTGAAGTTGTGGGGATACAAACAAAAAGTGAAATTAGTCCCGCTCTCCAGGAGCTCACCCTCAGGAAGTTGTAGGGCAGATGGAAAACTCCAGATTCCTAAGGATACATGTGTAGGACTCACGGGAGCAGCCCATGACATTTGGGAAGGGGGCTAGACTGAGGGGACGATGGATTCCCTCTAGGATGGGGCTTCATGAGAGAAATGGAGATGGCAGGAGGATTGGAGGGCTCTGGGTCATGAAAAAGGGGAATTGGGTCCTGCTGGCTAGCATCTCCGGATGGGCTCTAGGACAGCCAGGGAAGGGGAAGTCTGAAGGAAATTAAGGGACACAGTGCACTGTGAGTGCTGCATTCATCTGATCGAAATGGTTTCCTATGGAGGACAATCATCAGTGCTCTGTTCATGTAATAAGGCACACTTGCTATGTGGTCCCTTTTCTTGAGGGACTTACCTGTGTACATTTATGTACCTAAAAATGTGTAGGTATAAATATTTGTGTTTTTATATATGTATATTATATATAAATGTGTATTTATATTTATATATATATCAATATAAATATATAGATTTATATTTATGCACAACTATGTGTAAGTAGATGTAGATAAAAATATGTATTTATGTATATATATTTATACATAATACATACATGTATATAAAGCAGCACATATAAATTGCCACTTCATTGGAATTGCTAATAAAATCAAGAAATTGGAGGAGAGAGCATGGAGGAGGTATTAGAGCTGGACCTTGGAGGGCAGGTGGGACTTATATAAATGAAGGGGACATAAACTATGGATAGAGTTGAGAATTCCCTTGAATTTATGGTGAACAAGTAGGGAAGCAACATCGAGGCACTGAACTTTCAAGCCTGGTTTTGTTGCTAAAGGTAAATTACTAAGCCACTGTCACTGAACCTCAGCTCCCTCATTTGTAAAATGACAAAGTTGGATTAAATGATGTCTAAGGTCTCTTCCAGCTCTATATATATGATTTGAAAATAAGGGAAATAGAGGCATCTGTCAGGACCTGTCTGAGCAGGAGAGTAGTGGGAAGTTTGGAGGGGTAGCTAAGGACCATACTGTGGAGGAGGTGTTAGGCTGAAGATTTGGGACTATTTTTTCTTGGTGCTGGGGAGTCATTGAAAGAAAGTGACATGCATTTATCTATTTCAATAAGCAAGGACTTTCTGAGCTAGGCACTGGGATAAAGAGAAATCTAGTCAACCAGAGACCTTCTCTAAAATTTTATTCCAAATTCTCACCCTGCTACAGAGAGGGCTACAGATTCTTGCCAAACAGAAAAAAGCCAGAAAGGCCTTGAGTAACCCAATTATCTAAATTCAGGAAAGGTACATCACTAGAAGGTTGACTATCACATCAAATGGTGAATATTTCTGGTTATGGAAATTTATGGAGAAAGTCAACTGTAGATGGAAGTGAGTTTGTGGGATATGGAAGGAATACCCATAGTAGTCAAGTCAGAGATCTTTTGAAAAATGGAAGTAATAAGATGGAAGAAGGGTTTGAAATAGATGAGTCCAACTTCATGCTGGAGATCACAAGAGTAAGAATCTGGAGATAGAGAAATTAGAAGACTTCTGTGGTCTCCAAGGCCAGGTTTTCCTTGTTGAGTAGATTTCTCACCTTGTCCTTTCCTCCCTTCCATCCTATCTGTTCCATTTCTTGCAGCTTTCCAACATGAGAAGATAGGGGAGGAAAAAATTCACGATCAAGGAATGATGCATGTGGCTCCTGCAGGTGGTTCTAGGCTTCTCAGAACTAATAATAATTATTATAATTACTGACATTATTATTAGTATAATTACTGATATTTATAGAGAGCTTTAAAGTTTGCAGAGAGGTTTACATATATTATCTTATTTTACTAATATAAGCACAGATTCTATTCTTCTTTTCTCCCTTCCTTTGGAGGCTGAGATACAGCTAGTATTTACTGTGTCCTCACTGGTCCGTTTTACCTGAGTTTGTTTTTGTGATTTTGGTAGCATTTTTGTGGGACTTATGCATGCCAAAGACTCAAGCTATCACAGTTTATAAGTTCATAAGAAAAAAATTAATTGGAGTCGAAGAACTTCCTCTTTCCCATGTATAGATACGTGTAAATACAGCTATATGTAGAGATAGGTAGGTAGGTACACAGACAGGCAGATAGATAAGAAGATAGATAGGCAGACAAACAGATGGGCAGACAGATAGGCAGACAGATGATAGATGGATAGGCAGATAGGTAGGTAGATAGATAAGCAGAGAGGCAGATAGACAGGTAGATAGATGGATAGATAGGCAGGTAGATGGGTAGATAGCTAGGTAGGTAAGTAGGTAGGTGGATAGGTAGGTAGGTCGGTGGATAGATAGGTAGGTAGGTTGATAGGGAGGGAGGGAGGGAGGTGGATAGGAAAGGAGGGAGGGAGAAGTGGATAGGTAGGTAGGTAGGTAGGTAGGTAGGTGGATAGATAGGTAAGTAGGTAGGTGGATAGGTAGGTAGGTAGGTAGGTGGATAGATAGATAGATAGATGGATAGATAGGCAGGTAGATGGGTAGATAGGTAGGTAGGTAGGTAGGTAGATGGGTAGATAGATAGCTAGGTAGGTAGGTAGATGGATAGATAGGCAGGTAAATGGGTAGATAGCTAGGTAGGTAGATAGATGGGTAGGTAGGTAGGTGGATAGATAGGTAAGTAGGTAGGTGTATAGGTAGGTAGGTAGGTAGGTGGAAAGATAGGTAGGTAGATAGATGGATAGATAGGCAGGTAGATGGATAGCTAGGTAGGTAGGTAGGTAGGTGGATAGGGAGGGAGGGAGGGAGGGAGGTGGATAGATAGGTAGGTAGATGGATAGATAGGCAGGTAGATGGGTAGATAGCTAGGGAGGTAAGTAGGTAGGTGGATAGGGAGGGAGGGAGGTGGATAGGGAGGGAGGTGGATAGATAGGTAGGTAGATGGATAGATAGGCAGGTAGATGGGTAGATAGCTAGGGAGGTAAGTAGGTAGGTGGATAGGTAGGGAGGGAAGTGGATAGGGAGGGAGGTGGATAGATAGGTAGGTAGATGGATAGATAGGCAGGTAGATGGGTAGATAGCTAGGGAGGTAAGTAGGTAGGTGGATAGGTAGGGAGGGAAGTGGATAGGGAGGGAGAGAGGGAGGTGGATAGATAAGTAGGTAGGTAGGTAGGTGAATAGGTAGGTAGGTAGGTAGGTAGGTGAATAGGTAGGTAGGTAGATATGGGTAGATATACACCTTTCTGTGGACAAGCTGAACCAGAGCTGAAATGGCTATTTCCATTGTATTAGAGACCCTTCCCAGAAGAGGCTGTAACTGTGCACTGAGATCCTTTGCATTAGGAATAGTTGCAGCCTCCCTGTTATAAGGACCAACATTTAAATGTGCTGGCACTGAAGCTTTGTGGCATTTGCTTTGAATGCTAATTAGACTAACCCAATATTATCTTCTCCTATCTCTCCTTTTCTCCTCCCACCCCTTATTTTTTCCTGAGCTTATCTCTGCAGCTTTTGCTTTCCTTTGGAAGCTTCATTAGCCACCTTAGCCAGATGATCTCATCATACCAGGGAATGTTAAGAGTAGGTCCTCAGCAAAGAGATGCCTGTAATCCTTCCTCAGTAGAATTGTCTTCTTTGACGAGTGGGTCAGTGGGAGAGGGGGAAAGGCTAAGTGCTTTCCTCTGGAATAATTCGTATTTTCTCTCCAATACTTTGTTCTTACTTGGGAATAAAGGGAGTACTGGCTTCTTCCTCAAAATAATTGCAGCCACATGATGATTTCCATTGAGAGTCAGAGACAGAGTAAGCAGGAGAAAGAACAACCTTCAAGATAGAAAATATCAAAGGATTTTTATTCAAAGTCAAGGAGCATTTTAAATGATTCTGTTATGCACAAGACCTGTTACTCCTTGAGGTTGCAAAGACAAAATGAAGAAGTCCTTCCCCTCATGAAGTTGGGGGTAATCTATCGAATGGGTGAGTCAGGGTGAAGGAATACAACATGCAACCAATTATGTATTTATAGGAAAAAAATGGACCTAAATAATTGGAGAAATGCTCTTTGTTCATGGGTAGGCTAAAGCAATATAATAAAATTTACAATACTATTTTATTTATTCAGTATTATGCCAAGCAAACTACCAAAGAACTGTTTTTTAGTCCTTGGAAAGCAATAAAATTTATCTTGAGGAACAAAAAGTCAAAGATCTTAAGGGAAATAATGAACAAAGTGAAAAGGAATTGAGCCTAGCAGCATTAGAGCTCAAATTACACTACAGACAATAATGTTTAATACTATTTACTAATTTAGAAAGCTATAATAATAATTAGTAGAAGGGATTAAGCTAGCCACATAAACATGGTAGCATAGTCACAGGGGGTAATAATTCACTTTTCAGCAAAAGCAGCTAGGGAAATGGGAAAGCAGTCTGCTATAAATTAGGTATTGACCAATATCTCATGTCATATACCAAATTAAGGTCCAAATAGATACATGATTTAGAGATATAACAAGATTAGAGGAATAAGGAAGGAATAAACTGACAAAACCATGTATAGTAGAAGAGTCCGTGACCAAATGAGATAGAGAGGATTATAGAAAGTAAAATGGACAATTTTGATTATATAAATTTTGAAAAGTTGTTGCACAAAGCCAGTGCAGCTAAAATGATAAAGGAAAAAGTTAACTGAGAAAAAATTGCCCCAAGTTTCTCTGTTAAAAGTCTCATTTGCAAAATATAAAAGATTCAAATTTATAAATACAGGAGTCATTCTCCACTTGATCAATGGTCAAAAGATATGAAGAGACCAAAAGATATGAAAAAAAAATCTCAACTCTTAAAAAATCAAATTTAAAATGCTTGAAATCAATAATAACTAGAGAAATGTCAAAGTAGCCTTGAGTTTATATCTCATATTCATCAAATTGGCAAAGGACAAAAAGGGAAAATAGCAACTATTGTAAGGACTGTGGGAAAATAGACGTGTTAATGGACTATTGCAGCTGTAAATTGTCCAACCATTCTGGAAAGCAAGTTGGAACTTTTCCCAAAATATTATTAAACTGTGAATGCTCTTTGACCCTGTGATACTGTTAAAGAGATCAAAGAAAGAGGGAAATGACCCATAATACAAAAATACTTATAGCAGTTCTTTTTGCAGTGGTAAGAAACTGAAGACTAAGGGAGTATTTACCAATTGGACAATGACTAAACAAATAATAGCATGTGACTGAGATAGAATACTGTTGTGCTCTAACAAATTACTAAACAGGACATTACAGAAAAACCTGGGAAGACTTGTTTGAACTGATACAGAGTAAAGTGAGCAGAACCACGAAAATCATTTATACAATAGCAATATTAAAAGACAACCTTGAAAGACTTAAGAAATTTTATCAATTCAATTACCATCTTTAATTCCAGCAAACCAGCATGAAAATGCTACCTACCTCTTGACAGAGAGATGATGGAATAAATCATACAATTTTGGAGATGGCCATTTAGGAAATTTTTTGTTTTGTTTTGTTTGTTTGAATTTCATCTTTTTAAAAAAAATGTTCTTGCTCTTTTTTCCTTTCTTTTTTATGTTATGCATGTATATTCATTCTTTACATATTTCCATATGAGTATGTTGGGAGAGAAAAAATAGGAACAAAAGAAAAAAAATACAAGAAAAAAACAGAAAAAATGGTGAAAATAGTATGCATTGATCTGCATACAGTCTTCATAGTTCTATTTTTGAATGCGGATGGTGTTTTCCATTCAAAGTTTATTGGAATTGCCTTGGTTCAATGTAGGAGTTTGTTTCACTTGATTGTGCATATTTGTTACAAGTTACAAAACTGAGTCCAACTTTTCTTTTTAGAAATTAGAGTAAGCAGGTGGAGCAGTAGATAGAGCACCAGCCCTGAAATCAGGAGAATCTGAATTTAAATGTGATCTCAAACACTTAACACTTCTAGCTGTGTGTCCCTGGGCAAGTCACTTAACCCTAATTGCCTCCAAATTAAAAAAAAAAAAAAAGAGTAAGTAGACAAGCTATTATAATAAGTAGACATCTAAAGTAAGTCAAGAATACAAATTAGAAGTTAGAATAGGAAGGGGAAAGGGGAAATGGTTGGATTATGATTACTTCATCAAAAAATAGAAAATAAAAATAAGAAGAGAAAAGCACGAAGTCCAGAAGAAGTCACTGACGGATAGGACAGCTTTGAAAATTATTTCTTAATATCTTTAGTAGAAAAACACGCACTACCTAATAAAGATTCACCATTTCATGTATAATCCTCTCCTGTTCCTTCAAACACATTGAAATGTTCATTTTATTTGACGTTCATTAAATTCAAAATAAAGCAAACAAGTCAAATATGTGTGTGTGTTTGTGTGTATGTATGTGTGTATAAAATTTGAGTTTAGGACTTAATAATACTGGTAAATGTTTAACAATCAGCTCTTTGGGAAGGAGGGGAATGCTCACACAACATACTTGTTTATTTTGCATTCTTAACATTTCTTCCATTGCTTTCTTAAGTCTAAACAATTAACACAAAGTACAAAGTGAGGCTTTGATTTGTAGCGTTTGCTGATTTCAAAGACTTAACTATTCTGCCTTGAGCCTGCATGAGCTGACCCAGCATTCCCCTGAATAATCCCCATTTATGCATTGTGCCCTAAGAGTTACAGCCCTCTGAGGTACAGCCAGAATCACTGTCATTTCTGTTTTATAGATTTAGAAACTAAGTCACCTAGAGGCCCACTGGCACGGATCCAGTTCTATTTCTAACAAGTGGCAAAGGCAAGAGCCCACCCACCCCAAGTCTCCTTGCATTGGGTCCAGGGCTGACTCTGGTTGCCTGTATCTTGAGAAAAAGAGTCCTCTAACTTGACTCATGGAGAAGAAGATTAAAAAGGAATTAAGTTAAAATTAAATTAATTTAATTAAAAAGATACCTAATGAGGCACCACAATGGCTTGTGATTTCATCAGCAGGAAGTCATCTGCGGCAACCACTGATGCAGCTTTCTGCTCTTCTCTGATTTAGCAGAAGCTTGCTATCTCCTTGCAGCCTCTCTGAGCGAAGCTGGTAGCCCAGTAGTGTTCCAGGCAGTGTTTTAAGGTTTGCAGAGCAAACCTGCACAACCTGCTGAGGTGGGCAGTGTTCTTGAACCACTTTGCAGATGAGTTAATTGACACAGAGAAGCATGACTTGCTCAGGATGATGCAGCTCATTAGTGCATGCAATTGCATTCAAACTCGGGTCTTCTTGATTCTGAGTCCAGTGTTTTCTCCATTTAGCTTCCTCAGAGGACAGATGCACAGTTTGTTACGGAGCCAGGTCTTGGAACTTTTCCAGTTTAATGGGTCTGCTGGCCAAGCCTTCCAACAGAAGGCACCCAAGGTCGCCTCCACACCACCAGGAAGCATCATGAGATTAAGAATGGCTTTAGTGGGAGAGTTTTGTCAGACAAAAATGGTATCCTATGGATAGCTGGTGCAGGGGCAAGGACGCACTATCCCCCAGGAGTATGGGGAAAAAATCCCTATCCTTTGAACCAGGTCTGTTCAAAAGCTGGCAAACAAAACTGCTGACCTTGATCATTGTGTGAGTGTTATAGGGTCAAGATCGGTGGAGGGGGAAATCCTGATCTGATGTTTGATAGCTTAATGTGTCTGCCCCCCAGTTTCTTACCTTTAGAACTGGGATAACCCTACTCATGCTATGTGCCCCACAGACTTGTTTCAAGGAAAGTGCTTTGTTGTGTTGTCAGGCAATGTCTCCTTAGTACACTGTGCCAAGGGTTCAGGATAAATAGAAGGAAAAGACAGTCTGTTTTTTAAGGAGGAAGACAACACATAAAGCTGAAAAACGGGAGGGTTACATGGAGGACATGCTGGAGTCTGGTCTAAGAAATGCATCTGGTAGGAAATGATGCATCAGCTGGTCTGTTACCCCTCCTTAAGTGGATGCTTTGGAAGGAGTTCTTTGCTCCATCCTACCTCCAATGAGAGGAATAGAATATACCAGAATGCTCAAGAGGTACAAGTACCAAAGCCGAGGATGAATTTCCTGTGAAGAGGCTTCCTGAGAGCATGATAGTGATGGAGTCCAATCCACTGAGCGCATCAAAGGGCAATCTGGATCTCCTAGTGACTGAGCAGCATCTCATAATCTGTTCCATTCAGAGGCTCTGGGATTTGCTGAGCAAGGCCATCGAAGAAATTTTATTATTGTTAAATGGCAGTAAATTGCCAGAAGCAAACCTCTCGTGAAAATTGACTTTTTAAAAAATCCTCCAATTTTCACATGCAATCTTTCCCTACATTTCGGTCCTTGTCTCATTTTAAAGATAAGTTCCTGAAACTTCCAAAAGCTAAAAACTGCCAGCTGGAAATAGCTGCTCAAATAGGGTCTGCCTTCCTTCTAACCAAAGGGAATGGGATTGTTGGTGCTTTGTCTCTGAGAGAGCCTGAAAGTCTGCATTATATCTATATTTTTGTCTAAAATAAATAGAATAGGGGCAGCTAGTTAGTGCAGTGGATAGAACATCAGCCCTGAAGTCAGGAGGACCTGGGTTCAAATCCGATTTCAGACACTTAACACTTCCTGGCTGTGTGACCCTGGGCAAGTCACTTAACCCCAATTGCCTCAGCAAAATTAACCAATTAATTAATTAATTAGTTAGAACACCTATTTAGAGATTGATCATGTAGTAGGAGACTAGGACTTAGCACATTGTATGGTACATAATAGGTGCTTAATAAATGTTTATTAATTGGAACACTGGCATGATTGACCCACATTCAGCTATAAAAAAGAAATCTTTCAAATATAGATAGATAGGAAACAATTGAAAAGCAGTGAGGTATAAGAGGAAAAGTCCTGAGCTTGGAATCAGGAGAGCTGGGCTCAAATCCTTCCTTGAACAATATTTTTTACCATGAGCAAGTGATATAAACTCTTTAAGACTTCATTTTCTCATTTATGAAATGGAATCTTATTCTATATGTACTTCTGCCTAACAGAAGAAAAGGGCTTTGGAAATTTTAAGGCACTATTAAATGGTAGTTATTATTATTAGCTTAATAAATCAAATGAAATTTATTAAGCTTCCCCATAGGGACCAGAGCACTCTGCTAGACACTTAAGAGATACAAAGTTTAGAAGATCCAGTCTCTATCCAAAGAAATTTATCATTTTTGTAGGAAAAGAAAATACCTGTATAGATTGCTGTAATACCCAATGTTGCATATTACATTAAAGCACTACAAAATATTGTAGGAAGAAGAGAGAGAAAGAATTTGGAACTCAAGACTTAAAAAAAAATCACACCAAATGTTAAAAAAAATGTTTTTACATGTAATTGGGGGGGAATAATTATAAATTTAATAAAAGAAAAAAAGTTATGCTCTTTTTGCTCTTTTCTCCTCTTCTTCCCCTCATCCGTACAGAAAATTAGGCAGTTTCAGTCTCCCCAGAACTCCACCTGTCTTCTTCACTATCATGGCGTCTGTGTATTTCTCTCATCTGCTTTGGAGGTTCCTGATAATTCTCTCGACTCCTAAAAGTCATGGTGGGAAGAAGGAATAGAGAACATTATTGATTTCAAATTATTGGTTTCAAATTCAATTATTATTGTCACTCCTCAGAAGTAGATTGCCATGTTAGACATCTAATTCTGAATCTTAAATAGAGCTGGAACAATACTCTTTGACTCAGAGATTCTGCTACTGGGTATATAAGCCATGGAAGGAAGTGATAAACATCAGGATTCCATAAATTTTTATGTATACAATATTTATTGCAGAATTATATATAAAATTTACATATAAATATTTCTATAAACTAACATTCTTTGCAGAATTTTCTGCGATAACAGGAACTGGAAATGAAGTAGTAATTTAATGTAATGAAGATTAATTCATTAATTGGGAAATGTCTATTTGCATTGTGGTACAAAAATGAAATGGAATTTTATTGTACTGTAAGGAGTAAAAATGAATTCAGAGAAGCATGGGAAGACTTCTATAAAATGATGAAAAGTGAAGAACTAAGAAAACTATATACACCCACTACAACAATGTAAATGTAAATAACAACAGAATAATTGAAAACGAATTCTGTGAAATTATAATGATTAATTTTGCCCCCCCAAGAAGATTTAAAAGATTTCAGTATCTCTTTTCTGTGTAGTGAAAGGGAACCATGGCTGTGGAATGCTACAGATAGTTATCAGACATTTTTTGATGTTTTTGTTAGTTTTGCCATGTTCCCCTCTCTTTTTATTCTTTATTAATAGGGATGACTCTCTAGGAAAGGAAGGAGAGATATAGGGGAAATAAAACCAAAAAATATCAATAATTTTTAAAGCATCTGGAATAGAAGTATAAACTTCCTACCTTGGGGTAGGATCTTCTGAAGAATGAAATGGCTAAATGGTAAATTTGAATGTTGAATTGGGAAGGGGGTCTTCAGTCAACCAACAAGCACTTATTAAATGCTTACTAAATGTCAGAAATTGTCCTGAGCTTCGGAATAAGAAGTTTTCAAAAGTACATTCTAATGGAAGAAATAATAAATATGTATATAGAGAACATACATACTAGTAGCTGGAGGTAGGCAAGAATTCCTGGGGGGGGGGGGCGAGGGACAAGTGTGGCTGAAGGTGAGTTTAGAAGGAAACTAGGGACTCCAAAATGTGGGACTGAGTAGGGCTTCAGAGCACGACCAATTGTCAAGGCAAAGATGAGCAGTGGAGTTTTTTATGTATGGAAAACAGCATATGCCGGTGTGATTGGACAATAGAATGCATGGAGTGGAGCAGTCAGTACTGGAGAAGACTGGAACAATAGAAAGGGTTCAGGTTGTAAAGCACTTTAAATGCCAAGGGAAAAAATTTCTATTTGATCTTAGAAGTAATAAGGAGCCACTGAAGTTTACTGAGTATGGATATGACATTGTCAGATCTATACCTTAGGAAAATCTCTTTGGAAGCTGAGTGGAGGATAGATTGGAGTGGGGAGACCAAATTAGGAGGTTGTAATGGCAGATCAAGTTAGAAATGATGAGGGCCAGAAATAGTATGTTATTTGTATGAATAGAGAAAAGGAGATACAAAGAGAAAAAAACTAGGCTGGGGGAGCTAGGATATAGTTTGGGGCTTGAGGTCAGTGGAAAGGATTTGGATAAGTGTCTGTGGAAAATGAAACAAATAAACATAAAGTGGAAATGTTGGGTGGCAGTAAGGATGCAGCATAACAATTTTGATACTGGAATTGGAGATTTTCTAGGAGGAATTTTCTAGGGCCAAATTTACTACTATATAAGCCTAAGGGCTTTGCTTATTTCCATGCTCAGAAGAGCTTCCCTGAACACTTGAATATCTGTCCATTCATTCATTCATTCCACAAATACTAATTTACTAAAGCAGCAGCAATCCCTTTCCTTAAAGCAGAAACATCTCCAGAGAAGCAAGAAAAGTCGAATTTTGAGATGAGAGATTTAAAAAACCTTTTTTCATACTTTATCCTTTAGGCAAGCAGCCTCTTGTGGGAAGCAATGGAGCATGTAGAAGAAAACAAATCGATTTGGATTGATTGTTTTCCAAACATGTTTTAGAGCTAGAAGGGACTTTGGAGATTTTCTAATGACTAGTTGGGGCTAATCTAATCCAGCTCCCTCATTTTCCAGATGAAATAACTAAGGCTCAGAAAGAATCATGATCAAGGTTACATGGTATTAAGTAAAATGAATGAAAAAGCTCTGTGCTAAACTACACCCTGGCTTCCTTCAATTCCACCTCACATCCCACCTTCTACCAAAAGCCTTTCCTGTTCTGGATTAATTGTAGTGCCTTCCCTATGTTGATTATTTCCAGTCTATCTTATTTGTACATAATTGTGTGCTTGTTATCTCTCCCGTTAGATTGTAAACTCCTTGATTGCAGGAACTATTTTTTTTCCCTTTCTTAATAATCCCAGAATTTAGCCCGTGTCTAATACACAGTTTATGCTTAATAAATGCTTGTTGATTTGAGAAACAAATAAGATGATTCCTGCCCTCAATGGGCTTATATTCTTATCGGGGGAGATAACACATAAAGGGAAGCTAAAAAGAAGTGGGATACAAAGCATAGTTTGGAAATGGCTAGGAAATAACTGGGTCTTCTGACTGCAGAGCTGCTGCTCTTTCTGCCGTACTGCAGTAGATCTACTTGTAACCTTGGCCCATCCCCTCTCCCTCCACAAGTGCCATGGAGAAATGGTATCACTCACGGCCTCTCGCTGTCTTTTTCCTTCTCATCCTTGCAGCAGCAACAGTACACGATAATTCCAATGATGATGAGAGCAGCAACTACACCGCCCGCAATCCCAGCATACAGAGCAATGTTCATGGAGGCTGTGAGGGGACAAATCAGCTGGGTCATCCGAATAGCTGGAACATCCTCCCCCCAAAGCACCCACCTGTGACCATTTCTGTCCCTTCTGAAAGCACTAAACATTGACAACCAGTCTGGTATAGTCTACTGGATATGAATCTAACAATTGCCCTGGTCAAAGAAAGGACAAGGAAAATACAAAAAGCCAGAGAAATCTGATCACATCCAGCCTCAGATATTTACCTGGGCAAATCATTTAACTCTCTTTGCCTCAGTTTCCTCATCTGTAAAGTAAGATGGAGAAGGACATGGCAAACCATACCAGTATTTTTGCAAAGAAACCCCAAATGGGGACACAAAGAGTCAAATGTGACTGAAAAATGAATTAATAAGACCCTGGGCAAGATACTTAATCTCATTTATGTTAGTTTCCTCATATGTAAAAGGAGATAACAATAGTCCTTACTTCCCAGGATTGTGGTAAGGATAAAATGAGATAATAGCTATTAAAAAAACTTTATAAACCTTAAAAGTGATAGCTAGTATTATTATTGTTTTTATTTTTTATTTATTTTAACTATTATTATAGCTTTTTATTTACAAAACATATGCATGGGTCATTTTTCAACACTGACCCTTGCAAAATCTTCTGTTCCAAATTTTTCCTCTCTTTCCCCCCACCCCCTTCCCTAGATGGCAGGTAGTCCAATACATGTTAAATATGTTTAAGTATATGTTAAATCCAATATATGTATAGTATTATTGTTGTTATTATTATTATTCGAACCAGGAATGAGCATACCCAAAGCTTTCTAAGCAATCCTTATGCCATTTCCTGCCCTTTCTCTTGTGGCCTTTGCCATCCCTCCCTCCTGTCTTCCCTCCCTAGATGGGCTCTTACGAGGTCTGATGGCAACAGTGATATTGCAAAACTCAGTCCCCATCTCATTGGCAGAGGTGCAGATGTAATAACCAGAAGTAGCATCAGAAACGTTTTGCAGAAGTAGGGACATTCCTGTGGCTGGGAAAGAAGAAAAGATCAAAGTGAGAAGAGAAGCTACTTGGTCTGAGATTGAGTACATTTCACTCAGGGGAAATAACTGGTGCTTAATCAGTCTCCTTTTAAAAAAAAATTTCAATTACATGTAAAAACAATTTTTAACATTTATTTTTTAAAATTTGGATTTGCAAACTCTCTTCTTCTCTTCCCTGTTCATCGAGAAGCTATATGACAAAGGTTATACATGTGCAGGCATGTAAAACATATTTCCACATTAGTCATGTGAGAGAAAACATAGACCAAAAAAAAAATCAAGAAAAATAAAGTTTAAAAAATATGCTTTAATTTGCATTCAGACTCTATCAGTTCTTTCCTTAAGGCAGATAGCCTTTTTCATCATAAGTCCTTTGGAAATGTCTTAAATCATTGCAATGCTGAGAATAAATGTTTTTCATAGTTGATCATCATATATTACTGTTTCTGTGTATGCTACTCTCCTGGTTCTGCTCACTTCACTTGCATCAGTTCATGTAAGTCTTTCCAGAGATTCTGAAAGCATTCTACTCATCATTTCTTCTAGGGTTGATGGGGAAGTATCTTAGTTGTCATCTCAGAGATGCAACCCAGACTGTCAGAAAGAATTTATCATCATGACCTTTCTTAAACTGGAAAACTGATCTCCTAGGGATTAACAAGGAGGCACTAACTAAGCAGTTACAGCATCCAGTCATGAGGGGAAGGGAAAATACAGATATAATATACAATTTCCCTACCTATGTTCCTATGGGTCATTGTGTCATATGGAAAAAAAACCAGAAAGACACCCACATTGGGAAAGTCTCAAGTTTCCTAATAATGTAGCAGCCATATCTCTAATGCTGAAGATGCCCCTTCCATATCATGGGGGTGCTCGCTTGATCTGTAAAAATTAGTGTAAAAATTTTTGGCTCTGCCTTCATACCAGAGAAGAAGTATGATTTTTTTCTTTTTTTCTTTTATGGAGTGTTGTCTACAAACCTTACTGTAAAATTTGGGTTCATATCATATAATACTATATGCATTTCTGAGCTTCTAAACTCTTTCTGTGTTTTCTTCAAGCCTTCATGTGTCATCTGCAGCTTTCACTCCCTCCCCCAATTTTCCATTTAATTTCTTATGCCAACCTGAAATATATTGAAGCTTCAGCAGGGAAAGTCGTGATGTGGAAGTGATAACTATTTCCTGACCCTATCTGTGGAAATATAGTTTCCTGAAGCTTACAATCAATTAGCACTTGGTCATTCCCTGTTACCTGAGAAGGAGTGACCTCAGAGATGTGATTGTTTGTTCTGTTGTTGTTACTGTTTGTCCTTTGTTCTTCAGGAGACCATGTCATCAGGGAGGGGATGCCATGAAATGAAAGTGAATTGGATTTAAGGGAGGGAGGGCTGTACAAAGTCACCTGCCTCATTTCTTCTCTAGAGCTATCTGGGTCCAGTGACCAGATAGAGATCAAGAGAACTGGAGATGGCCCCAGATGCATCTGGAGACCTTGGACTGGCCTATTTTCCTACTAAATTATTCCTTAAGTCATCACTCACAACTAAAAGTAGCTGCTCCCCAAGTCTGGACACAATCTGTCCCTTCCTTTGCTACTACCTGTGGCCATGGTTCTAACGAATCAAACACCTCTCCATTGGTACTCTACCATTTACTAGACAGTACATGACAGGAAAGATAGCTAAAAGTGAACCTACCAAATCTACATTTGCTTCCTAATTCTGTGTGCCTGTGGGTAAATTAGTTAACCTTTGTTTATTTCAGTGTATTAATCTATAAAGTAAGTCTAATAATACTCGCTCTACCTAACATCATGCACTTTTGAGTTGGATTGGGTTGTTTTTTTTAAAAGCAAAAGGGGACTTTGGAGATAATTTCATTCAATCTCATTATTTTATACATAAGGAAAATAAGACCTGAAGAGGTGAAATTGACTTGTCCTAGATCACATAGGAAGTTAGTGCCAGAATTTGAATCCACATCTTCTGAGTTTGGAGTTAGGGCTTGTTCTACTATTCTACATACTAACCTTACAGGTCCGTAAAGATTCTTTGAAGAGAAAGCTTTATAAATGTTAAATCACTATGTAGTGATTTAATGTGTTACTATTATTATCCATATGACTTTAAACAATTCAGTTAAGTTCTCTGGGCCTTTGTTACATCCATTGTACAATAGGGATTTAATAGCTTTATTCTCTTTTCTTGATCTAGATCTGTTATTCATTTGTATAAAGAACAACAAGTAAGGAAACTCTTTCTCCCAATGCAGATATATCAATCACTATATAACTCTGAGTCTTGAAATGTTGTTGGTACATTGAGGGAACAAGTTATTTGCCCAAAGTCACACCATCAGAATGTCATTGTATCCATTTCACCTACCTGAATTTGAAGGGCTCTACTTAATATTCTTCCCTGTATCTATGCTGATGATCAAGGTCACTTCTTGCTTTAAAATCTATTGAATTTATATATATATGAAACAAGACCAGTGGAAAGTATTGGAAAATCTTCCTGTTTATACTAATTCACAGTAATAAAGAATTATAGTCCAGAGATTTGACTCTTAGGAAAAGCTATCTGACTATTCATACATCTATCCATCCATCTATCTATCTTTAAATATATCTCCATCTATATCTATCTATCTATCTATTGGTATCTCAATCTCTGCCTATATTTCTACTAAGTTATATATCTTTATCTCTATTATCTATTTATATTTGTATCTATCATTAGCTAGTTGTGTTCCAATCATTTCAATCATGAAACTCTTCATGAGTCTCTAGGGGTTTTCTTGGTTAAAATATTAGAATGGCTTGCCATTTCCTTCTCCAGCTTATTTTACAGATGAGGAAAAAGAGGTAACTTTAGGGTCACTTACTTAGGGTCACAGTTTGTAAGTATCTGAGGCTGGATTTGAACTCAGTTCTTCCTGACTCCAGACCCCATCTTCTAATCATTATGCTATCCTAGATACCCAATATATCTGTATCTACATCTCTAGGTATATCTCCATCTCTACCTAGATATCTATCTAGAAATATTTGTATCTCTATCTATCTAGATATCCATTTATAAATATATATGTCTAGATATCTATCTATAGATATCTACAAATAGAGATGTCTATCTATAAACATACATAGATATCTTGATAGAGATATATATACTTCTCCCATTTCTCTATTTGTCTATGTGTGTAACTATGAACATACTATCCATCCATCCATCCATTTATACATCTATCTATTTATTAACCATCTATTCATTTATCATCTATTTATCTACTTACCTATCTATCATCTATTTATCTATCCATTCATCCATCTGTCCATCTATCATCTATTTCTCTATATCTATTATCATCTATCTATCTATCATCTATCATTTATCTGTCACCTATCTATATTATTCTATCTACCCATCTATCATCCATCTATCTATCCATTCATACATCCCTCCCTCTATCTCTATCTATCATCTATCTACCTTTCTATCTCTCTAACTTTATCTACCTATCTACCTAGCTCTAACTATCTATCTATCTATCTATCTAATCCTCCAACTATCTATCTATCCCTATCCATCCATCCATCTCTATCTATCTATCTGTCTGTCTGTCTATCTAGCAATCCATCCATCTATCTATTTTATCCATCCATCTAACTAACTGTCTATCTGTCTGTCTGTCTGTACTAACTCTGTGCTGCGGTCAGTCTGGAATAAAATTCCCCAGCTGACCTGACAGTTTCTGAGCAGATAGGGATGCCTTACTGTAGGTTCTGCTGCCACCTAGTGGCCCTGGCTGAAATATGAACTCTTTGCCTTACAAACCTAAAATGAGCTGAATGACTCAGGGCAGGTTGTAACAGTAGCTGGGATTTGAATAGAGCCCAGGACACAACCTCCATAATCAGTGATGCTCTTTGGGACAATTTACTAGGAGGGAGTCTGAGATGCAGCTGGATGTAGAGCTCAGAGACATTGGCCCTTTCCCACACCCTATCCTTAGGGGTGTTGGGAGACTTAAACGAGAAGATGGATGTAAATTTCTTCACCAATCTTTAAGTGCTACATAAATGCAAATTGTTGTCGTTGTTAACCTTCAGTCAGCAGGCCTCCCGTTTGATGATCTTTTTCATTTCCTGTCTTTTATTGCACCCCCACTGAGCTCAAGCTATGTTTAGAGAGCAACATACAGGGCTATGTGGGTAAATGATTAATAGGACTCCAAAAAAATGTATGCACACACTTTTATCTTCAATCTGCATTATTAAAGTCTAGACAATCAAGAAAATAATAAATTAAGAGCTGATTCATAGCTGCTTACCAGTTTCTGAAGTATAAGCGCTCACGCTGAAAATTAAACAATGGTTCTCAAGTGGGTTAGAGCCAGCTCCAGCACATCCTGTCTACACTCTTCCTTCAAGTACCATGGAACATATGTATGTTGTAGGGTGAGGGACCTCTGCTTAACCCAATTTCCCTAAGCACTGTTGGATATTATAGTTATTATACTCCAACTCCACCAAGATAGAAATATCTCCATGTAGTGCTGGGTGTGATACCCCAAGTTAGAGAGGGGTGTGTGATAGCTCTAAACAAAATAAATTAGATTGGGATTGGGAAATAGCTGAACAAATGATGATATGTGAATATGATGGAATATTATATATATAAGAAACAACAAAGCAGGGGCAGCTGGGTGGCGCAGTGGGCAGAGCACCACCCCTGAAGTCAGGAGGACCTGTGTTCAAATCTAGTCTCAGACACTTAACACTAGCTGTGTGACCCTGGGCAAGTCACTTAACCCCAACTGCCTCGGGGGAAAAAAAGCAATGAAAGACTTTAGTGAACAGATGCAGGTTGATGCAATCAAAACTTGGAGAACAATTTATAAAACAACAATATTGTAAAGATGTAAACAACTTTGAAAGACTTGTGAACTCTGATATGATTCCAGGAGACTGATAAAGAATGCTGTCCACTTCCTGACAGAAAGATGATAGAATGAGATGCATGTTGTTTGTTATGGCCAATTTAGGAATATTTTTTGCTTTATGCATATTTGTTATAAGAATTTACTTATTTTTGTGAGACTTGTTAGTGAAAAATATATAATTTAATTTAAGAAAGGTTGGATATTTCCATTGCCATGAGCCCGAGGAATGAAGAGATGAGATTTAGCCACCATGGCCACAACCATAAAGGAGGTGCTCAGGGACAGAATGGTGATGCTGCTGTGGAAAGGGGGCGATTGTTAAGAGGCATTGTGTTCTATTGGTTAGAGAGCCAACTTTGGAATCAAAATGATTTGAGTTAAAGTTTTACCTCTGACTTATACTGGCTATGTGACCCTAGCACTTAATCTTTGTGTCCTGGGTGACTTAGACTAAAAACTGGCAGAATAGTTGAGGATGGCCATTGATTGAGGGGGCCCATTAAACTGTGGAAATCACAAGCCCAGATTAAAGAAAAAGAGGAATTTTGACAGATAATTCACATAGAAAAATTTCCAAAGGCACAGAGGAGACAGGATGGTATAATGGGAAAAATACTGAACTGAGAATCAAGAAATCTGGGTTCCAATAAGTTACCTAACCACAAGTTTTCTCTTCTGTAACAAAAAGGGACAATTGGGCCGTCTCTCTGAGGTCCCTTCTATCTCTGAGAGCCTATAATGATATGAAACAGCCGGCCAGATGCTGACTCTGGAATAATTAGGTTTGAGTTTAAATCCCACTTCAGACACTTTCTACCCGTGGGATCTTCAACAAATCATTGAGATTTCCTGAGCTTCAGCAATAATGTGTAAAACGAGGGGACAGGACTCAATGACCATTGGAGCAATAGCTGGAAACAAGTCATTGCTGTTGCAGTGTGGCCACCTGGTGGACAATAAGGCAAATGGCACTGTCGTGCAGAACCAACTCGTCCCCATGTGAATGTCTCTCTTAAATAGCCATCTGTCAAATAGACCAAGCTTATCCTTTTTTGCCATCACTCGGTAGCTTCTCTGCCCATTCAATCTGGAGCTAAATCCATTAACTGTGCCCAGTCACCATCTCTCAATCTATCTGTGCTGGGTACTATGATAAACACTAAAGGAAAAAAGACCAAGAAAAAGTCAAATAATAGCAATTTTCCATGACTTTGCATCTTTCCATCTTGTATTTAAAAATAATACGAGTGATTTTGTCAAATGCCTTGCTGAAAACTTGAAACGTCTAAGACATTCCTCTGATATAATCCATAATTTTTTGATTTCCAGTCAAGAACACAAGCATTTATTAAATGTGCCAGATAATGTGCTAAATTCTGGGAATAAAACAAAAAAATGATCCTAGCCCTCAAAAACTCACAGTCTAATTGGAGAGACAACACACAAACAACTTGGGGACAAAGTGATCTCGGATGGAGCCTCTTGACCTCACTTATTCCAAAATAAGCGCCTGTATATCACTGGGAGGAGAATCTTCTGGATACCTGGTGATGGCAATGGTCGTTCTTTGTTCTGGATGTCAAAGCTCTTCCAGCTGTACTGGGGGGCTGGGGATCCCTCCTCGGACTGGCATTTTAGCTGGATGTTGTTCCCGTATGTAGTTTCCCCTTCAATGCTGCACTTTGGTTTGGAGGGTGGAACTGCAGAGAAAGAAAAGATGGAGAATATCCTATTCTGTGGGTCTGTGGAAGGACCAGCTAGACCATAATGTATAATGTGTTCTCTTACTCCAACCTCCAATTTCCACATGGCCACTGCCACCAAGCAAACATATATTCCATTTTTAAAAATCATCACAGCTTTTTATTTACAAAACATACGCAGGGGTAATTTTTCAACATTGATGCTTGCAAAACCTTCTGTTCCAACTTTTCCCCTCCTTCTCCCCCCCTTCCCTTGATTGCAGGTAGTCCAATACATGTTAAATATATTAAAGTATATGTTAAATCTAATATATGTATACACATTTATACAGTTATCTTGCTGCATGAGAAAAATCAGATCTAGAAAGAAAGAAAAAACCTGAGAAGGAAAACAAAATGCAAGCAAACAATAACAGAAAGAGTGGAGATGCTATGTTGAAACACATATTCCATTAACAAACACATTAATGTTTATATTATTGTGTATTAATGTAATATAATAATAAAGTGCCTAATGGGTAACAGGTGCTGTGCTAAGTACCACAAAGAAAGGTTAAAAACTGCTCTTCCCTTAAGGCACTGACAGTCTAATGGGAAAACAATATCCAAACCCCTACATATAAATAAGCTATCTCCAGAGTAAATGGAAGGGAGTCGGAGAGAAGAAGCATTAACAGCTGGGATATAACACAAATAGCTACTCTTCCATTCAGAGCAAGAGATATATGAGCAGAGCTTGACAAGTCATCAGTGTACCCAACTCAATGCACATTGGGAAGATTGTATCTCCTCCTTGATTGGAGAGTTTGAGCCTTTCCTGTAATTTTGGAGTGGGAGTGGGGTGTAGTATTAGTAGAACAAGCATTAAATCGGGAGTCAGAGGACCTACCCCTGCCATTGATTATCTACTTCTCTGAGCATCTAATGAGGCATTGAGGTTCCTTTAAGATTCCTTCCAGCTCTAAACCTATGATCTCACACACCTCATTTATTACAAAACAGATTCTTATCTGCCACTAAGAGGAGAATCTTCTTAAATTAAAAAAAAGGTTCATCTTTAAAAAGTTGGTTTAAAAATGGCAGCCTCAGCAGGTAGCTATCCCTGATGATGGGATTTATGGCTGGAAATGACTTTGGTAGTAATCTAGTCCAAACTCTTCATTTTACATATGAATAAAGTGAGGCTCAGGATATAGATTAATTTTACACCTCTAGGAAATGGCAGAGCCAGGATCCAACCCCAGAGGAAAGAATGTTAACTCTGTAATCAAAGGAGTTGGGTTCAAATCATACTTTTGGTGCTACCTGCATAACACTAGGCAACTCACTGAATCTCAAAATATAGAGAATTAAACTAGATGGCCAATGTAGATTCTCCAAGATCTAGATCCATAATGATCCTAAGTCCAGAAGAGCCCCCTAATATCTGCATGAACTTAAACAACTCACTTAACTTCTCTGAAATTCAGTTTCTTTATTTATAAAAGATAATAACTACCATATTTATCCACTAAGAGAGACAGGTATTTCCTGAGAGTAATGATGGCAGAGAAAACAGGTCTGTCCAGGTACAACTGTAAAGCTAGAGAGACCTCTCCTCATTTTACAGATGAGGGTAAGTTAATTGCCAACTTGCTGGAGACCGTGAAAGTAATATCAGAAGCAGAATTTGAACCTGGAACCAGGATATTTTCCCCTAGATCTCATCCCTTCTTTAAATTACTGGAGGCTATAAGCCTTGATAACCTCCCATAAATGGCCATTAAAACTTCAGAATAACCCCCCAGATTCTTCTTCCTGTGGTCCTCTTGCCCAGCATCCCTTTTTATTCTGGATCTTTGCCAGTTTTACCCCAAACCCTCAGAGGCCTGATTGCCACTTCCAGAATTGAAGCAGATGGCTACTGTCACATTTGTACCCATTATTGTTCTTCTCCCCAAGTGTGTTCCCCTGCCTTCTCCCTCTAACCTCTCCATTTCCGCCTGAGGTTTGGGGTGGTTAGCGAGATATAGGCAAACCTCTAAACTTAACTAGGACAAATTGGCAATTATCCTGTGAAAGTCAGCCTTCAAAAACCACCCTTTGGCCCAATGAAGTGGCAGGTCTGGGAACAGTAATTGAGAACCCTTGACCCACCCACCCTTGGGTCAGCTCTTCCAAAGTCTGCTCCCTAGATTTCTGTCCCTACCTCCTCCACCTTGCCTGCATTTTTGGCACTTGCCCTGGGAGTCAGAATTGTTACTTACAGCTCCGTTTCTCATTATATGGGCTGTATTTACTTTCCTCAAACCTAAATCTTTATCTCTGTGACTTCTACCTACTTATTCCTAATTCTGCTCTCTGAAGAACTAAAAGGTTAATCCCTACTTGAATCCACCTATGATATTTCTTTTAAGTCTTTTCTCCAGGCTAAACATTCCCAGATCCTTCAACCCATGTTTCAAATTCTCTCAGCATCATGTTTGTTCTGTGGGTCAGCTCTGGCAACCAGGGGACACTGTTCATTCAGTAATGTTCACTCGGTGATTCACTTTTGTTATTGTAGAGCTCAGAAACCTTAGTTAAAATTCTTCCACCTCAGTGTTCTCTCAAACAGTGGCCTGGGGAACCCCTACTCATCAACTAATAAGTATTTAGAAGGTGCTTACAATGTACCAAGCCCTTTGCTAGGCTCTGGGGGATGAAAGGAACTAAAAAAATAAAACCATCTGCTCTGAAGGGACTTTCATTCTAACCAGAGAGGCAGCATATGTCCACACACACACACATACATACATATATATGTGTGTGCTTATAGAGAATGTGTGCAAATTAGATGGTTGGGAGGGCAGTAGCTAGTGGGGTGAACAGGAAAATTTCCATAATCAAGCTACTTTTTGAAGGAAGAGAGAGTCTGTAGGGAAAAGGTGAGGAGGAATGATGGGTGGCCAATGCAAAGGGAGATGAGGAACAGAGAGATCAGTTCTCCTGGATTAAAGAATAGGGGAGAGGGAGTAAAATGTAATCAGGCTAGGGAAAAATGAGGCTGGGACATGAAGGACTTTAAGAACTAAATATGGGGCATTTGGGGAAGATGGCAGAGTGGGTCAGAAAATTCCAAGCTCTCAAGATTTCCTCTAAAAAGTAGACACTGAATGTAGAGTGGTAAAAATAAACAGGAGTTGGGGTTGAACACTGGTCCTCCTGGAACAACTGGAGAAGACCACCTGAGGAAAGACCCAGGACTGAGGTTGCTCTCAGTGAAGAGCAAACACCTCCAAGTTATCTTCGCTAAAACATCAAACAAAGCCCTGGGGGCTGCTGGGTTGGGAGGCAGCCATATATATTTTCAGCCACAGGAATTCTCACCTTATAGATATTGTGGGGAGTCAGATTTCTAACCTGGGGAAGATTGAAAGACCAAAATCCTAAGAAAGAAAACAACTCCTTCAAAATTAGAATTGGAAAAGGGGAAGAGAATGACATTATAAGTTACCAAGAAATAATAAAACAAAAAGAAAAGAAAAATAGAAAAAACAATTGATCTGGAGAAAAGACTGAGAAGAGAAAACATAAGAATTATCAGACTACCTGAAAGATAAAATAAAAAAGAATCTTGATACAATATTACAAAAAATAATTAAAGAATATTGTCTTGAAATTTTAGAAAAAGAAAAGTAAGTAGAAATAGAAAAAAAATCTGTTGATACTACCTAAAAGAGATCCCAGGATGAAAACCTATAGGAGTATCACAGCCAAATTTCAAAAATCCAAGGTTAAGGAGCAAATGTTATGAGCAACAAGGAAAAAAACACAATTTATATGTTGCAGAGCCACAGTTAGAATTACACAAATTTACAGCTGCTACACTAAAAGACAGCAGGCCTTAGAACACTATATTATCAAAGAGCAAAAGAACAGGGGCTGCAGCCAAAAATAACCAGCAAAAGTTAAGTATAATCCTGAACATTTTTAAAAGATATTCAATAAATTGACAGACTTTTAGTTTTTTATTTCAAAAAGCCCTGAACTTAATGGAAAATTTGACATACAAGATCCAGAGGAAATATAAGGTAAACATCCAAGATCAATTACAAGGGATTCAATAAAGTCATACTATTTACTTTTATATGTGGAAATGTAAACTGAATTCTTAAGACTCTCATTAATTATTGGGTAGTTTGAAAGAAAGATTGGCAATAAGCTGAGAATGATGTGATTCTAAAAAGTAAAATTATATAAGTAAAAAGAGCAAGACAAAGAACTGATACAAAGGGGTAGAGGATTGGTAGTGCTGGAAACCTATTCTCATCAGATCTGGGTTAAAAAGGGAACAACACTTATATCTAGAAGGACATAAAAGTCTTCTAAATTAAAAAAAGGAAGAGTGAGGGCAATGAATAACAGTAGGAGCAGCCTAATGAAGTGGGTGCATAACCAAAAAAAAAAAAAACTAGAAAAAGAATAAATTAAAAATCCCCAATTAAATACTTATTTGGAAATCCTAAAATTAAAGGTGAAATTAACAAAATTGAATGCAAGAAAATCATTGAATTAATAAATAAAACTGAAGTTGGCATTACCAAAAAAATAAATAAAATAGACAAACTATTGATTAATATGATTTTTTAAAATAAAGAAGACCAATCAATTCCAATATTAAATAAATTATTTGGAATAAGAATCTAAGAAGAGACTCTATCAAGGTCTTTTTATGAAATAAATATACTAGTAGCTAAACCTTTAGAAAAACTAAAAACAGAGAAAGTTATAGAAAATTTAATTAATGAATATATATGCAAAAATCCTAAATAAAATAGTAGCTAAACAATTACAACATATTATAAAGATTATATATTATGACCAAGTGGGAATCAATCAGGAATGCAGAAATAGTTTAGCATAAGGAAAACTATTAACATAATTGATTATATCAATAATAAAAGTAGCAAAAATCATCTGATAATATCAACAGATGCAGAAAAAATATTTGGTATAAAGTATAATACTCATTTCTATTAAAAAATACTTGAAATATAAGCATAAATGAACTTTTCTTTAAATTAAATTAGAGATTCCTTAAATTGCATTTGCCCCAAACCATTATCAAACATTATTTGTAATTAAGTTAAGCTAGAAACCTTCCCAATTAGATCAGGAATAAAACAAGGATGCCCACTGTCCCCAATATTATTCATTATTGTATTGGAACTCCTAGCAATAGCAAGCAATGAGAAAAAAAATGAAATAGAAGGAATCAGAATGGGAAATAATGTAATAAAATGACCTCTTTTTGCAGATGATGTAGACGCTATATTTGAAAAATCCTGAAGACAACTAAAAAGTTAACTGAAATAATTAATAACTTCAGCAAAATAGACGGCTATAAAGTAAACCCATATAAATCATTAGCATTCCTATTTATCAGCAACAGGATCTTTTAGAAAGAGATAGCTAGAAATGCCCCATTTAAAATAACTGTAGACAATATATAGTACATGGAATATACAATATATAGTACACCCACCAAAATAAATCCAAGATCTATATGAAACAAAACCACAAAAAACTTTATACACATAAAATCAGATTTAAATAAATAGAGGAATATTAATTGTCCATAGGTAGGCAGAGTCAATATAACAAAAATATCAATTTTATTGAAATTAATCTCTATGTTCAATGCCATCCCAACTGAATTACAAAAAAAAAATTATGGAGCTAAAACAATACTAACAAAATTCATTTGGAATAATAAAAGGCCAAGAATATTAAAGAAACTAATAGAAAAATATAAAGGAAGTTTAGTAGTATCAGATTTTAAACTATATTATAAGGCAGTAATTATCAAAACCATCTGATACTGGCTAAGAAATAGAAAGGTAGCTTAGTGGAACACAGTAGACATACAATTTCCAGCAGCAAACAAATTCAGTAGCCCAGTGTTTGACAAAAGTAAAGATTTAAGTCTTTGGGATAAGAATACATTATTAGTTAAAAAATGTTGGGAAAGCTAGAAAACAGTCTAGCAGAAATTGGACATAAACTAATATCTTTCATCATTTTTTAACATAAGCTCAAAATAGAAACATGACCTAGATATAAAAGAAGATATTAGAAGAAAATTTGAATGACACAAAAGCTATTACCTCAGTTATGAAATATAAAATGGATAATTTTGATTACATTGCATTAAAAAGGTTTTGTTCAAGTAAAAGAAATGTAGCCAAAATCAGAAGAAAAGCAGAAAACTGGTAAAAACTATTTATAGGCAGTTCCTCAAATAAAAATCTCGTATCTCAAATATATAAAAAATTTTGTCAAATTTATAAGAGGGTAAGTCACTCCCCAATGGATAAATGGCCAAAGGATACAAACAGGCATTTTTCAAATGAAGAAATCAAAACAATTTGTAGTCATCTGAAAAAAATGCTCTGAATCACCATTAATTGGAGAAATACAAATTAAAACAAGCTTGAGGTTTCATTTTACACCTATTAGATTGGCTAAAATGATAGAAGGGGAAAGTGACAAATATTAAGAGGGATTGTGGAAAAATTTGGACCTAAATTCATTATAGGTGGATGTGTGAGGTGATCCAACCATTTTGGAGAGATATTTAAAATTATGTTCAAAGAATAAAATTTGAAAAGTTTTAAAGTATAAATTGCCTATGCCCTTTGACCCAGCAATACCATTATTAGGTTTGCTTCCCATAATGGTTAAGGAAAATGGAAAAGAACCTACATGATCTAAAATATTTATAGCAGCTCTCTTTGTGGTGGCAAAGAGCTGGAAACTGTGGGATGCCCTCCATTTGGGGAATGGCTAAACAAATTGTGGAACATATACCAATTGTGATACACATTCACGACAGAATATTAGTCTGCAACAAGAAATGATGAGTTTAACTATTTTTAAAAGATTAGAGAAAAATCCACAAAATAATGAAGAGTGAAATGAGCAGAACCAAGAAGACATTGCATTCAGTAATAGCAGTGTTAAGAATAACGTTGAATAACCAAGTCATTTTGACTATTATGAATACCAAGATTAACCCCAAATATCCTATGTAGGAATATGATGGTATGTGCATATATGTATGTGTGTACATATGTGTATGTGTGTATGTGTATACAGATTTGTGTCTAATGGTAGCCAAAATTTGGTAGGGGAGAAGATGAAAAAATACAATAACTTTGTTGTATATTTGGAAAAAAAAGATAGCAAAATGTACATAATGGATCTGCAATTTTAAGTGCACTCCTGTTTTTTTAATCTCATTTTGTTTCGGAAATACTTATTTTATTTCTTAAATTCAGAATAAAATAAATATTTTTCCAAAAAATATTAAATACAAGACTTTATTTGTTTCCAGTTGTATTTGTGGTTCCATTAGGGAACCACAAGAGTAGGAGAGTGATCTGTACATTAGGAAAATCACCATGGTGGCTGAGTAGAAAATAGATTTGAGAGGGAAGAGACTTGAAGCAGGAAGACCAAGTAGTGTGTTATTGTAATAGTTAAGTCAAGAGACAATGAGGACCTAAGCTGGAGTAGCATCTGTGTGAGTGCATAGGAGGAGACACATGGGAGAAATGAGGTAGAGACAAAAATGACAAGATGAACAATTTAATAGATTTGGGTTAGGAATACTAGTTAGTTTATATTAATAATTTAGATATTAGGCAGCCAACAGGTGAATTAGATTACTAACAATGGGACAGAACAAGAGGGTCAGTAAAATATAGAGGGATGAAAGACAAAATTACTCAAAAGTTTTGAACCTGAATGAATGAGAGCATTAGTAGGAGAAAACAACATTCATAATTTATGTGACAGGATAGTATTCAGAATGCTTCAGTGTTGAAGTGATTGCCCAGGGCCACATAACTAGAAATCAACAGAATCAGGACTGAGTTTTCTATTCTGAATGGAAGTAGTGAGATTTTTCCTCTAAGTCTTATCATCTCTCCAGGTGAGAAGTGGGATATATGATTTTATGGAAAGAAAATGAGTAGTTTTAGCTATGCTGATTTTGAGTTAATAGTGACATATTCAATAGTAATTAAAACTATGGAGTTGAAACTTAGGATTGTGATCAGATATAGATCCTGGGAATCAAGGATCCTGAATCCTGAGAGCTGATAATTAGAGGGATGAGAGTAGGTGAGATATCTCAGGGAGAATGTAGAGAAAAAAAGATAACGTTGGAGGAAATCTATATTGAGGGGATAAGAGAAGGAGGAGAAACCAGAAAAGATAGAGAAGTAGGAATCAGAGAGGTAGGAAGAGAAGCAGGATAATGTACTATTTCAGAAGTTGTTGCGGGAGGAATTTCAAGAAGAGAAACTTGTAACAACTCCCATGAATGGAGACAACATACAATCAGATAAGAAACATTGGATTACAACATATAAAGGACTGCTTGCCATTTAGGGGAGGGGGTGGAGGGAGGGAGGGGAAAAAAAAATCGGAACAGAAACGAGTGTCAATATAAAGTAATTATTAAATAAAAAATTAAAAAAAAAAAAAGAAACATTGGATTAGAAATTGAGAGACCTGGGATTGAATACTAGCTTAGAATCCTTACTTGGAAACTTAATTTCCTTATTCATAAAATAAGAATTAAGACTATTTCTGTCTCCAAGGATCCTTCCAGGCGTAGTTATCTATTTAGTCCACTTTGGACACTGAACTGGTTCCAAAGCCTAGGGTCCCTTTTAGTGTTACTAAAAATTCACTGGGTAGTTCCAGAATGGGCTCCCTTACTATTAGTTCTGCCTTCTTTCAAAACATTAAAATGTAATTAAAAGAGTAGCAGTGTAGGGATGTCCATCCACTGGGAATAAGTCATGGAATACAATTGTGATGAAATATTACTGTAGTATAAGAAATGAGGACCAGATTGATTTTAGAAAAACATAGAAAGACTTGCATGAAATAAGGAAGAGTGAAATTAGCAGAACCAAGGCAACTTTGGATGTAGTAACAGCAATATTGTTTGAAGAATAACTGAACAACTAAACTATTCTGAGTATTACCAATATTCAAATCAACTATAAAGAACCTATGACGAAAGATGCTGTCCATCTTCAGAAAAAGAACTGATAAATAGAAGTATGCATCGTATGGGTTTACATATATGGGTCTATGTCATATGGTGGACTTCTCTAGAGCAGAGTGGAGAAGGAGAGGAGGAGACAGTTTGGAATTTAAAATATAACGAAAAAATTAATTTAATATAATTTTTAAAAAAGAATGGCAGTACTCAGATTCAATTCTGCCCCATGTGCCCCTGGGAAGGCCACTTGACCTGTATTGTGCCTTCATTTTGACAAGATAAGCTCTTTAGTCCCTTTCAGCTCAAAATCTATGATTTGGTGACATTGTGATTGATAACATTTGGAGAAGACTGGCAGACTGGGCCAATCACACGTCTCTCTGCTACTCCCAGTGCTAAATATCTGTCTGTCATAAAACATTGTTCTAGAAGTACTAGTTTAGCATGACTCTGCCTAAACAATTCACCTCACTTACTTCTTTCTACCTTTCATAGTCCCCAGGGATGCTCATACTTTATTGGATGGGCAAGGTGTCATGGAATCAGCAAGGATCTTAGGTCTAGAGCTGGAAGAGACCTCAGAAATCAGAAATCATATAGCCCAAAACTTTCACTTTCAAATGAGGAACAAAATCTGAGAGATGAAAGGAAGGAAGGAAGGAAGGAAGGAAGGAAGGAAGGAAGAAGGAAGGAAGGAAGGAAGAAGGAAGGAAGGAAGGAAGGAAGGGAAGGGAAGGGAAGGGAAGGGAAGGGAAAAAAAGGGAAGGGAAGGAGGGAAAGAAGGAAAGAGGGAGGAAAGGAGAAAGGAAGAGAAGGAGGGAGGAAGGGAAAAAGGAAGGGTTAGAGAAAGAGAGAAGGAAGGAAATAAGCATTTGTTAAGAGCCTATTATGTCAGGCATTGTGCAAAGAATTGTACAAATAGCTCATTTGATCTTCACAACAACCCTGAGAGGTAGATGCTATTATTATCCTCATTTTTACAATTGAAGACACTAAGATAAATGGAGATTTAAGTAATTTACTAGGATTACAAAACTAGTAAAGGACTGAAGCTAGATTTGAGTCAGGACTCCAACCCCAGTAGTGTGTCCACATTGTGTTACATAGGTGCCTCACGTAGCCCAGGATCAAACAGCTAATAAGTGGCAGAACTGAAATTTGAACTCGGATCTGCTGAGTCCAAAGCCCGGACTCGTCCTACTATCCTGTGGGAATCAGAAGTATCTCTCCTCCAGTTCTTCAGGGCAGGGTGACTAATTTTAAATCAGCACAGTGTCATACATAGAGTAGGCGATTCATTAATGTGCACTTTGAAAATCTCATTCCTTTTCTTAGAGAATTGTTTTACCTAAATCTGTGAAAGGAAACAGGAAGGTAATGGGAGTGGTGGCTGCCTCTCACCCAGCACGAGGAGCTCCATCCTCGATTGGCGGTTTCCCATCAAATCTTCATCGAGCATCACTAAGCATTCGTAGGTCCCATTGTCATCCATTTTCAGCTGACTGATAGTGATGGAAGCATCATTATTCAGATAGTTGCCAGTCAGGTTGACTCGATCTGCGTAATGCTTCCCAAAGGTGTACTGGTTTAAGGAGAAAGACCACACGACTACCTGATCCTGGAAGGAACAAGAAATGTCACTGACCTCTTGCCCGCCAGAAATGCCCCAGGGCTAAGGTAGTCTGCTTAGCTAGCTGTCAGCCTTGGTTCTTAGCCCCTTGGTTCCAGAACCTTGAAGCTTAGAAGCAAGTAAAGGTCCAGAAGATGTGAAGCTAGAGGAGACCCTCAGTGATTGTAAGCTCCTCAGTTCACAGATAAGGAAAATGATTTCAGGAAGGATAAGTGATTTGTGAAAATCATATAGATATTCATATATTTTCAAAATCATATATTCAAATAATGATTGGAATTGGAAGGCCAGTCCTCTCCAAAAAAATTTTTTTTTCTTTTCATCACTGGACTATAGTATTGGAAAAAAAAGCATTATATTATTAGGGTTCTTTGTTAGCACCATTCGCACTGCTCACATCAAGCTTGAATTAAAGTGATTTATCCAGTCTTATTTTTTAATTAGCCATTTTGTCATTCAACAAACATTCATTAAGCACTTCTATTTGCCAGGTGCTAGGGAAATAAAAAGTTTAGATAAAGGACAGTCCCATCCTTCATAGAGCTTACAAACCATTTCTCAATGTTATGTAAGTTCTTTAGAGAACTGAAAAAAATAAAATTCTATTTGAGGTCTGAAGAAAAAAGTAATTTTTTAGGAAGAATCTGGGAAGGCTTCCTGAGGAAGCTGGCATTTGAGCTGTGCATCAATGGAAAGATAAGAATTGAAAGGTGGGAGGTGGGGTGGAAGGACTGGGATTATCATATTCTTCTTTCTATCACCATAACACTGAACATAGTGCCTTGCATCATTAACAGTTAGCATTTACATGGAACTTCAAGGTTTTTAGAGTGCATAATAATCATTATGTTTATATAACAATTTTAAATAAGAATAATTGTAATGAATCCAAATACAGGTGGTAGGATATGCAGGTGCCTGGAAGTGGCCTGAATGAAAGAATGTCAGATGAATGAATGAAAGTGCTTAATTAATGTTTGTTGAATGAGTCTATTGTTGAATGAACCTTCACCGGAAGTCTACAAAATCAAAAGAAGACACTTTCTCTGAAGGTTTTATTTGTTCTATGGGCCACCACTTTGCATTTTCTCTCTCAAACATGGATTCTCATTTTAATTGAGGACCTTCAAAGTGCAAGACAAAAAGACTCACACTTACAAAGACAGTGACTAAGTGAAGGAGAAAGGGAGGAGAGAAAGAGACAGACTGGAAAGGGAGAAGAGATAGAGACAGAGATAAAGAGATATAGACAGAAAAAGAAAGGGGGAAAGAGAAAGAGAGAGGGAAGGAGGGTTGAAGCGGGGAATAAAGGAGAGTGGAAGGAAGAGAGAAAGAGAAAGAGAGAGACAGAGAGACAAAGAAAGAGAAACAGAGAGAGAGAGAGAGACAGAGAAAGAGAGAGAAAAGGAGAGAGAGAGAAGAATTAGACAGAGAGAAAGAGAGAGAGAGAGAGAGAGAGAGAGAGAGAGAGAGAGAGAGAGAGAGAAAAGGAAGAGAGAGAGAGAAGGAGAGAGAGAGGAGAGAGAGAGAAGAAGAGAGAGAGAAGGAGAGAGAGACAGAGAGATAGAGAGAGAAGGAGAGAGACAGAGAGAGAGAGAGAAGGAGAGAGACAGAGAGAGAAGGAGAGAGAGAGAGACAGAGAGAGAGACAGAGAGAGAGACAGAGAGAGAGAGAGAGAGAGAGAGAAGAGAGAGAGAGAGAGAGAGAGAGAACACACCCTTATCTAACATAAATGGGCAGCACTGCACATCAAGCTCTCCTTGTCATTCCCCTTTTCACTGTATTTCCCTACTTTCCCTTCCCAGACTCCAGGCCCCGAAGCTGTCAGGGACAAGACAGAAGCGGGGCCCTGTGGCCCTGGGCTCCTTATGGGTGCTGGCGCAGGTGGCCGGGTGTTCCGCCTGAGCCTGACGCATCCCAGGGCCAGCCGCGGGTCTCTGGCAGCCCCGTCTGCAGGAGGAGCTGATGCCCCGAGGTCTCCGGGGTGATCTTGTCCAAACCTCCTTTCCCCCCACCTTGCAAGGATGTGAGGCTGCTTACCGGAGGGTCCAGCAGAGGCTTATCCCATTGGATGAATCCGCTTCTTGTGGTGGCCGTAGTCTCGTACAAGCAGGGGAGCGAGGCGCTCTGCCCTCGGGCTGCCCGTAGGACCTTGGTAGGCGTTTGCACAGAGATGGCATAAACTGTCCCCCAGACTGCAATGGAGGCAGAAAGTGAAGTGAGACAAATATATAAAACTGGTACAGGCCCTTTCCTCTCCAGGAACACTTTATTATTATTATTATTATTATTAAAGCTTTTTTATTTTCAAAGCATATCATGTGCACGGATAATTTTTCAATATTGATCTTTGCAAAACTTTGTGTTCCTTTGTGTCCCTTTCCCCCCACCCTCTCCCCTAGAGGTTAAACATGTTAAAAAATATGTGTTAAATCCAATATATGCACATATATTTATACAATTATCATGCTGCAAAAGAAAAATCAAATCAAAAAGAAAAAAATGAGAAAGAAAACAAAATACTAGCAAACAACAACAAAAAGAGTAAATTGCTGTGTTTTGATCCACACTCAGTTCCCACAGTTCTCTCTCAGGGTCCAGATGGCGTTCTTCATCACAAGATCATTGGAAGTGGTTTCAATCATCTCATTGTTGGAAAAAGCCACGTTCATCACTGTTGATCATCATATAATCTTGTTGCTGTGTACAATGAAGTTACTCATTTCACTCAGCATCAGTTCATGTAAGTCTCTCCAGGCTTCTCTGAAATCATCCTGCTGGTCATTTTTTACAGAACATTCATATACCATAACTTACTCAGCCATTCCCCAACTGATGGGCAGCCACTCAGTTTCCAGTTTCCAAGAACACTTTTCAAAGGAAATCCATGTTTCTGTGAGAATAGCTTCAATCACCCTGAGCTACCCGAGGCCAGTAGCACCATCAGAATTATGATACAAGAGCCAGAAAAGATAAGGAGCAAAGTAGGATGGTCAGAGTTGTATCTAACATGGAAAAATTAAGGCATTGCTCCAGCCATTGTTCCAAAAATAGGGAACTTTGGAGAGAAGTGATCACTTCCTCCTAATTTGTGATAGAAGAGAGAAAAATCATACACTCTGCCCTGCAATATCTGTCTTGGGCATAGTCTGGAATAGGCTGATTTTGGTCCTTAAGTTTGGGGAGGATAGATTTCAAAGGGTTCAAAGGAAATATAGGGATCATTCTATGGAATAAAATTCTAGGGAGATAGGAGAGCTGAGAAGCCCTCAAGAAATTCTGAAGACACAAAAAGGAAATAATTTTGATAAGCTGGAAAAAAAATTGTCTGAAGACATAGATATGGGTGTTTAGGAAGTTTACCAAAATGTTAAGATTTTTAGAAGATGTATACAGAAGATATATAATGACCAAGCTGACTCTGAAGAAGAGAAAAGACTTTGCAATTCCTTCCCGTTGTGCAGAGTTGGAAGAATATGAGTGTGGATCAATTAGACAACATTGATTATTTACTATAAGCCAGGCATTGTGCTAAGCAATAGAGAATCAATAAAAGCAGTAAAAGCAGCCCTTGACTACAAGGAACTTACTTTCTAAGGAAGGAGAAAAATGTCGATGCAGTTGATTGAAAGTCACCTTAGAACAGGAAACAGTAGTAGCCAAGAAAACCAGTAAAGGCTTCCTATAAAAAGTGAATCTTGAGGGAAAATGGAGGAGCTAGGAGATGGAGATGAGGGCATAGCAAATTCCAAGAACAGACAACCAAGCATTGGGGAGAGCCAGTGCAATAGCATGGACTCAACTGCATGATTTGGTGATTTTCTGGAGCTCCATTCAACAAGCCCGAGGATTAGTAATAAAGGAGGTAGGTGGTGAAAGTAAAATAAATTGGAGGTTTGGCAAAGTAAGTCAAATTTGGGGGTGAAATGGAATTGGCCACAATATAAAGAGGAGAGAATTTTGAGAGTAGAGGATAGTGTGGAGTTAAATAGGAATTAAGAAATGCAAGGAGGAAGAATAACCCATGCAGGGTGATGACGTGAGAAAGAATTGGGGGATGAAGAAAATAATGGTTTAGGTGAGAACAAGAAATAGGGTTGAGTTTGTAAGGCATAGAAAAAGATGGATAATAATTATGAATGGATAAAATTATTTTTGAGGTCATGAACATGGAGTGCTTGTGGGTGATGGCAAGATCAAGACTCTGATGTTCTCTGTCTGTGTGTGGCAAAGGTGAAATAGATGTATGGGTCATGGGAAATGAGTAAGAAGATTGAAAATCTAGAGAGCCAGAGTACTTGAGGGAGGATCAATATATATGCTGAATTCCCTTGTATGAGACCAACAGTTGAAACATTGGATTTTTATCAGATGTGAATGATGGATTAGGATTTACTGAACTGATTTTTTTTTGTTCTTTATTATTATTTGTTAAGAAAAATTACTTTCTGGGGAGGGGATAATATGTGTGTATATGTATGTGTATACATAAAGAGAGAGAAAGAAGAGGAGGAGAGGGAAGAGAAGAAGAAGGAAAAAGAGGAAGAGGAGGAGGAGAAGGAGGAGGAAGAGGAAGAAGAGAAGATAAAGAAGGAGGAGGAGGAGGAGGAAAAGGAGGAGGAGGAGGAGGAGGAGGAGGAGGAGGAGAAGAGGAGGAGGAGGAGGAGGAGAAGGAGGAGAAGAAGAAGAAGAAGAAGAAGAAGAAGAAGAAGAAGAAGAAGAAGAAGAAGAAGAAGAAAAGGAGGAAGAGGAGAAGGAGGAGGAGGAGGAGAAAGAAAGAAAGAAGAAGAGGAGGAGAAAGAAAGAAGAATTAGAGAAATCTATTGAGAAATTAAAGATGTAAAAACAGGATATCGATTATTTAAATGTATGTATAATTCTGGAAAACAATCTGAAAATATGCAAGAAAAGTGACATTCCCGTTGATCCATACAGAAAGTCCACTGATGGACATATACTTTAATGGTCAATGACAACAAATAAGATCCCCAATATAGCAAATTTATAGTAGCAATATTCTGTGATAGTGAAGAACTGGAAATCAATTAGATGCCCCCTGATTGGAGAATAGGCTTAACAAACTGCAGCATGTTAATTTAACAGAATAGCTGTGAACATTAGGAATATCAAGGAATATGGAAAGATTCATATGAAATAATGCAAAGTGAAATAATCAGAACAAAAAAAAACAATATGCACAATGATTATTACAACAACATAAATGAACAGAACAACAACAGACAATTGATATTCCTTGTCCTGAAATTATAATGACTTAGCTTGACCCTAAAGAAAAGGTGTAAGAAGATATCTTCTCTTGAACCTTTGAAGAAGGGGGCAATTGACAATGCTGAGTACTGACATCATACTTTTTGGATATCTTAAAAATTAGTTTTGTGGAAATTTTCTTCTTTTCATTTTTTTTTCATATCTTATGTAAAGAAAGAAGTCTCTGGAAGGAAGGTCAGAAAGAATATGATGAGAAATACAGGTGATAGAATAACAAAAGATATCAATAAAATGTATTTTAAAGGGAAAAATATAAATATATCATATTTATACAAGTATAAAAGGGAACAAGATCAGGGAACTGAAGATGAATACAGAAATGTGATCCAATAACTGGCAAGGAAAGGTAAGGACAATGAAAAAAGGATGTTTTTTCAAGTTATAATGGGCAAAAGAGAATGATCAAAGGAACATTAGACCCAGTGCTTAGGGTGGATAGGATAGTGAGATCTGACAAAAGGAGGAGGCCGAGCTGCTCCATTGTTATTTTGCTACTGTTTTCTGTCAAGGAAAATAACCTTTGGACTAGAAAGAACAGAACAGAGATGGCTAATAGGGAGTTGATTCCCAAGATAAGTGGGGAGCTAGTAAGAGAGCACCTCCAGTAGATGCTTTTGATGAGTTCAAGCCACCTGGTTCAGATGAACTATATTTATCCTCAGGGTCTGAAAAGACTGGTGGGTGTGATTGCAGACCCACTGTCAGTGATATTTAAAAGATTATGGAAAATAGGAGAGTTATTGCAGGAATGAAGAAGAGAAAACGTCCAGATTTTTTGAAAAGGGAAGAAAATAGTGTCTGCAAACTAGGACAAAGAACTTAACTTTGATTCCTGTCTAAATTCTAGAATGAATAGATTTAAAAGACAGTTAATGTATGTTTAAAAAAAAAAAAGGTAGTTTTCAAGAGCTAGCATATCGTCCTTCTTTAAGAATAAGTCATAGCAGACTAAACTTATTTCCATTTTTGACAAGAATCTAAACTGTAATGTCAAGGGACTATTATAGATATAGTTTAATTAGATTTGAACAAAACATTTGATAAAATATCAAGGTATCTTTATGAAAAAAGATAAAGATATGTGGGGTAAGCAATAATAAGTATAGCTAGAGAGATTTTGGAACAAGTTGAATTGGATTTAGTATTATCCAAGTCTTTGTGATTCCATGGACCCTAACACATCAATACGGTCCGTGTTGTTTTTTTTTTTTTTTGGGGGGGGGGATGGGGAGGGGGGCAAAGATAGTGTAGCAGTTTATTTCCTTTTCCAGGGGATTAAGGCTAACAGAGATTAAGTGACTTTCTTAAAATCCCACAGCTACTAAATATCTGAGGCTGGATTTGAATTAAGGTTTTCTTGACTCCAGTCCCAGAACTCTATCCATTGAGTTACCTAACTACTTCACTGATTGAATAACTAGACTCAAAAATTAATTATTATATAAGTTGGAAATCTGCATTTGGCCGTGTGTTGTGTTCCATTGACTTAGATAAAACTATGAATTGCAAGTTTATTGCATTTGCAGGTGACTAAAGCTGTGGGTTTTACCAAACATATAGGGTCAAGTTCTGAAAAGATCCTGGCAGGCTAAAAATCTAAGAGGATAAAGTTAAGAGAGATAAATGTAAAGTCTAATATGTAGGTTCAAAAAATTCCACAAGTTTAAAATTGGGGAGATATGGTTAGATCACAGTTTGTCTAAATAAGATCTGGGGGGTTTAGTGATGAATAAGCCCAACCAGGTATAAGAATTCTGGACTTGAAGTCAAGAAGATCTGCATTTGAATTCCACCTCAGACATGCTATAGCTATGTAACCCTGTGCAAATTACTTTGTCTGCCTCCCTCATTCTCTTTAAAATGGAAATACTAAGAGTACCTACTATTCAAGGTTGCTGCGAGGCTCACATGAAATGAGAAACATGCAGCACTTTGCCAACTTTAAAGCACCATAGAAATAATAGTTATTAATTATACATCAACAACATGAAATGGCAGCCAAAAATGGTAATGGCGTTCAAGTAATTTAAGAGAGATATAGCTTCTAACCACCATCACCATCACCATGACTACCACCACCACCACAACAAAAATTCTAGTCTAATCAGACCACATCTAGAGAATTACATTTAGTTCTAGACAAAGAAGTTTAAGAAGAATAATGATAAATTGGAAAATTTCAAGAGAAAAATTCTTAATTTGGGGAGTGTTATGGATTCCTTTGGTAATCTAGAGAAATCTATAGTCCCCTTCTGAGACTAACTTTTTTAAATAGCTGAAGAATATACTAAATACATTAAAATTGTAAAAATAAAGATATAGTTTATTTTATCCAAGTTCAGGGTATATCCTGAAATATATGCATATACCCTTTGGAGGTCCATGGCTCCTGGTTAAGAACCACTAATCTAGGAAAGGGCAACCAGAATGATGAAGAACGGTGAGTTCCTTTGAAGAAAAAACTAGGGACTTTTGAATTACAGAAGAGAAAACTCAGTGGGTGAAGTGATAACTACCTCCATAAATTTGGAGAGTTGTCTGTAGAAGAGGGATTAATAAATTCCAAGCACTTAATAAATGTTTATTGATTGATTGATAGACCACTTCCTCCCCTTCATATTTCAACAGCTCTCCCCCCTTGCCCCTACTAAATCTGACGCAAGCACAAAAATTACAGTGCTACCTCAGAAACATTTACCCAAATCCCCTCTGCTTCCCTCAAACCTGACAAAGTATGGATACAGAAAGGGTCTCACTGGGAACAAGGGACATCATTTGTAGCAGGGAGAAACATCTCTCTTTAAGAATCTCAGTCATGGGCTATAGAAACTCTGCTGGGAGATCTTAGCATCAGGAAACAGACTCGTGTTTCACATCTTACCTCTTAATAGGATACCCCTCCCAGCAGTAATACTTGTATTTTAAAAGAGAGTGCTAGGACTTGAGAGCTAGCATGGTATATTAGAAAGATGAGTGGTTCTGGATTGAATAAGGATTTGGAATTTAATTATATGACTTACAAGGTCCCTTTCAGTTCTAAATCTAGGAGAAATAATAATAATAACTTCCATTTATAAAATGTTTTAAGTTGCATACATTATTCCCATTTTACAGATGAAAAAACTAAGGTTCAAATTCAGACTAAGAAACTAGTCACTTAACTAATTTAACCTTTAGTTAAATGACTTGCTCATAATATTCAAGTCTTCCTCTATCCATTATAAGATAATGTTAGGGGTGAAAAACCTCCATTAATAAAGCTTCATATACAAGGTCGAAGAGTTAATCCTTAAGCATAATTAAATCTTATATGTATAAGAGCTCTGTTTCTTACAAAGCATTATCATGCATTATCTCATTTGATCCTGACAACTCTGTGAACAGAATGATGTTCTCTTCACATCTGCAAAGTAGTTTTAAGTTTATAAAGACGTTTCCCTTAAAAGAATCCTGTCAGGTTGTATCAATCAATCAGTCAATCTATAATTGAGATCTGCTACATGCTCAGACCCTGTTAGCTTGTTTGGTTGATTCACACTTTTACATGGAGGATGCTAGGGAGTTGCTTCTAAGATTATAATGGTATGTCTGTGTGTGTATGTGTATAGGAAGTGAATCAGAAACTGTGGAGCAGGTGTATATCTTCTGTAACTGGCTTTGTTCAGTTTTCTACTTGGTCAAAGAAAGGCTGTTAGTTTGGAGGTGGTAAAAAAGCTTTGTCTACATTAGCACCATTCTTTTGCCTCAGTTGATCTTTTAGTGATTCTTTTGCTCCCAGCATCTGGTAAAATCGTGCAAGGGAGTTTGGAAGGGAAGGGAGCTGGAGGAAATAAGACTGTTTTCAAGCAGGAGATGGCGATTGGTCTCTCTTGAAAGAAGAGATTCTATGAGAAGAAACTAAGGAGAGAGAGTATCACAGGCATGAGAAATGATCAGAGCCAAATCATAGAATCTAGAGACTGAACATTGTGAGTTAGGGACAGAGAGAAGAAATGTTGACTGTATTACAAAATGTGGCTAGAAGGTGTTTGGGGCCAGATTGTGTGGGAAACCAAAGGCTTTGTATTTACTCTGGAGGCAAAAGGAAGCCCCTAGAATTGGTTGAGTGGAGGAATTACATAGTCACAATATGACTTTGGAATCAGTATTATTATCCCCATTTTTCAGTTGAGGAAATAGGGCAAGAGAGGTTATTCACTTTCCCACAATCACCCAGGTAATAAATGTCTGCGTCAATATTTGGATCCACATTAAAACATTCTAGGTCCCATGCCATTCCTAATACATCACAATATCTCTTTACTATAGCTTGCTACCCTGTGAGATAAGTAGGGAGCTTATTAGTTTACATGTAGGGAAGCTGAGAATCAGAGAGATTAAGTAAAATTAACCATGGTCAAATAGGCTACTGCCAAGCCAGTCAACATTTTACAAAGAAGAAAACTGAAGACCAAACTAGAAAACCAGCTTTTCTAAGATTACAGAGCTAGTAAATGGCAAAGCTTAGACTGCCCAAGAGAGAATTGAGCTGTTTGGAGAAGTAGGAGGTTCCCACTTCCAAGAGGTCTTCAAGTCGAGGCTGGAAAATGATGTCCTGCATATTACAATGGGGATGTTTTTTCAGGAGTGGCTTGCCATGGCCAGTGAAGTTTCTTTCAATTTTCTATTCCTGTGATTCTGTGACTCAAGACTCAGATCCTCTAGATTTCTTTCCAATACACAGGATTGCAGAGATCAGCAATTGGATTTCACTGTGCTGATTGCAATGGAAATGGGAGTTTGGGACTAATCCTTGTAAATAACAGAGATTCTTTAAAGAAGATAACAAAAGGTCTATAGATAGCACTGAGAAAGGAATGCACAAGAGAAGGCTAATTTAATGTTTTATGGAATTGACTCATGCAAACTAACATATCATCTTGGCATAAACTCTGGGGAAACTAATATTATTCTTCCACATAAGAAAATCCATTTTTATTTTTAAAAAACATTCAAAAGGAGATTGTATAGAAGAACAAAAGGCTGATGGAGATACCAAATATCTCCAATAGATAATGTTGAGAAGTGTCATTCTTCAGAGTGCTCAAGGCATTTCATAGATTGAGCTCCATTTATCTTTGCAACAGTCTCCTGAGGGAAGAGATGGGAGAAACACAGCCAGAGCACAAATGTGATTGGGGAAAAGTAAAGAAACAAAGGAAGGCAGATAAAAGGCACCTGTAAGGTATACAGGAAAAACAGTGGCTTTAGTGGTTAAATGGAATTGGGACAACAGCTTCCAGGCCCCTAATGACAAGGGGGAACATAACCCATAGGTATTCAATCTGATAGTTTGTCACTTAATTAGCTATGGAACCTTGGACAAGGCACTTACAGATGATAATTCTGAGGCCCAGAATGGATGGATGGATGAATGAATGAAGCATTTATTGTTTACTATGTACAAAGCATATGCAAAATGCTGGGGATAAGAACAGAAAAATAAGACGATTCTCACATTCCAATAGGGAAGATAACACTGGTAAAATCCTATTAATTTCTAATGTTGAACCTTTTGATGATGTCAGGGACTTTGGGAGCAAGAACTTGGGCCAGTTGGTGGGGATGGCCCCTTCTTCACAAGAGTCACTTCCTTAGATAGTGCCTATGGGAACTGGGCCAGTGACCTGAGGAGATGGTGTTGTTCCCAGGACTCTTGTGCCTCTCTGCTTGTTGGTAGCAATTGGTCAGCAGGTGTTTCTGGTGGTTATGAGGAAGGTGGGATTTACTCTACAATATCTAATTTGATTATGTGTTATTATGTGCAGATCTAACCATGTCACCTCCTCACTCAATAAACTCTGATGGTTTCCTATTACTTTCAGGACCAAATATTAAATCCTGTTTGGCTTTTAAAACCCTTCACAAATGAGCAGAACCAGGAGATCATTATACACTTCAACAACGATATTGTATGAGGATGTATTCTGATGGAAGTGGATTTCTTTGACAAAGAGACCTAACTCTGTTTCAATTGATGAATGATGGAGAAGCAGCTACATCCAAAGAAAAAACACTGGGAAATGAATGTGAACTATTTACATTTTGGTTTTTCTTCCCGGGTTATTTTTACCTTTTGAGTCCAATTCTCCCTGTGCAACAAGAAAACTGTTCAGTTCTGCAAACATATGTTATATCTAGGATATACTGCAACATATGTAACATATATAGGACGGCTTGCCATCCAGGGGAGGGGGTGGAGGGAGGGAGGGGAAAAATCGGAACAGAAGCGAGTGCAAGGGATAATGTTGTAAAAAAATTACCCTGGCATGGATTCTGTCAATAAAAAGTTATTATAAAATTAAATTAAATTAAATTAAAATTTTAAAAAAACCCTTCACAGTCTACCTCCTTTCTATCTTTCTAATCTTCTTACATTTCAGGACCTCTACATATTCTATGATCTAGCAGCAACGGGCTCTTTACTATCCCTCACACATAACATTCCATCTCTGAACTGGCTGTTCCCCAAGCCTGGAATCTCCTCTCTCCTTTCTGCCTCTTGGTTTCCTGACTTCCTTCAGTTCTCAATTAAAATTCTACTTTTTTCAGCAAGTCCTTCCTGACCTCCCTTAATTCTAATGATTTTCTTCTGAAATTACGTGTTATTTACACTGTATAAATAGTACATATGTCATCTGCAAAGTGCCCCTTTAAAGTGTGAGTTCCTTGAGGTCAGGGTCTATTTTTGCCTTTCTTTTCACTCCCAATACTTAGCACTTAAATGCTTATTCACTGACTTTTTAAAAAAGGATTAATATTTCATGATACTCCAAATTTCTCATTTTGATCCCTCTCTCTTCCCTTGGAGAATGCATAGACAAAAAGCATTTTTTTTTTGTTTCTATGAAGTAGCCTATAGAACCAGCTGCAAACTCAATCTGGATTGTTCTAAGAGGAGACCACCGCCCCATAGTAACCAAGAATGATACCAAGATGAGCTCTCACAGGGGGAATTTTAAGACCTTTTCTTGGGTGACAGAGGGAGAACTGTAATGATCCATAGATTGGGTTTAATGCTTCCCCACCCCCCACTCAACAATCAGGACTGAATGGGAGGTGAAATCATAAAGCTCTTAACCTTTCTCCCATCTCAACTGTATTTTTTAATGTAGTCTTTAAAATCTGTTCTCAGAAAAGAACCTGTTATCAGTTTATACATTAAGACAAATTCAAAGTCAAACAAGTTGCCTCTCCGAAGGGTATTTGCATTCAAGTTAGATCTCTAATCATGAAATAGACAAATCTATTTCCTACTTATAGGAATGGACGGCAGAGGGGAGAAGGTGGGAGAGCTCTTAGGAGAAAACAAACTTTCCCAGACTCTGAAATTACCTTTGGACAGCTATCATATAGTTGTACAAATTGCCTGGCAGGGGATAAGGGACGATAACTGTGCTGGTAGAAATCAAGGGAGTGGGGCTCTTCAATGCTCTGCCTATTGATCTGTCTTCATTTTGCTATTCAATTCATTTTCCCCTTGCATAGCTCATCATGTTTAGAATGACATAGCTACACAATCTTCAATAGCTCCCTTCGTGAAAAAATTAACAAAAAAAACAAAACAAAACAAAACAAATAAACAGTGGACCAGGGGTCAGGGATATATGGATTGCAGTTTCACTTTTGTTACTCACTAGCTATGACACAGGGGAAAAAGTGAATCCAATCCTCTAGAACTATTTTTCTCATCTGTAAGGAATGGATAGGATGAAAGGAACTGGATTAAGAGATTGCCAAATCCCTGAGGACAAGGGCTGGATTTGAAATTAGAGGCTGTTACTTAACTTCTGCTGCCATTTTGAGTCTGTTCTTAGCTGGGAAAATGAAGGAGTTGAGATGGATGGCCAGCTTCTAAGCTACACCTCCTGAGAATTAATTGTGAAAATTTTAATCTGAGCATATATACCTTGGAAATGGGCAGATACCATAAATCAAGGCTTGATGTTATTGTTTTATTGATTGTCTAAATTTAAGGGAGTGATGGAGATAATGTTGATGATGCAGATTAAAATTAAAATTGTGCCTTGTACATCCTTGGGGTCTTTAACATCTCCATAGCTCATAGCTATTCTCTGCACCTGCTTTCCCCCTTCCTTCTTTACTTCTTGAATTCCGGTCTTGAAAACTCAACTTAATGCCTTTTCCTTCATAGGAAGAAAGGAAACAAACATTTAATAACACCTACAATGTGCCAGACACTGTGTTCAAAGCTTTCCAATTATTATCTCACTTGATCCTCAAGATAGCCTTATTCTTCTCCTATGTTTACAGAGGAGGAAACTGAGGCAGACAGCGATAAGTGGTTCACCCAGAGCCAATGTCTGAGGCAGAATTTAAACTCAAGCCCTTATGACTCCAGATCATGACTGAGCCACCAAATAGCCCCTAGACATTTTCTAACCTGCTCCCATCGTGGTAATGACCTCTCCACACATAAGGTACCTTTGTGTGTACTTCTTGAATGCTTTTTTTTTCTGAAATAGTTTATATTATAATTATGTGTTTGTGTCTAATCCTCCTACTTGAGAGTGAGGATGAATTTGTATATTTGTGTCTTTTCCCAACCTAGTTCCAGTATTTAGCTGATACTTGTGGAAATGATATGAAATGAAATGAATCTAATTGAAAACACTTTGGAGCTCTAAGTTCTGTAATGACTTGACTTTCTTGAGCATCTAATCATAGCTGTGAAGAAAGTTTTGGAATCTAGATCCAAATTCCCATATTGTTCTTTAAACTACAGTGTCTTCATTGTGCTTAGCACAGTGCCTGGCACATAGTAGGTATTTAATAAATACTTATTTATCGAGTTTACTTCTCTGAGCCTCAGTTTCCCTTCCCCCTCTGTAAAATGAAAAAAGTGGACAGGATGATCTTTAAACTCTGTTTCATTTTTAAATAACACCACTCTGGGTCACTCCCATCCCGGGTAATTATGATTTATGGGACCAGAAAACAAAGGAGCAATCACTGGGGCAACGGCACTCATTACAGTTCCAGGAGCAAAGGTCATTATGCACTTAGAATGGAAAGGAGGGGGAGGAAAATGAATAGAATGAAAAGGGAAATTAATGGGCTCCATTTTCCAGACAGCTGCAGGTGCAGTTTGGCAGACAGAGAGAAAATGGAGAATTCATAGGATTGGAGATGGTGGCCACCCATTAGACTTTCACAAGCAAAGAAAAATCATAGTGGCTTTATTGCAGGAGATAAAATGGGAACAAAGTTGGCCCTCCATCCTATCCATAGTGGAGGACACCAAATAGGATGATTTGAAAGCCCCCAATATACTCCTTGCATCTTCCTAAATATTTCCTTTTCCTCTCCTTTTAGACCCACTTAATATTACCGTCTGACATTCTTATCCTAAATCAAAGAATCGCTGAAGCCATGGAGTTGTCTGAAATTTAGCTAATCCAGCCTCCCTCCTGGTGCAGAGATCTAACCTGTAAAATTGGGTCTGAGAACTGATGAGAACTCACTACTTTAGGAAGAAAAGCTAAAATGATGATGATGATGATGATGATAGCATTTCTACAGTGCTTTAAGGTTTGCAAAATACTTTACAAATATTATTTCATTTTCTTCTCATAACAACTTAAGGAAGTAGGTGCTATTATTATCCATCCCTATTTTACTGATGAGGAAACTGAAGCAGAAAGAGATCAAATGACTTGTCCAAGATCTCACAGCTAGCAAGTGTCCTTCCTCACTCAAGACCCAGCCCTCTATCCATTGCAACACCTAACTGCCTCCATAATATCCTTCTGAATAAAATAAATAGATGTCCTTGATTTTGTGTTTAATCCACAGTTAAATTATGCAAAATCCTAAGGAGAGAGCACTCAAGTCAGAGTGCTGAATTTCAATTTAAATTCTTCCTCAGATACTGATTATCTGTGTCATTCTAGGCAAGTCACTTAGAACTCTCAGCCTCAGTTTCCTCATTTGGAAATCTGATCATTAATAGAGGGGATGTGAATAAGGTAATGGATATAGCACTTTGCAAACATTAGTGTGCTACATAAATGTGGACTTTTAGTATTTTTTCAGGGAGCTGCCTTTTTACCCCTCACCTCAATGCTTGCATCAGGCTCCTGCTGGATCTCTCTGCTTCAGGGCTCTCCCCATTCCTGCCTATCCCTATCCCTATTACATATGTGGGGGTGTGTGTGTGGGTGTGTATGTCCGAAGTATAGATCTGGACTCAGATGTTTACTAGATGTGTGACTGTGGGGAGGTCATTTGAAAACTCATCCTCAGTTTTCTCATCTGTAAAAATTAAAAGGATAATATTACCTGCCTTCCCAGAACTGTTATGAGGAGAAAATGCAATGATGTTGGTAAAGCACCCTGTCTATATGATCTCCCTCATTAGAAAATAAATTCCTTGTGAGGAGATTGCTTCATTCATTCTATCTCCATCTTCAGTGACTGGCAGAATGCCTAGCTTATTAAATGCTTGTTGACTGAGTTTGCAAACCACTTAGCTTTCCAGGGTCTCAATTTCTTCAACTCTAAAAGGAAAGGATTGAATTATATGATTTCAAAGATCCTTTGCCTCTCAGAGATCATATAACCTCATGGCTTGAAGATTTTGGTGGGCTGGAACAACAAATTGTCACTATGATGTTGAATGAAATGGTAATGTTTAATCTGGTGAAAAGAAGACTGGATAGGGTCTTCAAGTATTATTTATAAGTCTGTCATGTGGAATTAGTTGCATTAGATTTGTGTTTTGCTGAGCCCTAGAGAGGAAAAAAAATTTAAGGTAGAATGAGTAGAAGCTGTAAAGAGACAAATTAAGACCTGAAGTCAGAAGGACCTTTCTAATCTCTAAAGTTAACCTATTCTGGTTTAACCAAAATGGTGTGCCTTGGGAGATGGGTATTGATTTTCTTCTAGCAAAGGTCTTCAAGCAAAAGCTATGTGTTCACCTTTCAACAGAGTGAGCCAGGTATAGTGTTGAATCTAGAATTCAGGAATACCAGTTTCAAATGTGGCCTCAAGCACTTAGTAGTTGCGTAATCCTGGCCAAGTTACTTAGTCTCTAAGTGAGAAACACTTCCCCATCTGTAAAATGGGGATAATAATAGCCCCTGTCTCCCAAAGCTGTTAAGAAGATAAAAGTGATTGGTTATGTTTAAAATATTATATGAATAAATTCTACTTGTATTTATCACTATTCTAAAGATAAGATTGTTGTTCAAGTATGGGAGGGACAAAATGGTGTCTAAGGATATTGCCAACTCTTAGATTCCTTGTCAACCAAAAAAAAAGCTCATTTGATTAGGTTGCATTAATAGATATAGTATATAGAACTGATAGACCAAATGCATTCTATTATAAAATATTTAGTTTTGGATGACATATTTTTGGAAGGATGATAGTAAGCTAGATCATGGGCAAGGAGGGTGATCAGATAATAAAGGAACTCAAAACCATGGAGAAGGTGTTTAATTTGAAGATGAGAGGATGTAAGTTTTGAGATAATATTGTGGAAGAAAAACGGGATTTGCTCTGACGTTCACCACTTTTGGTGAATTCACTTCAGGCAAATCACTTTACTCTTTCCATCTTTACTTTTAATACTTAGAGAGGGCAGAACTTGACAATATGATCTCTGAGATCTCTAATTTTAGAACTTATCTATGTTGCTAAGTATTTCAAAGGTTGTAATTTAAAAAATGAATTAAATTACTTGACCCCCAGAGAGCAGAATGAGGACTAATGGATGGAAGTGATGGGAAAGCAGATTATAGTTCAATGTAAAAATTTTTTAATAATTGCTTTTTTATAATTCTTAATGATTAAATCTGTCTAAAATTAGAATAGGTTTCTTTGGGAAATGGTCCATTCCCAGTCACTGAAAGCCTTCAGGCAGAGTTGGATGATCATTGGTTGGGTTTATTGTAGAAGAGTTTAATGCTTCATGTATGAGCTAGACTAGAAAACCTCCAGGACAATTCCAAGCCTTAGATCCATATGCTTTTGGACCAATATTGAAAAGGTCCTTTAAAAGTACAAATGTTATCTAACAGAATTGTAGAGTCCTGAAACTATTGGGCTGATGCACTGAAGTCGGAACTGCTGAGCGCTTGAGGCTAACTACTGATTGGACAATACTCTATGGGCATATGCTTGGAAAATGGTCCTTTCCACTATCTGTACTGGCTCAATGATTGGTGTATAAAGGATTGTAGGAGGGACTAGGGAGTGGAGTAAAACTAGCCAGGGTCACACACATTCTTGGTAGTAGATGAGGGAGAAGGCGGTTGAGGAAAATCTGCTTCCACCCTGTTCAACCCTGCATCTGGGGACCAAGAATAAAGACTGAGGACTTTTGCTTATCCTGACTCCAGCTGATTCTGGGGCATCCTGGGTGTTAGTGTAGTCGTTACACAGAATAAAAATATTACATTATTGCTGCCCATTGGTATTATAGCACAAATAATTTTGTCAAATCATTACTGTCTTTTATCCTTTTACCCATCAATGCCCTAGAAATGGGCTATCAAAACTTTTTATCAAATGCCTGTTAACTATGCTAGAGTTCTAAGATTAGGAAAGATGAGTCACTGTCCAGAGTTCTAATTGGAGACAATTTAAGAAACATGAGTCACTGTCTAGAATTGAGAGTTCTACACAATCCAGGCAACCCAAAGACATTAGTTACTAGGTATCAGAATTGTAGAGAATGAGGAGGATAAAGTCAAATGATATAAAGAGATAAAATTGATTTTAACTTCCCATAATTTTTCATTAGACCAGTCTTGCTACCCCATGAAATACCCAGATACTTCAAAAAGGGGGATTTTAGCTTTGTTTTAGACTGTACCAGGAACCCCTCCATGTAGAATTAGCATCCTGAGCTGTATTTTAAAGAAAAGGAAGAAGGATACTTAAGCAGAGGCAATGTCAGGTTTGGAAAAAAGAAGTGTGGCAGGGCAGGATTAAGGGATGATCTTTGTGCATACAAATAAGATTTCATGATATAAAACATCTTTATTTCAAGAGCTAACTCTAGTTGTAACTCCCCTATTAGGGAACTCCTAACCCCCAGTGACTCCAGCCATATTGCTCCATATTGAAAGGTGGAAACCTTTCAGTTCCTGTAGAACCTATTGGGCTTTTGTGATGGGCTTTTGGCCTAGGAGAAGAAATTTCTATACCAAGATATATAATTAGTCCAATAATAGGGCCCAGAATGGTTAAGGGATTGGCCTAAGATGGCTTGCATTTGAAATTAGATTCTCTGGTCCCAGATCTAGCTGTCTTTCCAAGCTGCCTCTTTAGATCCCTTATAATTTATAAACAAAACCAAAAACAAACCAAAACAAAAACAAACAAACAAACAAAAACTATTAAAGGACCTTATTATCTCACCTGGGACTATAGGGCATCCAACAGAGTCACTGTATAGCCCAATTTCCCTTCTTCCTCACTTCTTTCTACCCAGGGAGAGGAATGTGCCCAGATAGCCCCAATCCCCTAGTCCACATGTTCTACCTCAGGAGTGAAAACAGGAGTTGTGAGTAGATGGGAGATATTTCTGCCCGGGGCCAAGATGGGTTGCTCTGCCTCCCTGGAAAAGACTTTGTCCCTCAGGAAGCAGGGAAAATCTCCCAAGAACTGGTTCTACAGGCTAAGTTCACTCACAGGTCACATACCTTCTGGCTATGTATAAATAATGTTAAAAAAAAATTTAAAGCCATTTTAATTCTTTTTAGTCATCCCTGAAGTTGTAGATAGGTGAGAAGGGTTTTTGAGATGAAAAAGGTTTCCAAGCTAGTTTCAAAAGAGCATCACAGGGGCAGGAGGAAGGGATGGTCATTTGCTTTCCATTTCCAGCCCTTGAGACTCAATCTTTTAAAAACCTTCCCAGTCTTGCCTAGGATTTACTCATGATGCTGACTCAACCTTGAGTTTCTTTTTTTCTCAGAATTATGCAGGGGCATTGGTTCAACTTGAGTTATTTCACTTTTCCCTTGGCTATCCTCAGATTTCCAACTGTCATATTATAACCCCACACTGGGTAAAGGTAAGGATTTATTGAATAAATGAATGAGTGCATGGGTTTATAGAATGAATGAATCATAGGATCATAAAGTATCAGAACAGAAAGGCACCTTAAAGTGTATCTAGTCCAACTCATTTATTTTATAGATGAAGGAAGTAGGGACTTGGAGAAGAGAATGAATAAAGAAGCAAAATGTTCCATCTTGGGCTACAAAGAAGGAGGCCTAGATGTTGTAGCAGCCTTGAAGCAGATTATTTAGGGCAATCTAAGATGGCAGAGTAGAGAAATTACTCAACAGAGCTCTCTCAACATTCTCCTCCAAGACAATTTAAAATAATGCTTCAAATTGAATTCTGGAGTGTCATAGCCAACAAAAAAGGTCAAAAATGAGACATTCTTCCAGTCCATTGCAATTTAGAAGGTCAAAAGGAGAGCTCTGTGACATTGGGGAGAAGATTTACCCAAAGCCCAGATATATAAAATAACCAGTGGTGGGATCAGGGGATGATGACAGAAGAGCAACAGCTTGGAGTACTCTTAAGCCAGAGATGGTAAAGGGACCTGTTAACTAGTCAGAAAAGGATTACAGGGGACAGCTGTATGCACTGGATGCAGGACCATATGCAATTTGGCAACTCCACTGTCTATACCCATTTCTGGATTGTAGTGAAGGGGGGACCCTGAAACTCTGAAAATCCTTAAAGGAGAAAATCTCCTTCAACTCTGCCTCAGTGAGGGACAAATAGTTTCATCCTTGTGATTTGGGTGGGGTCGGCTCAGTCCTGAAACTCACTGAATTCAATTCAAATTCCAGCTCAAGAGGAAACCTAGCTAGGAGCCAGCTTGGGATTCCACCCACGAGAACCCTTCTGCTTGTAGCCAAAACCCCCATTATAAAAAACCCTGTCTTTGCAGAGGTTCCAAACATGCCATGCTATGCCATGTTTGGGATGCCAAGGGCCTCTGTCCACAGGAATACTCCCTCAATGCCATCCTTTCTTTACCCTCACCTGTTTCCTAAGCAGATTTTATGCCTCTCTGTCAGAATTTCTAACCTTACTTCCAATCCCCAAAATAAGCCTCTTTCATCAATCTAGGTTTTTGGGTCTGTAAATTCCTCTACAGAGAACCTCTGTGCCATCAGAAGGAAGTCCCCAAAACTTCCTAACCTTGAGCTGAATCCCAAAAAGTTACAGGGGAGCCAAACCTCTCCATTTGGTTCTCCAAACCTCTCCATTTGGTTCTCCGAACCCCAACCCTGCCACTAGACTTTATCATTTAACTCCCTGACCACCAGAAACTCTAATTTCATTTTGGTTCCCTAAATCTAAACCTTATCAAGAGTTCAAGCATGGAGAGGAGTTATTTTGTCAAAAGGGAACACCTTCTGTCACAAGGATTCAGGGATCCTGAGAAATAGTATCACTTATGACCCTAATGAAACAGGTCTTATTTCTGGTTCCAAGGGATCAAGATCCCTTCCTGGATAAGGATCAGAGTAAAGATCAGAAAAGCAAGTGACCATTTTCTTGGATCACACTGCCCTGTGAGACATGAATGGGCATTTGTTGGGTTCCCATAGTTGTAAAAATTAAATTGGAGAAATTAAACTTAAATTAGAAAACTGAAACTCCCAGGGACATTGATGGGTGGTCAGAGTGGAGGCTATCTCCCCCCAAAAGAATGTAAGAATGCAAGCTCCTTAGGTGCAGGGACTGGGTTTTTGTGATGGGGTGATGATCTGAGATTTAAAAGAACTTTTTTTTGTTCTTTGCCCATAGCTTTGCATTGTTGAAGCTCCCGTGGTGCATTCACATTCTTGGGAAGGACAAGACTACAAGTCTTTTTCCTGGTTGAGCAAATATCTTTGTTTTGAACTTTTTTTTTTACCTGGCAGAAAATTCCCAAATAATCCCTGAAGAGCCAGGATGGGTGGGGGCTATATTTTAGGGTCTACATAAACTTGCTGAGAACTGTTCATTTCTGTACACCCTTGCTTCTTTGACCCTATTTTAGTCAACACTGGGTGTATCCTTTCTCATGAGAAAGCAATAAATTCCTTTTTGCCTCTCCTAAGACAAGTTTCTGATTGTTTAATTGGCAGGGGGCAGTGATCCTTACCACACAACCCCAAAATTTCAAACTCCAAGAACTACCTCTGAAAACAGCCATTAAAAAACCTGAAGCTTGAAACTATATTCCTCCTTACCATAAGCTAAAAACAGAGCCTAACTTTAACATGAAGTTAAAAATCAAGAAACAACATGGAAAAAATGGGCAACCAACAAAACAAAACAAAAAAAACTAAATAACCTAACTCTTTCCGGGTGACAGGGAAGATCAAAACACAAATCAGAAAAAGATGATGAAGTCAAAACAGTTACATACAAACATCTCAAAGGAAAAAATGTAACAAACACAAACCCAACAAAAATAATTTTAAAACAAAATTTAAGAATGGTAAAGGAAAATATTAAGTAAAGAAATGAGAACAAAGGAAGGAAAATACAAAAAGACCATTAATAGCTTGATAAATGAAGAGGCACAAAAATAATGAAGAAAATTATATCTCAAAAATATTATTTGCCAAATGGAAAAGTGCATTGAAGAAAATAATAGTGGGAGATCTCAACTTTCCCCTCTCATAGCTAGACAATTCTAACCATAAAATAAATCAGAAAGAAATTAAGGAAATGAATAAAATTTTAGAATAGTTAGATATGATAAAATCTCTGGAGAACACTCAATGGGAATAGAAAGGAATATATTTTTTCCTCAGCTATACATGGCACCTTCACAAAAAACTGACCATGTATTATTAGGTCATAAAAACCTCACAACATGAGGCAAAAAAAAAAAAAGCAGAAATATTAAATGTACGCTTTTCAGACCACATTGCAATAAAATCCACATTCAATAAGGTCCATGGAGGCATAAATTAAAAATTAATTGGAAACAAAATAATCTAATCCTAAAGAATTAGTGGTCCAAAGGAACAAGTCATAGAAATAATTAATAATTTTATTAAAGAGAATGACAGCAATTAGACAACATTCTATTATTTGTGGAATATAACCAAAGCAGTACTTGGAGGAAAAATTATGTTTTTAGATGTGTACATTAGTAAAAGAGAAAAAGAGAGAAAGAGAGAGAGAGAGAGAGAGAGAACAAATCAGTGAGTTAGATATGCAATTAAAAAAATAGAATAAATTTTAAAACCCCAGTTAAATACTAAAATGGAACTCTTGAAAATCAAAGGAAAGAGTTATGAAATTGAAAGTTTAAAAAAATGAACTGATAAAATAAAACTAGGAGCTCCTTTTATTTTTAAAAATCCAACAAATAAATAAACCTTTGGCTTATTTGATTTTAAAAAGAAGAAAATCAAATTGCAAGTATGAAAAATGAAAAAGGATAATACAGCAGCAATGAAGATGAACTTAAAGCAATTATTAGGAGTTATTTTGCCCACTTATATGCCAGTAAAAGTAACAATTTAAGTGAAATAGATGAATATTTACAAAAATATAAATTGCCTAGATTAAAAAAAGAAGAAAATAGAATATTTAAACAACTTTACTAGAAAGGAAAAGAGAAAGAAAGAGAGAGAGAAAGAAAGAAATAGAGAAAGAAAAACAAAGAGAAAGAAAGAAAAAACTAAATAAGCCATCAGTGAGCTCCCTAAGAAAAAATTCCCAGGATCAGATTGATTTACAAGTGAAATCTACCAAACACTTAAGGAATAATTAAGTCCATTTTATATAAATTATTTGACAAAGTAAAGAAGGAGTGTTATCAAATTCCTTTTATCATACAAATGTGGTTTTGATCCCTAAGCCAGGAATATCAAAAACAGAGAAAGAAAACCACAGACCAATTTCCTTAACATTACTGCAAAAAAATTAGATTAAAATGTTAAAAAATTATAGCAATATATCACAAAGATCATACACCTTGACCAAAAGGAACTTACACCAGGAATACAGCACTGGTTCAATATTAGGAAAATCATCAACATAACTGACCATACCAATAACAAAAATCATGATTATAATCAATAGATACAGAAAAGATCTTCTGAAGACCTTCAACACCCATTCCCATAAAAAAGACTAAAAAGCATAGGGATAAATGGCGTCTTTCTTAAAATAATAGGTAGCATCTACCTAAAATCAAGAGCCAGCATTATCTGTAATGAAGATAAATGATCAGGACTGAAGCAAGGATGCTCATTATCACCTAATTACTAACTTTAGCAATAAGACAAAAGAGAAAGAAAGAAATTAAAAGAATAGAAATAGCCATAAGGAAACTAAATCATTACTTTTGCTGATGATATGATGGTGTACTTAAAAGAACTCTAGAGAATCAACTAAAAAACTAGTTGAAACAATTAATAACTTTAGAAAAGTTGCAAGAAATAAAATAAACCTACATAAATCATTAGCATTTCTATAAATGAGTAGCAAAATCCAGCAGCAAGTGATAGAAAAAGAAATTCCATTTAAAACAATTGCAAACAATAAAAAATCCATGGACATCTACTTGCCAAGATAAATCCAAGGACTATATCAACACAATTACAAAATTCTCTTCACACAAATACAGATCTAAATAAAGGGAGAAATATTCATTGCTAATGGGTAACCTAAGCCAATAAAATAAAAATGATAATTCTACCTAAGTTAGTTTACTTATTTGTGTCATATCAATCAAACTACCAAGAAATTATTTTATAGAACTAGAAAAATAATAACAAAATCCATCTGGAAGAATAAATGGTCAGGAATATCAAGGGAATCAAAAATGTGAAGGAAAGTGACTTGGGAGTACCACATTGCAAACTATATTATAAAGCAGTAATTATGAAAATAATCTAGTACTGGTAAGTACTCTATAGTGGTGAGCCAGTGGAATAGATGACATGATACACAGCAGTAAATTACCTCCATGGTCTAATATTTTGGTTTATCAAACCCAAAGCTTTGGGGATAAAAATTTACCATTTGACAAAAATTGCTAGGAAAATTAGAAAGCAGTTTGGCAGAAATTTAGCATCATTTCATACCACATACCAAAGTAAGGCCAAAATAAATAAATGATTTAGCTATAAAGGGTATTATAATAAGTAAATTAGAGGAGCATGGAAAAATATGCCTGCTAGATCTAAGATGAAGGAAAAAGTTTATGACCAAATAAGAAATAGATAAGATCACAAAAAATAAAATGGATAATTTTGCTGACATGAAATTTAAAAGCTTTTGCACAAACAAAACTAATGAAGTCAAAATTATAGGAAATGGGGTAGAGTGGGTTCAGGGAGGTCAGAAAATTCACAGCAAGTATCTCTAATAAAAGCTTAATTTTCAAATACAGAGGGAATTCTCTATTCTCAGTTGATAAATGGTCAAAAAAAGGGTAAAAATTCAGAGGCAATTCTCAATTGATAAATGGTCCAAAAAAAATGAACAGGCAGTTTTCAGAAGAAGAAACCAAAGCTTTCAATAGTCACATTTTAAAATGCTTTAAATCACCAGTAATGAAAGAAATGTAACTCTGAGGTATCAACTCATACTATCATATTGGCTAAAATGACAAAAAAAAAAAGAAGATAAATTCTAGAGGGGATTTGGAAAACTTGGCATACAAAATACACTGTTGGTGGAGTTGTGAATCTAATCATTTTGAAGAACATTTTGTAATTATACCCAAAGGAGTATAAAACATAGCCTTTGACCCTACAAAATCATTATTCTGTTTATATCCCAAAGACATCAAAGAAATGGGAAAAAGACCTATTTGTGATGACAAAGAATTGGAAATTGAGAGAATGCCCATCAACTGGGGAATGACCGAGCGTGTTATGTTCTATGATTGTGATGGAATACTACTTTGCAGTAAAATATGATAAGCAAGACGATTTCAGAAAATAGACTTTTATGAGCACATACAAAGTAAAGTGAACAGAGTCAGGAGAAAATTACAAACTAGAAAGCAAATGAGAAACATTCTGTTCCTATTGATAGACTTGCTTTGAGTTTCTAGCCTATCAAGAAATAGCAAAAAATTTCTTTCTTCTTTTATACTAAGAAAAGCAGGGAAGATACCCAGGCTACTCGCTGCAAGCCAGCCATCTTTTCGCCCCCTGTTGTTGCTCCCAGACATGGGAAGATCATGACATTTACTCACGGGCAGAAACAAGGAAGAGCAGAGGTCTCATTTTTCCCACCATGGTCTCTTGCTTTCTCACCAAGGTGCCTCAAACCTGGGCAGGATGTCAGTCTGTCAAAGTTGCTGTTAGCCTGTTAAATCCACTCCAGACAAATGGGCCCACTCTCCCTCTTTTCACTTCCCTCTCTACTCTGCCCTCCCCTTGCCCCAGATGTACTCTCCTGAGAGGCTGGACTTTACCCATCCACCCCACCTTCTCCCCATGAGTACTTCTTGGCTTCCTCCTTCCTGCTATCTGATTCCAGTTATAAACATATATGATGCAGAGAGAATTACATGTAACTGAAGAGTTTGGGTGTTTCCCTCTCGGACTGGAAAGCTGCAGAGTGTGGTACAAAGTATCATTTCTCTTCTCTTGCTTCCTAATGTGCCTACCTGCAGGAAATGGCTCATGGAGCCACAGAGGAGGCGATACAAGTAAGGGAAGAAATTAATGACTCATTCTGTAATCCAGCTCTTCACGAAGCACTTTCTGTGTTTATGAGTAGAAGTAGGAGCTAAGGATAAGAGGAAGAAAAGGTGCTTGTTTTACTGACAACAAAAAAGGAAAAGAACCATTTCTTACGTGACTTTTTCTCTGCTTCTACCTTAGGGTATAAAGGAGCTATTTCTCCATCCAGGGATCTGTAGAGATTTTCCATTAATAGGTCCAAAGAAATTGTTATGCATCATATAAAAATGCAATGATTCACATGCATGTGACACAGGTTTAGGTGCTTGGATATTGCATTAGCCCCAGGGACAAGAGAGAATCTCTCAGGAGCTCATTCGTGGGCTACCTACAAGAAGGCCCGGTGCTGTTTTATTACTCAAAAATACATTTTAGTGTTTAATTTGTCCACATGATGGCACTGTACCCAAACCACCAGAGTGATTGCAACCGAGTCCAATTGGTGTTCTTGAAGGGGGCTGAGAAGGGGATAGGGGAAGGGGTTAATGATGAGAAGAGCTAAAAATCCACACTGGCCTGATTCTGAATCTAGACTGAGGGGTGATGAAATATGGCTCTGAATTATTGGAAAATTATAGGATAGTCTATGATTTTTACCCAGACCCACATCTGGAACTTCCCTTCTTATTAAACAAGTCACATGTACTCTTTAGAATACAACCACTCAGTTCTCTGTGGACTTATATTCACTTATATATTATATATTCAATTAAACGTATATTAAATTCACTGTGTTTCTAGGTACTATCCCTCCCTTCAACCATTAGTATTCCTCCAAAATCAGTATAACATCTACTTCATATGTGTAAGTTAGGAATGTGCTCAACACATAGTAGATATTTAATAAATGTTTACTGAGTAAATGAATAAAGATGATAATAGTATCTGCTTTACTAATTTGGAGAGACCAGGGATCCCCTCTGTTCTCAACAGGGGCAAAATACCATTTTAGAATGTATTAAGGCATGAAAAATCTATTAAATCTATTAAATGCTTACTGGGTGTCAAGCATTGTACTAAGGGCTGAAGATATAAAAAGAAAAAGTTAAATAGTCCTTATTCTCAAGGAACTCACATTCTAATGTGGAAAGGCAGCATATGTCGGAAGTTTCACCTATGTAGAATGGAAAGATATATTGGTTATACAGGATAGCCATATCTGGATAGGTAGGTGCCAGGACTGGAAGGAAGAAGAAAATTTGGAATTGGGAATAATTATTTTTAATTTCTTTAAAAAATAGAAAAAGGATGCTCAAGAGATAAAAAAAATTTCTTGTTATTAACTATTAAGTATGTGAACTGGAATTGAAATCAGAGAAATTACTACTGCTTTCTTCTTTTTCCCTTTTGTTGGTTGGTTGAAATATTGATCAAATCCAGGACCATGTGCAATACTTTTAATCTGTTGCTGTGTTGACACTGGCTGGTCTGATGCTGGTTGCTGACTCAGCCAGCCCATGGCAGAAATGAAACAGGATGCTATAAAAGTTCTTCCCCCATTCAGTAACCAATTTATTGCAAGAATGAGGTCCCAGATATTGGTAGTGAACAATAGGTTAGAACCACTTCTGTTTGCCTTAGTTTCTTCATGTATAAAATTGGAATGTGCTATGCAGTGCCTGGCACTTAGCAAATAATTTTTTATTAAATGAATAGGGATGATAAAAACATCTATCTCATTGGGTTGTTGACAAACTCAAATGAGATAAGGCATGTAAATCATTTTGCAAACTTTTAAGTAAATAAGCATCTGTTATTATTGCTATGATTGAGAATATACAATAATATCTGTTATGATTTCAGCATTTCCAAAACGACAGCAGACAGGACTAAATCCTTAGACTGCTATTTTGTGCATCCATCACATTCTTATAAATAATTAGGGGAATCAGCCATTCCAGGGTCATGACTTATCTAAGAAGGGTTCACAGTACCTTCCAGATCTTTAAGTATATCAGAGACAGGAGAAGCAAAATAAACTGCTTCCAGATGGGGCAGGATGTCTATCACCTAAGCAGGGGTCCTCAAATTTTTAAAATAGGGGGCCAGTTCACTGTCCCTCAGACTGTTGCAGGGCCGATTATAGTAAAAACAAAAACTTTGTTTTGTGGGCCTTTAAATAAAGAAACTTCATAGCCCTGGGTGAGGGGGACAAATGTCCTCAGCTGCTGCATCTGGCCCTCGGGCCGCAGTTTGAGACCCTGAAAAGTCTTCAAATGGAGAATGAGTGACCATTTATTTGTTGGGAACATTGTCCAGGAACATTTATTTGGATTAAGTCAACAAGTATTTATTTTTTTAACATTTTATTTCTCCCTCCCCCTACAATTACTTGTAAGAACAATTTCTAACGTATTTTTTTAAGTTCCAAATTTTCTTTCACCTTCTTCCCTTTCTACCCTCTTCCAATCATGAGTGACTGGGTTTTAAATTCTTGTTGTAGGATTTGTTTGGCCATAGGCAAATCAATTTCCTTCTGAGTCTCAGTTTCCCTATCTGTAAAATGAGGTGATTGGACCCAAATGACCTATAAGTTCTAAAATCTAGAACTTCATAGCTAGGAGAATTTGAAAGGTGGTATATAATAATGATAGTAGTAATTAACATTTATGTAATATTGTATTGGTTTTCAAAATGTTTTATGTAGTTTATTAAAATTTTATGGCCTATGGTTTTAAATCTAGTTGTTTGCAGCTATATAGATTTGCAAAGTATTTTACACATATTATCTCATTTGATGAACATCCTTGTGAAATGCTATCATTATCCCCATTTTAAAGATAATAATAAAAGGTGAGATTTCTATAGTGCTTACTCAGTCCCAGACACTGTGTCAAGTACTTTACATAGATTATCTCATTTGATTCTCACAACCCTAGGAAGTTAGTACTATTATTATCCACCACTTTATAGATGAGGAACTTGGGGCAGACAGAAGTTACGAGACTTGTCCAGTCAAGAGAGCTCAGTGTCTGAAGGGAGATTTGACTACACATTTTCCCGATCCCAAGTGAGAGAAGAAGGGTGTAAGAAATGGGAGGAATGAATGAATCAGGGGGAAAATGAGGAGGGGAGTCAAAGTTAGAGACAAAGAAAGGCTGCAAAGGGGATCTCAGGCAGGAAATAGCTTGAGATTAGCAGAACAGTTCTGGGAGAGAAGAATGGAGATTAGGGGTGAGGACTGGGTGGAAGAAAATTTAGGTAAAGAGATAGCCAAAAAGGACAAAGGAGAGGATTCAGTTAGAGAAGAGTGTAGACTGATGTGTAGATTTATATTTATAAAATATTAAATAAATGTATATATACTATATTTATACACACAGATATCTTTACATATATATGTGCATATATATCTTCATGTGTGTGTCATGTATATGTATGTATATATACATTGTATACACAGCTATATCTTTACATGTGTGTATACGTATATATCTTTACATATCTGTATATATGTGTATGTATATATACACAAATATATACATATTTATACATACAGATATGGCTTTATATGTATAGTGCTTTATGTATGTGTGTATATATACACATATATGTGTATATATATATACACATATATGTATGTGTGCTTACAGATCTTGTCCTCTGACTCCTACTGTTTGCTTTTTAAAATTTCATAAGCAGCTGATAAATCAGAGTTTCCCCTGCCATTTTTCTTACAGCACAGTTTCTCCCTAGGTCACAGCCTGGGGTAAGGGTGATAGGAAGTCATTCATTTATCCTAAGAATAATCCTGGTACAGGTTACATAACAGTGACCGTTATTCTGTGTTTCTGGTTTTTTATAGTATTTGATATCCTTGTCCTTCGCCTTCTTGGCCCTGGAGGCAAACGGCAGGGCTTTTAAGGATTGGATTATTTTCTGGAAGATATTCTGGGAGGACTTGTAATTCTGCCTTCTAGGAAAGGAGAAAGAGGGTAGGATGGAGGAAGAGGCAGTGCTGAAATAGCCCAGAGGAGCTTTTGCTTTCCTCAGCTCTCCTGACAAAGAAATCAATTGTCGGTGGCAAAGGATGACCCGGCAGGGAAAGAGTTAAGGCTGGACTTATCTGTCCAGCTCCACGGGAGGCTCTGAATTCCTGCCTCCAACTGAACTGCCAGCCAGCCTAGGACACCTGCTAAATTTAGAGAGTTGTGAAGGGTTTCCAGTTGACAGTTGCCCTGCCTCTTGAAGAAGGCACTCTGGAGAGAGAGGTTTCACTCCCTCGCTCCAGCCTCTGATAGTTTTTTGCCAGCCTTCCTGGGGTCCCCCGGCACCTGAATATATGCTTTCCAGACAGCAGAATTACCAAGAGTTCGGGTGAGTGATATTTTTGCTTCTTTCTTTGTCCTGGGTCAGTCCCAGGGCCCACAAGTCCGAGGGGCAGAGGCCGCTTAGGCCCCAAGCAAACATTCCTGATGCCTGAGACCAGCTGTGGGGGATTTCAGATCCCTTTAATAGGCGGTGGGGGAGGGCCAGACTCCCTCAGCAAAATATAGATGTCGTCTGCCTGGGACCTGACGGACTGAGGTGAAAGAAAATCAGTCACTAGTGAACCCTTCCTCTCTAAGATTTGTGTCTAAATCAAAGGTGGTCGGTCCCGAAGGGACCCAGAAGCTCTGGACATTTTCCCGTGGGTGTCTTGGGAGGTCTCTTGGTCACTAACTTCCTTAGCTTTACAATAAATGTACCTTCTTTCTTGGTGAAGGGGAACCATGTTGTTCTTCCTTAAATTGGATTATCCTTAATCTCTCCATTCTAAAGGCCTATGAGGCTCTAACATTACTACCTTCCCCTTGAGGCAAAAATGGTATTATGGAGAAAAGTTCTCCATCATTCATTGATCTTGGAAAAATCAGTGCCTCAATTTCTCTCTCTCTCTCAAGTGAAGAATATTAATACTGATGTGAAATCCTATATGATTGAAAGAAAAGGTGCTGTATAATAAACATGGTGTCAGTAAGAGGGCCTAGCCCAAATCCTAACAGGAGGTGGAATTTTTTTCTTTATTTTTTTTTATTTAAGCTTTTTAGCTTCAAAACATATGCATGAATAATTTTTCAACATAGATCCTTGCAAAACCTTGTGTTCCAAATTTCCCTTCCTTTCCTTCACCCTCTCCCCTAGATGTTAAACATGTTTAAAAAAAATGTTAAATCCAATATATGTATACATATTTATACAATTATTTTGCTGCACAAGAAAAATCAGATCAAAAAGAAAAAAAAATGAGAAAGAAAACAAAATGCAAGCAAACAATAATGAAAAGAGTGAAAATGCTATGTTGTATCCACCCTCACTTCCCACAGTCCTCTCTCTGGGTAGAGATGGCTCTCTTTATCACAGGGTCATTGGGACTGGTCTGAATCATCTCACTGTTGAAAAGAGCCACAGTGGAATTTTTTTCTTGTGTGACCATCCCACTCTTAGCCCTCCAGAGCTTAACTGCACTTTCTAATGTCCTTATGGTTGCTTTATTTTTGTTGCTAACTCCCTAATGGTCCTTTCCCCCCAATTCCCTAGAATTTAACAGGTTGTCATGGCGACCAGCAATGATCCAGAGGAGGAGCAAGTTGTTCCGGATACAGAAGATGGAGCTGACGTGAAGGCTGTGCAGGCCCACTATCTCCGAAGCCCTTCTCCCAGCCAGTGAGTGTACATTCAATGTGGCTCAGTTACATGGGAGTGGACCAGAGACAGGAGGACAAATGGCATCCTAATATCTCCTATAGTGTCCACAAGTGAGGTCAGAGGATAATTATCCATAACCACTAAGGAGGAATGAAGATGGGGTACTGAGGGGGACATCAAGTAGTCTAGATTATAACATGTTAGAACTAAAAGTTGCCTATAGAATGAATATGACTCCATAAATAGTCCCCTTCTGAAATTCAAAAACATCAGACCGTCCTAGTACTAAGGATGGAATAAGGAGTCAGCACACCTGAGTCCTAGTTTAATGAGAATTTCTGGTAAATTGCTTTTATATAAGCTTAGTTTTTTGCATCTGTAAAATAAGAAAAGGGAGTAGGGAATGGGAGAGAGTTGGAAGGTCTGATTTCTAAGATTCCATTTAGTTATAAATTTCTGGGACTCCAAGGAATCCCCAAACTCATTTGGACAGGAACTCAGAGGTCCATCCTGCATTGTAGGAAGGCCCTCCAAAGAACCCAAAACAAGTGGTCATTGGGCTTCTACCTGAGGACTTCCTGTGAATCCATTACTTCCTGGAGCAGCTTATTCTTTTTTTTTTTTTTTGAGACTTCCATGAAATGAGTCAAAGGATATTCCTTCCATTAAATCTAAATCTACCTTACTGTTGAAACTAAAGTTTCAAATAATGAACATTTCATTTCTATCCAGTGCACCTAAGTTTTACCCCATGGCACCAAAGGGGACAACTCTAATTCTCTTTTCTACAGAACTGTTTTTCAAATTCTTGAAGAAAGTGATCAAATCCCTTTAAGGTTTGTGTTCTCTGGGCTAAATATCCTGTTTTTTCAGCTAATCCTCACAGACAATGCTTTTCTATTCTCTCATGATTTTGGTTGTCCTCCTCTAACTAATCTATCTCATCCAGTGCTCCAGATGTGGTCTGACCAGGGCAGAAAATATAGCCAGGGTGCCATTCTGCACACTATTAATGCAGCCTAAGATCATGTTCTTTTTCTTGGCTACCATGTTACACTGTTCATTTACTAGAAGTTGTGGTCCACTAAAAGTCCCAAATCTTTTTCACATGAACTTATTCTATATCTTTTTATGATTTGGATCTCTGTTACAGTGTCTTCCCCCACGGGTGTAACTAAGAAATTTGACTCCTGGGGGAAATTTATTTAGGGGAAGAGGGAAGGGCAGAAACCTGATCATTCTTTTGAATGACTGCATAGACTGAACACTGAGATCATGAAAATAAAGTTTGAAAAAATATGTTGTAAGGTGATTTGAAGGGGCAGGTGTTGAAGAAGAGTTATTTGGCAGAGTGATCTGGTGATTAGGAGTAGGGTGAAGGGAACTTTAAAAAATAATATTTTATTTTTCCCCAATTGCATGTTAAAACAGTTTTTACATTTTAAGTTCCAAATTCTACCCCTCTCTTCTTACAATGATAAGCAATCTAACACAGGTATAACCTGTTCAATCACATAAAACATTTCCTCATTGGTCATTTTGTTGAAGCCTCAAACAAGAAAGAAAGGAAGGAAGGAAGGAAAGAAAAGAAAGGAAAGGAGGAAGGAAAGGAAAAGAAGGAAAAGGAGAAAGGAAAAAGGAAATGAAAAAAGAAAAGAAAAAGAAAGGGAAAGGGAAAGGAAAGGAAAGGGGAAAGGAAAGGAACAAGGAAGAAAAAGAAAAAAGAGAGAGGGATATATTCAGATAATACCAGTTCTTTCTCTTGAAGCAGATGATATGTTTTATTATCAGTCAATTGCCTTGGATTGTTGCATTGCTGAGAATAGCTAAGTAACTCACAATTCTTTATTATACGTATCGTTACTGTGTACAATGTCCTTCTGGTTCTGCTCATTTCATTCTACCTCAGTTCACATATGTCCAGGCTTTTCTGAAGTCAGGATTTGGGAATTTTAAAGGAAGAGAGGCCATTGCGGAGTGATGGGGATGAAGGGACAATGTGAGAATGTCTATTGGGAGCAGGACTATACCTCCTATCTGACTTAGATATCAAGGTATAAGATAGGAGGATCAGCCATCTTTGGATAGAATATTCAAAAATATGGAACCTTTTGGAGAAAATTAGGTTTCAGAGAATACTAGAAGATAGAAATAATGTGAGAACGGGGATTTAGGATAGTAGGATTAAAGAGTTAAACCTAGATGGAGATCTTGGAAATCATCTGGTACATCAGTGTCAAACTCAGAAACAGAGGCCACCAAACTATATATAATGATCCCTGTTTGTCATATTTTTTGGTACTGAACCACAACAGAGGAAGATTCTGGATGGTACAGAGAAAAGGGAGAGCAGAAGAAAGTTCCCTAGAGAGAACTAGGGCTGGGGGTAGAGTGGTACAAAGGATTTTTGGATCTCTGCAGCCAACAGTAAGCCACCTTTGCTTCAATTGCCTTCCCCTTCCCTGCCCCAGCCCCCTAAATATATTCCCACATTTGTCCCTTAAAATGAGTGCCTGGGCCAGGTGGCTCATGGGCTCTAAGGAGCAGTACATGAAAACCTCCCAGGGTGGTCAGAGGTATGGGAGGAATCATGATCTCCAGTGCATTGGCACTTGGGCACAGCCCTAGTTGCCCTCTGCTAGTTCCGTCTCCACAGAGTACAGCCTACACAAGTTGGGAAAATTATCTGGGTGCCTGCTGAAAGGTGAAGGGAAGCTCCTGTCACAAGTACAAATAGTCCTTGGAACAAATGGATACTCAAGTGTCTTCTTTTAAAACCCACTTGTCCTGGTGCCTGCTAATAAAACTTATAGAATTGAAAGGGCATCTATTTCCTCCTGTCTTTCAGTGTGTGCATCTATTGCATCTCTGTGCAATTGCACAAGCAATAACTTCAGAGCCAGGAAGCTCTGGGTTCTAATTCTGCCTCTGACACATAATGGCTGTATGAGGTCTAGCTGAGTCCCTTTACCTCCTGGTGCTTCAAGTATCTCTTTAAGTTTATAATCTTCAAAGTTGTTGTCAACCTCTGTTGGGAGAGGGAAGATTTGGTGTTGGTTTGTTTTTTGGGGGAGCAGTTCCCTACACCAAAGAAAGCACAGGTGTGGACCTCAAGTTCCAAATTCTACTCCTCCCTCCCTAGGATGATACATAATCTAAGTTTTACCTGTGCAGTTAGGAAAACCAGAAAGTGGGACCTGCTCTATCAAAAGCAGGATTTGAACCCAGGCTCTCCCATTCTGAAGCTTTCTCTGTCTGTTCTGCCAGAATCACAGACCTGTGTCCCCGGCACTTATAGACACCGCTTGGGAGGTAGTTATTTGCAATTCCCAGGATCCACTCGGCTACAAACTCTCAAATATCTCTTCTCTCACCTCTGGCTGGTGCAGGAAATGATTCCATTAGTTAGCAAGTCCAGCCTTTTATTCGGTCAGTGGTTTCTTTAAAAAACATATTCCCAAGAGAGCTAACACATTAAATCCCGAGGATCTTCGTGTGAATCACTGTATCATCACAATTTCTTCCTGATGGGCACCCATTAGCCTGAGTCATCGCATCGAATGTGGGAGCAGAGAACTTGAAGCCAGCTTGGGAGGGAGGGAGAGGGGGTCGATACCTGAGAAAGCAGAAAGGGCGAAGGAGGCGAGCGCTGCTTATTTAACAATCTGTCTAGAGGTCGCTCTGCAGGAGTGTTTTGAGATATTCCCTTTTTCTAAGGTATTTTACAAAGCAAGTCTTTGGGGCACTCAATTAGAACTCCCCTCCCATTCCCCTTTCCAATTTGTCTTGGCACAGCTAGGGACAAATCTTAGTTTGACAGACCCAAGATGATGATGAGGAGGAGGAGGAGGGGGTCGAAGGAAGGAGGAAAAGAAAAAAAAGGAGGAGAAGGAAGAGGAGGAGAAGCAGAAGCTGAAGAAAAAGGAGGAGGAGGAGGAGGAGGAAGTAGAAGAGGAGGAGAAGGAGGAAAAGGAAGAAAAGGAAGAAGAGGAGGAGAAGGAAGAAGGGGAGGAGAAGAAGGAGGAGGAGCAGTGGCAAGAGGAGGAGAAGGAGGAAAAAGAGGAGGAAGAGGAAGAGGAAAAGGAGGAGGAGGAAGAAGAAGAAGAAGAGAAGAAGAAAGAAGAAGAGGATTATACCAATAACAACTATTATGTTAAGGCTCTTTAAGGATATTAATTCATTTAACAACTCTCTGAAACAGGTACTATTATTATCCCTATTTTACAAACAAGAAAATTAAAAAGGAAGGCAGAGACCTGTTCAGAGTCACAAAATTACAGGATTTGAATTCAGGCTTTCCTGACTCCAAATATAATGTACCATTGTAACAAAATACAAAAAAAAAATATTGTTTTCTAAAGATGTGACCTCCCTTCAAAAGCTCCCTTTTCTAAATATTTTCTAGAAACATCTAGAGACAATAGATAAAACCCTGAGCCTAGAATAAGGAATCTGCATCTAAATTTGGCCTAAACAAATAATCACTTAACCCCTGTTTGCCTCAGTTTCCTCAACTGCAAAATGGGGATAACAGTAGCACCTCCATCAAAGGATAGTTGCAAGGATCAAATGAGCTAACATTTATAAAAGCACTTAGTACAGTGCCTGGAGCGTAATAGGTATTCCATAAATTCTTATTCCTTTCCTTTATTGTTTTCCATTGCTTTGAACACTGGGTTCTCAACTCTAGATATTTGTCTTATAATATTGACAATAAATATACTGATTTTACAATAATTTATAATAATTATTATTATAAATAGAGGGATTGCAGAGAGACAGGTACACTACTATACAATTGGTAGAGTGTGGAATAATACAACCTTTATGAAAAGCAATTTGAAATTATGTTAGGAAAGTAATTAAAGCATACATACCCTTTCATACAAAGCTCAATATATATCCCAAAGATGTCAAAGACAGAACAAATTTTTTTTTTACATCTTAAATTTTATCCCTCTTCTAGCCAGGAAGCTGTCCCTTATAACAAAGAATTTTTAAAAAGAGAACAAAAATCATTTCCATAAAATAAATGAACATTTAAACTGAGTATGACACCATTCTACACCCATAAACTCCCACTTCAGCTAAGAAAGGAACAAAGTATACTTTCTTATCATTTGCACATAAGCTGGGTCATTATGATATGGGATTCAGTTTTGGATCTTTTTCTCTTTCCAATATCATTGTAGTCATTGTGTTGTTTTTCCGGTTCAACTTCCTTAATTTTGTATCAGTTTGTACAAGTCTTACCATGATGCTCTGAATTCATTGTTATAATTTCTTATCATGCAATAACATTCCACCTCCTTGTTATACTACAATTGTTTAGTTAGTTCCCTAACTTATTAGTATCTACTTTATTTTCATTTCTTTACAAAAACAAAAGTGCTGCTATGAATATTTTGGCATATGGAACATTTTGTTCTGTCTTTGACATCTTTGGGATATATATTGAGCTTTGTATGAAAGGGTATGTATGCTTTAATTACTTTCCTAACATAATTTCAAATTGCTTTTCATAAAGGTTGTATTATTTCATACTCTACCAATTGTATAGTAGTGTACCTGTCTCTCTGCAATCCCTCTAATATTAACTATTTTTCATCTTTTGTCAACTGTACCACTTTACTGAGTGTGAGGCAAAACTTCAGAGTTGTTTTGATATATATATTTCTTATATTATTAGTGTTTTGGAGTAATCTTTCATATAACTATCAATAGTCTGTATTCTCCTTTTGAGAAGTTTTTGTTCGTGTCCTTTCACAATTTATCCATTGGAGAATGGTCTTTGATCTAGTATATCTATATTTCTAATATATCAGACCCTTAAAGTTATTTGATGCAAAGAATTTTCCTCGATTTTTTTTACCCTAGGTGCATTGACTTTATTCATGCAAAAACCTTTTAATTTCATGAAAGTTAATTTTTTTCATTTTCTGTGATTACCTCTACTGCTAACCCATTTTGGAACAGCATTATGAGAATTAAAATAAAACATGGAAGCCTTATTTTCATGCCTCTTTTCATGATGATCTTCTTAGGATCTCAAAGATCCTAAGATCACTTCCTACATCACAGGGTAATTGTGAAGTTCAAATATATATATATATATCATATATAAATTACTTAGCAAATTTTATAGTGCCTAATAAAACACTATAAGTAGTTAATTTGGGGGTTATAATAGTCCTTTGAGAGGTCATTTAGTTCATTCCCTCGCCTTCAGGTAGAGACATTTAAGTTATCTCAGACAATAGAGGATCCATAATATTTTTTAAAGATCTTCAGAGAAAAATCCTACAACCAATATCTTTCAGTGACTTACAATGTTAAGAAATTCTTCTTTTTATCTAACATAAGTCCTTCACGCTGCAGTTTAAACCCATTTCCTCTTATTCTGTTTTCAGTGGAGATTAAAACCAGCTGGTCATTGCCCTCTGTCTAAGAGCCTTTCCTCTACTTGAAGACTTATTAAATCTCCCACTAGCCTTCTCTTGTCCAGGCTGAATGATTCCTTTCCCCTTACTCTTGCTTCATGGGTCTTATTTCCGAACTCTTTAATCATCTTTATGCCTTTTAGAACTCTGAACCATTTCCAACTTCTCTACATTTATCTTTAGTTGGAAAGGATTCAAGTAAAGGGTCATCAGATCACAGCTGAAGGATAATAGAAGGTTTATCTCACTTCTCTTTTTTGTACACCCCAATATTATAGATGCTTTTAAAATATAAAATTACAAAACCCTGCTGACTTTGGCTTCTGGATATTTTTCTGTGTAGCAAATTTCTATAGCAAAAAAAAATTATATTATCCCAACTCCCACTTAAAATGACAAGTTCCATCTCCAGAATTTGACTATTAGATTTTTGCAGGGTTCTACAGCTTAATCTTAAGGGTTTGGAGGGTTTTTTTGTGATAGAGTCTATGAGTCCCCACCAGTGGAACTTCTCCCCAAGATTATCAATGTCAGCCAAGCAACTTTTAGTAGAAGATATTTATAAATGAAAAACAATTGATATAAAACAATTTCCCCAAAGTTTGTGAGACTTTCATAGAAAATCTAGAGGAAAATAGGCTCAATCTTATAGCACATAAGTCAAAGGAGTAACCAATAATGCTAGGAAGTCTTTTTTTGTTGGAGTCTGTAGGAATGCTCTCCATCTTCCCCTTCAGGGCTCTTTCTAGAGCCTTGACTCTGTGTCCAGTCTGATTTTGGCACCCAATGCATCTATCTCCTTCGGCTACTAGAACCCTGATATAAAAATTAGAGGTCCCAAATTCTTCAGATCTTTAAAGTCCCTAAGATCGAGACCAGGCTATGGTCCTTCCCATCTCTCCCAATCAATTTCTTGCCAGGGGTTTAACTGAAACTATATTTCCAGGCACTGAAATCTCTGATTCTAATCAACTTGATGGTTTTATACAGGATGCAGAAGGCATGCCCAAGTCCCTTAGCCAATGTTAACAGACTTCCTGTTACAACTAGGGAGGCATCCAGCTTTATTCATGTCTGATGAATAATTGAGATGTATTTTTCACCAGACAAATGTATAGCTCTTATCACTGATTTTAAATGAGGTTTGGTGATTTGATTGATTTACTTAATGGACCTCCCCTCTTATATCTACATGAATAGTTTCCCCCCCTCTCCAAGGTGCTACCAGCACATCCTTTCTCAATCTTATTCTCTTGGTTCCTGACAGTTTCTCTGATTTATAGTGGCCAGTTCCAAGATTGCCTTCTAAAGTGCCCACTTCTCCTGCATACTCTCCCTGAGGTCATTATCCTAAAAGAGCACATCCTGTAATCCAGCTTCCTGGATCCACAGCTTCCTTTAAGAAAGAGAGAGGAGGGGCACCTAGATGGTGCAGTGAATAGAAAGATGGCTCTGGAGTTAGGGGGACTTGAAAAGATCAAATCCAGCTTGAGGTGCTTGATACTTTCTAGCTGTATGATCCTGGAAAAATCACTTGATCCTGAATGTCTTTACCCCGCACCCCCCTCTTCCCCCCGCCCAAAAAAAAAAAAAAACCCAACCAACCAAAAGAAATAGGGCTTTGTACACCTCTTTTCTCAACTCAAACTGAGTTGAAGAGGGGGGAAAACCCCAAAATGCTAAATAAATCTGAGAGCTGAAAGGGCCCTTGAAGGCTATTTATTTTCCAGGTGAGAAAAATTCACAAAAAGATAAGGTCACTTGCTCAGGTTCACACAGCTGACATTTATTTGGTGCTTTGTATTTTTCAAAGAATTTTGCTTATATTATATCACGTGGTACAAATAAGGATGACTTGCCCATGGTTTTCCAACTAGGAAGTCTTCTTTATTCCAAATCCACCCCTCCACCCCACAACTTTCCGAGTCCATGGCTGCTCTGATCCCTCAAGTAAGACAGTCAGTTATTAACACTTCCCTCTTAACCATTCTTTGAGCTGTTTACTTGATCTTCCTGTGTAGGAGACTCTCTTCAGCTACTCAGATGGGTATATTCTCTCCTTCTGGGATCATTAAGGGACATTTAATTCTGACACTGTTGATTCCTACTCTACTAATCTCATCAAGATGGAGTCCAGACCCAAAAAATCCCCTTGTGATTTCATGATCTGGGAAAAGTTCCCCAGTTCTCCCTTTCTATTCTTCTTGAATCACTTGAAATTCTACTCTTAGACCTTTTTTCTTTAACTTAATATTTTTCACTTTGTTCAAATGAAGCTAACTGTAAAAGTCAGCTATTACAGTCATTCATTAATACCTTTATGTGAACAAAGGATGTCTCATTATGGCTTGGAGAGGAACAAAAGCAGTGCCCACTGAGCATTAGCTCTACTGGCTTGCATTGCAAAGGTTTTGAGTATGGTTGGGACAACAAGCAAGCTGAGTCTGCTTTCTTAGGGCCAATTTAATTAAGTATTACAGAAGCTACAGGAGATTAGGTAATTGCTTACTTTGGAAATCCATGAAGTAAAAAAAAAAATACAAAAAAAAAGCCCTATGGGGGGGCTCCTCTGCTCTAGTGTTGATGATAGATTAGGAGAAAAGTGGGCAGAGACTGCTAAGAATCACATCATTTCTAGGTTGCCTATAAATTTTATACTATTAATTATTTATACCTAAAGATTAGTTATACTTATAACTATTGGCACTCTAAATGTGAACTCTTTTCTCAAGGACCAAAAAATTTTCATGCTCCTGGAACAACTAAATAGCATAAGTCTTGATGTTCTTGCTATAAATGAAACCAGGAGACAGGAGGAAATTGCAGATAAAAGCAAAGATGAACCACAGGTTATCCTTGCAGAACCAAATAAGGAAGTTGGCAAAAAGGATTTTATCATGTACTCAAAGGCAACAAGAAACATCATTTCATTGAGTATTTGGTCATCTCTTATGCACTTTCATTATAAGTATTTGCAAAAAGTACTTCCCAAGGGGCAGCAACTGGTGCAGTGGATAGGGTACCAGCCCTGAAGTTAGGAGGACCTGAGTTCAAATTTGATTTCAGACACTTAACACTTTCTAACTGTGTGACCCTGGTCAAGACACTTAACTCCAATTGTCTCAATAATAATATATTATTATTATTCCGAACTCTTTAATCATCTTTATGCTTTTTAGAACTCTGAATATAATAATAACATTAAAAATTAAATAATAATAATAAGTAAAAAAATAAAAAAGTACTCCCACAATAATTGTAGTTTATATCCCAGTAATTGTTACAGGGGGATTAAGAAGTAGAGGAATTTTATTAAGAACTTGATAAAACTCTCAAGATTAAATCCAAAGGAGTGAGTGAGCTTGAAGTTGGGATTAAACAGGTTCAAAGTCTGCCTTCCACACATATTGGCAAGTCACTAATTTATCAGTGCATTCAGGCAATTCTCTAAAACTCTGAACTACCTAGGAGTTGCTGATCTGTACGTATGGAGGAAGTTTCCAAACAATAGACTGATGAAATCTAGGATCAATCAAGCAATCAATAAATATTTATACTCCATAACAGATACTGTAGGCTAGGCACAAAAAAGACAAAAGTAAAGCAATCTTTGCTTTCAAGGATCTTACTTTTTAAGAGGGGAGACTAACTACAGATACCTGGATAGATTTATACAAAGCAGAAAGGAACTAATCTTTATGGGGACTGCTAGAGTCAAAGTAGGATGGTCCTCATAAAGAAAAAGATGGCACCTGAGTTGAAATTTTTTTTCCTCAATAGCATTTTATTTTTCTAATTACATGTAAAGATAATTTTCAACATTCATTTTTGTAAGATTTTAAATTATAAATTTGTTCTCCTTCCCTCCCTTATCTTCCCTCTCCCCAAGACAGCAAGCAATCTGATATAGGTTATATATGTGTAATTATTTTTAAATACATTTCCATATTTGTCATATTATAAAAGGAAAATCAGAACAAAAGGGAAAAAACACAAGAAAAATCAAACAAACAAAAAAAGGATAAAAATAGTATGCTTCTATGTTTAACCTATATTGGTTTTCTTACTGTCTTCCTGTGATGGGGAGAGGGGAAAATTTTTGGAATACAAGGTTTTGCAAAGGTAAATGTTAAAAACTATCTTCACATGTATTTGGGGAAAAAATGCTATTTTAAAAAATATTATGCTTCAATCTGCATTCATTATCCATAGTTCTCTCTCTGGATGCAGATGGCATTTTCCATCCCAAATCTATTGAAACTATTTTGGATCACCACACTGTTGTAAAGAGCTAAATCTATCATAGTTGATCATTACATAATCTTCCTGTTACACTTGTGTACAATGTTCTCCTGGTCTGCTAAGCTGAAAATTGAAGACCCTGTCCTTGCCTCTCCCTGTTAGCTTCTCTCCCTAAATTTTGATACCAGATGACTTCAAAGCAAAGGTAGAATTGGGTAAAAATTGTGAAAAATAAGTTGAAAAATAGGGTTCAGGAATGAGGAATGAGCAAAGTTTGAGCCACATGGATTACCCAGAAGCTTCAATATACACTGAGGGGATAACCTAATTTTGAAGTCGCTGAAAAAAATCTATTCTTAAGGTATATGAAGGAAGAAAAAAATACTAAAGCCATGAAAAAAAATCTTGGATATCACTTTTACCAAGAAAAGACAGAGGTCAGCATTCCTTACTGAGTCATACTGATAGAAAATACATTTAGTAAGAGTTTGCTTTATGACAGACACGATGCTAATCATTGGGACAGAAATACAAGTAAGCCAGCAAGTCCTCATCCTGAAGGAGTGAGCATTGTAATTTGTTATTGAGTCATTTCAGTCATATCTGACTCTTCATGACCCCATTCGCTAGAGGTAATAGGAAACCACTAGATTTTCAGATGTAGCACATATGATTGGCTGAAATATGTAGAGAATAATACAAGAGCCTATACTTATTGTTACTTGCCTATAAGAAAAAGTATTTGGTTTAGCAGAGCAAAATGCTGCCTTAAAGGCTCCCCTCCAATAAGGTGTCTTCTAGGCATATGTCAAAATTATACAAAATTACTTGAAGGATATATTCAACAATCCTCTGTTTTTAGGCTCAAAGGGCTATAAAACTGTATACCCTTTGATCCAGCTCTCTACTGAACACCCCAAAGAGATTACAGAAGAGGGAAAAGGACCCACGTGTGCAAAAATGTTTGTAGCAGCCCTTTTGCAAGAAACTGGAAACTGAGTTTCTATCAGTTGGGGAATGGTTGAATAAGTTATGGTATATGAATGTAATGGAATATTATTGTTCTATAAGAAACGATACGTAGGCTGGTTTCAGAAATCTTTAAAAAGACTAACAAGGACTGTTACACAATAACAACATAATGCGATAATCAATATGATGGACTTGGCTCTTTTGCAACTAAGCAGTGATTCAAGGCAATTCCAATAGACCTGGGATAGAAAATGCCATCTGCATCCAGAGAAAGAACTATGGAGAATGAATGCAGATTGAAGCATAATATTTTTAAAATAGTATTTTATTTTTTCAAATGGAAAAATCTGTATGGAGAATGTGGATCAAAACAAAGTATTTTCATCTTTGTTGTTGTTTGTTTGCTTGCTTGTTTTTTTTTTTCCTTTCCTGTGTTTTTTCCCTTTTGGTCTGGTTTTTTTTGTATAATATGTTTAAAAGAATTACATATATTTAATCTAAATCAAATTGCTTGCTATCTTGGTGAGGAGAGCGATAAGGGAGAGAGGGAGAATAATTTAGAACACAAAGTTTTACAAAAAATGTATGTTGAAAACTATGTATGTGTTTGGAAAAATAAAATACTGTTGAAAGAAAAAATAATAATCCTTTGTTTTAATTTGTATCCCTAGAAGTTAACACAGTGCCTAGCACAATGTAGTCACTTAAAAGTGCTTATTGACTGATCAATTGATGGGTAATTACAAGAAAGACATCGAAAAGGGAGATTTTGCTTGTCAAGACCCCACTGTTGTGGAGGAAATCTATACAGAGTCCAAATCCAAGAGGTATTCTCCAGGGATAAATTCAAGATTCAGATGAAATCCTTCAGACACTCTGGTTTGCAATTGGCATTGTGCTTACTGAATCAGTCAGTCACAGCAATGTCTTCCAAGTGAGACCTATAATCACTTTAACAAATCACCCCCAAACTTTAGCCTAACCACCTGCATGAATAGCAGAGGTAGCTTAGTAGATAGAGTGCTGGACTTGGAGTCAAGAAAACCTGAGTTCAGTCTGGCCTCAGATACTTACTAGTTGTGTGATCTTGGGCAATTCACTTAACCTTGCCTCAGTTTCCTCATCTATAAAATGAGCTAGAGAAGGAAATGGCAAACTATTCCAATATCTTTGCAAAGAAAACTCCAAATGTATATGACTGAAGAGCAATAAAAACAAAGGAAAACTACACAAGAAAAAAATAGATGAAGAATGTTTACCAGAGGGTCTCAACCTGGGGTCTGTGAAATTAAATATATATATATATATATATAGATAACTATTTCAATACAACTGATTTTCTTTGTGACTATTTTATTTTATGTAAATTAAAACATCATTCTGAGGAGAGACCCATAGATTTTGTCCAACTGCCAAGAGTGTCCATGGCACACACTCCACACAAATTGGATAAGAATGTTTAGCCTAAACTATGATTTAAGTACAATGAACAACTTCTAGAGCTTGTCCCTGAAACAAAGGCCTATCTTTTTAATACCGATAGTCTTCCAATGTTATTATTTGTCTCTAGATTGTAGAATACTACAGAGCTGAAGAAGTGAAACTGAGGATTGTCCAAAGGAACAATGGAGAAGCATGTGTGCCATGAGCAGGAGGCAATATAGTACACAATAAATAAGAGATTTTTAGAGATGATCTAAAGCATTGGTTATCAAATTTTTGTTTTCAGTATCTTTATCCTATTAAAAATTATTGAGGATCTCTCCAAAGCATTTTTGTTTATCTGGATTGTATTTATAAGCATTTACCATATTGGAAATAAAAACTATTTTTGAATTTGTAAACCCTCTAAAAGGGTTTCAAAGATCCCCAGGATTCTCTAGACCATACTTTGAGAACCACTGATCTAAAGGATATAATCAAAGAAATATATGAGCTCAAAAAAGTCGGCTTGTTACATGGATAACAACACCTTCCATCATTATTCTCAAGATAGTATAAGTTAAGGAGATCTCCAGCATATTGGATGAATTCTCTGTAGTAAATTTATAGGAAGGCATGAGTTAGAATCACAGAGGATGGATGACTATGGGTAAATTGAGATCTGTATTAGTGTAGGGAATGGCTACATCAATGAGATCATAGAGCAATAAGAATATCTGAGTGAACAAAGGATCACAGGACTACAGAATGTTCTATTTGGAAGGATCCTCAAAAACCATAATCCAACTCATATCTCATATATCATATCAGCCTTTCCCTCCCTAAGTCTTCTTTATTGTTTGCTCTTTTATTTCAAATTCAAACTTCTCTATCTGCTGGTTCTTCTCTTTCCCCAGTTCTAAAAACAGTTATATTTACTTTCTTGATTCTCTCATCTTGCCTATTTTTCTTGATTAAGTCAAGTTCTTCCAGTTCTTTTAGGTTTTCTTATCTTACTATGTCTCACTTGTCTTTTTTGTATTGAGCATCCTTGTTTTGCATAAACAATGTGGGTAGATTGTGAGTTTCATCTCTTTTTCTCCCTTCTCACTTATGTCTAATGTCTTATCATGAACTCTTATTCTATTTCAAAGTTGAAGGATAAAAAATAATCAGAATCAGAATAAAAGAAAGTTGAGGTGTTTTTGTCCTCCTAGAGGACAGTTTTTTGAGGGTCCTCAAAAACCATGATCCAACTCATACCTCATATCTCAGGAGGTACCTAACAAATAGTCATCTAGTTTTTGAAAAATAACTTCTTCCACTTGCTTTAAAAAGCCAACCTCACATATACAAATAGAGCCCATCGGTATTTCTCTGATAGAGATCTGGGAATTTTAGTAGATAATAAACTAAATATGAATCATTCCACACACATCAACGGCAAGAAAAAGTATAAACACATGCTACATGAAGAGTTGCAGGGTGTCTAGGAAATGGGAGATAATAACTTCATTATATTAAGTCTCAGCCAGGATACTTCTGTAGTTTTATGTTCAATTCTGGTTGCCACATTTTGGGAAAGACAATTATAGGCTGGAAACCATCCAGAAGGATAATTGTGATGGTAAGAGCCGTTGAATTCCTGTTAGGTGAGAATGAAGTAAGAAACCAGAGGATGGGTGTGGTGAAACAGGGGATTGAGATGGTGAGGGGCCTTGGGCATCTGTTGTGTGAAAATGAGTGAAGAAACTTCACATCTGCTGGGTGGATGGGCAAGTCATTTAAACTTTCTAAACTTCAGTTTACTTTTCTATAATATTGAAGCAATAATTCTTATATTACCTATCTTTCCTTGTCACTATGAAGAAATCATTTTGTAATCTGTAAATGTTATAGAGATGTGAGGTATGGTTACTGACATCTGAATCTCCTCAAGTACCCAGCTGAGTGTATGGCACCTAGATGATGAAATATTTTTAAATGAATATCTAATTACTTAATGTATTTGCCTTTCCTTGGTTCCTTTTTTTTCCACAGAGACTTTTCAAACATTTTCTTATGCCTGCTAAAATCTTTCTTAAATATCATCATCTTTAGTTTGTTGACTTTCGTCTGCTTACTGAACTTGCCTGCTTCTGAATATTTGGGGGCTATTTTCTTCAAAGTAGACTTCAACATCTTCATAATTTTGTTCACTTCCTTTTCTTCAAGTGGTAAAACTAAGCAGGGCACCACAATAATAATAGTGATTAGTAATAATATGATATAATATAATATATAATTATTATTATATAATAATTAATGTTATATAAAAATAATACATATAAACTAATATAAATGACATTTATGAAGCATTTCAAAGTTTAGAAAGACCTTTACAAACATTATCTCATTTGATTTTCACTTGTGAAAGGTCAGTATTATTCTGTATTCTTTGGGACCAGAAAGCTCTCTCTGGTGTTCTCCAAGTCAAGTCAAGTCAAGTCAACAAGACTTTATTAATTACTTATTCTCTGCTAGAAACTGTACCAAGCTCTGGGCACTTTGAAAACTCTGTTTGCTAGTATTTTGATGTGATTTTCATTCCAATAGGTGTCTGGGTTGAGCCACCATGCTACCGTGTTCTGTAATCTGCCAATGTAAGATAGGTACAGCTACCGACCCCCAATTCTCTCCAGTTTATTTCCCTTCCTAGGTTAGGGCTGATTCAATCACATCCACCTCCACTCACTGTAGCATGTTGGAATGGTTCACTGAAAGGAGAGACATGTGCCTCTCATGCATTCTCAAGATCCTAAGTGTGGGAACACCCTCCTACTACTGATTACTGTAGCTACAGAACCTCCTCTGGCATGTTTCCTATTTGTACTGATGAGTCACAATGATATCTTTAACTTTTGAACATGACACATTAACCAAGAAGGTAAAAGCAGAAATAATCACATTATAAGAGGTTACCCATAAACTTAATCATACTCTCTCACCCATACACAAAAATGTCAGGCAGAGAGTAGGAAACAGAAACACTTATAAAAGTATACTTATAAAAATCTAGCAGAGAAATATAGGAATCAGAAAATCCCTTTTAAGGGTTGATTCATATACAATTATCCCATTTTCACCAAAAAATCTTTAATTTGCTGTTTCTTGACTATATTTTTGACTATATTTCTCAATTATATTTGGCTATATAGATAATATATCTATTACATATAACTGAAAACAATTATATGTAAATGAACTGATACATATTAAAACATTGCAAACATCCCACCTTTCATCGGTGTGTCTGGCCCTTGTATTAACTCATATCTTCCCAAATAAACTGTGGTTCTCCTGAAGCATTTATATCTAAGGGGCTGCTTTCCTTTAAGCTGTCCTTTGTGTCCCTCACACAAAGTTTTTTTTCTACTTCTTTCTGCAAATAGGATGTCCACATACAAAAGGGGCAGTACCCATCATACCAACAACATTGGCAACCGGTATAGCAAAAATCATCCCTACCTTTATTCTGCTCTTGGTGAGAACTTCTGGTATTACCAGCCTTTCCTTCCTTAGTTCTTTTTGTTGTTTGCCCTTTTACTTCAAATTCAAACCTTTCTATCTGCTAGTTCTTCTCTTTTCCAATTCTAAAAATAGTTGTATTTATTTGATTTTCCATTTTGTCTATTTTTCTTGATTAGGTCAAGTCCTTCAGTTCTTTCTCCCAGGTTTTCTTATCTTATCACATCTCAATTGAATTTTTAGTGCCTTTTTCTGTATTGAGCATCCTTGTTTTGTATAAACAATGTGGATAGATTGGGATTTGACTCTTCTCAGTTTTCTTGTCTTATGAGCTCTTTTTCTATTTTAAAGTTGAAGGCTTCTTGTCCTATTCTTACCTGAGGTACCTCTCTTTTTTTCCTTCTCCAAATGTGCTCTTTACTACATCTAATAAACCTATCCTGCAGTAGAACAATTGTTTGGTTATTGGGTTTGTCTCCCTCCAAATGGTAGATGATTCTTGGTACATTTGTAATTTATAACTCAAAGTTGAAACTGGATAATGTCAGTAAGCTTTTAGCAGTAAGGGGCAAAATATTCTGGATCTACCTCTCAACATAAACTAACTCATCAAAATACTGACTTTATAAATACAAGTTGTATATTGACCATTTCAGGAGTTTTTTATTTGTTTGTTTTTTGAACCAGACTTGTGATTTCATTGATGCAGGGAATTTCTAGTGAGGAAATTTCCTCTATCAAGGAAGATCAGCAGCTGTTGTGCAACTTCTAGGCTTACAAAATTGCCTTCAGATCATTGAAAGCTTATGTCCCCTACTCAGGGTTACTCTGCTGATAGGTGTACGGGATAATCCTTGGACTAAGACCTTTTTCTGACTGTAAGGTCATTTTTATGTCCATTAGATACTTTGGTTCTCCAGATCAAAATTATATGGCAAAATTGTTTGTGGATTGCACCTTGACTGTAACTTACACAGTTTAGTATCTAGATCTTTCAGTTTTAAATTGAAATTGAAATTTTCACAATGCTTTAGACACACTTAGAACAGACACTTATGTAAATATATTTGTAATGTATATTTTTTTTAAAACAAGCCTAAAGAGAATCATTAGCAAAAATTTAAAAAAAACTAAGATTTTTATTAGTATTCAGACAAATCTTACAGTAACAGGATCCCAGCAATACTGAGCTTTAATATCCTTTGGATAATATTCTTATCAATTTAATTCAACCAAAGTTTGATTAGAGGCCTACTGTGTACAAATCATTACAAAACGAATACAAAATGAATACATTACAGAATTTCTGCTCTTAAGATGCTTGTATTCACTCAGCCTAATATGAGTGTCCTCTACCCCCAGGTACTCCATGGTCTCAGATGCTGAAACAGAGAGTATTTTCATGGATCCTATTCACCTGTCATCAGCTGTTGCTGCCAAGCAGATCATCAATGAAGGTAATTAAATCAGAACCTAAAGAGGAGGTGAAGAAGGTGGGAGGTTCATTTAAAGACACTACCTTGTTCCTGGAGATTCACATTTTAAACACATAGAATTGTTGAGGTGAAAGAGACTTTAGATAGAGATCAGGTTATCTAATCCAAATCAAACCTGAATTTTAAGCATGGATTCTCCTATATATTACCACATCTGACCATGTTCATCCACTTTTTGCTGGAAAATCTCTAGCTCATTATCTCCTGGGGCAGCACATTTTATTTCTAATTGTGACCAAGACTTTCCTTGGGTTGATTAGAAATATGCTGTCCTGTAACTTGTACTCCTTGGTCTTACATCTGGCTCTGAGATCCAGTAGGATAAATCATCTTTTACATGGCAATCTTATAGATATTTTAAAATGGTTTTTGTGATCCTGCTCACCGACCAAGGGTTTTCTTTTGTTCCCTAAAGAATATCTCCATTTCTTCAACCAATTTTTGTATATGTCTTCATTCAATGATCTCATCAGTTCCCATGAGTTCAGTTATCATTCTTCTACAGACATTTGCCAGATCTATTTATCCAGCCTTGGTCCTTCTCCTATGCTCCAATACTATATAACCAGCTATGCTCCAATACCATATAACCAACTACTCTTGGACATTTTGAATTGGATGTCCCATAGGCGTTTCAAAGATAACCAACACAGAATTCTTTTACCCCACTTCCCACAAATATGTCCCAACTTCTAAATTTTTCTATTACTCTTTCATCTTCCCAATCACTCTAGCTTACAATTTTGATCCTTCTTGATTCTTCAATTTCTTTCTCTCTCACTCATCATATTAAATCAGATACCAAACTTGCAATTTCCATCTAAACAATATATCTTGCATATCCACTAGAGCAACAATTACTCTAGTTAAGGTTCTCATCCCCTGTGACCTGGGTTATTGCAATAGCCTTCTAATTAGTCTTACTGTTCCAGTCCATCTTCTATTCAGCTACCAAAGTGACTTTTGTAAAGTGTAAGTCTGAATGGGCCATCCCTTACTCATTAAGCTCTAACTTAAATAACTCTTATTAGATCAAATGTAAAATTCTATGGTTGCAATTTAATGTTTTTCAAAACCTGGCCCCTTCCTACTTTTCCAACATTTTAATATTCTTTTAAAAGTCATGAACATTTGACATATCTCCCTTCTACCTCTCCCCCCCACACACACACTGGAAAAAAAAGAAAAACAAAGTTCTTTTAATAAATACGTATAATTAAGAAAAAATAAATTCTTAATTTATCTATGTCTAGAAATACATATCCAATCTTCATCTTGAGTCCATTCCCTCCTCATCCAGAGGACCTTTCGAGTCTTCTTTCATTCTGTTACATCCACACATTTTACAATTCTTCAATACAAACCTAATTGCTGTTTCTTACAAGTGATACTACCTCCTGCAGCTCTATAACTTGTGTTATCCAATCCCCATACCCTAAAAGCTTTGCCTCCCAACCTCCAGCTCTTAACAATCCATTCCTCTTAGTAAGCGTCCAGTTAATACTACCTTTTCCATAATATATTTTCTGGTTGCTTCAGCTGCTGGTGCCATCTCCTCTTAGAGTAGCTCACATGGCGTGTGATGGTACAGTAGATACAATCCTGGACTTTTTAGAAAGCCTCAAAGAGGTTTGGGGTCCCAAGATGATATTTGAAGGTTTTTTTCCATATCTATGTTTGAAATTAATGGCAACCTAAAGACTTGAACTTTTTGAAATTGGCAAAGTGATCTTTTGTTATTTCTTTACCTATCTTGGGCTTTACTTCCCTTTTATTCATTTTTTCTACTGTTTCCATTTTCATAGAATCATGCAATTTCAGATTTTGAATTCATTTTAACATCCATTTAGTCCAACCCATACCATCCACCAAATAAGATTTTTTTTTCTCCAACACATTTTACAAATCCAGTCTGCTTGAAGAGATCCAATGAGGGGAAACCTGTTATGTCTCAAGGCAACCCTCATAAATTAAAATTTTGGGGTAAGTCTAAGTGTTAGGAAGTTTTTTTTCCCACCAAACCTAAATTTGCCTCTTTACAATTTGTTAATCTATTAGCATTTGTGGAGTCTTACTATGTGCCAGGCACTGTGCAAAAATTCTGGTTATGTCACCATAAAGAAAAGTAAAAGACAATCCTTGCTCTCAAAGAGATCACAGTTTAATGGGGGAAATAACTGCAAAGGCGTTATTGCTCCTTTTTTTCTCTTCTGAATCAAAACAAATCTAATCCCTTTCTCATGTGACAATACTTCAGATATTTGGGAACATCTATTATATCCTCCCTGAATCTTCTCTTCTCCTGTCTTCTCTAATTTCTCCCCTTTTTTCAGTTCTAATATGTTATATCGCCAAAGCTCTTCACTATTTGGGTTCCTTTGCTGCAGATTTTCTAAAGCTTAACAATACCTTTCCCAAACTAGAATCGATCACAATACTCCTCAAGTAGTTTAATCAGAGAAGATTACAGTGGGACTGATGCCTTCCATTTTTGCAAACTATGCCTCTTTTTAGAACTGAATCACCTTTCTTTTTTTTTTCCCACTGCTATATTAAACTGCTGACTTCTACTGAGATTGAAGCTTACTAAAACTTCAAATCTTTTGCAGATGAATTATAGCTTCACCATCTATTTAGCACAACAAAAGTTGATTTTTTGAACCCCAGTATACAATTTTATATTTTTCCCTATTCAATTTCATCGTATTAGATTTATCCCAGTCTTCTTTTTGGATTCTGACTCTGTCTTCCAATTTATTAACTGTTTTTCACAGTTACTAGTCATCTGCAAATTCAATAAACATGCCATCTATTCCTTTATTTCAGCTCGGTTAAAATGTTAAATAGCTAAAGGAAAATAAGAGAAAGGGAAGTCCAATTCAAAACAAATATAAAATGTTTGAATGTTGAGCTACTAAAACACTCTCCAAACTTATGTAAATAGTTACACTTCACATTGTGCCTGTCTTATAATAAGTGCTTATTAAATATTTTTCTTCTCCTAAGAAAAAAATTATTTAAAAAATTAAAGATATTCATTGCTCATGGTTAGGTCATATTAATGTAATATAAATGGAATTGCTCCCTAAATGAACAGATTTTGTCCTATACTAATTAAACTGCAAAAAGGATAGAGTTTGACAAAACAGCTATATGTTTGAGAGATTCTCGAAACTTGAATCTTATTGCTCAATTTGATTGGTGCTCTCTCCTCTTCTATACATAATTGTGGATTTCTAGCAAATAACTAGACAAAATAATAGCAGTATTCATTTGGAGGAACAAGAAATATAAAATCTCAAGGGAAATCATAAAAATAAGAATGAAGTGCACTTCTATAAAATAAAAATTATTAGGACTATTTAGTAGTGATTAAAAAATAAAAAGTGAAACAGATTAGAGAAGAAAGAAGCACAAAGTTAACACCCCAGTGTTTATAAACCCAAGAATATAAATTACTTGGGGAAGAAAACTGAAAAACTAGAGAGCATTTTGGCAGAAATTAGATTTAAAGCAGTATTTATACTGTATAACAAAATAAGTTCAAAATGGAAATGCAGCCTAAATATTAAAGATCACATAACAAAGAATCAGAAAACTTAGATCAGGCATCTTTCATACATGAGGCTATTGGGAAACTTCTTAACAAATAATAAATAAAGATGATTCCCCAAGAAAAAAAATACAGAATTTTAATTACATGAAATTGAAAAGCTTTTATGTGAATAAAATTAATATATTAGGATAAGGAAAGAAGCTGCCAAATAGGAAAAAAAATTGTCAGGTATCTCTGTTAAAAATCTATTAGTCAGAGGCAGCTAGGTGGTATAGTGGATAGAGCACCAGCCCTGAATTCAGGAGGACCTGAATTCAAATCTGATTTCAGATACTTAACACTTCCTATCTGTGTTACCCTGGGCAAGTCATTTAACTCCAATTACCTCAGCAAAAAAAGCAGAAAACAAACAAATCTATTAGTCAAGATATATAGAGAAAAAAAACAAATATGTAAGATCAAAGGATAAATTATCAAAGATGACTTGAATCGAACAAGACTAAGAAAAGAAATTTCAAATTTTAGACTCATATTACAGAGTGATCTGAATCTCTAATAATAAGAAAAATGCAAATGAAAGCAGCTCATAATCAGCAAATTGGTAAAACGACAAAAATGGAAATAGCAGATGTTGGAGGGACTGCAAAAAAAATGGGCACCTTAAAACATTATTTGTGGAAATGTCATAAAAGTCTTTAATTCCTTTTGAGTCCCAGAGGATAGCTGCTATTGACAGAATCAGTCCTAAGCAAAAGTCCTTTTCTGACTTTCTCCATACTCCAAATTTAGTGTTCTCTTATCTCTCCCCTCCTTCTGATTTTTTTTGGGTACATTTAAAATTCACACTTAATGGTATGAATGATAATTGACAACTTACCTATTCCTGTTGAGGTCACTAACATTCTTGATTCTTCCCTCTCCCTCACTGCCTTCCCCCACTAGTTGCCTTGGAATCATTTGTCCAGTCTTATCTGTTATACCTCCACATCTCACATCCATCCCATCTCCAACCCATTCTCTCTATTCTTGACCACTATCTGGTTCAGGCATTCATCACCTTTCATCTGTATTATTACAATAGCCTCCCAATTTCTCTCCCTCCTTCAACCTTCTTCCCATCAAATACATTTTCCACATAGCCTCTAAGTTGGTTTTCCGAATGTGATCATCTCACTCTCCTGCTTAAAAGCCTCAGTGGTACCCTAGTGCATCTTGGACAAAACACAAACACTGTCTGGGATTTAAAATCATCACAACATGGCTCCATTTTCAGAAGACAGTATGGTATGTTGGAGTCAAAAGATCTTGTTTCACATCTTGTCACTTAAGTCCCAGCTCCATTTCTTCTCTTATAAAATGTAGAGGTTGAATTAAATAACCTCTGAGTCCTTTCGGAATCCATATCTAAGACACTCTGATCCTTTGATCTTATCCAGTCTGACATCTTTTCCCCTAATACTCCATTTTCCAGTTAAATGGTATGACCTTTCCCCCCCTCATACACAACATTCTATCTCCTGCCTTCCCATACAGGTTGTCTGTCAAGCTACAAATGCTCTTCCCCCTCACCTCTGCCTTGCAAAATCCTTGGCTTTCTGTATAGCTCACAGAAGATGTCACTTCCCAGAAGAAGTATTTCTTGATCCCTTCAATTGTCCTGAAGTAATTTTGAATTTATTTTATTTGGAATATACTCAGCTGTATACATGTTATTTCTCTCCAAGGGAATATAATCTCCTTGAAAGCAGGGATTGCTTTGTTTTTGTCTTACAATGCCCAATACTTAGAATTCATTCCATAGTAGGTGTTCATTAAATGTTTCTTGAATTAAATTGTGATCACTGTAATCTGAATTTAAAAGCTTTAAACAAAAGGAAGGAAACAAGGTAGCTTGGTGGGACAGTGGATAGAGGCCTGAACTTCCAGTCAGGAAAACCGGAATTTAAATCCATCCTCAGACACTTATTAGCTCAGTGACTGATTCTGAACAAGTCATTTAATCCTGATCTGCCTCAGTAGCTTCAACTATTAAATGTGGAAAATAACTCCTATATTCTAGAGTTGTTGTGAGGATCAAATAAGATAATATTTATGAAATGCTTAGCATAGCTCCTGATACATAGTAAGCATTTATTAAAATTTTGTTAAATTAAAATACTGTGAAATAGAATTTTAGGCAAAAGCAACTGGTGAGGGGATTAGGGGTCGGGAAGGAACTAAGGAGAAAATAGGTTAAAATTCTGAATGTGATTGTTAGAGTTTTAAGTGGTTATCTCCTTTTCCCTTTGACTAAAGGTGATCTTGACTGCAAATAGTCAGGTCAATGCTTTACATTTATGGATGGCTGACTATTTAACAATATAATGTCTTACAATCCACATTTTTCCTTGTTGTCCACAAGGATACCATGAGATAATTTATCAATTGGCTTACCAAAATCTAGATAGGTGGCATGTACAATATTTACTAGATCTATCAATCTGATAACCTTAATGGGCTTCCCCAAGTGGAGAAGCACCCACAGGAGTGAAATTATGGATACCATTAATCTTCATTGATACAAAGTTTATATATTGTGTCGTCAAGACCAGATCTCTGTAGGGGAAGTAGCCTACCTCATAAAACTCCTTAAAATATTCCAAGTGCAAATAGTCTGGGCAAGTCAATGAAATATTGCTACAACAGGGCAAATTGATAGGATATCCTTATAGAAAAAAAAAATATGTAGTAACCCAAAATATAAACAAGATCAATAAAGCATTTAATAAGTAATTACTAACTATATGCAGGCACTTTATTAATAGCTGAAAGCTAACAAGTTGGAGGGGGGAAGTATAGGAGGGTAGAGAAGGGATAGTAGTGGGGGAAAAAGCTGAGATGAGTTTGAAATAAATAGGATTGTCATAGGTGCTTTCTCAAATGGAGAAATTCTCCCATTGAGGAAGAAGGACCCTAGGAGTAAAGGCAATAACCAGAGTGAGGAGGGTGCTAGGAAAAGATAGAGAGATAAATTTTAGTTTTTAGTCTTTTGCTAATGCTATGTATCCATGACAGAGCTCAAACCAAGGGAAGTCAAAGCAGACACTGTGTGTCCTGGGATGCTGGAATCTGCAGAGCAACTGCTGGTGGAAGATCTCTACAACAGAGTCAAAGAGAAGATTGATGATACCAGTCTGTATAACACCCCCTGTGTCATGGACCTCCAGAGGGCTTTGGTTCAGGACCGCCAAGAGGCCCCCTGGAATGAAGTGGATGAAGTCTGGCCCAATGTCTTCATCGCAGAGAAGTGAGTGTCTGAGTAACTTTTCTATTGATGGGCTCCTGCTAGAGGGATATGGAGACCATTTCCCATAGGGCTCCTCAAGGGATTGTGTCAGACTCCTGAATAAGTCCAGACATTCTCATAGTCTGTTTCAAAGCTAACATGGACCTATAGAAATTCTGTTTCCCAAGTACCCCGTGTTCTCTAACATCATCTAATCCCATTTTCCAGTCCCAAGCAACTACATGACAGAATCGATAAAGTGTTGGGTCTGAAGTCAGGGAGACTCATCTTCTTGAGTTCAAATCTGACCTTAGGCACTTTCTAGCTGTGTAATCCTAGGCAAGTCACTTAACCTGTTACCTCAGTTTCTTCATCTGTAAAATGAATTTGAGAAGGAAAAAGCAAGAAAAGTCCAAATGAGGTCTCAACAAATTGGATACAATGGAAAAGACTATATGAAAAACAACAAAAGTCCTACTTTCCCTGCATAGTACATGATGCTTCAGACTTTTCCTGATGCTGTCCCTCCCCCAACTTCTTTCCTAGCATCTATCAGAAATTACTTGTGTCCCATTTCTCCTAGCTCTACTAAACTGACAAAAGATACTAAGGGCTTAATCATATCAGTTAATTCTTGTTAGTGTTTCTTTGGAAATTAGAGATGCTATAACATAGTACTAACTTCTATCAGAAAATTACCTGGGTCCCTTTCCTCCATAGCTCTACTAAACTGACAAAGGATACTATGAGTTTAATCATATCAGTTAATTTTTGTTAGTGTTTCTTTGGAAATTATAAATGCTATAACATAGTACCAACTTCTATCAGAAAATTACCTGTGTCCCCTTCCTCCATAGCCCTACTAAGCGGACAAAGGATACTATGAATTTAATCATATCAGTTAATTCTTGCTATTGTTTCTTTGGAAATTAGAGATGATATAACATAGTATCTGGCCACCTGTATATAAAAGTACTTCACAATATATAAAACTTTGTATCAATGTTAATCTTCCAATTGTTATTAGTAATATTAATAGTATACATAATTTCATTCCTGTGAGTGCTCCTCTACTTGGGAAGGTACTGATCCCTCTCAATTAAAAGTAGATGTAGTAGATAGTTTTTGAAAGTTTCTGAAGATGGAAAATGCATCACCCTTCAATCAACCTGATAATAAGCATATCTGAACTTAGACGGTCTGGTCTTTTAGACAATGGACATACAGCTAGCCCATCAGCAGAATCTGACTAGAAACCCTTCCAGTTTAGTAGGACCTGCCCTTGGGTTTTTTAACAAACTCCTATTCTTAAAGCCTGCCTCTTAAGCCAAGGGCAAAAAACCCATCCTTCTTATCCACTTCAAAGATTTCTTTCCACCAGTGCTTTTTGTTTTTCCTCTCCTTTTCCCTCACTTCTTCGATCAGCAAATCTCTTCAAACTTCTCTCAATGGCCCCATGTGCTTGAATTCTAACATTGTCTCCAAGACTTTGAACAAAACTAGAAGATTTTGGAAGCAGTGACAAAACAAGCACTTCTTCTGAATATGAGGCTAGACTTTTCCTTAGCTCTGGCACTAACTAAAAATGCCTTTTCTCTGTTTTCCTTCAGGAGTGTGGCTGTAAATAAGGGGCGGCTGAAGAGGCTAGGGATCACACATATCCTCAATGCAGCTCATGGCACGGGTGTTTACACCGGACCAGAGTTCTACAATGGCCTGGAGATTCAGTATCTGGGTGTAGAGGTGGATGATTTCCCTGAGGTAGACATATCCCAACATTTTCGGAAGGCTGCAGAGTTCCTTGATGAAGCTCTGCTGACATACAGAGGTGAGATGAACTCAAGGTTGAGCTAAGCTGGGGTCTGGTAATTCAGAAATCCATAAGAAGAAAAAAATCATAGTAAGGGAAGACATTTGAGCCTCTTGGAGAGCAACCATATTTTGCATTAGACTAAGGACTCAAGATTTACATTATCTGTCTGTCTGTCTGTCTCTCCTTTGCTCATTCACACCTAACTCTTCATCATTTGTCTTGATTTTTCTATCTTTTGGGAAGATTCTAAACCCTGAAAAAAGAGGGACATTTCGGGGGTCATTTTACAACATGCTTTGTTCTTGTTTATAAGGCAAATGCCAAAGTCTGAGTGACTTTAGTCAATGCAATGATTTCATTTTGAAGACAACATTGCTTGTCATGGATAGCGAGCAGGATATAGGACCTTCTAATGGAAAGAAAAATTACTTTCTTTAGGTCTTTTTCTTTCTCCCTTCTTTCTGGTAGTAAAAACTTTTATTTATTTGCTTTGACCAATGTAGAAATGAGGGTGGCTGTCACAATGCTTTGAGGTAGAAAGAATTTATTTTGTTTCTTATTCCTTCTTGCACTTCTTATATGGCAGCAATGGCCTAACCTGCAGTGTAACTCCAGTAGAGTGGCAGGAAATAATGGGAATAGACGTTTCTGTAGCTCCAGGAGTGCTTGGGCAGTATTGGTAGGAAAGCGAGATGGATGACAAAGTATGGATTGTGTGAAGGCCTCACAGCTACAATGAGTAGAGAAGAGGAATTAGGTAGGAAGAGTAAAGAGGAAAGGAAGAAGCAAAGAAGGTATGTGGGTAAGGAGAGAAAGGTGTTTGTAACTGCATGAACTATAGGTGGGAAAGCACTTGAAGATTCAATTTGAGAGTTGAATGACCTTTAAAGAAAATATGTCCTTCTACCTTTCCTCTTCCCAGAGAATCATCCTTTGTAACAAAGAATAAGAGGAGATGAAGGAAGTACAGAGGGAGTGGGAAGGAAGGAAGGAGGGATGGGGGGGAGATTGGAGAAGGGAGGAAGGGAAAAAGGGTTGAAGGAGAGAGTAAAGGAGAGTGGAAGAAAGACAGAGACAGACAGAGAGACAAAGAGAGACAGAGAGACACACACAAAGAGAGTCAGAGACAAAAACAAAGAGACAGAGAGGGATAGAGGGATAGAGGGAAGGAGAGAAGGAGAGGGAGGGAGGGAGAAGCAGTTCAACAAAACTAATCAATACACCCAACAAGTCTGACCATATATAGAGAAATTTGGGGCTTAGTATTTGAAGATTTAAATTCAAACATTTCCCAGCTGTGTAATTCTGGACATGAATTAAATCAATTGACCTCTTCTGCGTCCATTTCCTGAGCTCTAAAATGGGAATAATTATAGCATCTACTTCCCATGTTATAAAGATCAAATGAGATATTTGTAAAGTGCTTAATATAATAATGCCTAGTAGGCACTTAATAAATGCTTGTTTCTTACATTCCCTCCTTCCTTCCCTTCTTTCTTTCCTTCCTTTCTTAGTTTTCCAAACCCCTAGTCTCTCATCTCAGCAAAGAAGGTAGAGAAATGCATTTTCTTTTCTTCAGAGCAAAGTTTATGATATTACATAGCTGATTTTTTTTCTTTTTTCCTCTTTTCCATTGACATTGGTGTTTTTCATTGAATGTAATGTTTTCTTGGTAATTACTTCACTTTGCATCAGATCTTACAGTTTCTCACAACTTTCAGAATTTTCATATATGTAATTTCCTGTGAAATGGTACTATTCTGTGACTTTCACATACCACAATTGGTTTAGCCTTTCTCCGCTTAATGAGCAGCTGCTTTGTTTCCAGTGCTCATTTAAAAAGGGCCACCACATAATCCATTTTAATGTAGAAGCAACCTTTTCTATCTTTGGCTTTGAGATATCTTCTTAGCAGTGGGATCTCTGGGTCAGAGGTTATGGATAGTTTCATCAATGTCTCAGCATAATTCCAAATTGCTTTCCAGAATGGTTGACCAACCCCTAGGGGATGGCAATGTGGATGCTCATGTTACTTACATTACTAAGTATTCCTGCCTGTGCAGGAATCAGACACATCTAACCTGATCTTTCCCTTGGGAGGGAGTACACTGGTCACTTTTTGTCAGGTGTAGTAACTACATTCATTCAGTAACATAGCACCTTCCCATTCAAAAGCTGGAACCGTCTTCACAAGATATTATGGAATTCCCAAGTATGGCTAATTTAGAATCATAGATTCTTTGAATGTCAGTTTGAAGGAAAAGGGGAAAGATGGAAGAAATAAGCACATCTAGTTGCCTCACAACAGCCTTCTGGGGGAAACGATATTGTTTTGCAGTTATATTTATTATCGTCCTGCTCCTGTCTCATTGTAGCAATGAGATGATCCTTCCTTCTCAAAGGTTATGTCAATAGAACATCCACTCTCACAAGTGTGACCAAACCAGAGAGGTTTTGAGTAGGGATCTGTCAATGAGTTGTACGTCTGCGTGTCCAAAAATTGTCTTAGCCAAGCTTGGAGAGGGTGATAAGTAGCAGGCTGCAGTGATGAGTTTGTTACCACAGCAACTCCCAGAGACCATCTGTTACAGAGAAGTAGCAACTTGCATGGATGGAGGGAAAACTCACAGTGATAAATCACAAATTCTAAAAGCTTTGAATTAGTAAACCAACAAGCATTTATTAAGCATACTAGGGACAAAAAGAAAGGGCAAAAGATAGTCCCTGTTCTAACAAGCTCCCAGTCAAATGGAATAAAATAGTCCTCACTATTATTGTAGTTGTTACATTGCAACAGGTCACCTCTTCTGAAATGACTTCTGACTCTCTCCCCTGAAGTTGTCTTCCATTGCCCACTGCCTATTGGACAGCTCTACCTGTTCCTTCCTCCAGCACCTGAAATTTAACATAACTCAAATTGAACTTCCCTCCTTCCAACCCCTTCCACTTCTGCTTTGACATCTATGCTCTTGGGTACATGGCTAACTTCTGCATTATCTGTGACTCTTGCCTGTTCTTTACTACCATCTCTGCCACCCCCACTCCCATCCCTAACATATATATATATATATATATATATACATTATAAATTTAAGTATATATATAACTACATATAGTATATAATACAATTATAAGAATAAATATAAGCAAATAAATAAATAAATATAAGCAAAAAAGGATTAGGGCACCAATGAAAGAGTACCAGGAAAGCTTGTGCATATGAGGTGGTACCTTAGTTGGGTTTAGAATGTTAATATAATGAGTCAGAACAAGAAGTAATAAATTAATATGTGATCAATTGCTTTTTGCATCAAAGGGGGAATCTCATAGAATCCATTTTATTTCATTATTTATTTAATATTTGTGACATAAGCAAATGATTATGAAAAGGAGAGAGGTTGACAAAATCACATCTCTCTCTCTGAGGAATTGTCTTCTCTTCCCATTGACAAAACCAGGCTAAACTTTGTGTTTTATTTTCAGGGAAAATCCTGGTCAGTAGTGAAATGGGAATCAGCCGATCAGCTGTGCTGGTGGTCGCTTATCTGATGATCTTCCACCATATGACCATCCTAGAAGCTCTAATGACTGTGAGGAAGAAACGTGCCATCTATCCCAATGATGGCTTCCTGAAGCAATTGAGGGAGCTGAACGAGAAGCTGATGGAGGAGCGCGACCAGGACTATGGGAGGGAGGAAGGGGATTACGAGGATGAAGGAGACAGCAATTCTGTACTAGCGGGTGAAGGAGACACAGGGAGTGTGTTTGGGGCCAGAGTTCACTCGATCATAGTAGAGGAAGAGGAAGATACAGCCAGCACCCTGAGTGGTTCTTCTGTGAGGAGCATTCGTAGGATCTCTAAGCCTGCCACCCTCGTTGACGAGGAAGAGGAAGAGAAGCTGTATAAGGACTGGAGGAAGAAGCAAGGTTTCCCCAAGGCTAGGAATGGACAGCCGTCAACGTCCTTGGATCAGGAAGGAGGAGAAGAATCTGAGGAGGACCTAGAGAGGGTCATTCAGGAGTGGCAAAGCCGAAATGAGAAGTATCAAACAGAGAGGTCCCGTAGATGGTCTAGGGAGGAGGAAGAGGAAGAAGAAGGGAGGACAGATGGAGAGTCCCTCTCTGGGAGAAGCAGGAGGCGCACATTCAGTGAGTGCAGCACCTCGGAGAGTACCCTAAGTCACGACATCCGGGTTTTGAAGCAGCAGTTGGAGCTCAGCAGCCGTAGGCGGACCCAGAGAAAGCATTCCGACTCAGAGTCCTCCGAGAGCACCTGGGACATGTGGAATCAAAGGCTGCTGGAGATTGAGAAGGAAGCATCTCAGAGATATCACTCTAGGAGCAGACGGGAGGAGGCTGAATCAGATTCAGAGATGGGGAGGAGAGAGAGGGAGGATGATGAGGAAAGCGTAGCCTCTGATGCTAGCTCCTTCTATAACTTCTGCAAAAGGAACAAGGACAAGCTGACGGCCTTAGAACGGTGGAAGATTAAAAGAATCCAGTTTGGATTTCACAAGAGGGACTCGGAGGCAGGAGAGGGCAGTAGTGAACAAGGCGAAGGAGGCACCGAAGGGGAGAAGAACCTCTCAGATGTCAATCTGACAGCCTACCAGGCCTGGAAATTAAAACACCAGAAGAAGATAGGGAATGAAAACAAAGATGAAGTGGTGGAACTCAGTAAAGGGGAGGACTCGGTTTTGACCAAGAAAAAGCAAAGGAGGCTGGAGCTGTTAGAAAGGACCAAGCAGAACCTGGAGGAGAGCCAGTCCATGGATAGCTGGGATGCTGAGAGCACAGCCACCAGCAGAAGCATCCCCCTGTCTGCTTTGTGGTCTTCTGCTACCTCGGCCAACGCTGATGGGGACTCGGGCTCCGTGCTGAGCATGCAGAGCAACAGGTCCCGCCTGTCTCAGGCCCCAAGCAATATCTCAGCTTCCTTGCCAACCATACCTCTGCCCAACCTGCCGGTGGGACCGGGAGACACCATCTCTGTGGCCAGCATTCAGAACTGGATCGCTAACGTGGTCACCGAGACCCTCGCTCAAAAACAAAATGAAATGTTGCTTCTGTCTCGCCCTCCTTCTACCGCGAGCATGAAGCCCACCCCTCTAGGCAATGGCGTGGGAGATGATCAAACGTCCTGCCTCAGTGGGCAGAGTGTCCGATCCTTGGGTGCCTCCTTGCTGACTCGTCCCCAGGACAGGGCCGGCGCCGACGCTCAGTCTGTGTTGTCCTGTAGTACGGCGAGCTCAAGAACCGAAGCAATCGGGGGAAAAGGGAAAGGAACGAGTAAGCCTCTCTATAGCCTCTTTGCAGATGACGTTAACCTGCAAGAGCTGAAACAAAAAGAAAAGGAGATGCAAAGTGGGATCAGGGAGAAGATGTCCGAGTACAAAATGGAGAAACTCGCTTCGGACAATAAACGCAGCCACCTGTTCAAGAAGAAGAAGGCAAAGGAAGAAGAGGAGGAGGAGGGGGAAGATGTCGGGGAAGAAGACACTGATAGTGCCATAGGGAGCTTCAGATATTCTTCTCGGAGTGAATCTCAGAAGCCCGAGACAACTCTGTCCTCTTCCTCCTCTTTAGCTATCTCCGATCGCCGTGGAAGCGCCCACGTGGCCAACTTAGAAGTGGACAGAAGTATTAATAAGTGGCTTAGTGGCCTCAAGCCGGAAGGAGAAGTTCCCCCACAACGAGATTGGTCTAGGAGCTCCGGGGAAAGATACTCCAGGTCCAGCACTCTCCGGGAGGTGGAGTCCGAAGCGTCCACTTACAGGATGTCCAAGTCCCGGTCAGAGGAGCGAGATAGCTCCTCCCATCACCAGTCAGACGGCAGCTCTGTGAGGAGTACCTCGCGATTCTCCTCTTCCTCCACTAGGGAGGACAGGGAGATGTACAAGTTCTCCAGATCCAAATTCAGGGAGACCTCGAGCTCTAGGGAAGAAAGTCCCGAGCCTTACTTCTTCCAAAGGAGCCCAGAACCTTCCCAGGGACAGGAGTCCCCCGAGCCGCTGCGAAGAGGGAGCTGGGCTAGAACCCACGACTGGGAAGACGTCGAAGAGTCATCCAAGTCCGATTTTACTGAATTTGGAGCCAAGAGGAAATTCACCCAGAGTTTCATGAGGTCTGATGAGGAAGGGGAGAGGGAAAGAATAGAAAACACTGAAGAAGGAAGATTTGCGTCAGGGAGAAGGTTCCAGTATCGGAGAAGCACGGACAACGAGGATGAGGAAGAGAAGGATGATGAAGCCATTATTGCTGCCTGGAGACGTCGGCAAGAAGAAACCAAAACGAAGCTACAGAGAAGACGGGAAGAGTAAGGAGGGCAGGACATGGTCGACTGATGTTGTTTAAGCCAGACAAATGGTTTCTGGCTCTTGGAAACAGAGCCAGAAAAATACGTCTGGCTCTTGGGAAGAGGCAGCCTTCCCCTGGTCTGATGCTCTACGTCTTTGAGCTCAGGTTTTGGGGAATGAATATCTGGATGACAGAGAACTAAACTTCCTGCTGTCCCTGCTGTTTTATGTGAAGAAAAATGCTTACAATCAGTGTGGCTGTGAAGCTGTACCTTGGGTATTATAGCTCCATAGAATTTTAGGGAGGGAAGAAGAAGCTAAGTCTTCTGTGGCAGACCACTTAGCAGGGAATTCTGGTTGCATTTTATTTAATGTAGTGAATCTTCATTAAACATGGGCTCTGCCAAAATCTTCTTTCACCTTGTATTTATTTTTAGCTCTTTGTTGAATATTAGGGGGACTTCCTTAAATAGCATCAATTTAATTTTTCAGTAGTCTCACCTAGCTGCACCATCATGTCACCATCAAAATAGACCCATTAAGTACCAAGATTGTGCTATAAAATATAGAAAGACCTTTTTTAGAGAGATAGAAAAAGAGGAAATATTATGAAGTATTGGCAAGGAGATAGAGTAGATGTTACAGGAGGCTATTAAGGATTTTCAAAGAATAGCTTAAGATAGAACTTAAAGGAGAGACCAGAAGGAGTCTAGTCCATAGAGATCAATCAAGGTGATGATGACATCATTTATCTAGCACTTTAAGGTTTGTAAAATGCTTTATAAATATCCTATTTAAGTTTTAGCAACCCTGGCCGGTAGGTACTATTATTATCCCCATTTTTGTTGTTATTTGATTGTTTCATTCATATCCAACTCTTTATGACCCCATTTGGGGTTTTCTTTGCAAAGATACTGAGTCATTTGCTATTTCCTTTACTATCTCATGTTTATACAAACAGGGTGATTTGCTTAGGGTCAAACAGCTAGCAAGTATCTGAAGTCAAATCTGAACTCATGAAGTTGAGATTTGCTGACTCTAGGCCCTATATTCTGCCAAATGGAAATGGAAACTAAATGATTTGCCTAGATTCTCATAACTACTGAGGCAGGATTTAAACAGAAATCTTCCTGACCCCATGTCCAGTGCTTTACCCACCACACCCCCTTATATTCAGAAAAAAAGGACCCTCATGCAACTCAGAATTTTGTATTCCTCTGAGAAGAAGGAGTCTAAGGGAGAAAGGATGCATCAGCAAAGGAAAAAAAACTTCTAAATCCACTTTTAAAAAATGTGGAGTATTTTGTCCCTATGATCCTGTAACAGGACGTTTATTAAGAATACACAAATCCCTTATAGACAAAATGTCTGGAATCAAAGACTTTAAATTCTGCAGGCTATGAAATAACACTCACTTCTTCTGGGAGAGATTCTGCATATTAGAATAATGCAGCTGTTTCTATTCATTTGGGTCTGGAACTGAGCTAAACCATAGCATCTGAAACTTTGCATATCTGAGACCCAGTTCCCATCTATAGGTCTCAGAACAAGAGGAAGATGTCTGTGAACAAATACTGTTGTTGTTGTTGTTGTTGCTATTATCAGTAATAATAATAATAGTTCTCTTGGAAACCACTTTATGATTTACAAGGTGCTTTTAGCTCCACAATCCTGTGAAATAATCAGTCAAGGCAAAGGTAGGTATATAAGGCAGGATTCAAGCAATCTATTAATAATCATTTATTAAGAGTACCTACTATATGCTTGCATCTAAGCAGCTAAGTGGTGCAATGGATAGGGCCGGGAGCCAGGAAGAGCTGCGTTCAAATATGGTGTCACACACTAACTGTATGACTCTGAACAAGTCATTTACTTTTGTTTGCCTCAGTTCCTCCTCTGTAAAATGGGAGCACTCTGAAAAAAAGAGATGGCAAGCTACTCTTTGCCAAGAAAAGTCCACAGACAAAGTCCATGGGGTCACATAGAATAGGACACAACAAAATGATTGAACAATATGACATACCAGACATTGTGCTAACAGTGAAGATAAAAAGATTAAAATGAAATAATCCTTGTGCCTTAAAGAATTTACATTTTATCAAAGGAAACTGTATGTACACATAGTTGTATATGTTTCCTGTATATACATATATAAATAGATATATTGTATATATATATAATGTATATATGTGTATATAAGCATATACACAAATATATATACAAGGTAATACAACTCAATCAACAAGCATTTATTCAATATTTATTAGCATTGTGCTAATGATTGCAATACAAAGATAAAAATGAAATAATCCCTATTCTTCAAAAAATTTACATCCTATCAAAGGAAACCGTATGTACATATACTTGTATATATCTATAACATATAGTTTATGGATATATATAATGTATGTCTATTTGTAGTTTTATATAATAGTATATATTACTATATTTAATGATCATGCATGTTTATATATGTACAATCATACAATTCTACATTATCCCTGTTGCAAAAGAAAACAGACCAAAACAAAAACCAAGAATAAGTTTATTTAAAAGTATATACTTCAATAAGCACTCAGACTTTAAGTTATACATATAATATAACTATTATAGACTATATATATTATGTATATCACATATATGTATGTATATATGCAGACACATAGTAATTCAAATCAAGCAATCAACAAGCATTTATTTACCTTCTACTATATAGCATACATTGTGCTTAATGATTAGGATAAAAAGATAAAAGTAAAATAATCTGTATCTCAAGCATCTACAATTCTATCAAAGAACAGTATGTACAAATACTTGTATACCTCTAGTATATGTATAATGTATGGCTATATATATAATATATATTAGTTATGGTATATATTAATATGCATAACAATCATATATGCTTTTATATGTATAGTCACACATTTCTAAATTATTCCTGTCACAAAACAAAACAAAAATGAAGAATAATATAAATTTATTTAAAGGTATGCCTCGATAAACACTCAGACTAAAAATTATGCATAGCATAACTAATATGTATAACTATTATAAGTAATAGATCTATATTATGTATACATTCTCTTTATATATATATATATGTGTGTGCACATATGAATACGCATACACACACACACATAAAGTAATACAGGTCAGGCAATCAATAAACATTTATTTAGCACCTTTATATACCACACATCGTGCATAATGATTAGGATAAAAAGATAAAAATAAAATAAGCCTGTATTTCAAGTTTCAATAATTCTATCAGAGGAAACAGTATGCACATATACTTGTGTATAAGTCTATTATGTACACACAAACATATATGTAAATTGAAGGTAATACAAATTAGTCCGTCAATAAGCATTTTTAAGCACTCACTATGTGCCTAACACCTTGCTAAGTTTTAAGGATACAAAGAAAGTAAAAGATGGACTCTCCTCTCCAGGAGCTCACAATGTAATGGGAGACACAGTATACAAACAACAGTTATTGAACAGAGCAAAGGCCCTCCCATTAAGGAAAGATTGGGCAAAGCTTCTTTTTAAAAAATTTTTTAATTATAGCTTTTTATTTACAAGACATATGCATGGGTAATTTTTCAGCATCGACCCTTGCAAAACCTTCTGTTCCAACTTTTCCCCTCCTTCCCTCCACCTCCTCCCCTAGATGGCAGGTAGACTAATATATGTTAAATATGTTAAAGTATATGTTAAATAAAATATATGTATACAGGTCCATACAGTTATTTGGGCAAAGCTTCTTGCAGAAGTCGAGTGCACTATTCACTAGACCAATCTGCTTCAAGAGTGACTTGTCCAAGATCACATAATAACTAACAAAACCAGGATTTAAAGACAGATTTTCTTAAATGTCATGCCCAGAGGTTTATTTTGTTTTGTTTTTCTCACTACAACACATTGCCCTGACTAAAGACTGAAAACATGGCCCACTGCTACCTTCCTGCCTACAATAATACTTTTAGTCACTAGATAAAACGTTATAGGCTAGAAGTGAGGCACCCAATGAAAGAACTAGAGGGTTCCACTTTCTTTCATCTTTTCCTTTCTTAGATTTTTTTTAATACATACGCTATTTTTTCTCAATTATATGTAAACAATTTTTAAAAATTTTATTTTTGCAGTTCAGTCATTTTTCAGTCATGTCCAATTCTTCATGACCCTATTTGGAGTTTTCTTTGTGAAGATATTTCAGTGGTTTGCCATGTCCTTCTCTAGCTCATTTTACAGATGAGGAAACTGAGACAAATGGGGTTAAATGAGTTATCTAGGATGACACATCTAGTAAGTGTCTGAGGTCAGATTTGGACTCAGGAAGATGAGTTTTCCTGACTCCAGACCCAACATTCTGTTTACTGTACCACCTAACTGCCAATTTCTGACAGTTTTTTTTAGACTTTTGATTTCTGAAGTCTCTTCTTTCCTCACTTCCTCCCTTCTTGAGAAGGCAAAAATATTTTATGTAGTGTATATATATATACATATATATATATACACATACACACAATCATACATTTCTATGTTGCAAAAGAAAACTGACTAAAACTGACCAAAACTAATATAGATTTTTTAAAGGTGTGTTTCAATATGTACTCAGACTCATTCAGTTCCTTCTCTAGAGGTAGATAACATTTTTCATAATGAATTCTTTGAATTTGTTGTTGAGAATAACTAAGTCATTCAGTTGAACATCATAAAATATTGCCATTACTATGTACAATGTTCTCATTATGCTCATTTCACTTTGCATCCATTCGTGGTAAGTCTTCCCAGGTTCTTCTGAGAGCATGTCATTTCTTATAGCATAATAATTTTCCATTCATAACTTGTCCATTCATTCCCCAATTGATGGACATCTGCTCAGTTTCTAATTCTTTGCCATCACAGAAAGAGCTACTGTAAAAATTTTTGTACCTACACGTCCTTTTTTCTTTTCTTTCATCTCTTTGGGATATAGATCGAGTCATGGTTCAAAGGGCATACGTAGTGCATAGCTCTTTATACACAGTTCTAAATTGTTCTCCAGAATATTTGGATCAGTTCACAACTTCACAACAATGCATTAGTGTCCCAGTTTTTCCACTTTTCCACCAGTATTTATCACTTTCTTTTTCTATCCTATTAATCAATCTGAGACTTGTGGAATAGTAAAAGGATGTTTTGATTTCTCTAATTTTCTCTAATTTCTCTGATCAATAGTGTTGTATTAAGCATCCCAATCTCAGAGACCTCTGATAGTTTTTCTCTTCTTAATGAAAATCAAACAATAAAATAGTCCCTCCCTCAAAGAGTTTGCATTCTAATGGGGAAATTAACAAGTGCATATAACAAGCATAAATACGAAGAAAATACATATAAATATATCCAAAGTAAGTCATTCAATACAAGGTGAGAGGGCACTAGCAGCTGAAGAATCAGGATTAACCAAGATTCTCTTAGACTGTCTGCCACTGAATGTTGAATAGATGTGACCTCAGAGCAGAGATTTATTTCCCTCTCCTTTGCCTTCCCCACCTCCTCAGCCTTTCCATTTCCCCTGCCTTGTGTTCCACTAACTGCCCAGTGAGAAGCCAGGTCCAAGAGATGACAAGCCCAGAGACCCTGGGGACTCCTCTTAAACAGGAACTTTACTTGAAGGAGATTTTCAAAGCCATCAAGATCTCCTCTATCTCTCTTGCAGGCTCCTGGGAGAGTGGCTTTCATTTCAAGTTGTCACAATTTTCATGCATCTCTTTCAGAAGGATTTCTTCTTTGAGAATTGCAGGTGGCAGTTAACTAGGTAATTTTAAATTTATTTCAAAGGAAGCAAAAGGAAATGACAGCAGAAGAGAGGGGAGCTGGTTTCCTTACCCCTGGAAGATAGAAAGATGGCCCCATGGTTAATATTCTGGTTAGAACAGAAAGCTGGGTTGTAGCCCCAGACAGGTGTAGCTCAGTTTACGTGTGACATCCTTAAAAAGGAAGTCACTCGCCTGCCCTGAGCCTCATTTGCTCAAGTAGGAGCTATGATAGAAGCAGCACAATATATTGGATAAAGTCTTGGACTAGTGAGTGTCAGGATGACCAGGTTTCAAATCCTGCCTCAGATTCTTAATAGCTGTATGAGCTTGACCTATTTACTTAATCTCTCTGTGCCTCAGTTTCCTAATCTGTAAAATGATATGGTTAGAATTCATGGTCTGTAAGGCTAAATATACTATCATCTGATCCCATTGAGAACTAATGTAAGGTGAGAGAATTAACAGATTCTACAAGCAAGTAAGTCTATAATAGTCAAAGATCTATCAGAAGCCATTCCCTGAAATTCTTGTTCTAAAGCAAATCATTCAATTCTAAAATCAACAATACATTTAGAATTACAGGGCATAGTGCAAATCCTCACTCTGCCACTTCTTCCTGGGTATCCTTGAGGAAGTCACATCACTCAGTTTTGTAATCAGTTTGCTCTTTTTTAAAAGGAGAGAATCAGGCAGTGTCCCTTCCAATTCTAAATCCTATAAGGCCGTATATTTGAGATCTTGATTTTCCACATAATTCTGTGCATGTTGTTCATTTATTCTCCAGAAGCATTCCAACAACCCTCCTTTCAGCTAAATCAGACATCCCAGAATTTATGTTACCATTTTCTTGGCCCTAGAACCACAGCCAAGATTTGAAGGCATTTTAAACCTGCCTTAGGAGGTGTCAAACACCATTCCAACATTGTGGACATTTATTTGAATTTTCCACTTTATGTCATATGTTGGTAACATTTCCTCCATTTATTTTGTTTCTCAAGTCATAGAAAACTTTCTAACAGAGCATCAATTTCCTTGGAGTTGAGTTTTTGATTTGTCCATGAAATGAAAGTATGTGTTCCCTCAAGAACATCTCTAAAATTCCTCAAGTCTGTAATGCTTTGATTGTTTCCCAACCCCTTCTCTGGGCTGGTAATTTATCTCTGCCACTTGTGTGCAGACTTTAGAGGTGGTATGATTTTTTGAGAAGCTGACCCACAATATAAGACACTGTACTCGAGATTTTCAAAACCAACTGATTATGAAGTATGGTTACAAACTGGTTCAGAGTCAGAGCTTGTGTCTAAACCAAATGCTCAATGGGAAAAAAACATTTTCCTTTACTTGATGTGTCTAATGTTGTTGATGCTTTAAAACACTATTTTCTATAGCTTGTCTCTTTATCGGCCTTTGCTGATTATAATGTTGTCTCTTGAATACTAAAACACATATGTGATCCTTACTACATTCATAACAATAGTCAATAATCAATAAATATTTATCAAAGACCTACTGTGTACCAGACATGATGCTAAGTCAATTTTATATTTATTCCCTATGCAACTTTTCAGTTACAGCAATAAAATTTAGAAATCCTAAAGCCAAAGCATGAAAATGGCACTAGTAAATTTGAATATGTCATAGATCAATAGAGTGACTCTAAAGCTAAGTCACTAAAGACAATGTAGCTTAGAAGATGTCAACAATGTTATAAAAAAATTTTAAGGGAGTTGTCTTGCTGGAGGAATAAGAGATCTAAAAAGGTGGAAAGGATGGTGGGAAAGCACCAGCCCTGAAGTCAGGAGGATCTGAATTCAAATCTAGCCTCACTTAACACTTCCTGGCTGTGTGACCCTGAGCAAATTACCCTAATCCCAATTGCCTGGGGGAGGGCAGAATAATCCAGGATATAGAGAAGGACATTTGTAATCTACATTGTAGCAAGATTTCTTTTTTTGTTGTGTATTAAATTAGATATTTCTTCAAAAGTCAAATCTCTTTTGGTTGGTTCATATTTCTTCTCCTCACTTCCTAAATCTCTACTCACCACCCTTTCTAATTACATTTCACTTGACCTATTGTAATACCCTCCTTAATAGGTCTTCTTCTCTCTGGCCTCTTATCTCTTTAATCCATGTTCTGCACAAAGTTATATTCTTAAAGTAGAGATCTGACCATATTGTTCCCCTGCTCAATACCTCAAAACTCCAAGGAGTCCCTATTTGTACAAATACAAACTCCTCAGCTTGACATTGTAGAACCACTTTGGAATATACCACTTCCATAACCTTGAACAGAACACGTAATCTCCCTTAGGTCTGTAAAATGAAAGGACCAGTCTTGATGGTTTCTGAGGTCCTCGTCATCCCTCTGTCTTTCACCCTAAATGCCTTACTTGCTGATCCTCATATGTGACATTCTCTGTTCTGCACCTGCTTTTCTGCACTTGTAAGTGCTTTATCCCTCTTTAAATTTAAAATATTACATCCAGTCCAATGTTCAAGACTGACAAAGTTCTTTTTGGGTATGTGTTCAGTGTCTAGCTCTAGCTCTCCCTCCCTGCTTTGCATCTTACACAAATAATAAGTGTTATGTCTTTATCTTTATAAAAGTCATTAATCACAAAGTGAAACATCACAAATGAAGGGTTAAATTTTTGTATATGTCTATAACAGAATGCTGTAATATGGGGATGTAATCTGTGTTGGCTCACAAGATTGCAAAACAGAAAAAAGAGGTAATAGAATTGCTGATAAACTGTGGGGTTGATTATTCAAGAGACTTCTGGATGGTCTCGAAAACAAAATGTCAAAAAAAAAAAAAGCTTTAAAAAAGAATATGAGATAAAGAGGAAGAGAGGGGAAAAAAAGAAAACAATGTCTTCAGGATTAAGGGAGGGAGGACTTGCATTAGTATTCTAACAACCAACTTGTAAAGAGAAAAAGTCAGGGTTGTCTGATCAAGAGTATAAAAATTTCAACAATATGGAGGAATTTTGTAATTTCTTGGACTATCTGCATACATTTTTGCATATATATATGCTTTCTGGCTGCTGCATGTGGCAGTCAATAAATGCATTAAGATGATTTCTCTCTCTCTCTCTCTCTCTCTCTCTCTCTCTCTCTCTCTCTCTCTCTCTCTCTCTCTCTCTCTCTCTTGCTGAGGCAATTGGGGTTAAGTAACTTGCCCAGGATCACACAGCTAGGAAGTATTAAATGTCTGAGGTCAGATTTGAACTCAGGCCCTCCTGACTTCAGGAATAGTGCTTTATCCACTAATCCATCTAGTTGTCCCTGTCTCCTCATTTTTAGTGACCCAGATTATTCTGCGTGACATTGAATGTTGTAAGTGATGATCCCCAAGTGATCTGAAAAATCTTCCCTTACCCATGGTTGGCCCCCAGATGTTGGAATCACCCTAATTTTGTGTGTACCCCAAATTGTACAGTTCAATGACCCCTTTAAAAGCAAGCTCTTTTCAATTGCAGATGAATGATATTTATTTCAAGTCTCTTCCTCTCCCCTGTCATTGCCTGATGAGTATATTGATTTAGTTCAGAAGTTCTAATTTCCTATTCCATGATCCCTCTAATTTCCCTCCAGATTTTGCCTTCCTCCCTTGGGGAATCTATCTCTTTTTTAGTTGTCTTTCTCTTTCTCCTTCCCTCCTTTTCTTCATGCAGAGGTAAAAACAAGGAATTCTTGTTATTATTGCCACAATTATCATTATTCTTATTATTTAAAATATTGAATCTTATCTATCAACATTATCCTTTGATATCTTCAAGAGGCCCAAAGTTCATAGAAGTCTTGTTTGTTAACTTTAGATAGCTACCTTAGTAGGTCTTCACCTCTCTCCCCATCTTCCTCCTTTAAAATTCATTTTTAACAGAAAATGCACTCTCCCTTGGGCTGTTTGTTGATCCTTGAAGGACAGCTGCCATTCCCCCCTTCCCCTTGCAGAGTGAAAAGTAAGGGGGTCTCAGGGGAATGAGCTGAGAGTAAATTCCTACTTTCAGGACTAACTTTCATTTTCCCCCCAGGGCTGGCCATTGCAATGAGAGACCTGGGAGGATGTCACAACCAGGGGGTGACAGAATAGGTTAAAAGCATCCTCTCCCCCATTCCACACACACACAATGCCCATTCAGAGTCAGAATCAGGGTTGAAAATGCAACTCCGGAGAATCAAAAACCAGTTGGAGTCAGAGTATAGTTTTGCCTAAGGCCAGCCTTGTCCTCTGAGACCGGTTACATTCAGACACATTCAGGCAGGGTCTGGCATCTTTCTCTCAACTGTGGTCCCAGGCTCTAATGATTAATGAGAATTCTGTGCTTGTTCTCAAGCCTCAGACACACAACTATCTTCACACACACACACACCCCTTCCATTTAAGACTATGAAAAATGTGTTTCCAGTGTTCATCAACTGGGCAGTATCTGAACAAATTGGGATGTGTGAGTGTAATGGAATATTACTGGAGGAAGAAACAACAAATATTAGGAATTCAGAGAAATGTAGCAGGCTGCAGCAAACAGTACTAGGAAAATAATATACCATGATGATGACAGGAACATGATAAAAAGAACAATAAAATGAAATCAAATGTTATGTAATTCTATGGAGACAAGGAACATACTCTCCTTTCGTTGGATTGACTCTGGGTGTAGAATGTTGCTTATTTACTCAGAAAAGAATTGTTTTCTAGATAGGTTGGTTTCACAAATTGTTATTCATCACTACCAGGTGGGTGAATTAGGTTAGGACTAGCTATATCTGAAATAATTGTGATGTAAAAATAAATCAATAAAACTTAAAAAAAAATATGTGTCCCATATAATTCCTTTTGGGAATTGCTATGGGTAGCAGTCAATCTTATAGTCTTCCTCTTGAAGTAGGGAGAAGAATAAAAAGGAGGTTGTGCTCTACGTGTTTGCTCTGCTCTTCCTGAGCACTGTCAGTTTAGAGTGTGGGTTCTGCCTATTTTTAAATTCCCTTCTTTTTTCCCTATGGAAATGGAAGTCGGCAAAAACACCCAGGAGTAGTAATAATAGCAAATATCTGGCATCTGTCCCCTTTGTCTCCAAGAAGCATGGTGCAATGAAAAGAGTACCAGACATAAAGTCAGAAAGATATAGTTCAAATTCTTTTTCAGCCATTTTCTGGCTATGTGACTTGATCTTTTTCTAGTCCTCAGTTTCCTCATCTGTAAAATGAGGGACTTAGATTCATTGCCCTCTGAGGTCCCTTCCGACTCTAAGTCTATCTTCCTACATTTTATTCGCATCAAAACCACCTTAGCTCATATCTTCATCATATTTAATCTGGACTATTGCAATGACTTCCTAATTGTTCTCCCTACCTGCTCTCTTCTCCTCTCTCCAATCAATCCATCTTTCACACAGATAACAAAAAAAAAAAATTTCTAAAGTCTGACCATGTCAATCACCCACACAAGAGACTTCAATGGCTCCCTATTGCCTCTAGAACAAATGAAAACTCTTGATTGGCATTTAATGCCTTGAGCAGTTTGGTTCCTGTCTATCTTTCCAGATTCATCAAACAATACTGCTTCTCATGCGATCATGCAATGAATTATAGCTAAAATAGCTTATTTTGTTGTTCCATTTCCAAATGGAAGCATCCTATTTCCCACCTCTGAGAATTCATTTTTTAATTATTTTTTATCTGCCTTTTCTTAATTCTACCCCTAGTTCTCCCAACTGAGAAAGAAAAAGAAACAAAATCCCTGTTATAAACATAGTAAAGCAAAATCAATTCCCTAATTGGTCATGTTCTTTAAAAAAAAAAAAAAATTAGCTCAATTTGTGTTCTAAATTCATAGGTGACTTCCTTTATAGCATCAGTTTATACAAGTCTTATCAGGTTTCTCCAAAATCATCCTTTTCATTATTTCTTTTTCTTCTCACACTGCATTTATATACCCTTCGCTCCAGAGCAAGGGCATTTTCTGCTATCCTATCCTGCCTCCTTGGAACGTCATAAAAAAAATCTCATAGTGACCTTTAAAACCCCTCATTCCAAACCTTTTCTTAAGTAGGATCATCTTTTTACATTGATAGAGTTGAACATGAGAACTTGTGCTAGAAGAAGTAGAAGGTCAAAACCAGGTGAGACATTTGAGCACCTTAATTTTTAACACTTTGGGGAATGTATAGAAGTACAACTCTGCAAGATTACCAGGGACAACGATGTTATAAATTGGGGTTTAATAAGAATTTTTTGAGCACCAATCACTCTAAGAGGTTCTTTAGGAAACACATATGAAAGATATCTTTGAACCCAAGAAAGATCTTTATAATATGAACAGGAAGAGATGAGAAGTCTAAGACAATTAATGATATGAGAGGCACAGAGAACAGAGGGAATGAAAAAACTTGGGTTCAAGTCCTGACTCCAGTACACATTAGGTGTGGTAGTCATTCAATCAGCATTTATTAAGCACTTACTGTGTGCCAAGCACTGTGATAATTGCTATGGATACGAAGAAAAGCCCTCCAGGACCTCACATCCTATAATGAATATAATATATAGACAATTATGAGATGCAGACAGAATATTCTAATGGGGAAAGCAACATGTAAATGGCATATAAAGTATAGACAGACTAGGTAGAAGGTAACCTGAGAGGAGATGGCACTAGCCCTTGGAAGGTAAGGACCAGAAAAGGACCCCTCCAAATGGTGGAATTTGCGGTCTCTTCAAGGAAATTCACTGGCAAAAGTGAGGAGGGAAAGCATCACAGATATAAGGGACTGCTGGGGGATCAAGTGTCCTGAAAATAGGCCAGTTTAGTCCAATAATAAGAGAATATGGAGGAAAGTAAAAGGGGAAGGGCCAGCTTATGAAGAACTTAAATCTAAGTTCCCATGTGTTTGGATAGTTCTATACGATAGAATTACACTATATTGATTTGTGCAGACCTACATAGTTTATGCATAAATAATCAACATTGTCTGGGGTTTGCTTTCTTTGATTTGGATATATACTTAGAAGTATAAAAACTTGGGAGAAAATATTACAAATTACTGGGGAGAGAGAATAGGTTGTGTGGGGGGGGACCAAAAATTCCTTGAAAATCTGAAAACGGTTTTTTATTTTTTGCTGCAATTGGGTAGTGAGTCGTCTTTGTTTTTTGTTTTGTTTTGCCTTGAGAATTGATCCGTTATTCCCTCTGGGGCTTTTCTGTCTCTGGACACATTTTTAGCATAAGGACTCGGTGTTAAACAAGCCCAGCGCCGAGCTCACCATTGGTGTGAAGGACTATAGGTCATTGCCCGGTGCTCTCCCTTCCTTTGAGTCTCTCCAAGCCAGTTTCTTCTTTGTAGTGGTTTTCGTGGTTGCCTTGTGGGAAGGAGAATCAGTACAGACTGAAAGGATAATTGGTTGTGTTTAAATACAAGTAAGCCAGACTTCCCCGGGCTTCTTGTGAAGGCTGACCCACAGATAAGATCAACAAAATGCTCGGAGCGACTTGGAAGGGAAAAAAAGGGCTCGGGAAATACCAGGTTAGCCATTATTGTTGTTGCTGCTCTTAATAAAGCAGGTGTTCTTGAAGTGGTTCTCCAACCAGTGCCAGGGCTTTGAAAATGGCTGTTGCTTTATTGGTTGCTGAAGCAAAATAAAAATCAAATTAAAGTTTAATTCACCTCATAATTTTCTTTATAGCAGCTCAGCCCTGTGTGCCTCTGGGCAAACTCTAGTATCTTCCCAGCTGATGACATATATCACCGGAGAACTTGCTGCCTGGCTATGTTCTCCCCATCGCCCCTTCCTCATCTTCCTCTGTCCCTTTTTCCATCTCCACTCCCCATTCTGATTTTTTTGTCTTTTTCTCTGTGGCTCTCTCCCACCTTCTCTTGTTCTCCCTTTCTTTTCTTCCTCTCCCTCTTTTTTTTTCCTTGACCTATCTCCTTCCCTTCTGACTATATCTTTCTGTCTGTCTGTCTCCTCACACCAAGAAAATATGTATAAAAGGTGTTTTTTTTTCCTGTATAAATATGTGTACATATATTGGATTTAACATATATTTTAACATATTTAACATGTATTGAACTACCTGCCTTCTAGGGGAGGTGGAGGGGAAAAGGAGGGAAAAATTTGGAACAGAAAGTTTTGCGATGGTCAATGTTGAAAAATTACTCGTGCATATGTTTTGTAAATAAAAAGCTTTAATAAATTTTTTTTAAGTGGGGGAAGGGCAAAGACTTGGCCCAAGTTCTCACAGTAATGAGGATCTAGGAGGAAAGGGCAGGCAGGATGGCTGAAATGACATTGGTAGCAGCTGCCAGGTAGAAGAGCACCTCCTCTCTCCCTTCCTTCCTCCCCCCAGTCTCCATGGCAACGAGGAGAGAGCTGCTGGTCTCCCCTGTTGAGTGACCTGCGACATTGGCTCAGACCTTACCCAGCCTCTGCCTCCTCAGAGCAGAGAAGGAAGCTGGCTCTTTGGAATGGAAGTCGTTGCCTTGGCCAGCCAGGGCCAGTTGGAAAACACTGAGAACTGATGCTGACAATTTCTCGGGTCACACTTTGGCCCCCAATATTTGCTCTTCCTTAAGGGGATCCAGGCCTAATAGCTGAAGCCTTGAAACTCCTTGTCAGTCCCCGGTATCCAAGGAGTGATGAAAAACTGGTTGATCAAACAATTACAATACCAGATCTTATTTGGGCTTTCATAAAATTTAACACTGTCAAAAATATTAAAATAAAAAAAATTAACACTGTTCAGAGGCTTACAAAGAAAATATCCTCATTTTCCAAATAAGGAAACTACAGTTCCCTGAGAGAGGATAAATGATTTTCTCAGAGTAAAAGGAAAAAAAAATATTTTAAGCTCCTGGTCCATTCTGCCACTAAACAGGACAGATATCAACTCATCCTAAGGTAAACCTGCATGAGATTCTCTATGGTGCCATAGAAGAATCAAGGCTCTGGAATTAGGAGAGCTGGTTTCTAATTTTAACTCTGCTAAATGTGTGACTTGCAGTAACTTGAAGTCTCCCATATCATTTCCTAGTGAGTGGGGGGAGAATTCTGTGGGACTCATTTTTTTCCTCTGTCAAATGAGGGAATTGGAGTGGTGAGTATTTAAGATCCCTTTCAGCTCAAAATTTTATAAACTTCATTCTTCTGTGGATTTCTATTCTCTCCTCTCTTTCATTCTCCCAAGGAAAAGATAGCTTTGGGAAGTCTTTTTCATTCATAAAACGTCTCCATTCTTCCTCCACTTCAACTGGCCTTGGAATGATAAATTTGTCATAAATAAGTTTGGGTTTCCTCTACCCTACCAGAATGAATACTTTTGGAGGAATCGAGGAAATCTTTATGAAGGAAAGGCCTCTTTAAAAAATCAAGCTTTAAGAAAAAAAAGGAGTATTGGTCTTCCAAACTGTGAAGCCCCAAATATGAAACTTCATAATAAAATAATAAAATAAAATAAAATTAATAATAAAATATAATGCAATATAAATAATAAATATAAAATGTATATATAAAATAAATATAAAGTTTGAGTGTAATGCTGTTCCTAAGGAAAATAGATAAGAAAAATATTCCCTCTGCCCTCCCTTTTTTTTAAAGGTAAAAGACTGAAGATTGGCAAATAATGAGTATGATGTAGCTTTTTAAGCAATGGCATCCAGCTCTGCCAAACCCTGACGCAAATTGTTCATGGATGTTAAGTGCCATCTAGATCTCCAACTATCCTGGGGTATTTGGAGGCAATATCTCTCTATCTGGAAGTTCTCTATCCAGTTATTTTAGGGATAGTAAATCTATGGATCATCCTTAGTTTATTCTATACTTAGTTTAATTAATAAGTAGTTATTTCCATGTTATCTTCCCCATTGAACTGTGAGTCAATTAAGAGCAGAGATGTTCTTTTGGTCTTTTTTGCATCCCCAACATTTAACACAGTTAAGTGACACAAGGTTGACACTTCATAATGTTTTTGAGTCACTAAATGACTAAATCACCCAAGGACATGATATTGCTTAGAATTTTCTAGTGTAACTTTATATATTCTGCATGCTCCAATTACTGATTGGCACGTTTTTCTGCTGTTTTAAATCAGTGCAAGGAAAAAACATAAGGATCAAGAGATCAAAATGTGATCAATGTGAAAGAAGCATGGGGAAGATAGATGAACATATTCACTCATGTTAGACAATTTCAGATTTCTGTTTAATTTATGAATTGTATCAGTTTCTTATTCTGACTAAGCTCTTCATCCCAGTTACTGAATAGTCTGGTATTTTAGAAAATTCACTGGACCTAGAAGTCAAAAGACCTGAATTCAAGTCCCAGTTCTGTCACTAATTTGTATAATATTAGACAAATCATGTAACTTCCATGAATCTCAAATTTCTTCATTCAGCTCTCACTCCAGAGGAAATTTCCTCGAGTCTCTAACACATCAAACTAGGAATAGGGACATGATAGAGATTCCTTGTTCTTCTTTCTACCAGGTTCTTCCTCCAGTCTTTCTCTTCAGTGATCTGAAAATAAGTTGAAAGGACAAATTTCTCTCAAAACTAGAAACCAAAAGCCTAGAAAAAGAGAACTTTTCTTTCTAGCTCACATCACATCTACCCTTCTTCACACAGATGTGGGGCATTGATTATTAATGAGGAGATTCTTATCCCCCCATTGAACCTTTGAGCCAAGGGTAACATAAATTGAAGCTCCCAATATTATTTTCTTGTCAGGCAAAAAATGTGTGTTGGGGATTGGCAGGGGTGGATGCCATTGCTTAAAAAGCTATATTTTACTCATTATTTGCCAATCTTCAGTCTCCTTCCTACCTTTAAAGGGGGGGGCACATGCAGAGGGAATACTTTTCTTATCTGTTTTCCTTGAGAACAGAATTGTACTATTAAATTGGTTACTTTACATTTATTATAATAATTCTTTCTTATTTATATTATATCATATTTTATTATTATCAAATACATCTGAAGTTTTACTATTTAGGGCTACACAGTTTAGAAGACCAATACTCCATTTCATCTCTATTAAAAACCTTTCGTAAAGCTTGACTCTTTAAGGAAGCTTCTCCTTCATAATGATTTCCTTGATTCCTCCAAATTTCTTATCTTTCCTCTACTATCTCAAAATTTGTTTGGTGAGAAAAGTGAGCAGAGTAAAGAGAATAGTTAGAAATCATGAACCTCGATAGTAGCCTGTATAAAATGAGTTCTGATAACAAAAGGCTTTTTCTTTGTATACAAACTTCTTATAGTCACATGTCTCTGAAAATTTCATAGACATTTGCAGAGTAAAACATCCTTAGCCTGAAAGATCATCAAGTAACCCAGAGAGGGTGACTGAGTTACTTTGGGGTTCACAATACATCATTATCCCAGGAAATAGAAACTGATGAGGTCTGCTCTGACCACTAGAGAGAGCTCTTCATCTTGATACCATAAACCTGGGGAAAAAAGGCTGGTTCCTAATTTATGAAGCATTCTATCCTCTTTTGCTTCCTTTTTTTACGTCAAGTATTTTTTCCGTCACAAACTCTGCAATAACTGCAATAACTTCTTCTATGAAGAGGTGTTGTTACATCAATGGAAAAGAAACAATAAGATAAAAAAATAAAATGGAGAAAGAGGGAGAAAAAAAAACAGAATCATTTCTTTGCCTTCCAACATATCATAAAAAACTATAAATATTAATTCATTTTCTATTAAAATCCCCTTTTTGTGCTATCAATGGCCATATTTTTCCAATTCAAAATGACTAGAAATTATCTGAAAAAGGAATTTTTGGAGCGGAGAGAGGACTTTTGTGAATGGGCCAAAATATCAGAAATGTCTGAAAATCTAGGATATATAGCTTCTTCCATTAGTGAACAAGAGGGTCTCCCACTTGTGCACAACTTAAACTTATACCTTTATAGATTTTGGGAGGGGAAGAAGACATTTTTCTAATTTCTAAGATTCAGTTTCTTTACATGGTAGGGATGAGGAGAGATTGTTTTGTTTCATAAAAAAAATTGAAAGAAGCATTTATAATACTTTGAACTTATGGGGTTCATTCTCTTTTTATTCCTGTATAATTAATTACATGAATATTAATTCAACACATACAAGCTCTGGGTTCACTTTCCCAAGCCATATTTGCCTTTGTAAAGTACTTAGCACAATGCTTGGAAGATGAGAGGTGCTATATTGATGCTTATTCCCTTTCCCCCATTTTTAACAGTTCATGGTCCTCAAAAGCATCTAATCAGTGATTATTACCCATTATAATTAACCATTTAAGTTACAATGATATATTTATTGAGAAGACAACAAGACCCAAAATACAAAAATATTGCCCTAAACTGGCAATATATACTTTTTTCCCTATTGCATTGAATTATTAACTTCAATATCTAAATATTTGTCAATCACTTACTATATGAAGATATGAGTTTAGATGACCTGAAAGGGCTAACCCAGCACGAATGCCTTTGAATTTTTGAGATTTCATATGCCCCAGGTACTAGAGATACCAAGATGAAAAATGGTACTCTGTGAACTCCCAAAGAGCCTATAGTGTAATAAGTGATATGTGGCAGAAACACAAACTATATGTGGCAGAATGTGAAAGGGTCAACAAATCCGAAGATTTGAAGGACCTTTTTCCTATCGTGAGGATGTCAGTGGGCTGAAGGTACACCTCTAGTAGCCAACATAAAGGTTTTTTCCCTTTTTCAAAAGCCTCCTACATTCTCAGAAGGGAAACAGAAAAAGGTATAAACACTAATAGCTTTGTTTTATGAGATGTTACAGCTTATAATCTTCCTCCATCCTTCCCCCACAAGATTTTGTAAATGAGTTTATGTTTCAAATTGGTATTGCTCTTGACTGTAATTTCTTCCTTTGATAGAAGCTTGTTTGCTGGCTAAGATGATTGTGCTGGATTCTTTTGTTCTTCTTATTGTAGTGATTGCTTTATATCCATTAAACTTCCATAGGAAATAGTGATAGTGTGAATCCAGGTCTTTCCATATAACTGTTTCTGGTTTTATAACTCAATAACTTGTTTAAAATGACCCACCAAACATCTAAACGTTTATTAAGCACTTATTTTGTGCCAGGCAATGTGCACAAGTAATACAGGGTTGGAAAATGAAAAAATATCTGCTCCTAGGGAGCTTTTTTCCATCAGAGATATAGGTGTGCAAGTGTCCAAGAATACATGCATGTGTACATACATACATGTTTCTACATATATGGCTATATGTAGCCACATATACATATCCCCATTGTCTAAGGCTTTTGGAAAACTCGGGGTGGGGGAGATATCCATATGCATGTGTATATATATATGTACCTATATGTGAATATTTATGTTGTTTGTATGCATATATGTGTATATATGCATTATTTAGTGTTCAAAAAATCATGTAATTTTATTATTTCTTCTCATTTTTATATGACTTTGATTTTTGCTCTAAATGGATGCTGAGTCAAAAATAATTTCCATTTGGGAATAACGTATTTTTTTTTCTTGTTAAGAAGGTCAATTTCTTAGAATATCACTAATATTGTTTGGACAATGCTATGTGGTAACTAATCTGGAAGCACCATTGTCTCTAAAAATTCAGAATCGTGGGTCATCCAAAGTGCAATGAAAATATATTCAGTTACTATGCCCAAATGGCTATAAAACTGTGTATACTTTTTGACCCAGCAGTGCTATTACTGAGTCTGTATTCTAAGGAAATCATAAAAAGGGGGAAAGAACCCACATTTGCAAAAATGTTTGCAGCAGCTCTTTTTGTGATAGCAAAGCACTGGAAAATGAGTAGATGGACATCAATTGGGGAATGGCTGAATAAACTATAGGAAGGTAATGGAATATTATTGTTCTATAAAAATTGATGAACAGGCTGATTTTAGAAAGGCCTGGAAAGATTTACATGAACTGATGCTGAGTGAAACAAGCAGAAATCAGGAATACATTGTACAAAATAACAGCAAGAATATGCAATGATCAACTATGAAAGATTTGGTTCTTCTCAGTGCTTCAAATTCTTTTTTTTTTTAAATAATTTTTTATTGATAGAACGCATGCCAGGATAATTTTTTACAGCATTATCCCTTGCATTCATTTCTGTTCCGATTTTTCCCCTCCCTCCCTCCACCCCTCCCCCAGATGGCAAGAGTCCTTTACATGTTGAATGGGTTGCAGTATATCCTAGATACAATATATGTGTGCAGAACCAAACAGTTTTCTTGTTGCACAGGGAGAATTGAATTCAGAAGGTATAAATAACCCGGGAGGAAAAACATAAGTGCAAGCAGTTTATATTCATTTCCAGTGTTCTTTCTCTGGGTGTAGCTGCTTCTGTCCATCTTTGATCAATTAAGACTCTCTTTATCAAAGAGGTCCACTTCCATCAGAATACATCCTCAAACAGTATCATTGTTGAGGTATATAATGATCTCCTGGTTCTGCTCATTTCACTCAGCATCAGTTCATGTAAGTCTCGCCAGTCCTCTCTGTATTCATCCTGCTGGTCGTTCCTTACAGAACAATAATATTCCATAACGTTCATATACCACAATTTACTCAACCATTCTCCAATTGATGGACATCCTTTCATTTTCCAGCTTCTAGCCACTACGAACAGGGCTGCCACAAACATTTTGAGTGCTTCAAATTCAAAGCAATCCCAATAGACTTTGGACAAAACAAAAACAAAAACAAAAACAAAACGCCATCTGCATCCAGAGAAAGAACTAAGGAGATTGAATGTAAATCAACACATGCTATGTTCACTTCTTTTTTCTGTTTCTCTCTCCCATGGTTTTTCCCTTTTGCTCTAATTTTTCTCTCCCAACGTGATTCATAAAGCAATGTGTGTTAAAAATAAATTTTAAATAAATGAAAAAAAAGTCCAATCAGATGGGGATGGATTAATAATTGTAAATGGGCTGCAACAAACAGACCAATAATGCAACATGAAAGATAAAATCCAAGAAATGTGTGAACAGAAAAGGGACCAGGGTTTGCAAATGTGAGAGATAATAGAAAATCCTAAGTATTGTTCTGATATGAGAACATGGAGCTCTCTCCACACCGAAATTAGAATATTAATTGCTTGAGAGCAAATTCTAGGATTCAGACCATTAAAAAGATGGTCGATACCCACCTTTTGTAATCATTAATGGTAGTTAATAGTTAATTTAGATAGATAATTTTTAAAAGGTTAATGGCCATCTAAAAAAGAAAATGGTAATGACAAAGAATCAAGGACCTCAGTCATGGCTTCATGCCAGACTTAAGGTTTACTTCCTTTTTCAACAGTGTGGATATACTTTACTAGAGCTGCTGCAAAGATTTTTGCACATGTGGGTCCTTTCTCTCCTTTTATGATTTCCTTAGGATACAGCATTTGCTGAGGGATCTCAAACAATTCTTATTGAGAAGATGGTGTGCCATGGAATACACAATAATGTGGTAACAACGGTTTGGAATTGGTTGAATAGCCAACCAAAAATTACTTTATAAAGGAATATCAGTTGGGCAGTAGGTCTCTAGTAAAACTTCCCAAGGATATTCTCTTGGCCCTGAACTGTTTAAAATTTTTTATCTGTGAACAGGATCATCCCCTACTCTAAAGGCTCTGGGTTCACACTTGCTTGCTAGGTTTGATTTTGGGGTTTGAATACTTGTGGAGAGTCTCCTAGTCCTTCACAAATGTTGAAGAAATCTCTCTCAAAGAGGCTGGTGCCCAAATAGTTAAATTTAGGAGCTCTCAATTTCTTGGGAGTTCTTGAACTTCCAAGTTTAATCAGGTTGATCAGGTGAGTCCCCAGTTAATTTGATGACTACCCCCAAATCAACCTGATAAGATTATAGTGTAATCTTTGTTAAATGAGCGCTTTCCCTCAAAATAAACAGGAATAATTAGCCTTTGTTGAGGAGACACAGGGAATTCCTGTGATCTCCAGTAGCTAGCCTTATCTCCAAGATAACTGGCCTTTGAGATAGAAGAATTGGATTCTGGATGGAGGAACTATCCCACGTGTAATCTATAAAAGTAAGCAATTAAACAGATGATCGTTTTCTTTCACATACCTAGTCTCTTTTGAACTTTGGAACCAAAATATTCTGGAGTGAAGAATAAAAGAGAAACTTTTTCCTTTTCTCCCTCCATCACAAAAGGAACAACTTGCAGGAGAAGCACATGACAAATAGCCCAAGTGATTCTGAGAGTGGAAGTTCTGATCTGCCTGTTCCTGTTGAGAACAGTGACCTATAGAATGAAATTTGGAGTGGAGATTTTGAAGGTTACTTCCTGGTTCATCCTGAATTCCAGTTCCCCATAATTTGAGTTCTCAAGACTTGGGCAATGGCTTCACAAAGTGAAAATTCCTTAATGGTGTGCTTCTCATAGAATAAAATCCTTCAGAGAGAATTTCCCTGAAGCTGAATCACTAAAGCTAAGACACCAGAAGACCTGGACCTTGCCAACCCTCCATAATATTACTTTAAGTAGCTTGTACGATTCAAGAGGAAGGTTTGACACTCCCACAAAGTACCCAAACTTGTCCAATTCAATCGGATAAACATTAAATGCCTGCTATGTGCCAAGCACTGTGCTAAGTGCTGGGGATGATAAAATCAATAAAAATAAGGGAGCTTACAGTCTAATGAAAGGAAATATCTTTACCTTCTGGGGAAAGCTAATGAGCCTGATGGACTACTGGAGACCCAAGTTGCTGAGGTTGAGTGAGTGATAACCCTGGGATCACATCCAGAGTCACTGAGGGTGTAGATGGGTGGAGCAGTCTGGACCATGTGTGACTCATGGAAATTCTAGTGTCAGTCTGAATCTGAGTCCAGAAAAAGAAAGGGAAAAAGAAGGCATCCGGAAACTGGAGGCCTTGAAATCCCCTTCTGAGGTTCAGTTGAGCAAACACAAGCTGCTGGACATGGATTTCTCCTGCAAGTTACTGCTTTCTACTCCTTGGGGAACAAAGGGGAGAGGGATAAATTTCTTCCCTCCCCCTCTGCTTCCAATCTTAGAATCTAAGGAAAGCTGTGGGAGAGTGTGGCTTTTCCTGAAAGAGTTCATCATCTTCCCCTCCAACTGGAGGACTTTCTTTTGTCCTTTCAGTGAAGGGTTAGAGCTCCTGGGATCAGAAGCTGCACCTGAGTCTTTGCACCTAAGCAGGTGGACATGTTCTTTAGGGATCTCTAGAAGCATGATGATGTAACATGGTCCTCAAAGTGTAGTCCAAAGAATTGTTGGGGTCTCTGAAACCCTTTCAGAGGGTCTACAAATTCAAAACCATTTTTTATTTCTAATATAGTAAATAGCTATAAATATAACCCATGTGAACAAAAACTCTTTGAACAGATCCTCAATAGTTTTTTTTTTTTTTAACAACATGAAGATACTGAGAACAAAAGTTTGAGAACCACTGATGTAGAAGAAAGCATTTAGATTAGGACCACCTTAGTACAGTCCATGTTCTGCCCCTCACTAGCAATGGCAGGGCAAGTCACATTACTTTTTGGGAGAAGAGGATGTGTCTTCCTTTTCTATCCAGCAAGGGGTATTAAATATAGCCTTTCCTAAGTGGGTCTAATTTAGATTAAAATGCAATTGGAAAATATCTTACAAAATAATATCATAAAATACATTTACATTAAATTACATTTGTAAACTAAGTCAATGTGCAGCCTTCAGGGATTTTTATATATGGGGTAGTGATTCCCTTTTCCATTTGAGTTCGACAAAAGCAGCTTAGAAGACTTCTAAAGACTACCCAATTGTCTTCTCCCACTGTGTGAAAGAGCAATGATTTATTTGAGCTTTATTAGCTCAATAATAATAGTAGTAGTAATAATTATATATATACAGCACATTACTCTTTGACATGCTTTCTCTTCTTCAAGAACTACCTCATTTGCTACCTTTTCCATGACTGTATTAAATTTTCCCTAATTCCCCCCGCTAGAAGAGGAAGTTCTTGGAATCATTCTGGTTTGGTTCAGGAGATAGAGCATCCCTTCTGGAATCAGAAAGATCCAAGTTCAAATTCAGCTTCAGACACTTCCTAGCTGTGTTATCCTAAACAACTCCTTCAACCCTATTTGCCTCAGCTTCCTTATCTGTAAAATGAGCTGAAGAAAGAAATGGCAAACCATTCTAGGATCTTTGCCAAAAAGAAAAACAAAACCAAAAAACCCCAAAACACCCCCAACCAAATGGGTTGGACATAACTGAACAACAAGTTTAACTTTTCCTAAATATTTTTCTATGTTTTTCTTAGTTATTTGTATGAGTTTCGTCCTTCCTACTAGATTATGAGGATAGGAACTGAGTTATAGCAACACTTGTACCTCCAAGCAGAGCATAATACATTTCTTCCATGTATTAATGACTCAGTAAATGTTTGATCACTGAATTGGTTGAAATGAATTGAGTTGGAAATAAACACGATATTAGTATAAGGTTGACTTATTTTATTTTATTTCTATTTTCAAAATTGATAGAGATGTTTTTCCAGTTAACTTTTTTCTGTAAATAATAAGCCCTTATTGAGAAAACATCAAAGGAAGCCCACTGTCTCTACTGTAGATGGCTTTTGCAAATAAAGGGGAAGGGGAGCCTCCCCTCCCAATTTGATTCCTTCCCCAGGAAGACACAGCAACAGTAAAATAATGAAAGTCATGTTCTTTGTAACAGCATAAATTAATGCCCAGGGCCAGTGGATGTCTATTAGCATGACTGAATCAATTAGATCATACCACTCAATGACTCCTTAATCGGTTCCCACCCGAGATGCTGAAACTGTTTTCATTCCACAGAGGTCCAGTGAAACAGGCAACTTAGTCCAGTTTTACAGGCGTGACTAAGATGCAGCAAAATAAATAATTCGCATTGTTACTGAAGCAGATAGTTTTCATGCAGTTTTCTTTTTGAGTCATTACTTACAAATTTATATACATTTTATTTTTGTTCTGTGCTTAATAAAAAATAGAATACATGTTTGAACACACAGTAAAAACAGAAAAAAAAAAGACTCTGTTATGCACAGCTTGCTTTTCTTTTTAAGTATATAATAAGATCAGTCTGTAGGTTTCAAAGACATTCTGCTAGTCTGCACTTTTTTCTGTTCTTTTGACTCCATTAAAGAAAAATCTTGCCCCAATGATCCTTTTATCTCCTGTTCTTTCCTTTCCTCTTTCTTCTCCTTCTCTTCCCTTTTCCCTTCTCCTTCTCCTCCCTTCTTTTCTATCCACTCTTCCTCTTTTTCTTCCTCTTTCTCTTCTTCTTCCCTCCTTTCCCTTTTTATTTCCTTCCTTCTTTTCCTCCTGCCCTCTCACTCTCCTCCTCCTATCTCTTCTCTCTCTCTCCTTTCCCCTATTGTTACCTCCTCTTCTCTCCGTCTTATACCCTCCTATTTTATCTCCCCTCTTCTTCCCTTCCCCTCCTCATTTCCTCTTCTCTCATCCTTTCTTCTCACCTCCTCTCTTCTGTCCTCCCTTCCTCTTCTATCTACTCTTTTCATTGCTTTCTCCTCATTGTCCTTTCATCCACCACACCCCCACAGGGAAAAGAAAAATCAAAGCTCTTGTAGCAAACATACAGAGTTGATAAAACAAATTCTCATATTGGCTGGGTACAAAAATATGTGTCTTATCTGCAGCAACCTATTTTAACAATATGATCCTGCTGGAAGACAGTAGGAATGGACTATCTTGTTCCTTTACAACCAGTCCATCAAGCCAGCGGACAGTCTTGTTTCTTGCTAGCTCTGTGATCCAGAAAAAGTCACTTAATTTTTCTTTGATTCAGTTTATTAACCCATAAAATGAGTAGGTGAGCATATATAACATCTAAGATCCTTTTCTGCTCTGGATCCTAAGGTTAAAAAAAATAAGAAAAATAAAGTTTTGAAAACCATTTCTGATATATGTTCAGACTCCATCACTTCTCTCTGCTTCTGAAAGTGAATAACACTTTTTATCATAAGTCCTTTGGAATTGTCTTGAATCATTGTATTGCTGAGAGTAGCTAAACTATTCACAGTTGATCATCATACAATATTGCTATTACTACTTAGGATATTCTCCTGGTTCTGCTCATTTTACTTTGCCTCAGTTCATGTTAAATCTCAATTTTTCTGAGAATATCCTGCTCATCATTTCTTATAGAACATTAGTATCCCATCATAATCATATGCCATAGCTTGTTTAGCCATTATCCAATTGATGAACATCTCTTCAATGTACAATTCTTTCTCACTACTAAAAGAGTGGCTATAAGTATTTTTGCATACATATGTCCTTTTCCTTTTATTTTTTATCTCTTTGGGACATAGACCTAATGGTGGAATTTCTACACAAAAAGGTATACCCTTTGGGCATAATTTCAAATTGTTCTCCAGAATGATTGAATCAGTTGACAACACCATAAACAGAATATTAGTGTTTTAATTTCCCCATATTCCCTCCAACATGTCATTTTCCTTTTCTATCCTATTAACTAATCTGATAGGTGTGGAGTGGTACCTAACAATTTTTTAATTTGCATTTTTCACATCAATAATGATTTAGAGTATTTTTTTATACGACTATAGATAGCTTTGATTACTTCATCTGAAAACTGACTCTTCACATTCTTTGTTTATCAACTGAGAATGACTTGTACCTTATAAATTTGATTCATTTCTTTATATATTTATCAGGGAAGTGCTATAAAAATTTTTTTTCACAGTTTTGATTCCTATACATTTCTCTCTATGCTATCTTTCCATCTCTTTACCCTACTCTCTCTCTCCTTTCACAGTCTATCCTCAAAAGTATTTTGTTTCTGACTACAACTTTACCTAATCCAACCTCCAGCCCCTTTTTCTTTTATTTCCTTCTCTTCCTATTTTCCTGTAGGGTAAGACAGATTTCTATAGCCAACTGAGTGCATATGTTATTCCCTCTTTGAGCCAATTCTGATAAAAGTTTTACATGCTCCTGCTCACCTCTCCCATCTTCCTCTCCATCATAAAACTCTTTTATACTTCTTTTAAGTGAGATAATTTACTCCATTCTACCTTCCCTTTCCCTCTTCTCCCCATGCCTTCCCTTGTCTTGATCCTTTATTTGATTTTTTAAAATATCATCCTATCATATTCAACTCACCCCATCAAATTTTCTATATCATCTTTTAAAAAAAAAATCAGAATGCTTGAAAGCCCTCTATTTCATTGAATATCCTTTTTATGAAGAATTATACTCAGTTTTACTGGAGAGGTGATTCTTGGTTGTATCCTAGTTCCTTTGCCTTCCAGAATATCATATTCCAAGCCCTTTGATACTTTAATGCAGAAAATTCTAGATATTGTGTTATTCAGACTGTAACTCCACAATATTTGAATTGTTTCTTTCTGGTGAAAAATGTTCTCTTTGACCTAGAAACTCTGAAATTTGACTATATTTTCCTAGGAGTTTTCATTATGGTATCTCAGGAGATGATCAGTGGATTCTTTCAATTTCTATTTTACCCTCTGGGTCTAGGATATCAGGATAATTTTCTTTGAAAATTTCTTAAAAGGTATTATCTAGGTTCTTTTATTGATTATAGCTTTTGGGTAGTTCAATAACTCTTAAATTATTTCTCCTCAATCTGTTTTCTAGATCAGTGGTTTTTCCAATGAGATATATATTTTTTTTTGATTTTGTGTTATTTCTTGATGACTCATGGAATTATTAGCTTCCCCCTTACCCAATTCAAATTCTAAAGGAATTATTTTCTTCAGTGAATTTTTGTATATATATTTCCATATTCCAAATATGCTTTTTAAGTAATTCTCTTCAGTGGAATTTTAATGCCTCTTTTAGCATTTGGCTTGTTCTATTCTTTTTTTTATGGTGTCATTTTCTTCAGTTTTTTTTTTTTTTATATTTCCTTTACCAAACTGTTGACTTTTTTTCATGATTTCTGGTATCATTCTCATGACTTTTCCCCTAATTTTGCCTCTACTACTCTTATCTGATTTTTAAAATACTTTTGGAGCTCTTCCAGAGATTCTTCTGGGACCTGAAACCAATTTACATTTTTCACTGAACCTTTGGTTGTAACAGTTTTGATTTTGTCGTCTTCTGAGTTTGTGTTTTGGTTTTGTTGTCTTCTGAGTTTGTGTTTTGATTTTCCCTGTCACCATAGTAACTTTTTATTGTGAGGTTCTTTGTTGTTGCTCAATTTTTCCACCCTATTTCTTGACTTGAAAGTTAAGATCTGCTGCTAGGGTGCAGGAAACATTGTCTTAAATTTCAGGACTTTTATGCAGATATTTTCAGAATTACTTTTGGGGTCTGTAAGTTTTTAATTCTTACAAGGGAAAGAAATGTGATTTCTACTCTCCTGGCCTGTGCTGTGGAGCCACAAACACTCTTTTCTGGCCTGGAACTGTGATTAAGGTTCCTGCTGTCTTGAGGCTTTAAGCTCTGGTGTGATAGTGCTCCTCCTTGTCCTGGAACTATGACCTGGATCCATGGGACAATGCACCAGAGTCCTGCACCAAGGCCAACAAAAGGATACCTAACCTCATAATCTGTAGGCTGAGAGCTCCAAAAGATGCTGCCAGTTCAGTCATCCCCAAGACCTGCTGCCATCTTGCTGGACACTTGCCTGCACAGAACTGCATTCTTACAGACCTTTCCTGCAGACTTTCTAAGTTGTCTTTTAATGGACAATTGTTTCCCTCCATTGTTTTGTGGGTGTTGCTGCTCCAGAATTTATTTTGAGGTATTTTAAAATTATTTGGAGGGAAATTTGGGAAAGCTCAGGAGAACTGCTGTGTTTTCTTTGCCATCTTGGCTCTGCCCCTAGTTTTCAGTCAGGGAGAGACAGCAGGCCTCCAGAAAGGCACAATTCCCTCAGCTCTTTTAAAATATGTTCACTCTTCCCTTAGAGCATTTTTTTAAGGATACACTAAGACTTTTAGAACACCCTTTATGATATTAAGTAGACTGTGAAAGCGCTTTGAATGTTTTGGAAGCGAGGGATTACTTTTGGTTGAGAGGATAAAAGAACGTTTCTTGGAAGAAATAGCGTTTAAAGTCACCCTTGATTGTCAAGTAAAATTTCAGTTAATGGAGATATAGGGAAAGGGGCAAAGGAAATGAAATAAGTTAAAAAAAAAAAAAAAGGCATAAGGAAAATCCTATGCAAATTCATGAAATGGTAAGTGATCCAGTCTGGCTAGAAAAGTAGAAGGGATGCTCTATCAATGCGAGTTTCAAGAACCCAACCTCTGATATGACTGCCATGGTCAATCTTGACCCATTGCTTACCCCAATAATCTCCAGGTGTGAATAATATAACACTCAGCATCTTGGAATCACGTATTTCATTTCTTTATAAAATATTCAGAGCTCATCCAAGATGAAAGGGTCCTTTGTAATTACAGGAGCTCTTGTTATTAGGTCCAAGTCTGAGAACTTTTCATCTATAAATCCACCCTTCCAGCTCATTGTTTAGAAGCTTCATGGGATCATATTTTGGCAGCACTGCCCAACTGCTGACCATTGGGGAAAAGAGTAAATCACAGGAGACAATTATAGGTTGGGAAAGTGTAATTACCCACATGACATTTGACCAAGTTGTTCTGATCTTTTTTTGTGTTTCAGAAGCTGGGTCTTCTACTCTTAGCCTTCTAATCTACTTCAAAGGAGTGGAAAGTGATATATCAGGAAAACCTTTCTGGCTATGTACTTAGAATTTGAGGGCTGGAATCTCGTTCCACCAGGTAATGTTCTTAAATTAGGAGCAATATCATTACTGCCCAAATGGACCAGGTATGGGTCTCTTTGGGGAGTAGTCTATATCAGAGGTGTAAAACATGGATCATGAGCTGTATAGAGCCATGTTATTCTTGAGTACTGCCTGAATCAGATTTAAATGTAATTGAGAAATATGTAAGAAAATAAAAATATAATAAAACATAGGTGATATTAATACACGGTTTTCTAAGTCAATATATGTCCTGTGACATTTCCATTAGATTTTGGAACCCCTGGTCTGGATGACTTATGGTTTAGTTCAACAAGTATTTATCATAACCATAATAAATCAAGAAACATGTGTTACCACAGAAAATAATGCTGGAGCTAAAGTTAACTAGGGATTTTAAGAGGGATGGGGAAAGAGTACATTTCAGTGACAATGCAAAGCCATGGGAGCCCTTGTGATGAAGAACAAAATGAAGAATAATCAACCCAACAAATTACATCATATTCAAAGCTGGCTCCAAGAATATAGGCAATCCTGACTAGGACAACAAGTCTGATATACCATGACAAGGGTTTCTTGTGAATTTATTTATTTTCATTGTAGCTATTAAGATTAGGGGAACAGCTGTGTGGTGCCATTAAGGTCAGAGTACCAATCTTGGAGTAAGAAAAACTCATTTTTGTGAGTTCAAATCCAGCCTCAGACACTAGCTGTGTGATCCTGGCACTTAACTCTGTCTCAGTTCCCCAGTTTGCAGAGAGCATAATTCCACTGGCTGATCACATTGTTCAAATGCTAAAAATATTATTTTATGGAGGATTCACATGGAGCAAGTGCTCACTTGGTGATCAGAAAAAGTGATACAAGAACATTCTCAAGTTCTGAAAAACTTTAGGATCCCCAGCATGGCGTGCCCCTATCAAAGAAGGTTCTGTGCATACTTATGAGCAAAGAAGAACTGGAGTAGTTCACATGAAATGCAAGAAGCTCAAAATTAAGAGAATCTACCCCAAATGTTCCCAAGGACTATTTGTGCCCAATCTGTGATAGAGCTTTCCAAGTTCATATTGGTCTGATCAGTCACAGTCAGATATACAATAACTTGATTTTAACAAAGTGATGAGATTTTAGTTTTCTTTCAGAAAGGATAACCACCAAGTCTCAGTTTCCCTATCTGTAAAAACAAAACAAAACACAAATGACCCAAAAAAGGAAATGGCAAATCATTCCATATCTTTGCCAAGAGAATCCCAAATGGGATCACAGGGAGTCAGACATTACTGGAAAATGACTGAACAACAACAAATAATAATAATAATAGGATCACAGGTTTGAGAATGAAAAAGGATTTAAGAAATTTGATCCAATTTTACTGATGAGGAAACTGAGACCCAGAAAATGAATTGCCATCATAAATCACATAGCTAGTTAATAGTAGATGCAGAACTCAAATCCAGGTTTCCTAGCCACCCTATACAATGTCTTTTCCACTTGTGATTCAGTAGACAAGTGAAAAAAAAAATTGGTATCCCAGTATTTGGTTAGCTCAGTTGGTATGAACTACATTAAAGGCTCGTGGTTAAATGATTTAGTAAAGGCAGTTAGGGGGTGCAAGGGGCAAAGCAGTAGCCCTGGAGTTGAGAAAACCTGAATTCAAATCCACCCTCAGACACTAATTAGGTATATGATCCTGGAGAAGGCACTTTAATATCTATTAGCTGCAATTTCTTCATCTGTAAAATGAGAATAATAGCAGCCACCTTCCAGGATTATTGGGAAGATTAAATGAGAAAATATCTGTGAAGCATTTTACAAATCTTAAAATGCTTTATAATTCCTGGTTATGATTATGATTGATATTATTATAAGTGATCTTCTAGGTGAAAATGATACTAGCAATCATCCATTGTCAGTTGGCTCTGTTCTATCAATCGTTTTTCCATTAGTAGTGATGGATCTGCATCTACCTTCTCATCGGGTACCATTCTTGGCAAACAGTGAGTAAACATTTCTAGGATAACTAGCTGCTATGAGGGACACAGCCATGGAACAGTGCACTGGGGACTTGCCCCTTAAGGGTCAAATCAATACTTCTTTGACATGAAGCTGTTTCCAATAGAACTTAGCAGTTACTAATTGCGGTTACAGCTTTAACATATATGCATATGATAAGAGCACTGGATGATGAGTCAGAAAAATGGAGTTCTGCCCAATTCTACCATTTTCATTTCTCTTGGTCTTGGTTTTCTTTTCTGTAAAGTAAGGAAACTGGACTGGATGATTCCCACGTGTCCTCCTAACTCTAACATGCTGTAAACCTATACTGTATAGAACCCATGGGAGAAATGATTCCTTTCACATATTTGGTACTATCCAGGTGTAGAACAATAATGTTTTAGGCCTTTTGAGGGGAGGGTTAGGGGACAAGGAGTGATCCCTTTGCTAGACACATTATTTTGAAACAATTCTAAAAATTCTGAAGCACCTTGCCCTTAGATATACTCATCATAATTGTATGTCCCCCTTTCTTTCTGCCTCTTGCTTTGTGAATAATCATCAAATGAATACTACTATTGCTTCTGTTAATTATTCTTCTAAAGTTCAACACATTATCTAGGGACTCTCCAACCAAAATTCCCTTCACTGTCCACCTATCCCCCTCTATATATGGTCTCTTTATTAGAATGTAAGTTTGAGGGCAGGAATGAAATTGCTTTTTTATTCCCAAAACTTAACATGGTGCATGTCACAGGAAGTGTTTAATACTTTTTCATTTGCCATGGAAAAGGGGGAAAGAATAGCTCTTAAGGAAAGATAAGACTTCTTGATTTCAACTGGAATTAAATCTTTTTTCTTCCATGGACAAAGAGCAGAAATATAAAGGGTTGGATTTAGTGACGATAATAATAATACGACATTTAAATTGTGCTTTATTTTATCCTAGTGAAGCTTCATAACAACTACATGAGTTAAGAATTAGAAGTATGATTCTTCCTATTTTACAGAGGAGGAAACTAAAGTACAGAAAGATCAAACAACTTTTCTATGATCTACATGACTAAGCAAATGTCTGAGATGGGTATGGAATCCAGGTCTTTCTAGCTCTAAGTCCAGTATTCTCTCACCTAGAGGATGATGGTACTTCTTCAGGGAAGAATGACCTTCTTCAAATTAGTCATTTGAAATTTCTTGTTGAGTAGCTCTCTGGGAATTAACATTAACAGCTGAGCTGAGTTTAGAAAATAGAGGATTTGTTTTTGGTTTACAGTCTCAAGTACACCATTTGCCAGCTCTCCTAAAGCCCAAAACGTGTAATTCTTCTAAAAAAAAAAATCTCAATTATTGGTGACCCCACAAGGACACCTCATCTGTTAATCCACTGAGAGTTTCCTTATTTGTGTGTAGAGGAAGAATAAAGGAGGCTGAGTCATTGGAAGAAAGAGAGGCAAAAAAGAAAAGATGGAGATACAAGAACCAATAAAAAAAAAAAGAAAATGAAAAAAGGAGATAAGAGCGAACAAACTTGCAAGCTGTACAAAAAATAGGTGATGAACTAGATCTAGCATCTGAGCCAGAGTTGGGAAATCCCTGGTTGAGAATAATTGTCCAAGCAAGCACTTATCATAATTTGCAAATTGCATAAAGAGCTAGTCTTTTTTTTTTTTTTGATACAGAAACTGAAGCCTAATCAATCAGTTAACAAATAATGATTAAGTGCTACCTATGTTCTTAGCACTATGTTAGCATTGGAGATACAAAGACCAAAAATATAAAACAATTCCTGCCTTTAAAGTGCTTACATTCAATAGAGATGGAAAACACACAATATTTACACTATTATAAATGTGTGTATTGTGTGTATTAGGAGAAGCAACGGGCTTGCCTAAGGTTGCATAGCTAGTGACTAACAGAAATGCAAACCTAAGTTTTATGAGTCCCAAAGATAATGATCTTCTCACTATACCATGCTGTGATATGATTTTTAAAAATAACTGGAAGCATTTGACCATATAACTCCTTGTGAAACAGATAATCCTAAAGAATCGGTCATAGCTCTGCTAAAGAAAACATCAATAGTTCCTTAAGATTTCTAGGATCTAAATCATATTCTGTTTTATGCTTAAAGCTTTTTATCACCTGGTTCCAACCAATCTTATTAAATAAGTTTCATTTTGTTTTGCTGCATATTTCTCCCAAACTAGCTGACTTGTTGCTCTCCACCTGAGATATTTTACATCTTGCCTCCATGACTGTTCAGAACTATTTCCAATGCCTAGAATGCTCTTCCTCCTTCTCACCTCTGGTTCTTAAGACTCTTCATCTCCCTTAAGAGTTAAGGTCCTACTAATGCATTGTTGGTGGAGTTGCGAAATGACTCAACCATTCTGGAGCGTAATTTGGAACTATGCCCAAGGAGCTAGAAAACTTGACCCAGCAGTGTTACTACTGGGCTTATATCCCAAGGGAAAGGGACCCAGATGTGCAAAAATGTTTGTGGCAGCCCTTTTTTTTGTGGCAAGAAACTGGAAACTGAGTGGATGTCCATCAGTTGGAGAAGGACTGAATAAATTGTGGTATATGAATGTTATAGAATAATGTTTTATAAGAAACAATCAAAAAGATGATTTCAGAAAAGTTGGAGAGACCTACATGAACTGATACTAAGTGAGCAGAACAAAAAGAACATTATACACGGCAGCAACAAGATTATGCAATGATCAATTCTGATGGACATGGCTCTTTTCAACATTGAGATGATTCAGGTCAATTCCAATAGAATTGTGATGGAAAGAACCAGAGAAAGAGAACTATAGAGACTGAATGTAGATCAAGTTATAGTATTTTCACTTTTTATTATTGTTTGCTTGTTTTTTTTTTCCTTTCTTGTATTTTTTTTCTCCTTTTGATCTGATTTTTTCTTTTGGTCAGCATGATGAATATGGAAATATGTTTAGAAAAACTGCACACATTTAACCTATGTCAGTTTGTTTGCGTCTTGGGGAAGGAAAAGAAGGGAAGAAAGGGAGAAAAATCTGGAATACAAGGTTTTGTGAAGGTGAATGTTGAAAACTATCTTTGCATGTATTTGGAAAAATAAAATACCATTTAAAAAAAGGAAAGCTAAGGTCCTTTCACTTCTGACACAAGGCCATCCCTAGATCCTGATACCATCCTTGAGACGCTATACTGATTGGGCTAAATGGAAAGGTCATTTGTCACTGTGCTTCATCATTTGAAAATGTTCACTTTCAGAATAACAAAATAATAAAAATTGAGCAATATGTAATTATAATGGTCAAGCCTCACTGTTAAGAAATGAGCACACCCCTCCTTTTTTTGTAAATAAGGGTGGAGAACAGGACAAGAACATTATTTTTCAGTCATATCTGACTCATTATAACCCAATTTTGGGGTGTCAAAAAGTGGAGTGATTTGCATTTTCTTTTCCAGATCATTTTTATAGATGAGAACTGGGCAAGTAGAATTAGGTTACCTGACCAGGATCACACATCTAATAAGTGTCTAAGGCTGAATTTGAATTCATGAAGTACAGTTTTTCTGATTTCAAGCTTGATAGTCTGAACACTGTGCCACCTAGCTGCCTGTGTAGGTGGGGAATAGAAATATGTACATGGCAACTACTTTAGAACTTGATTGATATGGTGAGTAATTTTGCTAAACTGATATTTTCTTCTCTTTTTTTATTTTTTATTTTAAAGAATATTTTTCTGGATAGAGGATGTATTATGAAATGGAGATGATATAAAAACAAAAGACACCTCTCAAACACTTAAAGTAAAATAATTTTCACCTTTAGAAAGATCATCCTATGAAATGGGTTGGAGTAAGAAAAAGTTAGTACCTTTCTAAGAATATCTGTCTAGTATATTGGTCTTTCTCAGACCTAAATTTGCATTAGACTGTGAAATCTTTGGACTAAGAGTTAAGACCAAGGGAAGAAAAGTCCTCTTCATGTTAGTCTTGCTTCTGGTCTTATAGGAGGAAAACAAATAATTAAGGTCCGTTGGAACTCTGCTCCAATTCCACTCAGAGTTTGTGTGTGTGTGTGTGTGTGTGTGTGTGTGTGTGTGTGTGTGTGTGTGTAAATAAATAGATATTAACTCCTAATTAACACATACTGATCACTTGAGGCTTTGAGCATGTCTTTATAAAGACTCTTGAGCATGTCACTTATTTTCAGACAAGGATAAAAATAGGATTTCCTAGCACATTAACTACCTCCTTCTCCCAACGCCCCAGAAAGTTAGTTATTTTGTGATTCCCTGAAAATAAAAATACAGAAGGGAAAATATCTCAGCCTGAAAGCTGCTTAGTTTTTGCATCAGGATCACTGAAGCCACAGATGTACCTTGGGCAAGGAATAACATCCCCTGAAGGATTGATCAATAAGGGCTTGGAAAATACCATAAGTGAAAAGAACAGGGCCTCATGGGAACTGCTCTGCCCTCAATCCCCCTCAAGTCCCCAAGCATAACAAGCCAGAGATTTTCAAGATGAATGAGTGTGTATGGAGAATTCAGGACTTTTCAGAGTATCAAGAAAAAAAAAAAGAGCAATATTCCATATGGGATTTGACAGTAAACAAAGTTTGTTTCATCATCAGTCTTGAATATTGATACAATTGATTTATTGTCTCTTCAAATTTTCTGATTTGACACAATCATTAGTAGCATATATTCACATAAAAATATTTGTGGTGAAAAATGAAAACTTGTTTTCTTTCTTTCTTATGTTTTTTTCCCTTTTGATCTGATTTTTCCTTTAGTCAGCACGAGGAATACATTTAGAAGAATTGAACACATTTAACCTATATCAGTTTGCTTGCTGTCTTGGGGAAGGAGGAGCAGGGAAGAAAGGGAGAAAAATTTGGAACAAAAGGAAGGTGAATGCTGAAAACTTAATAAAATAAAAACTTAAGATGAAGGGACACCTATTATTTTATGTGTGTTCCGCAAGACAATCAAGTGGTCATGCATCATACATTATTTGTAGTCAAAAAGAGGGAGTCAAATCATCAATTTCAACTAATTTCCAATGGCTTTCTTCACTTATTCTCTACACACATCACCTGAGACAGAAAATGAACAGATGTGTTTGCTACAACTGCTCATTTGTCTTTACAACGTGATTTTGATTTTTGTAATCCCTTAAACTACTTCATGGCATCCTAAGGTTCTGCAGAACATCATTGAAGAATGTCCAGGGTTTTGACCTTTGACTTATCACATTCAGCAATGTAAACATGCATTTAGACCACCAGTCTTACCCAGAATTCAGGGATGAATATTTCAATAATTCTAAGTCACAAAGGTTTGGGACTCAGAAGCCAAATATAAAATGAAGAAAAGCACAAAGTTAATGAAAACCCACACTCAACATGTATTTATTCCCATGAAAAAAAGTCAAAAAAGAAAATGACTGCAAATAGTGACTCCAGCCCTGTCTATCTTCCTTCTGTTTATATCTTTTCTACATCAATGTAGTACATTAATATGAGAATTCACCAAATTCATATGCAAATTTGTATTTAGTTAAGCTAATTTTCTGTATCATATGAATAAAAATGCATATAATTTTCTTTCAAGTTAAAATTTTTCCAGAGATAAGAATGTGTATTTTAAATAGGTTATTCAAGAAAAATGTCAGCATTTGAAAAGACAATGGGAAAGAAAAGGGGGAGACAAGTTAGAATAAGAAGAAAGAGATAATCTATCAAATATTTATTAAATATCTTTCATTTTGGGGGTAAGTGGATTCAAAAACAACAACAAAAATTCCTGCTTTAAGGAATATGTGCTTTATTAAAAGAAGCATGTTGACATATTCAAAACACATGCAAAAGAAATATTTAAACAGAAGATAATTTGGAAGGAAGGCACTAGAACTGGAAGGATCAGGTTAGAATAATGGTAGAGATATGTTTTCAAAGGGATACAACAGAAAACTTTCAATTTAGGTAGAAATCATCATGATGATATTAATGATCAGCTGATATATATCGTTCTATTGGAAACTCGAAATTAACCAGCTTTTCCATCTTGTAAATTCTTTCAACGCTGATATCAAAATGCCAATTAGAACTGATTAGTATAAAAATCTGGATGGACACCAAAGAGTGATAGAGGCTGAGAGCTTTGAGTTTGAATCCAAAGATTCCACTGAACCTGCTGATGAAGTCCATTACTTTCAAACATTTTAGTCTTTTGTCAAAACAAATCAGGCATGAAACTATGGCTACCTATGTCAAGAAAATGCCTGGAATCTGAACTCAAAGATTAATGCAAAAAAATTTTTTAAATAATCAGCATTCATATATTAAAGGCTCTAGAACACAAGTGTATTTGTAAAATGGACCATCATTGACTTGGAAAGTTTCCTACTATACAATATTAATGAAGCACTGAGATCATCATTCTAAGATAACAGTGGAAAAATGAAAACTTTCTTATCCAGAAATTGGAAGACTTTGACAGACATTCTCAAAGAACATGATTATTAGATTAAAATCTTACAGAAAGGCTTTTGGAACAGGCAACATTCTTTAAGCAAGCAAAATACTGGATGATGACAGGTTTACACCATTGAACTTAACACAAGTATAATAAAGTAGTTTACCTCTAAATGGAGTCTATTAGATAATTTTGAGTTCCAAGAGTGAACTAAAGGTCTTACATAAGCCACAACCATAGGAACTAAACCAATAGCATGTGCACAAAGTGTTGAACAAATGCCTGAGTCACACAGATTTCTTTATAGACACAGAAAGATGAAAGTTGATTCAATATTAAGTTGTCACTATGAAAAATTGTAGATGTCTCTGATCAATGAAGATTGTGCAAGGATATGATAAAAAATGTGCTAAGAAACTGTCTATTGGTGGTGGGCATAAAGATACTGGAAATTGGAAATGTCACTGGAACCATGTACAGAAATTCTTCCTGCAATGTGTAATCCTACCATTCATACACACTGATTTCAAAGCAAGCATTGAATCTTCTGTTTCTTTAGATACATGTAAAATTCTAGTCTTTAGCACCATAGAGCAATTCAAAATTTTGTCATTTAAGAAATTAAATCAAGAAAGTGTCTTTCATAATTAGCAATACAAATCCCCGTTCTAAATACAGATCACAAAAGATCCTTAAGAGTTCAGGAAAAACCCAGCAACCAGTTCAAGCAGAACAGTATCCCAGTCATATCTGCTCTCTATAATAGTCGAAACACAATGTTGATCCATAAAATTTAAGGATGCTTTTAATAGAGATCATTATAGCAAATTCTTATCTTCAAATTATACGGAATGAAAAGCTTTCCAAATAAAGAGAGTAAATTCACTTACCCTCCTGGCTGAGAACCATGCCTTGTTTTTACTGGGGGGGGAAAAAAAAGGCCATTCACCAAGAGTTCCCTTTTCTTCTTTCTCATCTCCCATTTCTTAGTGACAATAATCACGGTCCCCCTCCTCCCTTGTCACATGAGGAGGGGGCTGTAATTGGAAAGGTTAACCCCTCTCTAGACAAAATTTCATCCTATCTACTCAATGAGATTGCCCCTTCTTTCATTCCCATTCTCACTGATTTTCATTATATCCCTACAAATGGACTACATCTCTACTACCGATAAACATGCCCATGTTTCTGCCTTCCTCAAAAAACACTCCATCCTTCCATTCATGATATTCTTCTAAATCTCTCCTGACTTTTGTGGTAAAACTCCTTGAGAAGGCCATCAACAATCAATGCTTCCATATCATCTCTTTCACTCTCTTAAGTCTCCACTGTTTGGCTTCCAATTTAAGTCAAAATAACTTGTTTATCCAAATTTAGCAATAATGTCTAAATTTTTATAAGCATTGGCCTTTTCCCAAGCTTATCCTTGAACTTTTGGTAGACATTAACACTGTCAATCCTTCTTTCTCTTGATCCTCTCCTTATGACCTCATTCCTTTGCTGGATCATTCAGGTCACACCTTATAATGGTGGATATCCCCTCTTTGTGCATATTATGTCACTTAGTCTTCTCATCTCAAGAAGATTGAATTATTCTTTTTATTAAAGCTTTTTATTTACAAAGCATAAGCATGGGTAATTTTTCTAGCATTGATCCCTGCATAATCTTTTGTTCCAAACTTTCTCCTTTCCCCCATCCCCTCCCCTAGGTGGCAGGTAGTCCAATACATGTTAAATATGTTGAAATATATGTTTGGTCCAATATATGCATACATATTTATACAGTTATTTTGTTGCACAAGAAAAATCAGATCAAGAAGGAAGGAAAAGAAAAACAGAAAGAGAACAAAATGCAAGCAAATAACAGAGAGAATGCTATGTTGTGGTCCCACTCAGTTCTCTCTGGGTGGAGATGGCTCTCTTAATCACTGAACAATTGCGACTGGTTTGAATCCTCTCATTGTTGAAGAGAGTCACATCCATAAGAATTGATTATCGTCTAGTCTTGTTGTTGCTGTGTATAATGATCTCCTGGTTCTGCTCATTTTACTTATCACTTCCTGTAAGCCTCTCCAGACCTTTCTGAAATCATCCTGCTGGTCATTTCTTACAGAACAATAATATTCCATAATATTCATATACCACAATTTATTCAGCCATTCTCCAATGGATGGGCATCCTCTCAGTTTCCAGTTTCTGGCCACTACAAGAGTAATAGATTCTGCTCCAGCCTTTTACCTTTACTTTGTATGTATTGCTCTACTTTAAATGTGTATCTTGTAAACAACATATTGCAGGATTCTGGCTTTTAATCCAGTCTGCTATGCTTACATTTTATGAGAGAGTTCACCCCATTCACATTTACAGTTAAAACTACTAATTCTGTATTTCCTGCCATCTTATTAACCCCAAATTATACTTTCTCTTTCCTTTTCCCCTTTCCCTCCTCCCCAGTATTTTACTTATGAGCCCTACTTGCCTTAAGCAGTCCTCCCTCTTTAGAGAACCTCCCCCTTTCCCTTACTATTTCTTTTTTCCCTTCTATTTAGCCTACCCCTTACCTTTTCCTGTTTCTCCTCCTATGTTTCTATGTTTCTCAGTGAAAACAAACATATCTAATATTCTTTATTTGGGCCAAATCTGATGAGAGTAAGATTCACACAATATTCACCATCCTCCCTTCTTTCCCTCAATTATGACATGTTTTTTTGCCTCTTCCTGAGATATAGTTCTCTCATTTTACCTCCACTTTCCCCTTTTTTCTTATAATCCCCTCTAATTTCTTTTTTATAACAGTAAAACCAGATTATACATGTTCTCTCAATGTATACCCATAATAGAAATACAATTCTCAAGAGTTTTTTTTTCCTTTTTACCTTTTTATGCTTCTCTTGAATTCTTTATTTGGAGGTAAAAATTTTTTTTAAATTTTTTTTATTTAATAATTACTTTATATTGACACTCGTTTCTGTTCCGATTTTTTTTTTCCCTCCCTCCCTCCACCCCCTCCCCTAGATGGCAAGCAGTCCTTTATATGTTGGATATGTTGCAGTATATCCTAGATACAATATATGTTTGCAGAACCGAACAGTTCTCTTGTTGCATAGGGAGAATTGGATTCAGAAGGTATAAATAACCCGGGAAGAAAAACAAAAATGCAGATAGTTCACATTCGTTTCCCAGTGTTCTTTCTTTGGGTGTAGCTGCTTTTGTCCGTCATTTATCAATTGAAACTCAGGTCTCTTTGTCAAAGAAATCCACTTCCATCAAATATGTCCTCATACAATATCGTTGTCGAAGTGTATAATGATAACCTGGTTCTGCTCATTTCACTTAGCATCAGTTCATGTAAGTCTCGCCAGTCCTCTCTGTATTCATCCTGCTGGTCATTTCTTACAGAACAATAATATTCCATAACATTCATATACCACAATTTACCCAGCCATTTTCCAATTGATGGGCATCCATTCATTTTCCAGTTTCTGGCCACTACAAACAGGGCTACTACAAACATTTTGGCACATACAGGTCCCTTTCCCTTCTTTAGTATTTCTTTGGGATATAAGCCCAATAGAAACACTGCTGGATCAAAGGGTATGCACAATTTGATAATTTTTGGGGCATAATTCCAGATTGCTCTCCAGAATGGTTGGATTCGTTCACAACTCCACCAACAATGCATTAGTGTCCCAGTTTTCCCGCATCCCCTCCAACATTCATCATTATTTTTTCCTGTCATCTTAGCCAATCTGACAGGTGTGTAGTGGTATCTCAGAGTTGTCTTAATTTGCATTTCTCTGATCAATAATGATTTGGAACACTTTCATATGAGTGGTAATAGTTTCAATTTCATCCTCTGAAAATTGTCTGTTCATATCCTTTGGAGGTCAAATTTTTTGTTTAGCTCTTGTCTTTTCATCAAAAATAAATGGAATTCACCAGTTTCATTGAATATCTATCTTCTTCCCTGAAAGAAAATCCTCAGTTTAGCAGGGTAATTTATTCTTGGTTGCATTCCAAGTTCCTTAGCCTTTGAGCATATCAGATTCCAGGCCCTTCAATCCTTTAAAGTGGAAGCTGCTAGGAATCCTTGTTGTGGCTCCTCAATATTTGGCTTGTATCAAATTTTCTGGTTGCTTGTAATATTTTTTCCTTGGTCTAATAGTTTTCAAATTTAACCATGATATTCCTTAGGGTTTTAATTTTGGGGTCTCAGGAGGGTTTCAGTGAATTATTTCAATGGTCTAATTCAATACCTTCTGATTCTGTGATATCCAGGCAGTTCTCTTTGATGATTTCCTGAAAGATAGTGTCTAGGCTCTTTTTTTCATCATGTATTTCATGGAGTCCAATAATCCTTAGATTGTTTCTCCTAGGTCTATTTTCCCAAGACCAATGGATGACTATTATCCTTTAAAAGTGAGAAAGCCATAGGTTTTAAGCATGGGTTCAAGAGTTAGAAGTTCTTGTAACTTTCTTGGGCATACAAGGAGATTTAAACTCCTAAATTTAGATTCACAATCTAATGTTTTTGTTAAACTATATTTGCAGTATGTAAGGCCAAGAATGAATTTGGGGCTGATGGAAATAATTAGGAGGGGTAGGAGGTGTAATGCTATTAGCAGGTCGGTTGTTTTCCCATTTAGATACTTTACATTTTCTATTTTTTCATTTTTTGTTTTTGCTTGACTGATTCTTGTCTCATGGAGTCATTCATTTCCATTTACTCAATTCTGATTTTTCGTGAATTATTTTCTTCATTTACTTTTTTACTTCTTTTTGTATATGTCCAATTGAATTTTTAAATGAGTTGTTTTGTTCTGTGGAATTTTTTTCCATTTAACAAATTCTGTTTAAGGAATTATTTTTTTTTTCTGTTTCACAAATTCTGTTTTTCTAGGAGTTGCTTTCTTTTCCCATGTTATCAAATCTATCTTTTAATGAGTTATATTTTTCCATTTCACTAAGTCAATTTTGTAGTTAATTTTCTTCAGATACTTTCTGTGTTGCCTTTTCCAGACCCTCTTGCAAAGTTTTCCTTTCCTTTCCCCATTTTTCTTCTAGTTCTCTTTTAAGATCCTTTTTAATTTCTTCTAGGAGAACCTTTGTGATGGGGACCAGATTCTATCACCTTTGGGGCTTTATTTGGAAACAATCTGCCTTTAGTCTCCTCAGGGCTTGAAATCTGTTGTTCTTTTTCACCATAGAAACTGTATCAGCAGAGTCCTCTTTCTTTTTTTTCCCGTTTTTTAAAAAAGAAGATCTGTCTTTAAGGTGGGAGAAATTTTCCAAGTGGTCGGTCAGTGCGGATTCATTCCTGGTGCTGGGTGGGCATAGCCAGATCCTGTGAGATTCTGGCATTTGGGGGTTCACTATTGATCTTTTGTGTTCACGTTGGATGTTTTCTAACTTCTCTGCTGATCTACTGGCTTGCTACCAAGGCAGAGTGGCCAACACTGCTGTAGATTTCTGTGGATTCCTCCCCATAGACTGTACTGCCCCAGGACTCTGTGTTGGCATTTGTACTCAGCTGGTTGTGCTGTCTGCCTCCCTCCCATTTCCAATTGAAACAGATTTCCAAGAGCATTATCATCATCTCAGTATCCCAGACTTGCAACCAAGAGGTTATTCCTGATGTATCCTAATTTCCCACCTCTCCCCATTATTCACTCTCTTGCCAAAACCTGTCAATATCCCTTGTATTATCTCTCAGGCACCTTCTCTCATTACTTCATACCTAGATAATTACAACAGCCCACTTATTGGTATGCCTTCCATGGTTCTTATCCATTCTTCACTCAGCCACCAACATGATGTTTTTAAAATTGTAGTTAAAGTGTAGCTCTGTTGCCTCCCTATTCAGTAAGCTCCCGTTGCTCCCCATCTACCTTCTGGATCAGATATAGTATGCTCTCCTTAGTATTTGAAGCCCTTCTGAAATTGGAATCAAACAGAAATCTACTAGTGAAGTCCAAGACCAAAAACTATCTGGTAAATAACGGAGGCAAATTTGGCAAAGTGTGCTGATCCTCTTCAGCTTTCTTTAGAAACCTCATCTACACAGTTTCTTTTTTCCTCATTCACCTGAGTTTGTATTGCCATAATAGGTGGTGCATACAAATTGTTAGATTTTTGTGATGTGATTGATCAGTAGTTGGTTTTTTTTTTCCCAGTCTGGTAAAGGTTTTTCAATCACTGGTAAAGGAATCTTTTAAAAAAATTTTCTTTACTAACATTTTTCTTCTCTCCATCCCAGTCCTCCTCTGACAAATGAACAAGGAAAACAAAGTCTCATATAACAAATACACGTAAAAGTAAAACATATCCTCTTATTGACCATACCCAAACCATACTGCCCCTCTATGTCAGGAAATAACATGTTTTATCTTTAGTCCTCTGGAATCATGTTTTGTCCTTGAATACATCAGAGTTCTGTAGTCTTTCAAAATTGTTCTTTCTAATGTTTTTGATATTATGTAAATTGTTCTTTAAACTTCAAGTAAAGGAATTATCTTCCATGGCTATGCTCAAAAACACCAAGAGTCAGATCTTGTGGTCATATCACACATTCCCTATTGCAATCAGAAAACATCCATTCTTTTAAAAAATATTTTTCCTTAAATCTGGACAAATCTCATCTCATCCAGGCTGGAAAAACAGGACTAATGATTGGCACAAAAGTTTCCAGCTGCTCTCATTTCTTACCTGGACTGGCTGGCTTTTCTCTTAGTGACCTCCTTATCCCCGATTATTGGGCAAAGGGGATAAGCACTAAGAAACATCATCCTTCGTCTTGTTATCAAGTCATTCAAGCATATGCAATTCTTCATGTCCCCATGGACCATAGTCCTCCAGGTCCTTCTGTCCTCCACTATCTCCCAAGTCTGTCCAACCTCATATTCATTGCTTCCATGACAGTTTATTCATCTCATCCTCTACCATTCCTTCTCTTTTTGTTTTCAAACTTTCCATACATGAGGATCTTTTCCAAAGAGTTCTCACTAAGTGACCCAAGTATTTAAACTTCAGTGTCAGTATTTGATCTTATAGTAAGTAGTCTGAATTAAATTCTTTAAGTATTGACTGATTTGACCTTCTATTCAAGGGATTCTCCAAAGTCTTCCCCAGATTTCCTCAATTTCTTTCACAGTTTAAAATATCAATTCTGCACATTACTGCACATCACAGCTTCACATTACTACTGGAAAACCCATAATTTTGACTCCACAGACTTTCATTGGCAAAATGATGTCTCTGCTTTTTAGTGTGCTGTTCAGATTCACCATTTAGCTTTCCTTCCAAGGAGCAAGTATCTTTTCATGATTGCAGTCACCATCTACAGTGATCTTTGAGCCCCAGAAAACAAATCTGTCTGATTCCATTTCTTCTTCCAACATTTGTCAGGGCATGATGGGAGCAGTTGTCAAGATGTTAACTTTTCTGATGTTAAGCTTCAAGTTAGCTTTTACACTCTTTCACCCTGATCAAGAGATTAAATTCTTCAATTTCTGCCTTCAGAGTGATATCATCTGCCTATATGAGATTGTTGGTTTTTCTCTTGGCAAACAAGATTAAGTGATTTGCTTAAAATTATGTAGCTAGTAAATGTCTGAAGCTGGATTTGAATTTGGGCTTTGAAGACTCCAGGTTCATAACTCCTTAGGAGCAGGGATTATAGGTATGTGCCAAAACACCTGGCCTATACTTGGTTTTGGTTTTTTTTGGATCTATTTGGGTTTTTTTGCTCATTTTTCCCTTCAACTGGTTCTTCTGTTCTTCAGACACTTGAAGGCTACCAAAGTCAAATTGCTTCAAACCCAATAGCCAATTGGAAGAATCAATGCTCTTATGTCTTCTGTCATCATCTGCTTCAGTCTTCCTGTGAGTTTCTGCACAAACATTCATGGTGACCGGATGTTAAGAATCAGATCATTGCTTTTGGAGATTTTTTAATATCACAAACAGTCTGGAGGTAGCCCATTGAGAATCAGCCTCCTGACACATCCAGCCATTCTGGAGAGCAATTTGGAATTATGCTCAAAAAGTTATCAAACTGTGCATACCCTTTGATTCAGCAGTGTTTCTACTGGGCTTATACCCCAAAAGATACTAAAGAAAGGAAAGGGACCTGTATGTGCCAAAATGTTTGTGGCAGCCCTGTTTGTAGTGGCTAGAAGCTGGAAAATGAAAAGATGCCCATCAATTGGAGAATGGTTGAGTAAATTGTGGTATATGAATGTTATGGAATATTATTGTTCTGTAAGGAATTACCAGCAGGATGAATACAGAGAGGACTGGTGAAACTTACATGAACTGATGCTAAGTGAAACGAGCAGAACCAGGAGATCATTATATACCTCAATAACGATACTGTTTGAGGATATATTCTGATGGAAGTGGATCTCTTCAATAAAGAGAGTTAATTCAGATCAAAGATGGACAGAAGCAGCTACACCCAAAGAAAGAACACTGGGAAATGAATATAAACTGCTTGCATTTTTGTTTTTCTTCCCGGGTTATTTCTACCTTCTGAATTCAATTCTCCCTGTGCAACAAGAAAACTGTTCAGTTCTGCACACATATATTGTAGCTAGGATATACTGTAACCTATTCAACATGTAAAGGACTGCTTGCCATCTAGGGGAGGGGGTGAAGGGAGGGAGGGGAAAATCGGAACAGAAGTGAATGCAAGGGATAATGTCGTAAAAAATTACCCTGGCATGGGGTCTGTCAATAAAAAGTTATTTAAAAAAAGAGAGAGAATCAGCCTCCTAGAGACATCACTGACCTTGTCCTCATGTTAATCTCTCAAGGTTGATGAGCATCATCTTCTGCTGAACCCCACACCTCTCACGTATATCAAACATAGAGATACGTACTGAGTACACAGTGGGAAGAGAAAGTAGCTGCACACTACATCAGCCTCTTAGTGATATTCTCACATTAGGATTTGGTGACTTCTAGTTTTTCTTCTCCAAGTGGAATGATTCTTTCTTGCCCTTTATTCCTTCCTAAAAAGACTTTCTTTTAAATTCTTGACTTTTGAGTCCAGGTTACCAATGATACTTTCTTGCTCAGAATTTTTAATTTAAATTAAATTTAAAATTAATTTGATATTTTAAAATAAATAAGATTTAAATAAAGCATAAGGAGAAACTCAGAGCACAAAAGTAATACACAATTAATACAATGGCCGCTATAACAAATAAACATACAACATACATCATCACCACTCTGAAGAATCACCAGCTTCTGAATTTCTTAGCTGGGAGGAGTCATATTCACAGCTATTCAGAGTCTTGAATGGGAGCCATTCCTAGACAAGTTTGTACAAGACTTCCTAGCCCAAATCCTCGAAGTCCCTTTTCACTAAGGGGTTTTTAATAGGCTAAGAACAAAGAAGGCACTACGCTAAGCATTCTCTTTTGACATGTAACTCTTGAGATGTAGCAGTCTTCCAGGTATAGGATGTTCCGTGACAAGAGGCCCACCAAGGAGAATATTTGTTCATTCCTTTAGGAGGATTATGTTTACTCAAGGAACTGGTCAGGTTTCCGGGGTAAACACAGGCCTGCAATAAAGAATGCTCATTGATGAATGCACAAGAATTCCTTTCCTGGCATTCTATCAGTTAATTGCAAGCATTTTCTCATGTTCTCAGAAAAAAGAAGTTACACAAGAGACATGGCAATTTCCATTAATGTCAATGTCTTCTTAAAGTATCCTCAATTTATCTTTCTATAGTGAGAAGCCTGTCCCTATCTGTTTGCATGTTTTCTCCCCTATTAAAACTTTTTGATGAGAGAGTACATTTTTGCCTTTCTTTGTATTTTCAGTGACTGACTTAGTACCCCTAGATACTTTATAAATGCTTGACTTTCCATTTCCCCAAAATACCTATAGAATCTCACAAAACTCACTCATCTGCTTCAGGGCTGCCTGTGTCTGCTCTCCACTGGTCCCTCCCAGTGTTTGCTCCCACAGGTTGGTGGTCCCAGCAGGACACAAGGTGCATAGGGTCCACCAGGTATATGGATCTAGCATGTCGTCCTTGCTAAGCATTACTCCCCATTATCCCAGAATGGCACCACCCAGCATTCCTCCATGTTTCTTTCCTGGAAGTTCCATCAGTGTCCATGCTTTTCTGCCATTAGGAGGCTTGTCTTGGTTGGAATGGATGTTTACTCTCCAAGGGGAATGAGGGTGCTTTTCTCTCTGATCCAGGTACAGGAGGACAGAGGATCCCTGGTTATCTGGGAGCATATTCTACAAGCAGGTGATGGGGAATATGGAATAAGACTTCCAGTCTGAGAAGCCTAGATGTGAGCTGTCCACCTCATGGTGGGAGTTCATGGTTTCCTTCCCATGGAAATTTTTGTCTCTATCTTCAAGGCTGACAAATCTACACCAGCGTCCAATGATCCAGTCTTGAGCATTCTCAGTTTTGGTAAAGGTGGGCAAGGAAGAAGGTGTTGTATCCCTGGCTTTGGATCCTGAGGGCACAGGACAGTGGGCCTGTAATGGCTACTTCAGTCCCCGGCATGTCTCCCTTCCTTAGTCCATCTACTTGCAGGAGCGTATTTTTGGTGCTTTTTATACTTCCTCATCATCCTGGACTTCCTGATGCTCCTGGAGTTTCTCCTGCTGAGGGAAAGAAGCTACTGATCCTGAATGTTCTATTCCTCCCAGACACAGTATCCTGGAAGGAAGCTGACATTTTGGGGGACCTTCTTGGGACTCTTCCCTTCCGGCTATCACAGCTGTATGTGAGCAAGCAAAGGATGCTGTAGACATTCAGGTTTACACAAGCAAGCAGAGCACCCTGGGTCAGTATTCTGCTCATCTGTGCTAGTGGTCAGTGAGAATGACCCAGGAAATGACTGGCTGGCCCAAGTCCTTCCCTGGCAAAAATTGAGCCCAGCCTCATGGGACTCAGCTTGTGTTTGAGCCTCTTTGGGAGGAGGGGAAGTAAAGGCAGAGAAGCTGGTAGCTGTGAATGAGGTCCTAGTGGGGAGCTAAGTGAGAGAATTTTCCATGGTTGGTTACTGAGATCCACAGAAGAGGATTCTCCCTCTCTGGACAGAGCACAAGGGCAGAGTCAGGGCATAGGGGGCCCCGCTGGGCAAAGGCAGCCATCTATGGGCTAAGTCCTGATCATTCCCATTACTGGTGACCTCCACTCCCCCAAGAGGTGCTTCAGCCCCAGCCTCCTGCTACCCTTCCTCGTCCCCTTCTCCTTTCCATTCATCCCATCACCTCAGCAAACCAGAATCCTGGGGTTGACCTCCCAGTGGGATCCATACCCTTCTCCAGAACTTTCTCCCCTTCACAGCCCCCTGAGTCATACAAAAACTGCATGCACAAAGGGGTCTGCCGCAGTCTCTGAGCCGGGGGGTGACCCCCTGGTGTTCTCTGCTATCCAAAGTCCCCTCCTTCAAACACCTCTGGGTCTCCTGCAGGCCTCCCTGTCAGAGCCCTTACTGCTCCATCGCATCTCTGCGGGCCCCAATTCCCTTTCCATTCTTCTGAGGCAAAAGGAGTTGACTGGGAGGCAGCTGCTTCGGACACTTCCTAGTATGTGACTCTGGGAAAGTCATTTAAACCCTCTCAGCTTCAGTTTTCTCACCTGCAAAAGGAGCATGTAAATATTAGAGCACCTCCATCCCAGGGATGAGGTGAGGATCTAATGAAGTGCATGGAAAGCGCTTTGGGGAAACCTTAAAGCATAGTAAAATCCTACCCATTATTCCCTATAGATCCCACATCCCCCCTACACTACAGGTCCTCTAACCACTCTGCACAATACGGCTCTCCCCACTTAAAGTCCCCTATTGTTTCTTCGGGCATTTATCAGCATGTCTCCCCACCCCTTTCTTGTCTGACTACCCACTTGTCCTGTCTCCTTGCTGCAATGGCTGGTTAGGGTCCCTTTAGGTCTCCCCTTGGGTCCCACAAGGCTGGGTTTGACCATGGTGAAAGAGAACTGCCAGATGTTTTTCCTCAGACTATACCTGGTACCCAGAATTTCCCAGTATCTTTACTCTTCTCTCAAGGACATGTCTTGTAAAACTTCCTGCTCCCCTATGTATCAGACCTCTGCTTACCTGGTCACACATTAACCGCTAGATGCTCTGTGAACAAGGAGGGGGAAGAAGAAATGGAAGAGGGGCGGCAGAATTTCTAAAAATCAATTCTTTAGGTCTTCAGGAAAGCTAATGGCAGAGGAAGGGAGAAAGGCTACCTCTATCCACTCAGAAAACCCCCCAAAGATTAAGACTAAAGCAGAACAGCTAAATACAATAATCATTAAGCACCTACTATGTGCATCCACTACATTAGACCTGCAACAAATCAGTGTCTCTATCTAGGGCAGAGGTCTTTCTTAACTTGGCATCTGGCAACTTTTTTTTTTTAACAGTACGAAGAAAACCCACTTTATTTCAACTGAGAATGTCAGCAAAAAGCTCACTCTAATCATTATAATAAAACAAAGGCAGAATTTGATTTGGCATACTTCCAATTTATAGAGCAAGTGAACTTCTAAACATGGACCATTGCCCACAATAAACAAATCCTCATGAGGAACATGATGGGATTTCTGTGGATTTAAAAAAAGTATTTTGATGACTATATTTCAATATAATTGGTTTTCTATGTAATATTATGTATTTTTGTTTTATGAACTTAAAACATTCTTCTGAAAAGGGTCCATGGGCTTCTCCAGACTACCTAGGGTGTCTAGGACACAAAAATGGTCACAAACTTTGCTTTCAAGGAATTAGAGATGAGAGCATTATGGATGTGGGTCTCCTTAAGCCTGAGCTATGGGTAAATATACCTCTCAAGACAAATTCCCCTTAATGTCCTCCAAAATTCAGAAAGCTCTTTTTTCCTGATGGACAGCTGTTCAGGTGGTATTGCTTGACTTTAAGTGAGAATATCAAATATGAACATCACATGCCATCTTTTAAAAATCTATCAAACCTGTCATTTACTATTTTTATGTGGCACAGTAAAAAAAGAGTGATGGTGTCAGTAAGACCTGAATTCAAGTCCAGTCTCAGATGTTTCCTAGATACATGTGACTCAAAGCAAATTACTTTCCAGGGGTCCTCAAACTACAGCGCAGGCCAGATGGGGCAGCTGAGGATGTTTATCCCCCTCACCCAGGGCTATGAAGTTTCTTCATTTAAAGGCCTACTGTGGTGTTCTTCTTCTTTAAAATATAATATGAAAGTTCTCTCTGGGAGCAGCCCTAGTATCAGTTCAGATCAATAATCATCCCAAATGCACCCAGCTGATAAAATGTGAACGTTTATTTTCTCCCTCCAAAATAGCCCAGGGAGTTTTTCTTAGAGGCCTATCTTTCTGCTTGGTTCCAAGAGCTCTTGCAGTTGTCCTTTGCCCCTGCTTTCTTCAGCCTCCAGCCAGCACCAAGGTGAAAGTTGGAATGAATCTGACTCCACTTCCAAGAGTGGGCTTGTGGGCTTCCTCCCAGAGTGCTCTGTGTCTGTCCCAGCTCTCTGGCCCTAAGAGCTTCTTGCTTATATGAGCTCTCTAAAACAAGCATTGTTTCTATCAGTTCTACTTAGTACCTTGTTTCTTCTGGCCCATAACATCTCCTTGTAGGATCAGATCAATCATACTGAATCATGCTAAATTAGATAATTATTGTCTCTTTCAACTCTAATGACTTAACACTTTGTAAGGATTCCAACAGCCCACAAAACAAAGTTTTTGTTTTTACTATAGTCCAGCCAGTCTGAGGGACAGTGAACTGGCCCCCTATTTTAAAAGTTTGAGGACCCCTGCTTACCCTGTTGACCTGTTTCCTCACCTGTAAAATGGAAATAATCATTCTTCTGCTTCCTGAGATTGTTGTGAAAATTGAATGAGATAGGGGCAGCTAGGTGATGGAGTGGGTAGAGCACTATCCCTGAATTCAGGAGGACCTGAGTTCAAATCTGGCCTCAGACACTTAATGCTTCCTAACTGTGTGATCCTGGGCAAGTCACTTAACCCCAGTTGCCTCAGCAAAAAAAAAAAAAAGAAAAAAGAAAAAAAAAAGAAAAAAGAAAGAAAAGAAAATTAAATGAGATATTTGCAAAATACATTGCCAGGCCATTATTGCCTACGGCCATAGCAACTTAGGGGATTGACACAGAACAGTTAAAGAAACTGAGACAAGGGAAACTGAGTCAGGACAGTTAAAGAAAACTGTGGCGTAACAATATGAATATTATGAAATATTATTGTTCTGTAAGAAATGACCAGCAGGAAGATTTCAGAAAGACCCGGAGAGACTTACATGAACTGATGCTGAGTGAAATGAGCAGAACCAGGAGATCATTATACATGGCGAACAACAAGATTATATGATGATCAATTCTGATGGACATGGTTCTTTCCAACAATAAGATGATTCAGGCCATTTCCAATGGTCTTGTGATGGAGAACCATCTACACCCAGAGTGTAGATCACAACAGGGTATTTTCACTCTTTTTGTTGTTTGTTTGCATTTTGCTTTCTTTCTCATTTTTTCCTATTTGATCTGATTTTTCTTACGCCTCAAGATAATTGTATAAATATATTTACATATATTGGATTTAACATATATTTTAACATGTGCAACATATATTGGATTACTTGCCATCTAGGGGAGGGGGTGGAGAGAAGGAGGGGGAAATTTAGAGCATAAGGTTTTGTAAGGGTTAATGTTGAAAATTTATTAATGTTGAAAAGTTATTGATCTATATTTTGAAAATAAAAAGCTTCAATAAAAACAAAACAAAACAAAAAGAAAATGAGCCAGTAAAGGAATTTGCGAGGCAACAGTCAGAAATGTGGTGACAAAGATGGGGAATAAGGGAGGAGATGGTTTTATGGAATCCAGTCCTGCAGATGTGTCAAGAAGGATGAAGAGGAAGCTATGTTTATTGGATTTAGAGACTAGTGAATCACTGATAATTTAAGGATAGTTTCAGTATAGATGGTTTGGGATAGAAGGCAGCAGATACCTCAGAAGTTCCATTCTAACTTGGAGATTCTGAGATTCTCTGGGTCAAAGTTGAATGGCTGATGAGCAAATGGAAGGCAATAAATATACACAAAGGCTGTAAAGAGAAAGACCCGACAGGTTCATATCTTAAAGGATGTAAGGAGAAAGAGAAGGAACCAGGAGAAGGAACTCCTTCTTCAAGGCACTCACAAAGAAAATAGGGTTAAATTTAGACCTTGCTTCTAGAAAAGTATAGGGGACAGCAAAAAGTTGGCCTTCCCCTGAAAGTGCATAATATTTACTCTTTTTTCATAGCCAAGTGATTGCTATTTACACCCCAAGATTCTGGCTGGTTTCCTTCCTTGAAGAGCTTGAACAACTCAAAAAGCATTGCCTTTAAAAAGTAGAAGGGATTCTGTGTGAAAACAAAGAAAGAAAAAGAGCTTTCAGAGGAAAGAGAAAGGGAATTCTCAAAGAGAATGGTAGAGTCACTCGGAGGAAAAATAAACCCCAAGACTATTGAATATTTGAAGCCAAGTAAGAGATGAATTGCTTGCCAAAAAAAGTAGAAGCTGAATCTCCTCAGTAGCAAGTAGCTGCCTATTCTCCTGGGAAGGAGGGTGAGGACCCAATAGGTGGATATAAAAGAAAATTGAGGCTCAAATAGCACAAGGCACTTGTCTATGGCCACGCAGTTAGTGACTGAAGCTGTATTTGCATCGTGTTTCCTGACCTCGAGTCCACTGTGAATATCTACTGTACAACAGTGTCAACCAAGAGACCCATTTCTCAGTTCAGTGGAGAGCGGGAGGATCCAGGCGGTCCTGGGGCGTCCCAGAGGAGGATGGGTGTCTAAGATGCTTAGGTCACTAAACCTCAGAATCACAGAATTTCAGAATTTAGCATTGGAAGGAAACTCAGTGACCCTAAAGCCCAACTTGTAACTGAAAAAGGATGACCTCCACAATGTATTCAATTCAACCAGCGTTTGAAGAGGTAATCTGCACGTGGAGGCGGTCCATCCCACCCTGGGATGGCTCTGACTGGTGGCAAGTTTCCCCTTACATTCAGCCCCTCGTTTCTGGATCTGCTTTATGGAATTAATCCCACTAACCTCTCATCCACATTCCAGCCTTCATCTATCTGTGTTTTGTTTTCCTTCCTGTCTCTTCTTCTCCAGGCTCAACAAACCACATTCTATGCACCGGTCCTTATATGGCCTGATACTCTTAGTGTTGCCCCACTGGACACCTTCTAGCTGCGGGGTTCAGGACTGACTGGATACTCAGAATTGGGCTTGAACAGGGCAAGCTCCGTGGGGACTGTGTGGGAGGTTGTGCCTCATTTAATGCAGCCCAAGATCCCATTAGCCTTGTTAAGCGCCATATCATGGTCACATCATGTCTTGAGCTTCTGGTCCACTAATCTACTGATCTTTTCTGACAAACTGCTATCTCTCTACACAGATATTATCTTCCACATCAGTCTGCCCTGGGCATCTCGGTGTCTGCTTCCACAGAGCGAATGCCATTCCACTCCTCATTTACCCCTCACAATCTGGATTACCGTCCACATATCTGACCTATAGTCCTACCCATCTCCTCCTACCCCCTTCACCCCAGAGCCAGCTGCAACTTCGGTAATGGAGCTTCTTCCCTTCTTCCCTAGGTCCCAACTCATAGCCAGCTGCCTCAGTTATCACCTTTTGTATTGCCTTGAGCTCTGCTCTCCTAAGAGGGAAGTCTTAGATCAGAGGATTTAGAACAGGATGAGTCCTTAAAAGGCCATCTAATCCAAGATCCTCATTCTGGAGATATGGACACTGAAGCCCAGAGGGGGTAAGAATAATGACTTCAGTCATACAGGAACTAGGATTTGATTTTCTTTCTGCTTAATGCATGTTCTAGTGTTATGTCCACATTCTCCCTTAAAAAGTAGCTAATTCGTTGTAAAAAAAAAAAAATTTACCCTGGCATGGATTCTGTCAATATAAAGTAATTATTAAATAAAAAATTAAAAAAAAAAGTAGCTAATTCCCAAATTGGGAAGGGGGAGAGGGGATGTGGAGCTAGCAAAGGGCTGAGGGAACTTATTGGGTTTCTGTTTAAGATGGGTAGGGAAAATTCAGCAATAGCAGCTCATGGTTGATACCTGGGAAAAGGAAGTAAAAGTAAAAGAAAAAAAGTTAAAAAGCACATATTTCTATATTTGTCATATTGTGAAAGAAAAATCAGAACAAAAGGAAAAAACTACAAAAAGTGAAAATAAGGTAAAAGAAAAGTAAAAGAGCACAATGATGAGTCTTATACTGTGGGCCTAAATAAATTAGCTTTCTCAAGGATTGAACCCTCTCCCAGCAAGTTGTTTGATGTGGGATCAGCTGGCCCTTCAGTTCCCAGTTCAACAGGTCTCCATGTCTACTCTCTTTCTCACACCTTTCAATTTGGCATTTGCCTTTCATGTCTAATTCACCCACCCTGGCTGTTTCAGCTCTTTCCAGCTCTACTGCATTCCTTATTTCTCTCCTTCTAATTTACTTCTCATGCTCCATTTTTTTCTCTCACAGAATGTACAGTGTTCTGCCCAGTTCTGCTTTTCCAAAACTCACTTTTGAACGCCAGGACAGCTCCCATCTCAATACAGATGAACCTCAATTGTGAACTGGTGGGCATCCCAGCCTAGTAAATGGGAAAAGTTCAGCCTCCATCTTTCATTGTATATATCTTCAAGATAAAGAGGAGTAATAGAAACCAAGTTTAAGGGATTGGGAGAAAAAAGACTCAGAAGCTTCGGAAGGCCTCTGATATGTTTTATAGGGTTAAAACAAGAGAGTAGGTCTCAGGTTCAAATGAGAGCAAAAAACCTCAAGAGCCCCATCCTGTTGTTTCAGAAGGCTGGTTACCTAGGATACCAAGATAACAGAATCATAGAATGTTAGAATTCAATGAGACCTCAGTGCTCCTCTATCCTAACCAGTAACTGAAAAATCAATCTTTCTACAATACAGCCAACAAGGGGTTATCTCACCTTGGCTCAAAGTTTTCTAGTGAGGAGAAAACTCCATCCTGAGGCAGCCCATCCACCTATTGAAAAGGAATAATTATTAAGGAGTTTTTCTTGACTTTATAACCTCTGGCTCCTTACAAGCCCCTGTCTTATTGTTCCTAGTTTTGCCCCCTGGGACCAAATACTCTTCAACATGGCAACCTTTCAACCACATAAAAATAGTTATCACATTTTCTCCTGGTGTCTCCACTCCAGCCTTAATGCCCCAGGTTCTTTCTTCTGATCCTTAAATGGAATGTACTCCTGGACCGCTTTTGCTCTTTCAATTTCCCTCCTCCAGATAGTCTTCAGCTTTTCAATATCCTTTGTAACTATTATTCTAAAAACTCCACTCAATAATAGAGGAGTGGTATAAACAGAATGGAGCAAAGGAGGATGGAAGAGAATAAGCACCTATTATGTGCCAGGCATTGTGCTTTCAAAAATTTATCTCATTTGATCCTAACTAAAAATCGTGTGAAAGACAATTATGGAGACTGACTGCAGATTGAAGCATATTATTTTCACTTATTATAGTTTTTCCCTTTTGTTCTGATTTTTCTTTCGCAACATGACAAATATGGAAATGTGTTTAAAATGATTGTACATGTATAACCTATATCAGATTGCTTCTTGTCTTGAAGAAGTGGGAGGTAAGAAAGGGAGGGAGAAAAAATTGAAACTCAAATCTTGAAAAAATGAATGTTGAAAACTATATTTACATATCATTGGAAAAATAAAATACTATTTTTAAAAAAAGTTTTGAGTTCTAAATTCTATCCCTTCCTGAGACAGTAAGCAATGTGTTATAGGGTATTCATAGTGGTCATGTAAAACATTTCTATACTAGTCATTTTGTGCAAAAAAAAAAAAAAAGCAAAAGAAAGGAGAAAAAGAGAGTAAGGGAGGAAAGAAGGAAGGGAGGAAGGAAAATGAAACAAGTTCGGCAATGGAAGCTAATAGGACTTTCTGACTTCAAGACAAAATGGATCCTGATAGAAATAATGACAGTGATTACTGATAAAATTCAAAAATAGCCTTTAGCCTTAAGCCTTAAGCCTTAAGGGTCAGGCTGACCCTGGATCTTTGTTCCTGAGAGTTTGCTCCTTAGCTTCCAAAATCTCCTATTGGGGGGAAAGGCTTACTCCAATTAAGGATCAGAGAAGGCTGAGCCTATTTAGATTGTCACAAAACAACAGAATGATAAATCTCAGAGTTAGAAAGTGTTCCAATGGCTCTCTAGTGCAACTCTCAGTGAAAAAAGATTTCCTCTACAACATATGCTACAAGTAGATATTCAGCCTTTGCTTGAAGACCCACTAAGAGAATTCCATTACTCTGTCAGAAGGCAGCCCAATATCCTTTTGGATAATTTTAATGGATAGACCATTTTCCTGATAGTCAAGTTATTTTGTGAAATTTTTATTTTCTTCTAATTCTGCCATCTAGGGACATGTAGAATTAAGCTATCTTCCACGAACAATCTTTCACGTATTTCATGACAATTATTGGGTTTTCCTCTTTTCTCTTCTCCAGGATCAAAGGCCCCAAAGTTCTTCAGCTGATTCTCATATTCTCTCATCCTTCTTTCTGAATGTCCTTCCCTTGAATAGTCCCAGCTTTTGCTTACCAGAAATATACCAGATGAATAAGGCAAAATAAAGCATCATCTCCTTATCTTCTAGAATTTATGACCTCTTCAGTGTATGTCAAAATCCCATTAAAGCTTTTCTGGCCGCCATATTTTGCTGTGGAATTTTATTGAGCTTGTGGTCTCCTAAAACCTCCAGATTTTTATCACAAATAGCTTTTGATCCATATGGATTTGCAACTTATTTGTATCTTCCCTTGAGACCCAAGTCCTTTACTTCTTCAAAATAAATTGCCTTCCCCTTCTGTATTAGATTTCCTCTCCATATCTATACTTGCCCCTATCAACATTACTATAAACCCAAGTCCCCTTTTAAATCAAATCATTCTTTCCTTTTCTAGCCTCTAAATTTTGGGCTCAGAGGTTTCTCACCAAGAGCCTCAGCTATCACTTACTCTGTAAATTCCAATGCTCCTTTCACCTGGTGTTTCATATCTGGGAAGCTTTCACCTTGCAATAATCTGCCCCAAAGTGCCTCAAGTCTCTCCTCCCTCCAATCCATTCTCTGTTCAGCTTCTAAAGAAAAAGCACAGCCCCGATCATGTCACCTCCCTACTCAATAAATTCCACTGGCTCCCTATTACCTCCAGGAGCAAATACAAAATGCTCTGTCTGGTATTCAAAGCCCTCCATAACTAACTCAGGAGCCTACCTTTCCAGTCTTCTTAAGTGTTCTACAATCCAGTGACATTGCCTCCTGGTCATATCACAAAGACATTCTCTTCGTTCCAGGTATCTTCTCTGGCTGTCTCCCATATTGGGAACACTCTCTTAGACTAATGTTCTGACTGCTGAGTTGACTTCCTGCAAGTTTCAACATAAATCCCATCTTCTACAAGCCTTTTTTAACCTTTCTTAATTCCAGTATCTTCCTCTGCTAATTATTTCCTATTTATCTTATAGCTTGCTTTGTATATATTTATTTTCATATTGTTTCCCCTATTAAATTGTAGCTCCTTGAGAGCTCTTTTGATTAGAGTGGAAGAGTAAAGGCAAATTATCAATTCCTAATTTCTGGAAGCTAGCTCTCCAGATAGTTCCTACAACCTCATTGCCTTTTGTATGCTGTAACATGTTGATTTTTCTTAGGTTTGTTGTAGTCTACTATTTAAAAAAAAGTTTTGAGTTCTAAATTCTATCCCTTCCTGAGAAGGGATCTGATCTGATATAGGGTATTCATAGCGGTCATGTAAAACATTTCCATACTAGTCATTTTGTGCAAAAAAAAAAAAGAAAAAGAAAAAGAAAAAGAAAGGAGAAAGAGAGAGAGGAAGGGAGGAAGGAAGGAAGGGAGGGAGGAAGGAAAATGATAAATCAGTCTTACAATTGTTCTCTATATGGATATGATCCCCCCATATGTATCAGTCTTGAAAATCTGAGCTTCGGTTTTCCTGCACTGAATTCTCTCCTCCAGTTTTACCTACACTCTGGATTATCCTTTTCATATCCTGACAATGCTTTAATCTTTCCTCTACCAGAATTACTATAGAACCAGGTGTGCCCTCAAGCCAGGTGCTTCTCTCTCAGGGAGCTGCCTTGTGGGCCAGTCCCCTCCCTTACCTGGCCTCAGCCCTGATACTTCACTTTGCTTCTCTCCATCATATCTAAGAAGTTATAGATCACAAGATTTTGACTTGGAATGTACTTTCAGGAGCATGTAGTTCAACTTCCTCTTTTTTCTTTTTTCTTTTTTTTAACCAATACGGAGATGAGGTCCCGAGAGGCTGAGTATCTTGCCTTAGGCTAGACGAGTTATAAAATAGAAGCCCTCTCATTCAAACCCCTCCTTTCTCCTCTTCTCTGCTGCCTCCAAAGTCTCCCTTAGAATGTAGCCAACCCCTGTATTGGTGGCCAGCAAAGGAAATAAAATTGATTACTGGATTTAGAGTCAAATTGCATAACAAAAAAAATGGATCTTAGGGTGCTGGACAATGAAAATTAAATCTCCCTACATGATTATCTTTGAAATATTTTCATGAATATTTTTCTTTCCATATTGAGAAAAAAATTATTTTTATCAGCCAGGTAGCTTCTGAACAAAGGCTTTCTTTCTCCCCTGGTCACCAAAGGTTTCTGTGTCCTTCTTATTTTCCCTTTTGTTTCTTTTTGTATTCCTTAAACTGCCACTGACCTTTCCTTTCTAATTTCCAATTCTTTGCTTCTTCAGCACTTCCATAGCTTCTGAATTTCCTATTTCTCCCCACCTGCCTTGCTTTAACCCATAACTGGAAAAGACTTAAAATTTCCATTCAACGCTCTTAGTTTTGTCCTCTGGGGCCAAACAGAACTGTTTACAAGTTAGCTTTTCAAAAACTTGAATTTCATGATTTCACACATACACACACACATACCCTATTCTCCAGGCTCCATGTCCCCACTTCAACTGATCTCTCATGCCTTTTTGTCAAGAACCTTCACCCTCTGGTTTCATTCTTCTGAAATACAAAACTATACATAAAATACAAAACTATATAATCAATACAAAACTGTAAGTTATGGTGCCTGGAACATCTGGAATACAAGATATTCTGAAGAAGGCAGATTTCAGTGAAATTAACTGTTTCTTTAAAGGAAGTTATAGCTTACTTATTGCATACAAGCTAAGAATACATTAGTTTTTAATGCAGACAGGATTAGAAGGGAAGCAATAAACTGGGAAAACATTTTTACAGCTAAAGATTCTGATAAAGACCTCATCGCCAAAATATATAGAGAATTGACTCTAATTTATAAAAAATCAAGCTATTCTCCAGTTGATAAATGGTCAAAGGATATGAACAGACAATTCTCAGACGAAGACATTGAAACTATTTCTAGTCATATGAAAATATGCTCCAAATCATTATTAATCAGAGAAATGCAAATTAAGACAACTCTGAGATATCACTACACACCTGTCAGACTGGCTAAGATGACAGGAAAAGATAATAGTGAATGTTAGAGGGGATATGGGAAAACTGGGACACTGATGCATTGTTGGTGGAGTTGTGAACGGATCTAACCATTCTGGAGAGCAATTTGGAACTATGCCCAAAAAGTTATCAAATTGTGCATACCCTTTGATCCAGCAGTGTTACTACTGGGCTTATATCCCAAAGAGATATTAAAGAAGGGAAAGGGACCTGTATGTGCCAAAATGTTTGTGGCAGCCCTCTTTGTAGTGGCCAGAAACTGGAAACTGAATGGATGCCCATCAATTGGAGAATGGTTGGGTAAATCATGGTATATGAATGTTATGGAATATTATTGTTCTGTAAGAAATGACCAGCAGGATGAATACAGAGATGCTTGGAGAGACTTAACATGAACTGATGCTGAGTGAAATGAGCAGGACCAGGAGATCATTATACACTTCAACAATGATACTGTATGAGAATGTATTCTGATGGAAGTGGATTTCTTCGGCAAAGAAAGGATCCAAATCAGTTCTAATTGATCTGTAATGAACAGAACCAGCTATATCTGGAGAAGGAACATTGGGAAATGAGTATGGACCACAAGATAACATTTCCACTCTTTCTGTTATTGTTTGCTTGCATTTTTGTTTTTTTCTTCTCAGGTTATTCTTATCTTCTTTCAAAATCTGTTCTTTCTTGTGCAACAAGATAAATGTATAAATATGTACACATATATTGTATTTAACATATACTTTAACATTTAACACATATGGGACTACCTGCCATCTAGGGTAAGAGGTGAGGGGAAGGAGGAGAAAGTTGAAACAGAAGGTTTTGCAAGGGCCAATGTTGAAAAATTACCCATGCATATGTTTTGTAAATAAAAAGTTATAATAAAAAACATGAAAAGAATACATTACTTTTTTCAATGTCATATTCTGAACTGCTGAGCATATTTGAACTGCTTGTTCACTCAGCCCCGATTCTTCATGATCCTACGGACCATACTATCCAGGAGGTTGATATGACAAAGAACTGGAGTGGCTAAGGCAAACGGGTAAGTAATTTGCCCAGGCTCATACAGTTAGTAAGTGGTTGAGGCTGGATTTGAACTCAGGTCTTTTTGACTTCAGGCCTAATCCAGCCACTTAGCCGTTTCATATTGAATTTACATCCTCTAAAACTTTCAGATACTCTTGGCAAATTGCAGTCCTTCTCCACGAATGTGCTCAGGATAAGTCATCCATCATCAAGAGTACCAGAGCTATCTGCTTCTTCACTGTGGATTCTAAACCTTTTCTCATTTATTTCCTACACTAGGATTCCATGTCCACATCTGGTTTTTCTCCTTTGTCTCTCTCCTCCTGCTATTTCCCCAGAATAGGTTCCATTTTAACCAGGGACCTTTTCTTCTCTTACACCCAAGTTGAAGAGCCAATAATCTCCCACAATCTAACCCAGACAGGGCTCTTTAAAAAATTTTGTTAATCCACCACTCCCCTCACTTCTGTTCTCAGTCTCTGGGAAACTTCAGATCATAACTGGAGCCTCAGGGTCCACTTAACCCCGTGCCTTCATAGAAAAGTTAAACCATTTTTCTTAGACTGATGGAGCATCCTAGCAGTCCACCTCAGGGCAGTGTTAATGAGCAAATTCCAAACATCTCTTTCCAAATTCCAGGGCTCTTTCCTGGTCCCTCCAGAAAATGTAAGCATCCCCCTTAGACTAGGAGCTAGTGAGGGATCTAATGGACTTGGGCTTAACAGGACAAGAATTCCCAGCTTGTGCTTTGAGGTGGGGTGGGGAGAGAATAATTGATATGAAGGAAACAAGTGGCCTGTTCATATTAGGCTACCTAGATGCTGAGCTTTGAAGATAAAGTTTTCCCTTGGTCACCATTTCTCCACGTCTTTGTCTTTCACATTAGAGTCATACCTTGGTGCTCATTGTTCATTGTTTCCAGAAGACATGACGAGTGACCAAGTGCCAAATGAATTTTTCTCATAAGGAGTATATCTCCAGTCTGCAGCCTAGCCATCCCTCCCCATCCAATTCCTTAAATGGGTAAGGGATTGTGGAGAGCTAGTCCAGCCCAGCTTGGCTCCAGACTGCCAGGAATGCTGGGTCCTCTGCCACCTCTGCCTCCACCTGGGCTCTGCCACTGATGCTCAAGCAAGTACCAAGTGCTGAAGCTTTTTTTTCTCCTCGAGATGCAATTCGAAGCAGAAGAATGCCAAAGCATCCCTTTGTCACCTTATTTCTGCCTTTCTGGCTCCAACTCTTCCAGTTCTCTTAAATTCCTGTTTCTGCCCATTTGACTTGTTTTCAATGTGCTCATCTAGATTTTCCTCCCCCAAAAGGCAGAATGGGCCATTCAGCCCTGCCTCTTGCTCTCCTCCAGGATCCTGTGGGCATCTTCCAGCTCATCCCTAATGACTATCAAGTTACAATGCCATGTTTCCTCAGGCTGGCAGATGGGAAAAGCCCAGCCTTCATCTCTCAGCGATCCCCAGTGTCAAAAAGGAGTGACAGAGATCGAGTATGAGGACTTGGGTTGGCGACCACTCAGAAGTTTCCAGTTTGAAGACCTGAGGCCTCTGATGAGATGTGATGTGAGTCTTTCCCAGCAGACTTACTCTTAGGTTCAGGGAAGGTCAGGGGGTTTTCAGGGTCCCAGCTTCTTTCACAAGGGAGGATGGATGGTTGCCTAGGATACTTAGATCATAGAAGCTCAGAATCAGAGGAAGTTCAGAGTTGGAAGGATCTTAACTGTTCTCGGGGTAACAACTGAAAAAGAATCACACATAACCAAAAATGGTTATCCAGCCTTCCCTTGAAAATCTACTTTGGGAGGGGGAATTTACTATCACTTAAGACAGTGTATTTTCTATTTTTAGACAGTTTAATTATTAGGAGGATGGTCATGTCACCTGTCCAAAGTGGCCACTTTAAAACTTCTTTTCCTCTTTCTTAGTTAAACCTTCTGGAAAACCTAGAATCTACATTCCTGACAGTCTCCTCTAGCATAGGCTCAAGGACCTTCAAGAAACCTTTCAGGTTTGCCTTCTGCTGGACACACTCCATCTTTTCATTATTCTTTCCAAACAGCAGCGCCTAGATCTGAACATGGTAATGAAGATATGCTTTGGGCAGTGTCTAAGGAATATATGAATGCCTTTTTCCTGGAAGTTTTGCCTCTCTTAATGCAGCCCCAAAGTCTGTTCTTTTGGTTGTCATATTAAGCTGCTGATGCATTTTGAGCTTGTATTTTATTACAAACTCCAAATCTTGATCATACTGCTTTTTAAGTAGGTAGGGTTATTCCTTCCATGGATCTCAGCCTCTGCTTCCTTTCTTTTTCACCCCTCCTTCTGTGTGGCTCCTTCATCTCTGTCCCTTTCCATCCCTCCTCCCTTACCACAATTGCCATAGAACTAAGTTATCCTTCAAACCATGAGCCCGTTCCATTCCTCTCCTAGACCTTGCTTTGGGAGTTAGTGTTCAATAATTTGTCTTAAGGCTCTTTAGGCTCAGAAGACATGAGAACATCTCAGTCACTTTCTCATGAGAAATTGGGTCTCCCAGGACACTGCAATAACAGAATCTCGGAATTCCAGAATCTTATAAACACAAAATTCCAGATACATTCCCTACTAGCTATTTATTACCCTGGTTTTTGTTTTTGTTTTTGTTTTTTGTTTTTTGTTTTTGCTAATAAGACTAATCTACAACAGAATTCACTATTTCTTATGGCAACCCGTTTCTGTTTTTGGATAGCTCATATGACATTTCATGTTCTTGAAGAATTATGTCTTATTTCCCCCATCTTTCATACAGGTCTAATATCCCCAAGTCCTCAAAATAATCTTTCATATTGTCCAGTAGGATCACAAGGTCATAAGGACCTTTATTCTCCTTTAGAGGAGTTTCTCCAACTTTTCAATCATTTTAATAAATAATGGTACCTAAAACTGAAGATACTATTCTAGATATGCTCTGAGCAGGACAAAATTATCAGCTCCTCTTTGCGAGAAGATATGATGCTCCTAATTAAACCTATTATCTTTTCTGGTTGCCAAATATATCTATGGTTTAACCCCTGTTCCTATTCCCAAAGAATCAGTGACCCTTCAAACAAAGTCGCTTTTCCTTCTCAACTTAATGGACTGATATCTCATGCTTTAATCACAAATGACCTTGACTAATCTTTATAATTTATCTAGCTCTCTTGTTTTTATTTTCTCTGGCTGGGAAGCTTTAGATCATAGGGCATATAACCCAACCCCCTCAGTGTATACCTGCCTTAGGAGGCACAGGGGTTAAATAATTTGGCTTAGGTCAAAGAAATAATAAATAGACCTGGGATGATAACTATATTCATCTGAGTCCAAAAATCAGTGAGCTATCCTAATTCTCCCTCAAAATGCCACTGCCCTTTATTTTTATTGTTCAGTCATTTCAGTCATGTCCAATTCTTCATGACCCCATGGTTTTCTTGGTAAAAATACTGGAGTGTTCTGCTATATCCTTTCCCAGCTTATTTTACAGATGAGAAAATTGAGCCAACAGGATTGAGTGACTTTGCCTAAGTTCTCCTCCCTTTAAACTAAGAGCTAGCATTGGGTTGAGCAGATTTGAAGGGCTAGTAATCAGGTTGAGTGGGTTAGAAGCCATGTTGGATACAAAAGGAAAGAGAGAACAATGGTTTGTGTTTAAGGCAGGTGACACAGTGGATGATGTGCTGGGTCTGGAGTCAGGAAGACTCATCTTCCCGAGTTCAAATCCAGCCTCAGACATTTCCTAGCTGTGTGACTGGGAAAGTCCAATCCTGTTTGCCTCAGTTTCATTGGTAAAATGAACTGGAGAAGGAAATGGTAAACTGCTCCAATATTTTTGCCAAGAAAACCAGTTCTTGACTGAAACAACTAAATAACAACAATAAATGGTTTGTGTCTAGAAGGAAGTGTCTTCATGTTGTAAATCTATGTAAATAAACTATACCAAATGCTTACCTTTGCAAATGATTTCCCCCAAACAATCAGCAGCTTTATTTCAGCAAATGAGAATTCTTTCTTTCCTGAGGTAGCATTTCTCCAAATGCTGTCTTTCCCATTATTCTCTTTCACACATTTTAAATTGACACTTATCTTTCTTTCCATTTTCTCTTCTATTCTCTTTATATTTCACCTCTTCCTACTTTTCCCACAGTTATCTGGCTTCCTTAGGATTTCTGAAAATGTATAATGATCTGCCATCTGTCTTTCCCTGACTCTCACCTAGGATCCTCAGGGCAATATCCATATCAGTCCTGAAGATCAGCAGGATTAAAGGGATTGTCTGGAATGTGCCTCAGGTTGGTGAAAGTGAAGGGAAGAGGAGGAGGAACCTCAGGGTCCATTTCTCAGTGTATTCCTGAATTACAGAGGAAAAACAAACACCAGATACATTGAGGGTTAAAGACTCATATTTCCATAGCAGAAGAATGGAGGCCTCTGATAATAATAAGTGATATTACTTTCAACCAGAAGAGCTATTCTCAGACTCAAATGAGCTCAGAAGAACCTAAAGGTCCCAGCCTCTATCACAGAAACAGTTAATTGACTAGGTTAGTTATATTTTAGAATATCAGCATCATAGAATCTCAAAATTGAAAGGGACCCCCAATGGTCATCCAGTCCAATTGATACCAGCAAAAGAATTGTTCTGCATCATATCAACAAATGGTTATTCAGATTTTGCTTTGACGATCTCCAATGAGGGAAAGTCTCCTTCTCAAGGCTTTCCCATTTGGTTTTGTAGAGAGAAGTCTTCCATAATATCTAGCCAAAATTGGACCATTTGTAACTTTCACTCCCCCTTCCTTGGTCTTCTGGCTGGGAGTTGCCATAACTCTCCTTTCAAATGGCAGCATTTCGTGTATCTTAAGTCTACTTAGATTATATCACATTTCTCCTGTCATCTCTTCTCGGAGTCCAATATTCCAATTATTTCATTTGAGTCACACGTAGAATAGTCTCAATGCCTTTTATCTTCCCGAGTTCTCACCTTTGAACACTCTCCAGCTTTTCCATGTCCTTTGGAAAGTGTAATAACTAGAACTGACTCTTCAAAGTTACCCTGGAATTGACAAATCAAATGGTCTTTTCTCAATCTTCATCCTTCTTGGTTTCCTTTGATACTGTCAGCCACTCTTCCTTAGTTATTCTTTCTTCTATAGGTTTTATATTATTGCTTTCTCCTGGTTCTGTTCATTCCTTTCTGACTTCTTCTTATTCTCCTTTGATCTTCATCCAGATCACATCAACTAACCATGCGTGCTCCCCAAGGTTCTATCGGAGTCCTTCTTTCCCCTTTATGCTATTTCACTTGGTGATCACAACAGCTTTCATGGTCATCTCTAAGCAGATGATTCTCAGAACCATATATCCAGCCCATATCACTCTTCTGAGTGCAATCTCATTGGCCAAATGCTTTTTGGACATCTGAAATGTCATATAGGTATCTCAAATTTAAAAGGTCTTATGGTGGAAATTGATATCTTTCCCCTCCAATTTTCCATAGTACCCAACTTTCCTGTCACTATCAAAGATGTTACTCAGGCTCAAAGTCTTAGTAGCATTATCATCTCTTCATGTTCTCTCACCCCACATAGTTAATTTGTGGTCAAGTTTCTCATTTCTACCTTTTGACTTTGTCCCTCTTCTTTATACTTCTCCATTTAACATCCCCAGTTGGCCCAACTGATTTTTATCTGGGGTAGTCTCAATGACCTCCATTCTCCTAGCAGCTCTCCCCTGGACACTCTGCATTTTCGAAGTTTTTCCTAAAATATTCTGTCTACAACTGAATACAATAAATAGCCCAAATTGGTCTGAACAGGTAGAGTTAATAGCTACTGAACATGATTGGAAAAAAAGGAAGAAAGTGATACAGACGATTGACTGAAAGATTTTATTATGGGGGAATATGCAGATTAACTTTGTCAGGAATAGGTATTTCCAAATAAAAGCTCCCAGTGAGCAGACAGGCTCCATCTGATAAAGGGCTCCTTCTTTTCCCTGGCCATTATCTCTATATGTCCCCTGTCTTTCATGATGTCTGTTTTTAGAAGCATTTAGGTAAGAGTGCTGAGTCTGGAGTAAGAAGACCTGCATTCAAATCTCAGTCTCTTAGCCTCTGCTGCATCAGTTTCCATCACTGTAAAATGAGAAAAATAATATCATCTATCTTCCAGGATCATTATGAAGATAAAATGAAATTATATCCATATTTTGCAACTTTTAAAGTTCTACACAAATTCTAGCTAATATTGTTATTACTATCTTATTATTATGATACTAGGCTATTTGGCACAAAAATATAATCTCCATGGAGCAGCACATGGCAAGCAGGAGTAATTAGGGCAAAATACTCAAAACAGGAGATCTAAGACTTCAGATGAAATATGATTTGGGGTTCAACCAGGATAGCCACACCCAAATGAGATCTAAAGATCTCAAAGGTCCTTCCCTCTGGCTCAATGGAGTTGCCTAGGATATTTCCACAATAGAATCTTTGACTCATGGAACCTCAGAGGTGGTAGGGGTTTGTTGGCCATCCAAATCAGCCTATAATTTTAAAAAATTCCCTTTACCACATACCCTAAAAACGGTTATTCATACTTTGCCCAAAAACCTTCAGTGAAAGAGAATCACCTACCTTCTGAAGCAATCCATTTCACTTTTGTAGAACTCTAATTGTTAAGGACATTTTCCCCCTTATACTCAGTCCCAACTGATTACTTTTCAATTCTCTTGCTTCTATTTTTGCCATCTGTGGCCAAACAAAACTAGTCTAATCCCTTTCACATGAAAACCTTTCAAGTACTTGGAGAAAGGTATCTCATTACCCAGTCTTCCCTTCTCAATGTCTCCAGTTCCTTCAATGGACCCTCCTACAGCAAGGTCTTAAGGACTTCTTTCAAATTTTCACTGTCTTTTCTAAGCAGCCGTACCTAGATCTGAATACAATACTCCAAATGTGGTCTGCATGGAGCAGAGGAAAACAGACTATCTATGGAGGATGCCTTTCAGAATCAATCCAAAGCATTTATTGGGCCGTGCCTTGGGTGTACAAAGCAAAAGAAAAAATACATTTGAAGTCTGAAGCATATTAAGTTTCTTGGCTGTGAAATCAAGTTTTTGTTTCAGGTTAAACTTGAAGTCTGCTAAAACCCCCAGATCTTGTTTCAAACAAACTGCTCTCTACCTGGGTGGGCTCCTCCCATATACCAGCCTTGAATCCCTGGCCTCTGCTTCTTCACAGGGATCACCTTCCTCCTCTATTCCAACTCTTACTTTGCCCTGTTCTCTCTACACTAGTCTTTTCTGTCTTACATCTCCCACCACCATTGCTATCAAACCAGATATCCCATTCCTGCATTGTCTCCTTCTTCATGGGCCAATGGTCTCCATCAGCTAAGACCTTTATTTTGTATTATAAGTCCCCCTTTCCTTCATCTCTGTTCCTGTACTTGGGAGCTTTTGAGCATAAGAGCACAGAGAGCTGGAAGAGACTTTAGACTTCTCTTTCCCAACTCTGAATGATTTTTTTGCCCCCATCCACCTGCTGGAGAAAACAAAAACAAAAATAGCATGCAGAGTATTTCTGGAAAGTGTGTAAAATGACTAATATGCAAATGTTTTGTATGCTTCTCTCCTTTTTTTTTTTTAGCAATTTTTAAAAATTATGTGCTTCTCTTAATTTGGCTAATTGCACTCACTGTATTTTTGGCTGTACTACCATGCCCTTGATTTATAATATCACCTGATGTTTTTCAACTCAACTATTGTCTATCTTCATGAATGTGCTCTGGGATATATCAGGTCAGAGGACTATGACTTTTGCTTCTTTCTTCCTTTTCTATTGCATTCTTTACTCTTGGAAATCCTTTTATAGTTGATGCATAATTGATATGACATTGTTTATTTTTTCAGTGGTTGGAGGAGGGTCAAGAGAGAGAACAAGAGGCTATGCAAGGGTAAATGTTGACAAATTATCTGTGCATATGTTTTAAAATAGAAAGCTTAAAATTTTTTAAATGAAAATACGAGAACAAGAGAATTCAGAACAAAAAAAATTTCAATGAATATTAAAAATAAACATTAATAAATAAATATATATGTGTATGTATATGTGTATACATATATACACAAAGAGACACATGTGTGTATATATATACTATATATATATATATATATATATTCTTTAAAGAAAGAAAGTAAGCACATCAGAGTTGACCTATTAGGAATCTTTAGCAAAATTTACAAGCAGAAGAACCTTGCAAACGCAGCATCTTTTCTCCATCGCATTCTAAAAAGCGACAGCTACAAAGCCTTCACGGACAAACATTGTCATTGTAGTGTTTTCTAGCATCACTATTGCAGAGTTTTAAAAATAGAAGTGTTTGTTCTCTGAGCCAAAAATACTCATCTGTATTTTGAGCTTACGAATGTCTAAGTTTGGAGAGGAAAATTAACTTATATAGCCTCTGACAATTGTATACATTGCATGATGTCATAATGCACATGAAATACATTTTTAAAAATAAAGCTAGTCATTTGCAAGCACATGTTGGATTAGGAGAATTGCTACAGAGTTAAATATTCATGTACATTGATCCTTGTTGCAGAGACAGTGAGAATAGGTTGTGAGAATTATAGAGGATCATAGAATTTAGAATTGGGAAGGAATTTGTAGAGCAAGAAATACCAAATGAGTTATATTTTTAAGACACTTAACACAATGTCGATCACAGAGCAGGTGTTTGATAAATGTTTGTTCCATTCTTTCTCCCATTCTAACTCCCTCATTTCACAAAGAGAAAAGAAAGGCTAATTGATTTACCCAAATGTGAGTCACTGCCATGATTGGAACCAAGGTCTCTAACCCCAGATTTTAGACTTTCCCATCCCATAATCATATTTGCTTTTTGACAAAGCAACATCCAAGCATTCAGCTTGTCATCCACAGTAACCATAAGTTTGTTGTTTTCTGCTTTGTTTACACATTTGGTATTGTTTCTCTATCTTGCATTTTTTTGACCACTGGGCTTTTTATTTTCTTCTGAATTATAGCATTTCCTACTCTATTTTCAGTACAACTGTATTCTCCTGTACGAAGGTCATTTTCAATTCTATTCCTACTTTCAAGGACATAATCAATTCTGCCCAACTTAGTTTTATTTGAAAATATAATGAACATCTGCTCAATTCCAATACTGCAAATCACTAAACAAGATATTAAATATTAAATCCTGTAGGACATGCAATATATTGCCCGTCGTTGACAAGTTCCAACAAGGTGTGTACCTATATAACAGGAACACTGTCTAGACTATATCTTCCTTGTTTGTTGAAAAGAAAGCCAGAATCGCTTCAATCTATTGCTTCTCTCTTATCTCTAAGGCCTGTCACTCTATCATAGAAAGAACTTAAATTGGCCTGCCATAGTTTGCTCTTCCCAAAGCTACATTGGATGCAATTCAGTGTTCTGTGCTTTACTAAATTAACTTTTTTTAAAAAATGAATTCATGCTAGGCTGCTCTCTGGTACTGAAGTTATTAACCTGTTGTTTTCCTTTGTTTCCAAAGAAAACCAATGACATTTGTGAAAGTGAGATGACTTGCAAGTAAATTAGATTTAAATGAGGCAGAGTTTCACAGTCTTTCCTCCAAAACAAATGAAGTTAATCTAAACTTTTCCTAATGTCCAAGATCATCCCATTTCCTTTTTTCAAAGGCAAGTCCTGTATTTCCTCTTTTTAATCTCTTAGATGTTCACCTTGCCAAGATGTTGCATTTGCCCATAATGGGAACACTGGTGATAATTACAAGTTATTAAAGGAAAAGCTTTTAAGGAGAGAGTGCTGGATTTTGTAGTCTAGTTTTGAATCCCAACTAGGACACTTACCAGTTTTGTGACTCTGCTTATGTCACTTAATTTCTATGTACCTCAGGCAGAGATATTAGGAAAAGGAAATGTTTGCTTTCTCCCTGCAAAATGCCTTGCAAGACAAAAGATGTTGGGTTTTTATGATGTTATTTCCCATCAGTCCCATCATAGCGTTGCTATTGTTCAGTCATGTCTGATGCTTCTTTGTGGGGTTTTCTTGGCAAAGATACTAAAATTAAAACTAACCTAAACTAAATTAAATTAAAATAAATTAAACTAAAACAGTTTGCCATTTCCTTTTCTAGTGTATTAAAAAGCAAATATTAAGTGACTTGGCCAGGATCACACAGCTAGTACATGTTTGAGGCTATATTTGAACTCAGGTTTTCCTAACTTCCAAAGTTTTATCCATTGAGCCATCCAGCTACTTCTTATCATGGGGTACTTTTCTGCAAACTGGAATTCCTTCCCAGCTAAACCTCAGCTTTCAATTTAATTCATGGGGCACTAGCTGGTTGGGAGTATCATGGAAGTAATCTCGGTCAGCTCGGTTTATCTCAATACTTTGAGGATAATTCTGCTCAGAAATGCAATGTTGGGGTGCCTCGGGGGTGGGGTTAATGCTGTCAGAAGTGACTGGGAGATGGAAACAAGAAAAGAAAAAGTGGTTGGCTTTTTGAGCCGTTCCTTCTTGAATTGTTATCGTAAAGAGAATTGCATTAGAACACCTTTTTAGAAGGCTTTTACTGGGTGTGCGGTAATGAAAGATTTACGGTCCCTCTCATGGTGTGAATGCACAGCTGCTAGGGAAGCAGGGCCTGCCCTCCCCTCTCAATCATGTCAGACACAGCAAAGGCATTAGCTTTTCATGATCTTCTGATGTCTCTCCAAAAAGGTGCCTTTATTTGGAAGAGTCTGGAAGTGTTTTTCCCTTTTGGTTCTCTCAACTTATAAAGATGTCTCTCATTCTCCTTCTACATGTTGAGATAACTCACAGTTTCACAAATGCTTCTGGCCTACAGACTGACTTTCTCACAACTCTGTGAGTCGGGAAAGCAAAGAGTCATCATTCATTCCCATTTTATAGCATGGCTAAGTACTTTGTCCAGCATTTGCACTGCTAATTACGGGTCCAAGCTTGCCCACAAGGGCATGCTGATAAATATTTAACAACCAGATCTCTGGGGAAAAAATGTAACTTTAAAATGCTTTAAAATTTAATCTTCTTAATTAACATTACTTTTTTATCAACAGAATCATAAAGAAAGCCCTGGTTTGTAACATTTACCAGTTTTGGAAGCATAAATGTTGACACTCCAAATTTTAGCAATCTGTCATTGGCTCTAACGGACCCCTGATGCTAAGATTCAAGGCAGACCTTTCCCACACTTTTCTCCCAAACAACCCTGCTTCCAGGTACATAAGAGATATATGTGGGCCCATTTTATCTCCTAGATTGTAAGACATTAGAGAGCAGGACTAAATTTTTGTATAGGCTTAGATTCCTCACAAGTAGTTCACAGCAAGTGACCAAGATGGATGGGAATATTAAGTTTTTCAGCATTCTGCTGTGGGAGGAGCACTAGTAGAATTAGAGTTAAGAGACCTCAGTTCAAATCCATGCTTTCATATTTATTAACTATGGTTAATCATGGCTGTAGATTTCATTCTCCTTATTTGTAAAAGGAGATTAGACGATCACAAAGGGATCTTGAAGCTATAGATCCAACAAATATATTAAAGGGCCTACTTCTAGATGTGATATTTTCTCTGAAGGGGAAGTGTTGGAATCTTTACAAACTGTTAAGTCATTAGAGTTGATAGAGACAATAATTATCTAATTCAGCATGGTTCAGTATCCTTGATCTGATTTTACAAGGAGATGTTTTAGGCCAGAACCTGAAACAAGGTACTAAGTAGAACTAATTGATACAATGCTTGTGCTCACACCTTTACTCATTGGAGTTCATACATTTGGGAGATTTCAGGGTTTAGTATGAGATATCCAAATTCACACCTCCCTTGAAGCTTTTAGGGCTAGAGAGCACTATGGGAGAAAACCCATAATCCCATTCTCTCAGAAGAGTCCAGTCAAGAGAGTTCAGCTGAATTTAGATTGGAGAGGAGACGCAGAGCACTCTGGGAGATTGAGAGCCAGAAGCCCTCTCTCCGAGGCAAGAGAGATCCATTCCATTTTCCACTTGGCTGGCTGCGCTGAAGGACAAACCTTTGGATTTGGAGACATTCGGAGAGAGCTCTTGGAACCAAGCAGAGAGATAGACCTCTAAGCTAACTGGGCTATTGGAGACAATAAAAAAAAAAATATCACCTGGCTGCATTTGGGGAAATTATTGATCTGAAATGCAGCTAAAGCTGCCTCCAGAAAACCTCCCCAAGAAACCTGCTTTCTCCCAGAGAGAACCAATATCTTATATTTTAAAGAAGAAAAACACCACAGGGAAGAGATTTTTTTTTCAAACAAGTTAAAACCCAACCAAAAAAGAAGCTATAGAGATTTTCTTCAAATGGCCTTTTAAAAAAATGAAACTATAAACAGAGAAAAATCTCTTCTCCAATTGAGGTAAAATATAGAAAGTTTCTAATTAAGGGGGAAATTCTAAAGAGGTTTCTGAATATTAAGAGATGTCATTGGGCTAATAATTTGCTGCTAGACTCTTGACTCAGAGGCTCCCAGGACCACAAATTTAGAACTGGAAAGTCACCTACTCTAACATCTCACTTCATAGATGAGGAAACTGAGGATCAACTTGGCACAAGGTTACATAAACAACAAATGGCAAATCTGAGATGACAACCCAGATCTTCTAACTCCGAGTCCAAAAATTTTGGATTTTTTAATCTCTTTCATCTCTGATATGTATATAGCCCCAAATCTGTAAAATACTAAAAATTTGGTATTTGGTATTTAACAATTTGTGAAAGTAACATGATAACATTTCAAAGAAATGCCAGACAATGCCACCAGAGGGTGATAAACTCATTTGAATTGCTGCATCAAGATGAATTTAAATTTTAGTGAATTGTATTAAAATCAAAATGTTTTACAGATGAGGAAACTAAGGTCCAGGGAGAGTGAAAAATGTGTTGGAATCTACAAACTGTTAAGTCATTAGAACTGATAGAGACAAAATTATCTAATTTAGCATGGTTTAGTATGATTGATCTGATTCTACAAGGAGATGTTATGGGCCAGAAGAAACAAGGTACTAAGTGGAACTGAGAAACAATGCTTGTGTTCACACCTTTACTCATTGGAGTTCACACATTTGGAAGATTTCAGGGTTTAGTATGAGATATCCAAATTCACACCTCCCTTAATCCCTGCCTCCAGAAGGAGTCATCAACCTTTGGGAAATCATATATAAAGAGGCTCTTAGCTTTGGGTTAGAGTTTTACTTTGGAACATTCCCAGGGGTTGGAGAGGAGCACTCTGGGAGATTGAGAGATAGAAGCTCTCTCTCGGAGGCAAGACAGATTCACCTTTGTAAGCTGGCTGTGGGCTGAAGAAAGCAGAGGCAGAAGCAAAGGACAAAGCTGCAAGAGCTCTTAGAACTAAGGAGAGAGAGAGGCCTCTAAGAAAAACTAACCGGGCTATTTTGGAGGAAGCAATAAAAGATCTGAACTTTTAACACCTGGCCGCATTTGGGTGATTATTTACTTTTAACTGATACTAAGGCTGCCTCCAGAAAACCTCCCCGAGAAACCTGCTCCCAGAGAGAACCATTATATTATAAAGAAGAAAAACACCACAAATATGGATGTGAAACAAGTATAAATTATTGTTTTGGAGGATTTAACAATATTTCCATATTGGACAAAATAATATCAAAAAATTTGAAAAGATCAGGGCAGAAAAAGCATCCTCATGTCTGGAAAGAGCTAAGGTGCCTCCTTGAGAAACCAAATTATAATCAAATTTGGTAGTTTAGATACCAAACAAGATTTGATAGGAAACCAAAAAGATAATCTAATATAGGTCTGATTGAATTCCAAGTGACTTAAATGAACATTGGATTCTTTAATTATAAATATGATAGGGAACAAAAGTTTTATTATAAAAGAATGTGAGATATTTATGGCTACAGATGTTAAGGAGAGGAAGGGAGAGGGAGGAAGAAAGAAAAGAGGGATGAAGAGGGATGGGAGAGAGAAAAAAGAAGAGAGGAAGAGGAAGAGGAAAGGAGGGGGGAAGGAAAAGAAAGGTGGAAAAGAAGGAGACAGAGATCCAGAGAGAGCCTACCCTGGCTGTCCCCTTCTGAGCTGACTAGGCAGTTAAAAGATTGGAATATGAAAAATAAGATTTCCTTCAAGCCTTCTCTGAATATAGTCCTCAGAGGCACAGAATTGATGGCAACAAACTTAGCAGGGAATTATCCAGAGTTATTATCCAAACTAAGTGCCCATCCTTTGTTCAATTTAGTGTCAGGGATTGGGAATGCTCAGAAATTCCTGCCCTGGGGGCACTTCCAGTCACACTGAGGACCCTGGGCATTTAGGCAAAAAGACAGCATTGTAGAATACCTAACTCTAAGGACTAGATGAGAGGCAAGGAAAGAAATAGCTGAGGAGACTGTGTTGAAGTGGATGAATTGTCAGATTTGGAATGAAGAGAGACCTGGATTCACATGTTGTTGTAGATGCTTCCCAGCTCTATAATGATGGGCAAGGAACCTAATATCTCAAAGCCTCAAGTTTCCCTATCTGCAAAATGAGGATTCCTGGGAATTGTTGGAAATATATTTCAGTCTAATCAAAGAATATTGGAATTGGAAGGGACCTTGAAAATTATCTATTCCAAAAGTTCTTCACTTGCAGTCTGTGAACTTGTTTTTTTTTTTTAATAATTTGATAATTTCAATATAACTGTTTTCTTTGGAATCCCATGTACTTTAGTTTGTGAATTAAAAAATATCCAGTACTAAAAATTAAAAGAGTAAAATCACCACCAATCAGGAAGAAATTAAACACTTTGCTCATTTATATGCCAATAAATCTGACAATCTAAGTGAAATCGATGAATAGTTATGAAAATATAAATTACCTAGATTAACAGAAGAGGAGATAAAAAAGTTAAATCATCCCATTTTAGAAAAAGAAATTGAATAATCCATTAAAGAAGTCCCTAAATAAAAATCCCCATGGCCATAAGGGTTCACAAGTAAATTCTAAAGAACAATTAATTCCAATACTGCATAAAGTTTTTGGAAAAATAGGTGAAGAAGTAGTCCTGCCAAACTCCTTTTATGGTGCTGATATCTAAGCCAGGAAGAGATAAAAGAAAGAAAATTATATACCATGCCCTAATGAATATTGATGCAAAAATTTTGAACAAAACAATAGCAAGACAATTACAACAATACACCACAAGAATTATATACTATGATTAGATGAGATTTATGACAGGAATGTGAGATTGGCTCAATATTAGAAAACTATCAGCATGACTGGCCACATCACTAACAAAACCAACAGAAATCATATGATTATGTCAATAGATGCTGAAAAAGCTTTTGACAAAATCCAGCACTCATTCTTAATAAAAATATCAGAGAACATAGGAAAAAGGGAGAATTCCTTAAAATGATAAGCAATATCTATTTAAAATCACCAGCAAGAATAATCTGTAATGGAGACAAGCTAGAAGCCTTCCCAATAAGACTAGGGTGAAACAAGGATGCCTATTATCACTATTATTATTCAATATAGAACTAGAAATGTTCTATCACAAAAAGAAAAAAAAGATGTTGAAGAAATTAGAATAGACAATAAGGAAACAAAACTATTACTCTTTGCAGATGATATGATAATATGCTCAGAGTTCTAGAGAATCAACTAAAAAACTATCTGACATAATAATTTTAGATAAGATATACCCACATAAATCATAAACATTTCTTTATATTACCAACAAAGTCCAATAGAAAGACTTAGAAAGGGAAATTTAAAAATAACTATAAACATTGAGGGTAAACAATACAAAATATGTAAAAATACATACAAAATTATGTAAAACAGCATAAAATACTTGGGAATCTACCTGCAAAGACAAACTCAGAAACTATATTATAGGAAGACAATTACAAAATACTTTTCACACAAAGTCATACCTAAACAACTGGAAAAATACCAATTACTCATGAGTAGGCCATGATAATATAATAAAAATGATAGTGCTACCTAAGTTAACTTACTTATTCAGTGGCATACTAATCAAACTATCAAAAAGTTATTTTGTGAAGCTAGAAAAAAAAAACATAATGCATCTGAAAAAACAAAAGTTCAAGAATATCAAGGGAATTAGTGGGGAAAAAATTCAAAAGAAGATGGCCTAAAAATGCTATTTAACAAACTGTATTATAGAGTAGTAATCATTAAAATTATCTGGTATGGCTAAAAAATAGTGGTGGATCAGTAGAATAGATTGGGTACACAACATATATTAGTAAACAACTATAGTAATCCACTGTTTGATAAACCCAAAGACCCAGTCTTTGAGATAAGAACTCACTATCTGACAAAATTTGCCAGGAAAACTGGAAAATATGGCACAAATTCAGTATAAACCAATCTCTCATACCATATATACCAAAATAAAGTCAAAATGGGTAAATGATTTAGATATGAAGGGTGATATCATAAGCAATTAAGAAAGGAAAACTAGTCATCTGTCAGATCTATGGAGAAGAGAAGAATTTGTGACCAAATGAGATAAAAAATTATAAAATAGATAATTTTGATTACATTGAATTAAAAAGCTTTTGCACAAATAAAACTAATTCAATGAAGATTAGAAGGAAAAGATTAAAATGGCAAATAATTTTTATATCAAGTGTCTTTAACAAAGGCTTCATTTCTCAAGCTGAATCAAATATATAAGAATACAAGCCATTCTCCAATTGATAAGTGGTCAAAGGATATGAACAGGTTATTTTCAGATGAAGAAAGCAAAAATATCTATAGGCACATGACAAAGTGCTCTAAATCACTTTTGATTAGAGAAATGTAAATTAAAGCAACTCTGAGGAACCATCTCATGCCTATCAGATTGGCTAATATGCCAAAAATGAAAAATGATAACTGTTGGAGAGAATGGGAAAATTGGGACCCTAATGTACTTGTTGGTAGAGTTGTGAACTAATCCAATCATTCTGGAAAGCAATTTGTATCTATGCCCCAAAAGGCCACCAAATTGTGCAGAACCTTTGATCCAACTAATACCTACTACATCTATATCCCAAAGAGATCCTAAAAAAGAGAAAAGGACCTACATGTGCAAAAATATTTATAGCAGCCCTTTTTGTGGTAGCAAAATATTGGAAACTGAGGGGATGCCTATCAACTGGGGAATGGCTGAACAAGCTGTGGTATATGAATGTAATGGAATACTATTGTGCAATAAGAAATGACGAACAGGCAGATTTCACAAAAACCTAGAAAGACCTGTAGGAATTGATGCAAAAGTGAAGTGAGCAGAACAAGGAAAATAGTGTATGCTGTATCAGCAAAATTGTGTGATTATCAACTATGAATGACTCGGCTCTTCTCAGAAACACAATGATATAAGACAAGTACAAAGGATTTGTTGAGTCTGGGAGGGGACCCCAAAAGGTTGGAGTTTCAGACCAGTCCCCAAAAAGAATTTGCAGGCTTGAACCCATATCCAAGTCAAGAAGCAAAGTTTATTGTAATTGTAACTCCAATTGAAGCAGGCTAAGTTCCAGAAGAATTTAGCAGGGAACCAGGAGCAAGGAGACTAATTTATCCAGTTCTTCATGCCATTGATATGCTACTTTTATGGCCCAGAGGTAAAACTGAGGAATGGTCTCAGGAATTTGGTTATTACTGACCAGCAGATCTAGGGCTATCCTAAGGCCAGAAGACTTTAGAATCACTGACAGAAAAATTATCAGAACACTAGCACTCTAAGGTCAGAGAGTCTCGGGATCACTAATATATCTTCCCTAAAGTCTAAAGGAAGAAATATTATTATATTCCTAGGCCAAAAGACTTTTACAATCGTTGATGGACAGATTGTTAGAACAATAGCACTCTAAGGTTGGGGGGCCCTCGGGATCAGAGATTCCAAAGCCAGAAGACTTTAGAATCATTGACAGATTGTTAGAACAGAAGCACCCCAAGGTCAGAGGGACTTCCCTAGAAGCTATATTCCATCATTCCCCTTCTCAAACAGTTTCACCCCCGAATTCATTTAGGATAAAGGGATGGAGATCTCACCTTCATGCTGATAAGGGGTGTAGAGCTGTCTCTGCCCAGTGGGGTCAAGACTGAGTAGAGGAGACCCTTGACTTGAAAATGGCAGCAGCAGCATCCAGGGGGTGCTGAGTATCAGAATCAGTTAGCCAATAGTATTTAAGTTGAACAAATAGTTGGAAGTTCATGGCTTGGCGTCTGGAGGAAACAAATTTCACAAGAAGGTTAAAAATGCAGGGGCCAAATAAAAGCAAAAAAAAAAAAAAAGATAATTAAAAGTGGAGTTAGTATGGGAGTCATATATAAAGGGCAATAACCAGGAACCCCACTCAGAGGAAGACTTGGGGGATAGACAAGGCTATCGGGAATGTCTCACATCCAGACAACTTTTCTTAGGGTAAATAGCAAAGAACATTTCTCCAAAATCCCCACTTTTGTCTCCACAAAGGAGTACGGGTAATGGGTAGAATAGTGGGGCATTATACATAGTGAAAGAATCTTCAGGTGGCTGAGAGTGCAAGCACCATAATGTTTGAAAGGCATTAAGCATTGGGAAGAAAGGATGACCTGTGGAGTGGAGATAATAATTCATCTTAAGTGGATTTGATCTCCTTTAGCAAAAACCTTTGAGCATTTTCAGTCTTACAAGAGAAGACTTCCACCCAGGGCCTTGAGTAGAATCATGGAGGGACTTGGCAATAATTAAAGTTAGGTATAAAATCTAGCCTTGCTCTGGAAGGTACACAGCTGTTTCTTTGAGGAAGGTTCAGGGAGTGTTAAGATTGCTTCTTCTCTGCTGTGAGCAAAAGGGAGGTGGGAGTTAATTTGTGGCCCAAATACTCAACTCAACTGATAAGTCATGTGGGTCTTTAGACAAAGAAACTCAATAGCCCTGGGGGGGAGGGGGCCTGGAAGTTAGGGGATTGTATGGCTGCAGCCAGAGAAGTTGCTCAGGTGGGGCTGGAGATCAAGATACTGGACAGCCAGGGCCTGTCCACATATGTGGGGGCTGTCACAGAAGCCCCGAGTTACCTCCATGTAATGGACAAAAACTGCCCATGTTAATTGGTAGGGGGGTATGCTCCCCTAGATTTGCCCCTTCAAAGCAAAAAGAAACTGTAAGTCTTTTGCAATGATATGCAAAAGAAAGCATCTTTAAGATCTAAGGTAGAAAGTCATTGTGTTCCCTGGGATACTTGTACTGGGCTCATGGCTTCTACTGACCATCTGCTCTGATTATAGAAATCTGCTATAAGAGGAAAAAGCAGAGACATGATTATAATAGCATCAATACAGGTCCTTCAGGCTTCATCCTGAGAGCATTTTTATGACAGGATAAAGCATCCCCAACCAATCATGCAGTAATAATTCCACCTCATAGCCACACTCAGGAAGAATCAGGTGGGAAACAAAGAAAAAGAACTGGGAAACTGAGTCAGAAGGATCATCCCTCAAGCAGAAGCTAAGATTGTCCCCCCAGCTCTTGCCCAGATAAGATGTCCACCTGTTCAGGAAGGCATTCCTCTGAGTAACTTATGGCATTTCTTTCTAATGGTGGGTTATCAAATTCATAACTCAAAAGAATATCAGACAAACTTCCCAGTTGCTTGGGGTATCCCAACTACAGAATTTAGGGAGATAAAAATGGGGGACTTACTTTGACAAGGAGGGAATCAAACCAGGGGAAGCCAGACTCTTTCCCTACAGGCCACCAAATGTTGAGGTTGGGAAGGGATCCCCCCAAAAAAGTGTCTCAAAAGAAATTGTAGGCTTGAACTCATATCCAAGTCAAGAAGCAAAGTTTATTGTAATTGTAACTCCAATTGAAGCAAGCTAAGTTCCAAAAGAATTTAGCAAGGAACCAGGAGCAAGGAGACTAATTTATCCAGTTCTTCATGCCATTGATATGCTACTTTTATGGCCCAGAGGTAAAACTGAGGAATGGTCTCAGGAATTTGGTTACTGACCAGCAGATCTAGGCTATCCTAAGGCCAGAAGACTTTAGAATCACTGACAGACAAATTATCAGAACACTAGCACTCTAAGGTCAGAGAGTCTCAGGATCACTAATATATCTTCCCTAAAGTCTAAAGGAAGAAATATTATTATATTCCTAGGCCAAAAGACTTTTACAATCGTTGATGGACAGATTGTTAGAACAATAGCACTCTAAGGTTGGGGTACCCTCGGGATCAGAGATTCCAAAGCCAGAAGACTTTAGAATCATTGACAGATTGTTGGAACAGAAGCACCCCAAGGTCAAAGGGACTTCCCTACTGCCATTTCTCCTAGAAGTTATATTCCATCATTTTCACAGAGGAAAATGCAATTCACATCTAGAGAAAGAACTAATGCACTCTGAATGCAGATTGAGGTATACTTTTTTCCCTTGCTTTACTCATTTTTATGTGTTGGAATCCTTACTTGTTGGAATCCTTACTAACTGCTAACTAATTAGAGTTGATCTAATCTTACAAGAAGATGTTTTGGGCAGAACCTGAAACAAGGTACTAAGTAGAACTAATTAATACAAGGCTTATGTTCACACCTTTACTCATTGGAGTTCAATGAGTTCACACCTCCCTTGAAGCTCTTTGGGCCAAAGAGCACTAGCATAAATAGAGCTTCAATGGGCCAGTCAAGGAAGTTCTTCAGAGTGAAGAAGCTACAAGTCGGGATTTCAGCAGAATCACGCCAGAAGCCCTCTCTTCAAGGCAAGACAGATTCAACTTGGTACTGGCTCTGGAGGCTGAAGAAAGCAGAGGCAGAAGCAAAGGACAAAGCGGCAAGAGCTCTTGGAACCAAGCAGAGAGATAGGCTTCTAAGCTAACCGGGCTATATTGGAGATAATAAAAGATCTGAACTTTTATCACCTGGCTGCGTTTTGAGAAGAAAAAGCTCACCACATTTTGGCGCCCGAACAGGGACCGATTCAGATCCATCTGAACTAGATCACAACATTTTGGCGCCCAACGTGGGGCTAACAGACCCCCTTCAGTGGATTTCAGTGGAAAAGCTCCGATCCTGATTCAAGTGGAAAAGCCTCTGATCCTGATCCAGTGGAAAAGACCTTTCTTTTTTTTTTTTTTAATTTTATTTTATTTAATAATAACTTTGTATTGACAGAATCCATGCCAGGATAATTTTTATACAACATTATCCCTTGCAATCGCTTATGTTTCGTTTTTTCCTCTCCCTCCCTCCACCCCCCCCCAAGATGGCAAGCAGTCCTATATATGTTAAATATGTTGCAGTATATCCTAGATACAATACATATTTGCAGAACCGAACAGTTCTCCTGTTGCACAGGGAGAATTGGATTCAGAAGGTAAAAATAACTCGGGAAGAAAATCAAAAATGCAAATAGTTCACATTCGTTTCCCAGTGTTCCTTCTCTGGGTGTAGCTGTCTCTGTCCATCATTTATCCATTGAAACTCAGTTAGGTCTCTTTGTCATAGAAATCCACTTCCATCAGAATACATCCTCATACAATATCGTTGTCGAAGTGTATAATGATCTCCTGGTTCTGCTCATCTCACTTAGCATCAGTCCATGTAGGTCTCTCCAAGCCTCTCTGTATTCATCCTGTTGGTCATTCCTTACAGAGCAATAATATTCCATAACATTCATATACCACAATTTACCCAGCCATTCTCCAATTGATGGGCATCCATTCATTTTCCAGTTTCTAGCCACTACAAAGGAAAAGACCTTTCAACCCAGAAATTAGGGTGAGTGCAACAAAGAAATTTTGTTAGAAGAGTTAAAGTAGAATTTCAGCTAAGATGGGACAGATATTTAGAAAACAGCCTGTTTCTGTTCAAGGAAAATGTTTAGAGAGCATTGTCAAAATTATGGAAAGCCAAGGTTTAATTATAAGTTTACAGCAAATCACTGAATTTTTACAAACTGTAAAGGACATATGTCCTTGTTTTTCTCTTGAAAAGGAATTAGATCTAAATGAATGGAAATTGGTTGGAGAGGATCTTTGTCAATTCTATGATAAAAATGGGCCTAACTCAATAATTAATACATATAATGTAATACAATTGGCTATAAGAAGTTATTTAAGTGATAGAATGATGAAAAGGAAAGTACAGGAGGAAGAAGTGCCAACTTTACTAGGTGAAAAGGAGGACGAATCAGATGAGAATGGAGTTAATTACAATTCTGAGTATGATACTTCACAGCAGGAGGAATTAGGTGATTCCACATCTCATGACCCTCCCCCCGCAATTAACCCTTCATGGGGGGAACAAGGGGGAGGGAGAGAGACAGAAACACAGTCAGCTTCTCCTGAAAAGCAGAATTTGACAAGATTAGAAAAAGCATTAATTAAAGCAAAAAATGAAGGAGAAGATATGTCTGATTTTATAAACGCATATCCTGTGATTGAAAGGATTGACTCTTCAGGTCAAAAAGAGAGAAAATACACTCCTTTTAATTTGGGAAAAATTAAAGATTTGAAAAAGGGTTGCACTCTTTACAGGGCTACATCATCTTATGTGAAGATGTTATTAGATAATTTGTCTTATGAAATCTTAACCCCGAATGACTGGAAATCCATCGCTAAAACATGTCTTGAACCAGGACAAAATTTATTGTGGCTTTCAGAGTTTCATGAATTATGTAGGATTCAAGCCCAACACAATAGGCAAACAGGACAAATCACTTTTGACCAACTAGCTGGTCAAGGTCAGTATGCAGAGAGTTCAGAACAGATTTATTATCCTACAACAGTGTATGAGCAAATTTCTAAGGCTGCAATAAAAGCTTGGAATTCTCTCCCTGGACAGAAAGATGGAAATAATGCTTTCACAAAAATAGAGCAAGGTCCCAATGAACCTTTTGCAGATTTTGTGGGACGTTTACAAACAGCTGTAATAAGAACCATTGGAGACAATGCAGCAACAGAAATAATGACTAGACATTTGGCTAAGGAAAATGCCAATGAGGTTTGCAAAAGAATTATATGGGGGCTAGACAAAGATGCTCCTTTGGAGGAGATCATTAGACGCTGTACCACAGTGGGCACAAATGCTTATTATGCCCAGACTATGATGAACATGGAAAGACAAGGTCCTTCTTGGCAGAGGAATTCTAGAGAAACTCGTCGATGTTTTCATTGTGGAAAAGTTGGACATCTAAGAGCCCAATGTAGATAGAGATAAAATGAGAAGGCAGAGTGAGAGGAAACCCAAAATCCCATGTCCAAAATGTAACCGAGGCTTTCACTGGGCCTCTAAATGTATATTGACCGAGAGGAATGAGAGGGAGGGCCCAGTTCCAAAGTATCAATCAAAGGACAGGTGGGGCATGATAACAGCTGAGGTTACACCCAGAGAGACTTTAGAAATTCAGAACTCTGATGTCATCAACCAACAGAAAAGCAATCAGGATTACAGTTGGGAAGAATACGGGCCTTTTAAGACAACAAGACAATATCCAGTGCAAACAGCTCCAATGTAATTACCAGATGATGAGGAGAAATCCCAAATTTGGTAAATAGAAGGGAATTAGATTAACTGCTTGGGGAAGAGGATCTGCTTATATTTCCACAGATGGAGAAAGAATCAAATGGCTGACAAGGAGACTGTTAAAAAGACTTTTAAAATCTTCAGGAATCATTGGATTTCCTGACACAAGATGAAACTGTTTTAGTTCTTGAAAAACCAGCAAGAATCATTGGGTTCCCTGAGATGAAAAATTGTTGATGAGACCTTTTGCAGTACTTCAGAGCTTACAGGAATTATTAGATTCCTGGCACATGAACTAATGGACAATGGATTGCTTATGGACTATTTCTAGGACTTATGGACATGTGTAAATCTTCAGGTTGATTCATGTTGTTACATTACTACTAGCCTGTGTTATATTGCTATGTGCTTATGTAAATTATGTATAATGCCTCCCATATTGATGGATTTATGTATACCATGTATATCGGTTACAAAGTTCTGGCCCATATTGATGGATTTATGTGTACCCCTTCAGAAACCCACTAATTTGATTAGATTTCCTATTTCCTTTGGTGTTTTCATCTAACAAAAGAAAGGGGGAGATGTTGGAATCCTTACTTGTTGGAATCCTTACTAACTGCTAACTAATTAGAGTTGATCTAATCTTACAAGAAGATGTTTTGGGCAAAACCTGAAACAAGGTACTAAGTAGAACTAATTAATACAAGGCTTGTGTTCACACCTTTACTCATTGGAGTTCAATGAGTTCACACCTCCCTTGAAGCTCTTTGGGCCAAAGAGCACTAGCATAAATAGAGCTTCAATGGGCCAGTCAAGGAAGTTCTTCAGAGTGAAGAAGCTACAAGTCGGAATTTCAGCAGAATCACGCCAGAAGCCCTCTCTTCAAGGCAAGACAGATTCCACTTGGTACTGGCTCTGGAGGCTGAAGAAAGCAGAGGCAGAAGCAAAGGACAAAGCGGCAAGAGCTCTTAGAACCAAGCAGAGAGATAGGCCTCTAAGCTAACCGGGCTATATTGGAGATAATAAAAGATCTGAACTTTTATCACCTGGCTGCGTTTTGAGAAGAAAAAGCTCACCACATTTATGTTTTTTTTTTCCTTTTTATGTTTCTTCTTTTACAACTGTGACTACGATGGAAATATATTTCACATGATAGCATATGTATAACCTATCTCAAATTGCATACTATTTTAGAAAAAAGGGAAGGGAAGGAAGGAGAGAGGACAATTTGGAAATCAAAATCTTGCAAAAATGAGTGCTAAAAATAATTGTAACATGCAATTGGAAAAAAAATAGAATAAACTGCTATTAAAAAAAAAAAAAACCTTCTGAGCAGAAATCTTTAGGTTTCATCAAACTGCCAGAGGAATCCATGTTACAAAACAGGTTAAGAATCCTGAAATCGAATACCTTCATTTTCCATGCAAGGCAACTGAGGACCCTGAAAGATTAAGTAGTTTGTCCAAAGTATTAGAAGAAGCCAGCGGCAGAACTGGGTCTAAAAATTAGGTTTTTGGAGGCACTGGCCAGAGAGTACTAGGCCTGGAGTCATGAAAATTTGACACACAAATTTTTGTGTCACTAGCAGTGACACTAGCAGTGTGAACCTAAGCAAGTCATTTAATCTGTCTCAGTTTCCTTGACTATTAGGACCCTAATAGCAATAAACTTTCAGATGAGAATCAAATGAGATAATATTTGTCAAGGGCTTATTTAACCAAGTGCCTATAGTAGAGACTTAATAAAAGCTTATTCTCTTCTCCTACTCCCTCTTATTTCAGTAGATCAATAGTCAGAAGGCTCCTCCTGACAGCAGAATTCCAGCTCTATATGAAAAATAAAACAGCCTGAAATTCACCCGTTTGCCATGCCATTGCCCATCTCCCATCTCCCATTGGTAGGTTCCTCCCAAAGTCTCCATTTTGGGGAGAAACCCAGGCTGGCCAAAACACTTACCTTCATTCACCCTCCTCGAGAGCTGGATCTCCTTTTGCTTTATTTCTTTCTCCAGCTTATCTCTACCCCCATCTTCCCTTCTCCTGTACCCCTGCCCCAAGAAGCATGCACCTGAACACACTAAAGGAAAACAAAGGCGTACTATCCCTTTAGTTCTAGCTTTATTTACAGTAAACGCACCCGAACACTTTGTCACCTTGGAAACTACCAACAAAGGCAGCCTAGAAAGCTCATGAAGGCTGTCTCCCTTCTTTCAGAGGTGGCTGCTGGACTAAGTAGTGGGGTGGGCAGACATGGCCCTTGGCACCCGGGATGCTGTACAAAGAGGCAGATTGCTCCAGTGGAGGAAAGGCAGCTTGATCTTAGCTGATCCACAACTAACTCTACAGCATCCTTTGTATTCAAAGATGACACAGCTGATGGAGAAGGGGCGGCTACAAAGTCAGGAGGCCTGACTCCCGGGGGATGCACATAAGCTCTCCTGGGTTAGCTATTCTTTGTAGAAATGGGGGAAGTTCACCAAGTCTGGCTCTCAAGAGCTGTCCATGGTCATTTAAGACACGCTGTTTCTGCAGTACTCAAGGCTTGCCGGTTCTTTTGATCTATTTATTTTCTGTTTCAGAAACTACCAACCTTCTGGATGGGCCATCTAGGACAAGTCTGGGTTGCAAAGACAAATCAGAGACAGGTCCCGACAATTGTTCTTTTAAACCTCCATTGGGTTAGGATGTGTCTGTGGCCGTGTTGATGCCGGACTGACCATTACTCTCCCAAAGCAGGTATTAGCATTCAAAATTCAGCTGGAGCAGCAGAAATGGATAACAGCTATCCATCCATGAGTTTGATAATGCAGATAATTCTTCTGTAGGCAAGTTATAACTTCACTTTGCTGGGTCTGACTTGGCCAAGATATAAAACTAATAATGGACAGCTAGGTGACAAAGTGGAAATGCACCTTCTCAAGGTCAAATCTGGTCTCAGACACTTGTGACCCTGGAAAAGTCACTTCACTCTGTGTGCCTCAGTTTCTCCATCTGTAAAATAAGCTGGAGAAGGAACTGGCAAATCACTTCAGTATCTTTGCCAAGAAAACCCCAAATGGGGTCACAAAGAGTTAAACACAACTGAAAAATCACTGAATGTACCATCCCTGAAGTCAAGAGGACCCGAGTTCAACTCTAGCTTCAGATGCTTAGCACTTCCTAGCTATGTGACCCTAGGTAAGTCACTTAACCTCAATTGCCTCAGCACAAAAGAAAAAAGATTACTGAATAAAAATTGTAATAAGGCAAGCGGGTACCCAAGGAAAATTCAGTCCAGGGGAAGAGCTGGAGTCTGCTCTCTCTAAAGTCTGGCTGCTTCTCTTGTTAAACCTCAGTTTCCCTGAATTATTCTGCCTCAGTCTCCCTGGTGGCATTCTTGACTTCCTGCCAGTAGGACTGAGATAATTAGGGCTGGAAGCCTTGGCCACTCTGGCATTCCCATCATAAAACTCCAGGGAGCTTATCTGAAATGTTTGGGGATTTTCTGCTTCAGACTCAGTGTCTCCTAGCTTCTTCCCAACTTATCAGAATTTATGATCCTTCCTTACCCCCAACCTGTCAGACCTGAATTTATGGTCCTTTCCTGAAACTTTCATCCAATGCTCTGCTCCCCCTGCTTGCCTTTATTTCCCTGATCACAGGAGCCCTATAAGAGTCTCTGGAATCCATTGCTTGTTATTGGATGCTTTGAGCCAAGAGTCCCATTCACCTGGCTGGGGGTCAGACAGGGATCCTGTTGGGCTGCCAGTCCAGACTTTCCATTCATAAAATATTAAAAACCCTCTCTAATCTCTATCTTGCCTCAATTTCTCTGGCATTACACTCTTTTGTGGCTGAAATTGGAATATATGGGAGAGCTGCTGGAATACACGGGAGCCACCTGACAGTGGCTGCTAGAGGTCCAACCCAGAATGGGTCTCCTCCTGTAAAAGGATGATACAAGGAGACTGAGAGGCAGTTGCTGTTCTCTGACCTCTCTGACTGAGAGGCCGTTGCATTGTCTGATCTCTCTCCTCTTCCCTCTGCCTCCAATTTATCTCATTCCCAGTCCACAACACCTGTGTCAGCAAAGGCTGCCCCACAACTCCTTCAAGTGTTATGATCCACAGCTGTGGAGGCTCTCGGAGCCCTTAACATTCCTTGTGGCTGAGATAAGGAAGAAACAGAGGTCATGGGGCTAATGAGTCTGAGGAAGTAGGGAAGGCAGTGGGTTCAAAAAGTATGGAAGCTGGGGTGAAGACAACCACAAAACAGGCATGGATATCTGGAGGACAAGGCAGAGTGATCACAAATAGTAAGTTTCCTGTTATCTTCTCCACTTACTATAGGCAGCTAGGTGGCAAGACAGATAGAACAACATTGGAATCAAGAATCCTGAGTTCAAATCCAGCCTTGGACACCTGCTAGTGTATGACTGACCCTAGGCAAGTCATTTTGTGGAGGTTAGGAAAAGACCCCAAAAGATTGGGATCTGCAGACCAGAGGTGTCTCAAAAGAATTTGCAGGCTTGAATCCAGCTCCAAGTCAAGGGGCAAAGTTTATTGTAATTGTAACTCCAATTGAAGTGGGCTAAAGTCCAAAAGAATTGAGGAGTGGTCTCAGGAATTTGGTTAGCACTGACCAGCAGACCTAGGACTATTCTAAAGCCAGAAGACTTTAGAATCATTGAGAGACAAGATAGTTAGAACAATAGAATTCTAAGGTTAGAGATCACTAATATATCTTCCCTAAAGTCTAAGGGAAGAATTATTATTATATTCTAGATCAGAAGACTTTTACAATCATTGATAGGGAGGTTGCCAGAATAGTAGTACTCCAAGGTTGGGAGGAGAGAAGAGGGACCTTAGGATCACAGATTCCAAAGCCAGAAGGCTTTAGAATCATTGACAGACAAGATAGTTAGAACAATAAAATTCTAAGGTCAGAGAGTCTCAGGATCACTAATATATCTTCCCTAAAGTCTAAGGAAAGAATTATTATTATATTTTAGACCAGAAGACTTTTACAATCTTGACAGGTAGGTTGCCAGAATAATAGGACTCCAGGATTGGGAGGGGAGAAGGGAGACTTTAGGATTACAGATTCCAAAGCCAGAAGGATTTAGAATCACTGATAGATTGTTAGAACAGAAACGTCCTAATAGTGGGAGGATCTTAAAATTATTGCTGCTCCATTAGAAGCTATATTCCCTCATTTTCATCTCCATCTGCCTCAGTGTTCTCAATAAACTGGAGACCATAGAAGCACCTCCTTTACAAGGTTGTTGTGAGTATCAAGTAAGATAAGGTTTATAAGGCACTTGGAATGTAATAGAAACTTAATAAATGTTTGTTCCCACAGCCCTCCTGCTTAAAGAATTTGTCGTTAATGGCAAATTAGCTGGAGTGCATTTTGAGTATATGTATCCTGCTCTAATCCAGAACAATATTCTGGGGGTTTGGGAGAGACATAAGCATTGTCCTTTGTCTTGCTTCCATAAGTGCCCTTACAGGAAAGGAGTGACATAAACACATACAGTCTTGTATGTACAGCTAAAAGTCACAATTGCCCACAAAATATAAAATTATGCAGATTCCAACAAAGAACATTTCAAAAAAGTTTATCAAAGATTCTGCCTGCTTAATACTAAGCAAGAGACTATATTTGATGCTTTAAATTTGCCTTCCCCAACCCAAAGGCAAAGAAGAAAAAAAAATAAAGAGAATTGGTTGTTTTCTAAGGAGAAAATATAAGAAGCACAAGAAAAAACAATTTAAATATTATGGATTATAAGACCTAGCAGCTATTATGTTGAAGTATCATAGGTCTTGGAATCCTGTAGAGTGAAAGAGCTGAGGTTATGACCAAGAGTAACTCATCCAGCAAATTTAAGTATAATCTTGAATGGAAAAAAATAGGATATTTAATGAACTGAAAGACTTTCAGGTTTTTGTGACAAAAACTCCAGAACTTAAGGGAAAATTCACAACATAACATTCAGGAGAAATATAAAATAAACATTAAAGAACAGTTATAAGGTATTCAATAGGGTCAAATTGTTTACTTTGTATATATGTGAAAATATTGGCAGTATTCTTATGATTGTCATTATTTGGGTAGTTTGAAAGAAAGACTTAGGCTGAGTGAGTATGATGGAGAGACAAAAGGAATAATTATCTCATACACCTGAGGCAAAAAGAAAAAATATATATACAGAAGAAGTTAGAGAGGGAAGGGCATGTAATTCTGGAAACTTACTCTCATTGGAAATGGGGTTTAAAAAAGGGGAATCTGTGTGTGTGTGTGTGTAATTTAAATTCAGAACAAAATAAGAGGTCAAGGGGATGGGGGAAGGAGAAGATAAGGAAAGAACTTTAAGAGATGTGGATAGATTAAAGAATAAAATCGAAGTAAAGCAAAGGACTGAGGAAAGGTTGAGTAAATACTGTGGAAAGGATGGTAAGGAAAAATAGGAAGGAGGAAAATACACAAGTGTATAATTTACAGTGTGAATGGAACAAATTCCATAAAATAGAAATGGATAACCGATTAAAAATTAGAATCCAACAATATGTTGCTTTCAGGAAACATAAAAATGAGAAATATACACAAAGATAAAATAAAGGGCAGGAGTAGAATTTATTGTGTAAAAAAAAAAAGCAGTGATAATAATAGTAATCTCAGATACAGTTAAAGTTATAAAAGATGTAATTGAAAGTGAAAAATAGAAAAACTACACTGTTAATATTATGCAATATTGTTTTAGACCATTTAAAATATCTAGTATCAAATACCTGAATGGATATCTGTTTGTAATATTCTCTCTAAAATGTAATATTCTCTGTTGAAGTTTTCCTGGGGTCTCTGGGAGCAGTCTTCGGTTCAGTTCAGTAATCACCACATGAGTAGCCAGGGGTTAAAATCCAAATCCTTTATTGTCTTCTTCAATGTTTTGTCTCCTTTACTTGGGGCTCGGCTACTTTTCTGGAGGCCTTCCAGATATTGGTTTCAGCAGAGAAGCGAAGGAGGACAGCCTGCCACCACTTCTCTAGTCTTCCCTCATTCTGATTCTGGCTGAGTTTGTCCCAGCTTATATCCTCTCTAATCAAAGATGTGAATCTTGTAGAACTATATTAAGTACTAAGTATATGTACTGAACTAGAGAACTGTTAAGCACCATGCTAAATTAGATAACTATTGTCTACCAATTCCACTGACTTAGTACCTTGTAAGAATTATTTGTTTGAAGTTCAGAGTTCTGGCCCATAACATCTGTTAAAGCAGACACAGGAACTATGTGAACATAAACATAAAGTACTTTAAAAAAAAAAAAAACAAACAGATACAGAAAAATTGAAGTCATATTTATTGTTTTTGGGTAAAGACAACAAAATCTTTTTTGGTTTTGTTTTGTTTTTGCTGAGGCAATTGGGGCTGACTTGCCCAGGGTCACACAACTAGGAAGTGTTAAGTATCTGAAATCAAATTTGAATTCTGATCCTCCTGACTTCAGGGCTGACTTCAGTGAATAGTGCAATTCACTGCACCACCTTAGCTGCCCCAAGACAATATAATCTTAAAATGACAATTTTATTTTATTCAATGTCTTGATTAAATTACTAAAAAATTATATTACTGAGAAAAAACAATAAGCTTCATTTGGAAGTGTAAAAGATAAGGAACTTCAAAGAAAGCAGGAAAAAACTTGTAAAGGAAGTAGCTTCAGCAGTATCAGACTTTAAACTATATTGTAAGGGAAAGCATTGTTGAATTATAAAAAGAATAATTCCCATTATTTAAAATTAAAGTTTTCTTGTATAAATTTTTAAAAAAGGGTATTTCTTGTATGTAATCAAGAATGGCAGGAATGTAGAAAAAGCATGTGTAACTTTCATAGACAGTCTCTCAGATAGAGCGTGATTAGGTTGGAATACTGCTATGGTGTAGGAAATGATGAGCTGGTTGATTTAGAAAAACATGGAAAAACATAGACCTATGAAGGAAGGTGCTATCCACCATGATAAGTAGGTGAAATAAGCGTAGTATGGTTTGATGTGTATATATGTGCATGTTTATAGATATCTATGTATTTGCATAAATATTCACGTTTAATTTAATTTAATTTAACCCTTCTTGGATGGTGGGGGAAGGGGAAAAATACAGAAACTAGGTAGCTTTGAAAACAACATGTAATATTTATTATGTAGACTTTCTTGAAATAAAAATTTATATATATATATATATTATATAAATAATATATATATATATATATATTATAATCCTTTCTTATTATCTGTTGTGTACATGGCATTTTTTTCCTTTTCTAATTTTGTATTTAAGTTTAAAATAAAAACATTTATAAAAAGAAAAAGAAATTTGGCTTCCTCTCTCAGAAGTCAAGATCTGATCCCTCCCTATGGGGTTTCTTCTAACATATGAAGTTCTCCCCAAATTGATTTAGGACCTGAAGTCAACTGGACGTCATCTCTTATCCTTGGGCAAGAAGCCAAACCAAATCAGCTTGATGTTTAGAACCCACCCTGGGTCTTCCCTCCCCCAGAATCAAGTACCACCTCTGCTCCTTTTTTTCACTAGAAAAAAAGTGCCTTCCCTCTTCCTCCTCCCTCCACTTGTTTAGACCCACCCTCACACTCACAGAGTAAGTTAGTAATTGAGAAATTCCCAAGAAAAAGAAAATCCTGTTATTATTATTGTTGCTATTTGTCCTTCGTTCTTGAAGTGTACCATGACATCAGGGAAGTGATGTCTTGACTTGCAAGTGAATGAGGGTGGGCTGTGCAAAGTCACAAGCCTCATTTCTCTTCTAGAGCCATCTGGGTCCAGGGGCAAGGTATAGATCAGGACTACTGGAGACAGCTCTGGATGCAGACCAAAATTCCAGAGCATGTGGGACTCCTCACTTAGGGATTAGTGATCTGAGATTGACTGTAAATTACCTCATCACTGTCTGATGAGAAACCACACTGTTTTGGATGAAAATTCTTCCAGGATTCCTTCATCATGCAAAGCTGTCCAACTAGTGTCCAACTAGTGTCTAGCTAAATTTCTAAGGGTCTCCTTCTACATAGGGAATATGTCTATAAAGAAAATGTCTATAAAGGTCCCTGTACCATAAATCTCCTCTTAGAGACTCAGGCAAATATCCTCTAGATCCTTATTCCAGAGGGCCCTGCAAATTTCTTCTAATGTATCCTTACCAATGTAAGGGTATTTCTTTTTACTGAAATCCCAAATTCGCCCAATAATAATACAAATAGACGCAGTTGGAGAAAATATACAAGGATACATAAGCCCCAAACAGGGCCTAGATTCCCAAGAAAAGGAATGAAACACAAAGAGATAATTTTAATTGGGGGTTTCTAGGTAATCTTACCTATGGATATTTGAGGTATAAATATTTCACAATAAAGCAAACAATCTGAGTCTTTTTAAATGCAGTTTCTCAATTAGGTACCAGCATTTTAATAATGGGAAAACTCCATACTTCTTATATTAGCATTTATATCAATACTTGTATAGGATTCATTAAAATGGCATTTTACTCTTAAAAATTTAACAAATCAACATATGAAAAGGTCTAGAAAAACCAAACATCAAAAGGAATTGACTTGTAAGAAAAACACACACACTGGAAAAACCCATTATAGCCTAAAAACAAAAGGAGAGGGAAAAAATGAACAATTTTTCTAGGTTTCCACAAACTAGGGTTTCCAAAAGTGAAAATTTATGTGGATGACCTTTCCAAAGGTCTGTGAAAATGTGAATGGCCCAAATTTATCCCAAATGAGGTTTTATATGAAGTGATCGTCTCTTGGTTCATTCTACCAAAGCCAGACTGGCTAGTTATTCACTCCAGAGTACTATGGATATCCCTTAGGGGTTAGGGCAATTCTTCTCTAATACCATTGGCTTGATCCTCCGTTCAGGTATCTTATTTTCCCTATGGTTAGTCTCCAGTGACTAGAGCATCAGTTTCACTCAACTGATTTCATTAGTTTTTACAAAGGCAAAAGCTATATTTCAAAGGTATGGCAAAACTGGAAGTATTAACATTTTCCCTAGCACCTAAGGAGCAATTTCCTATCTCCCCTCAGTGTTTAGGGGAAAATGAGCTCCAACTCAATGACATTTCTACATAGCATCAGTCAAACCACATTCACCCTCAAAAGCAGCATCATTGTATTTCAACTACTGCTGGGCACAGAAGGTCTTCTTGAGGCACTGAAGATAGGCTAACGGTAAAACCTGGAATGAAGTCAGTTTCTATACTTCTAGCCTTAGTTAGCTAGCTTTTCTGACCTTCCAAATTGTATAAGGTCATAACCTCCAGATTAATTTACACATAAAATGAAAGAACAAATTCTGAGACAAAGAACTAAAATTATAAATTTGTCCTGTTGGGATGGGCCCAAGGCCTCTCCTCTTATATGTTTCCCTTCTCTCATTGGATGCCATCAGGAAGGAAGAAGTTGCCCAAAGAAAAGGACCATGGGCATAATCAGCAAATGCCTGTTGAATGCCTCCCCAATTCTGGCCATACAGACACAATCAATAAAAGAAGCTCCTTTTCATCATGTGGTAAGCATTCTGGAAACAGTTATAGGATGTTTATTCATACCCCAGAGTCATTACACATTATCTCACCTTTCCCAGAAACAGGTTCCCCAGTATCTTCCATAAGAAAAATTACTTCAGTAGTATTCGGTATGTGCTCATGTCTCCCGTTACACTAACATTTTTACTGCACCTTATGCTTGTAAAACTCTTCACATATAATCTTTTATTTATTTGATCTTCCCAATAACACTGCTCCATAGGTATTATTATTATCTCTACATTATATGTAAAGAAAGTAAGACTGAGAAAGATGATAGTAAGGTTCCTAAAAGGAATTCTAAATCCACTACTTTATCTACTATATCATGGTCTCTCTGCCACAGCAACAAGGATCTGGGCAGGATAGAATGACCTTTAAAAAAGGAAAGATGGTCGATGAATGATAGGGCAAGAGGGAAGGCCCAAAGATAGTGGGGAGCAAGGAATATGTCAACTTTTCCTGGCCCTTTCTGTGCCTAATAAATTTGCAGTCTCTTCACATTACTTAATTGATGACCTAGAGAGAAATCACCTTTCCTACTCGTGATTACTCTTACTTATAAGAATTAAACATTAAAATAATTTCATACACATAAATTATTAACATCCATCTTTTGAACAAGAAGCTTTGGGATTTTTGTAGCCTCTCAGACCTGGTGGTGGGAAAGGGGAAAGAAGGAATTATTTTCTATCCTTTTTCATCCAGTAGTGGTCCATAGGTTAAACACATGTTGATGAGCACACATATTTGCTTTGGTGAGCCCAAGTCCCTGGCTATCTCCTTTATTTTTATGTTTTTTCCTTGAACCAAATTTGTAAGCAAAAACTAGCAATCCTGGGAGATGGATAGGCTTGGTTGCTGCCTCATGAATTTGAAAATCACCAAGTTCTTGGCTAATGTGATATGCTTTCAGCAATTTACCCTCATTAATTTTCAGAGAAGAGGATGACCACCTGTAGGACTGTTCTGGATCCAAAAGGGCTAAAGAGTGACTAGATCTGGATGTGCGAGTTGCTTAAATGGTTCAGATCTGAGGTAAAAGTGAAATATCTGTTCAGCAATCCCACAAAGTACCTTTAGTTGTCAGGTAAATGTAGATGATGGAATATTGTTTATATATTATGTTAATACACATTTGTGAGACTTGTCTTTTAAGCATATTAAAAAGTACTTATAAGTTTTTTGCTATTTCCTTTGTGGTGGAGGAAATAAATAAGCTTATATGCTTTATACCTATTTTTGTACATGGAGCAACTTTTTCTAGTAGGGATCCTTTTGGGGAGACTTCAGACATAACTCATACCTAAGAATTGTTTTAGAATATTTTCCCCCCTAGAGCTCTTTCAAGAGGAGAAGGCATAAAGAGTCAGTGGAATATTGGTTTCAGGGTGAATATAAACTTTGTTCAAGAGACTACTGTGTGAAGAGATCCTGAGTTAAATTGTATCTTGTTTTGGTCCCCTGGGACTCCACTTCACCTTCTAGTTAGTATAGTAAGTTTATAAGTAGATAGTATAAAAGGGAAATAGCAAAGAAACAAGATTGCAGAGGCTAACTGGAAGTCAGGTACAAACTGTTCCAAAAAGCAAAGGAATATAATTTACAAATTGCATCACATATTGACTAAAATTCACATCCTGGTAAGATGAGTTGGTAAGAATTAGCAGAAGCTATTAAGACATTGCTGTCAAGGATTCTGGTCCTGTGATATGTAAATTCCTGACAAATTCTAAAGCTCCACAAGTCGAGACCAGCAGAACATTGAAAAGGTGGTAATAAATTTGAAGTGACATGAACATGATGGCTTTAAAGTTTTACCAATGACTTTGAGATGATTTGGATGTGTTAATGAACCCCAAGATAAGAATCTGTTTCCCTATAAAAATGAGACTTCAAACGCCTGCTCCTTACCCTGAGCCTTCTTCCTTGTCTATAAGATCCATGTTACGCAGGGGTTACAACTCTAATCCATGGTAATGTGAATGATTTTCTGTGCCTCTCTCTCTACCCATCATCTTCCCCAGGCTATCTGTCTCCCTTTACCATCCCACACTGCCATCTGCTTCTGTACCATTTTTTGCCATTATTTCTGCCTCTATGGGCTTTTTACCCCCATACTCTCTGTATTTAATTAAAATGTGATTATTGCCTTGTTTCCCACTGCTAATCATGATTCAGGAGAGAACAGGATGGTAACTTGGTTATTCATTGATTTTAGAATATGAACCCAAGCTGTATTGCATATGTTAGCTTTCTTCTTCAGATTCACACAAATGTTATGTCAGAGAATGAAGGATGAAAAGGTAGCGATTATTCCAATTGGACATTTCTCCAAGATAGAAATATTTGAGAAGTTTAAATATTGCATTAAGGATAAAATTAAATAAAGATATTTTGGCAGACTTGAGTCAAAAATGCAGAGTATAGTATTAGTATTAATAATACTAAAATAATATTACTAAATAATATATTGTTAGTAATACTATATTATAAACAATACTAAATAATATTAATAATTCAGTTTCTACACACCTAGCCTTAGTTAGCTAGCTTTTCTGACCTTCCAAATCTTATAAGGTCATAACTTCCAGATTAATTTCCATTTAAAATGAAAAAACAAACTCTGAGACAAAGAACTAAAACCACAAATTTATTCTGTTGAGATGGGCCCAAGTCCTCTCCTCTTAAATTTCTCCTTTCTCTCACTGGATGCCATCAGGATGGAAGAAGTTACCCAAAGAAAAGGATGTATTAATATTAGTATTAATAATAATATTAATATTTTTCTTAAACAAAAACAGTCCTTACCCTCAAGGAGTGTATGTATGCATGTATGTATGTGTATATATACACACATATATATGTAATATATGGCTATGCATCTATGTATTGTGTAAACATATATATTTTGTATATAGCTATATATCTATGCATTGTGTGTGTATATATATATACATGTATATATACACACACTATATATATATGTATATACACACACACACAATGCATAGATACATAGCTACATACAAAATATATACCAAATAACCTTAGAGGGTATGGCACTAATGGCTGAGGTTCCAAGAAAGATCTCATGTAAAAGAGGACCCTTGAGCTAAGTCTTGAAAGAATTTAGAGATTCTAAGAAGGCAGAAAGGGAAATATCATTTCAAGCATGGAATTTGGCTAGTTCAAAGATATGGAGGTAGGAGATGACTCATTGTGTGTGGAAAATAAAAAGTTGACCAGTAACTCATCAAAAGGGCTGAGCAAGACTTCTTTAAAAAAAAAAAAAAAAAACCAAAAAAACTCAACTTTATTATAGATGTATTTAAAAACCACTCTTGGCTCAAGCTCCTGAAGAAGTTGGCTACTGCTCTACAATTCCTCTCTCCCATCCTCCCCTTTCCCAATCAGGACAAATCCAGCACTGGTTCTTCTGGATTTAAGAAATGAACCAAAAAATCTTCCTGTACTCCTAGAGGAATCCCTCAAAACATCCAACAGAAGGCCATTGAATAAGCATAACCAGTAGTTGAAGCTTTCCCCTGGCTCAGGGTATGGGGGATTCCCTGGAATAGATCTTCATAAACAGTATAAAATTATTAGGAAATTCTGGGAGGTCTTCTGTGTTCTGAGTGAACTAATCTGGGAAATTCCCTGTGCTTCTGGTGTATGATAATCCCTACATTGCAAAACATTCATTAAATCTTCCTGAAATAAAAATGGCCCCAGAGTGTGAGTTCTGAAGATTGTTTCAGTTTGGTGGAGGAGTCTAATTTCTTGAATTTTCATCTCCATAACTTTTTGCTGCTGTTCAAGGCTTACAGGGAAATGGATGATTCACTATTAGGCATTACTGTGCTTAAGGGAGAATTTATTTGTTTTTGTTTAGTTATGAAACAAGATTGTCTTAGCCCCTATTGTTGCTGGGAGAAAGGGCATAGAATGCCCCTGTTCACTAGGTGACAAGCAGACATGGAGAAAATCAGCAAGTCTGAAGAAAACGGGGAGAGTCTGAATATAATATACCAATAGTCCACAAAAGGGAGGAGCAGCACAGAGCACTGATTAATGACTGAGTCTAAAACCTCATAACCACTTAGCTGAAGACAATGCCACTGTGAACTTAGACACTTAAACCTCTGCAAATTCATTTTCAACTGTTTGTAACACATACCACTGAAGGTTCTGAGGGTTTAGAACTGGAAGGGATGGTAGTACAATTATTTAGACCAGTCCTTTCATTGACATCTCTAGCTGAATGTCTCAATAGCACCTCAAATTCAAAATGCCAAAACATAAAACTGAAGTTATCTTCTTTTCAAAACTTGTCTCTATGAAATTCATATTTATGTTGATGTTATCACCATTTTCCCAGTCGAAAGCCTAGAGTGATTCTTAATTCTTTTTGCTCTCACCAACTCTGCTCCCCATGGCCAATTATTTGCCATGTCCTGTCATCTTTATCTCTGAAATAGCTCTCAATCTGTCTCATTCTTTCCGTTGTAATTACCCCAGTTCAGGTTTTATAATAATAAGGTTTTATTTCTTATCACCTGTACTATTATATTAGCAAGGAGCTGCAACCAGAGCAGGCTAACTGGGGTTTTGACTCAGGCTGTTGAAATGTGATGGTCCTATGTATACTTATTTTGTATTTAATTTATACTCTAATATATCCTGCCATCAGGGGAGGGGGTAGGGGGAAGGAGGAGAAAAATTGGAACAAAAGGTTTGGTAATTGTCAATACTGTAAAATTACCCATGCATAGAACTTATAAATAAAAAGCTATTAAAATTTAAAAAAGAAAAGAAATGTGATGGTCCTCTGAGTTATTGGTGCATACCACTTGCCTCTACTCTTTCCACCAGCATCAAGCCATCCTCCTTCTCCTCTCCTCCCCCAACCTAATGCTGTGGTTCCACTTTTTCAGTCTGCTCTCTCTCCCCCATACAACTACTTGCAGGGCACATTGTGCTTTGCACTGCTAGCTCTTCTAAGCTGAATTTGTTCTAAGCAAACAGTGTAATAATACCCTAGTTGCCTTGCTTCCAATATTTCTCCTCACCATTTATCCATAACATTGACAAAAATAATTTTCCTAATTCAAATTTTCAAAATTCCAATTTGTATAGTAAAACATCTTTTTAAAGAAAAATAGATTGCATATTATGGATTTATACCTGAAAGTGTTTTGAGGTTTTAAAGGTGAAGTTAAGATATAAACTTGGGGGCTTAATTATTTACTAATCTTTAGGATTTAACTTGACCCTTTCCTAGTGTTTCGCTATCAATAAGATCTGTCATGGGCTGGGATCCAGAGCTGTTCCTAGGGAAGTCTGAAGCTACCCAGGCTGTGGAGGGAGAAGGTTCCTATTTTGTGAGAGATTTGAAGCATCCCAGTGATTTTGTAAAAAGCCTGAGTCAGTTACTGTGGTAATGTTATCAGGAAGGCCAAAGATAGAAAACAGTGTCTGGATCAGAAGTACCAAAGACCAGGTTTGGAGAGGGATTAAAGAGATGTGGACTACATATCAAGCTTATAGTTTCAGCACTGAGATAACTAAAAAGGTCTTAGCTCCACAGAAAGTTCACACACTTTGTCATAATCAATTTCCTAGGGATGTGTTTGTGTCAGTTTCAGTCCCTACCATACTAGGGCAGGCCAGGTTTCCAACATTTCCTAAATTGTTTGCAGCTGGACAGCTCCCTCTACCATGAACAAAGTTACCCTCTAAGGAAATGGCTGTTTCTAAGTAGTGGCAGTTATAAGAAAAATGAGGGTTTTTCTAGATAAGTAAAATTTTTCTTTTAATATGCAAATGTATGTTGTGAATCCTCGAATTTTATTATTTATTATTTTTATTGTTTTAAAGGAATGAATCTTTTAGGTGAGATAATAGGTGGTGGACCTTAGTAAAAACATTCTTTCAAAGAAAACAAGAAAGACCAAAGAAAAAGAAAAATGAAAAGAAAATCGGTTATCATCCTACGGTGGGGAAGCTGGTGTGTGCTGATAATTAAAGCAATAATAGGGACTGAAGGAAAGTCCCTTTCCTGTGGAGAAAAATTCAGTATCCAAGTGGGTATAAACCAGAGGGAGAGCCAGGTCAAGAACTAGGGTTTCCTGAGACATCAAAATCAGTAGGCTGACATGGAAATAGTAGACTGGGGAGAGGTCATGATGAAATAGAAAGGCACTAGTATTGGAGCTCTTGGCATATAACCTGATTTTCCTACTATTATCTGCCTAATCTTTACTAAGTCATCTAAACTTTCTGCACTTTAGTTTTCTTATCTATAGTGAGACAAAAAGGAACTTACTAGCCCTTGATTTTATGACTCAAAGTCTTCATGGGATCAAGAAGCATGGTACCATGATTGTTGGCAAAATATCTGTTTGCTTGTTATAATCTTGCCTCCCCAGGGCTTTGGCCATTTATGGCAGCAGCAAGGACTCACCACAATATCCTTGTCTGATTTGTTGGTATGGTCCCACATTGGTTCTGACAAATCCCTTCTTTTGGTTAAGCCACAACATTCAGGATGTGGTCTCTGGTCCCACATACATGAATTTTCCAGATAATTGAAGCTTGTCACTTTAAATAACTTTAAATAACAAAACTTGTTGTAGTTGAATTGTTTTTAATGGAAATCTTTCTAAAATGCATTACTCAGTCTCTTGCCTTCTTAAACTTATTGATTTGATTCTGTGATTCCAGAATATTCTTTTATTGACTCTCTTGTTTGCTACGGTGACTATTCTGAACATTTTAATTTCTCCTGAAGCCTCCAATTACATCTCCCCTAACACCTTGCAAAAGATAATTTAGTCTTCTGCCTCATTAAAAAAGTTGAAGTCATTATTTGGCAGCACCCTTCCTTTCTTCCTTGCCTTTTCAAAACTTCTCAGAAACAATATCAGAATCTCCTTTCCTATTCTCTTTGGGATGAGTATAAACCAGGAGCTAATTTATAGCAACAAATAAAGAATTTTTCTTCTTATTGAAGCTAATCCATCTTCCTTTGTTCTTAATCTCATTCTCCCTCCCTTTTTCCTCCCTCATGCCTCCAGCTTCCTTAAAAATTATCTAGGAACTCATTCCAGTAATCATCTTCTTTGTCGTCTATTTCCCTGTCTCCATTGCTGCTGACAAAGAGAGAGACAGAGACAGACTGATAGACACACAGACAGAGTCTGAGACAAGGATAGAGAGGGACAGAGATAGAGGAAGGGAGAGACAGAGAGGAAGACAGAAAGACAGAGACAGAGAAAGTAGGAGGGAAAGAAAGGGGAAGAAAAGCATGTACAGAAAGGGGAAGAAAAGAGAGGAAAGGACAGGATAGAAAAGGAGGAAAGGGAAGGTAGAGAGAAAAGAGCATTTCATTGGATCATTTTATCCTATGTAGCTACTGTTCCATCTTCCTCTCCCCCTTTAGTAAAGCATTGGGTGAAAATACCTCTTGCTATATTTTTATAAAAAGGATAAATTAGGTACAGACCAGTAGTTCCAAAATTTTTTTTTTGTTCCTTAAACTCCTTTCATTAACAACAAAAATGGTGTTGTAAACCTCTAGAGTAACTGAATTTACTCTCCATGTTCTCTTAAATTCATTCTCTAAGTCCTTGCAATTACTTCAATGATAATTTTTACAAAACAAGTTCCAAATTAGAATTTACATTACAAATATACCTAAAAAGATAGTTTTATTCTACCTCTAATTAGAAAAGCTTTAAATAGTAAATTATTATGATTTTTTATGTGGGACATTATGTAAAAATTAAAAGAAGAATTAATCCAGTTAGACATCTATGCATACTATTATCTGTGAAATTTCATAACTAAATTTATTTACAAATTTTATTGAATATAAACAACACTTTAATGAAGTAAGTTGTAGCTTTGAAGATGTTTAGCATAATATAATAACAATGTATAAGATTAACTTCAATTTTGAATTTTTTTATTTGAGCAAAGGTTTGCAACCTTTGGCTCAATACCAAATACAATCTTAAATATGGTTTCACATTGTATTTTGATTTAAAACAAGAATAAAATGAAAATGTTTATCTCATACAAATATGCTGAGAGATAGAAATTTATTTTTATCTATATTTAGCCACTTTGCCAATTGTAGAAAATAGTTCATTATGATGTAAACTATTTCCTTTTCTATTGGACAGAAATTTGTCAAGGGATTTTAGTAGATTGTATTCAGTTCTGGGCATCATATTTTTTAAAAAATATTAATAAACTAGAGATTGTACTGAAGAGACCGACTGGAATGGTGGAAGACTTTGAGTCCATAGGATCAATTAGAGATGTTTAACTTGGAGAAGAGAAAGCTGGAATGGTTCAGGTGGTTCAAATTCAGGTGGGGAAGAAAATTGAACATATTGGCTGTCTTCATATACTTGAAAAGCTCTCATTTCAAGATTTGATAGACTTTTCTGTTTGCCTCCAAAGGACAGAATTAGTAGTGATGCGGGAAAGATTCCTTTCTAGATTCCCACCCTCTCCTAGTTAATAATGTAAACTGCCCTTTAACTCACAAATCCTGGTCCCTTTGAATTCCAATAGAAGATCTGACCTGTTCCCAGCCCCACCTGGATATGAGCCAACTTTGGGGCTATACCCGAAAGCCCCTCGAGCTAAGTGTCCTATTATAAAAAGGCCACGCTGGGAACCCCTCTTTGCAGAGATTCCAAACATGGCTACCATGTGAGGACCCTCTGTCCACTGGACCCTCTGTCCAGTGCCCTCTTTATCTCTACCTTCTCCTATATTTTAACTTTGCTTATCTAATAATAAACCTCTTATCAATCTAGCTCTCTGGGCCAATAAATGCTTTTATTGGGAACTCGTGCCGCTACTAGACCCCCTTGCGCCGAATCTGTACCCCAAACCTGCCACTAGACCTTAACCCTAATTTCATTTAGGTACCCCAAAGCTAGACCTCAACAGTAGCAATGGGTGGAAATTCCAAAGACACAAATGTGGGCTCGATATTAAGAAAAATTTCCTTATAAATCAAATTATGCAAAAATAAAATGAACTCTTTCAGGGGGTAATGGGTTGAACTGCAATGGAAGTCTTTAAGCAGAGGCTATATAAGCATTCGGAGGGCATTTTATAGTGGGGATTCTTTTTTGGGGGTATGATTTAGACTAGATAATTGCTGAGATGCCTGTCAGCTATGAAATACTGTTATTTTGTGATTCATGGCCAAACTTTTAAGTTGTCCACGATCTTATGCTTTTACTTCCTCACTTCAGTCTGACTTCTTTTTTTACCATGCTAATGAAAATATTCTCTTAGATGATATGATGACCTCCCATTACCTAATCAATTGTTTTTAAAGTACTTGAGCTCATTGCAACAATTGACAAGTTTGCTATTTCCTCCTACTAAAAAGTTTTTCCTCCTTTGGCTTCAGATTTAACACATACCCCTAGGCTTTTTTTTAAAAATACCTTTCTAACTGCCTTTTCTTGGCTCTTTGGTCCTCATCCTTTTCCCAATCCTTTAACTCGAGTATTCCTCAATGACTTATCCTTATTCTTCTCTTCTTTGAGAATTTTGTTCATTTCTATGGCATCAATTATCACAATTATACACATCATCACTAAATTTATATCTCTAGTCCTGACCTCTTTTATAAGTCTTCACACCTGCATCTTTAGTTGATTACAAGGTATCTTTTACTTGGATGTTCTATCAACACTTAGAACTTCACATTTGCTCCAAACCTGACACTTCTTCTGATATCACTATTTCTTTTATCAGCTTCCACAAATCAACCAAAAGATTGTATTTGAAACTTTGCTATTTGTTATCTTTGAATTTTTCCTCTCCTTTAATACACAGGGCTAACCAGTTAGCATTTCTCTGTTCTAGTCCTACAATCTCTCTTGCCTTTGTCATTCCCTATTTTCACTGCCAGCCCCTTGGTACAAGTTCATATTACCATGTGCCTAGACTATTGTAATAGCCTCTTGATAGCTCTTTCTTCGATTCTCTTTCCTTCCTCTAATCCTTTAAGACAGTTTTATAAAATTGATTGTATTTATACACAGATCTAATTGTTCAACAAGCATTTCAGTTCAAATAAGCATTTATTTGTCATGTACTTTGTTCAAAATTCATGGTCCCCCTTTCTACTGAATCAGGTTCAAACTCCTTTGGTATTTAAGGCCTTCTGAAATTTGATGAAACTAGTCTTTCCGGATTTAACTCCTGTTACTATACTGTTTCACATTTTTTCTTGCACTTTTCTTCTTCCATCCCTTTGCTAGGCTACCTAGTAAATTCCTATGCATCCTTGAAAGGCTAATTCACACTTCTCTGAAAAGCCTCTCCTGACCCTCTCAGTTAGAACTACATAATACTTAATTGACATTTTTCTTATGTACTTTATTATATATCATTTTGTATCATGCATTTATTCAAGTATCATATCTCTCTACCAGACATGTCTTTATGAGAAAGTTGTCTTAGCTGAAATTTTACATCCAATCCATTATCCTGATATAGCATTTTGTCTTTGGCTGTTTAAAGACTTAGTTTTTTAATGAATATATAAAATATAATTTAATCCTTTATCGATGCCCTATACAAGATAGATATTCAATAAATTGTTTAATTGAATACCCAAAGGTTATCATTATAAGTCTTAATAGTTGTATTATGCTGAATTGTAGTGGTGCTCTCAAGGTAAGTGAGATATATAAGGTATGCATTCCCTATAGTAAACTCTACCAGAATACAATGTTTTTTGAGTACTTATTTCTGTTTTGTAGTTTTGCAGTTTCCTCCCTTGCTTTTGTGCTTTCTCAAGCATAGGTTGAACTGAGTGGCTTCTGAGTTTCTTTTCTTATGACTTTGCTAAGCTATGGGACTCTACTGAGAGGGAGCACAGAAGCTACCTTGACCTTTGGTGCACAATAAGTTTTCTGCCACATTGCAGAAACACCCTTGTTGAGCAAGGAGCAATGATTTGTGATCATGAGAACAGGTGAGCAAGAGGGTCACAGCCAGTGTCTGTGTAAGCAGGGATGCCTTAACAGGGTTTCTAGCCTGCTGCAATTGCTGATTTGCTGGATTGGCTCTCCTCCCATTGGCAGATACTATGCATAGGCAAAACCCACCAGCTGCTTCTCTGAATGGTGATTGGGGATTGCCTATTGTTCACATGCTGATCACGCTTGCAAAAATATATATCAACAAGGCTGTACGGCATAATAAACTAGAGCTCTTTTCACAACTCTATGACTCTCCCGCTTCATTCATCTTGCCTCTGAGATCAAAGGGCTCATATTCCATGAGCTCTTAAAGACAGCTGCAACATGACTTGATGAATCTTCTCTGATATTTCTTTTCCCCTAATAACTGTAAATAGCAAAGTTCGTTAGATTTTTATATGAAATAAGAGTATAAAGGTCTAAAAAGGGTTTAAGGAGACTATCTTATAAGTCCAGCTCCTGACTTTTGGACTCAACATTGCAGCCTGATATACTGGAAAGTTTTGGAGTCAAAAAGTTTGGTTTTGACTTAACACCAGTGTTTTTGAGGTCATTGTCATTTACTTTCTGTTTCTTAAATATGTTCCGAAAAGTTGTTTGCCAAATAAGACGCTTCTGCCAATATGTGAAGTGTTATACATATGATTAAGAGTGAGTCACTTTACCACAACCTGGTCAACATTATTTTATTTCATGAACTCATAAATAAAAATTGTCAAACATGACTATGAGTCTGAATAAAACCACATCATTAGCTATAAATTTTAATACTTCAGAGTGTGACTTATTTGAACCTAGTCTTAATATTTACATTTATTCCATGTGAGTCAAACACAATGATAACATTCTAGTGCTATGCCTTGTTATAAGAGAGAATGCAAACAATATCACTTAAATGTTATCCTTTATTACAAGCAAAGCTTCCCAGAAAATTAATTTGAGAGAACACTCCAATTCAGTGAATACCAGAAAAGTGTACCTCTCCCTTCCCTCCCCCCCATTCATTGATTCATTCACACACAGGCTGTTTTCCTTTTTAGGACAGGAAGGCTCAATTTAAAATAAATAAATAAACAAAACCCAGAACTCCTAAAATGCACAGCATGAGTTACGAGGAAGACTGGAAATCATAAATGATGTGAGTAACTGTACTTGATTATGACAGGAAGCTGGCATATGGAATCTTCGTGGTGAATAAACATCTTCCATTTCTAGTATTATATCATTCAATTCCAGGAAACCATTATCATAATCTGAAATAGATAAGTAGGTGAATGGCTACAAGAACCACTGGGCAGTCAGACTTACAGTACCAGGTTTTATTTCTTCTGAATTGTACTAAAGATTAAATTTTAAGATACTACAGTAGAATTTGAATTAATTGGCATGCTCCAAGAATGGTATATCCTGGTTAGTTGGATTTTATGGTTAACTGAAGATTATAGAGACAGTTTTCCCTTTCAAATCTCTCCCAACTTTGGGTTCCAATATTTATATTTAAAAAATCCTTCTAAATTGTATTAGGCCACTTTTTCCCTTAGAAAATATGGTAATGAAAATCATGGAAACTTTTTTTGAATGACAAAGGTTTTGGAAGTATTTGGGGGATGATAATTTTGAACATCAATAATTATGGATTATTATAGATATAGATGTAGAAGGTATAGGAAACAGAATTGAATATGTATGGATGGGGAATTTTCAGGAATTTGCCTTAAAACAGAACTAAAAGGACTAAAAAAAAGGACTAAAGCCCAACACATAACTTTGTTTTCAGGGGATTTTTCTCTTTTTGGCTATATGAAGAAGAAAAGTCTTGTTAAAGTAAAATATTGTTTAAAGGATGTTTTATCTTGATTTTCTTAAAATTCTCAACACTTCTCACTGGGAGGACTTATGTTTCAATTGTAGCTATTCTCTTTACCACCTTTGTGCTCTTGGACAAATCAAATAGTTAGTATTCAGTTAGTACTCACTGAGTACTATTGGTACATTAGTACTTAGTACTCATTAATATTTCAAATCACTTAATCCTTCTTGACCTCAGTTTTCTCATTTGCAAAATGATGCGATTACATTAAGTGACCTCACTCACAGACTCTTTCCCAACCTAACTCATCTTTCTCATAAGCCAGTACACACTGAAACAGTTGTAAACTGTCATGTGGAGTGATCTTGTGGCCTTTATTTATTCCACAAACTTCTTTTTGCCTGGTCCTGCAAAACAGATAGTAGCCTCTAGACTAGCTTTACCCCAGGTTTAAGAAGCATTTTAGAACAGATAATGTATATGCACAGAGTGAATGAATGAAAAAACACTGAGCATTTCCCATAAGCAAAACATTGTGTTAAGTGATAGGGACAGCAGGAAATAGTCCTTGCTCTCAAGGAGTTTACATTCAAATGAGAAAGACCAAGCATAGAAGAGGCTTCTGTAGTTAGGGAGATAAAAAGGGTAATGCTTCTTTATTCATGTGAATCTCACTGCCAAAATCCTATCATTTTCTGATGCTGAATTATTTCATGATATTAAGCAGTTAAGTGCAGAGGACCACTTCTTTGGCTTAAGGACTCACAGAGACAGTTGCCAGGCTACTTCTCCACAGAGGCCTATGATCCTCCCAAGGTCTGTGGATTTAGAGTATTGGGCTGTCTCTACTGGGATTTTTAGGGAGAGGATAGTTAGGATGGTGGTGATGTTTGCGCTCACCTGGTCCAAGTCACTTCCTGCCCCACCTTCAAGGTGCCTGGCTGCCTCATCTGGACTGGCAGTCTCATAGGAAGCAATTGGTCAGCACTTGGAGGGATGGGATAGGATGATCTCTTCTCCATAGGAGTTACTTCCCCACATTATGGCTGCAGGATCTGAGCCAGAAGCAGGATCCATGGGCTTGAGATGCTGCCACTCTCAGAGTTCTTGGGTACCTGTCTGTTAATGGCAGCTGGTCAAAAACATCAGTGTTACAATTACAAAACAGTTTTCACACAAATAAAGTTAGATCTAAATAACTGGAACAATATCAAGTGCTCATGGGTAGGTCGAGATAACAGAGCTGGAAAAAATTATAACAAAATTCATCTGGAAGAACAAAAGATCAAGAATTTCAAGAGAATTAATGAAAAAAAAAAAAAAGCAAAGGAAGATGGCTTAGCTGTACCAGCCCTAAAACTATATTATAAAGCAAGTCATCAAAACTATATTATAAAGCAAATCATCAATTTAGTATTGACTAAGAAACAGAGTAGTGATCAGTAGAATAAGTTAGGTTCACAGGACACAATAGTCAATGACTATTGTATCCAGTATTTGATAAATCCAAAGATTACAGCTTCTGGAATAAGAACTCACTATTTGACAAAAATTCCTGGAAAAATGGAAAAGAGTATAGCAGAAACTAGGCATTGACCAACAGGCTTCATAATTTAGACATGAAGGGTGATACTATAAGCAAATTAGAAGAACAAAGAATAATCTACCTTTTAGATCTATGGAGAAGAAAGGAATATAATATGGCCAAAGAAGAATTAGAGAACATTATGAAATGTGAACAAATAATTTTGATTCCATTACATTAAAAAAGTTTTTGTACAAACAAAAATAATGCAGCCAAGATTAGAAAGGAAGCAGAATGCTGGGAGGAAATTTTTACATCTGCCTCATTTCTAAAGCATATAGAGAATTGAGTCAAATTAAAAAAAAATACAAGCCATTTCCTAATTGACAAATGGTCAAAGGATATGAACAGACAATTTTCAGATGATGAAATTAAGGCCATTTCTAGTGATATGAAAAAATGTTCTAAATCATGATTGATTAGAAAGATGCAAATTAAGACAATTCTGAAGTACTACTTCACATCTCTCAGATTGGCTTAGAGAACAGAAAAAATAATGATAAACATTGGAGGGGTTGTGGGAAAACATGAACACTAATGCATAATTGGTGGAGTTGTGAGATGATCCAACCATTCTGGAGAACAATTTGGAACTATGCCCAAAGGGTTATCGAATTGTGCATACCCTTTGATCTAGCTGTGTCTCTACTGAACCTGCATCCCAAAGAGAGCATAAAAAAGGAAAAAAAAAACCTACATGTGCAAAAACATTTGTGGCAGCCCTTTTTGTAGTGGCAAGAAACTGGAAACTGAGTAAATACCCAACAGGTGGAGAATGGCTGAATAACTTATGGCATATGAATATTAGGAATATTATTGTTCTATAAGAAATGATGAGTAGGATGATTTCAGAAAAGCCTTACATTAACTGATGCTGAGTGAGGTGAGTAGAACCAAGAGAACATTGTAAACAAGATTATGTGATGTTGAACTGTGATGGACTTGGTTCTTTTCAACAATGAAATGATTCAAGGTAATTCCAATAGACTTGTGATGGAAAGATATAGAGATCAAAGCATAGTATTTTCTCCTTTTTTCTCTTTTTTTGGTAGTTATATGCTTACTTTTTTCCTTGTTTTTTTTTCCTTACATCTTTTGATCTGATTTTTCTTGTGCAGCATATATGTATATGTTTAATCTATATTGGATTGCTTGATTATGGGAACACAAGATTTGCAAAGGTGAATGCTGAAAATTATCTTTGCATGTAGTTAGGAAAAAAGCTATTAAAAAGTCAACATGATCTTTAAAAAATTGGTGTTTTATACCCCCCCAACATACACAGACAGACAGACACACACACACACACTCCTTGAAGAACTGCTGTTCTGAGCCTCCAAAGTCTATTTATATACTAAGAAGATTCTTAATTCTAGATCTAGAGATGGATTAAGATTATCTTTTAGTTCTAGGAATCCTAGTTTCTAATGAGAACTTTGTTCCCTTTCATATTCTTTGGCCTGTGAAAAACACTTTGGAGATGATGTCACTCATGATAAGGAGAAAAAAAAATATTCAATATATAATATGAATCAGGTACGAAATCGGTAATTTGTTCCTGTCCTCTCCATAGGTACAGGAGAAGATAGGAGGGAAATAATTTAGAACTGAAAATAATAAAAATAAAAGATAAAACAAAATTAAATCAAAACTAAGTCTCCTAGTGATCTGGAGGAAGATCTTCAAATACAAAGGAAAAAAATGTGAATCATACAAGATTGTTCTGCACCCACAAAAAACACTGAAAGGAATAAAATAATTTGTTCTAAGGAGCAATGGAGCTTGGGATGAAGTCCAAGATAACCTATCTTAACTATAAATGAAAAAAGTGGACATTCAATAATAAAGAGGCATTCAAAACACTTTTAGAAAGAAAATTGGATCTGAAGAGATTAGTTGCTTCTTGTATATCTCTTTCCCCATTCCCCCACTACTCTAGAAGATAAGTAAGATTTCAATAGGAAAAGATGGGGGAGTGAGTAAACATTAAGCAAAGGCATGAAAAAAACAAAGGAAAAGAGAAGCATAGTCTTGGCTGGAGTTTACAGTATATTAAACTGAAAAACTAGATTGAACCTAAAATGTGGAAGGCTCTGAAGAGTTGGCTAGGGGAGTCTGGACTCAATTTAGTACATCATGGAATGACAATGACCAGAAATAAGTCAAGAATAATAGAATGTAGGAGAAACATGATGAATTTTTGATTTAGGGTAAGGGGAACAGAACAATTTATATAATAACAATTACATTGTAAAAATGTCAAATTTCAAAGTCTTGAGAACTCTGATCAAACAATATTCTAGAGCACCAATGATAAAAAAAATTACTTTTAAAAAAATTGGAAGTTAGGAGAACATGAGAAAATAAACTCTTGTTAATTGAAAAAAATTATTTTTCAATGGATAAAAGGGAAAAAATGAGTTTAATTTTAAACCTGTTGACCTTCTGCTACCAGAAGGACACCCAAATGAAGCCATTAGAAATGGGATTCTGGAGCTTGAGACTTAGTGAAAGCAAGACTTAAAGTCACCTATACAGAAATGAGAGGTGAGAATGGATGAGAATAATCAATTAATAAGCATTTATTAAATGCCTACCAAGGCATAGGCTAAAAGAGAGTCTGCTAAGATTATAACCTTGAGGAAGAAGAAAGAAGATCCAGAGTAGTAATAGGAAGAATCAGGTTAGAAGCTGTTACGAAAAATCAAGGTAAAAGAGAATGTCCAGAAAGAGGGGACAGTCTTCAGTGTCATTTATTGTAGAGAAGTTAAAGAAATTGAGGACAGAGAAAAAGTAATTGAATTCAGCAATTAGAAGTTCAATGAATATCTTCAAGAAAGGAGTTTCTATAGATTGGTGTAAATGGAAGTCAAATTGCTAAACACCAAAGACAGAATGAGTGGTGAGAAAGCAGAGGCAGAAAATAGGGTACTAACTTGAGGGAAAAGTCCTGTCAAAGGACTTTTGTAGCTCTTTTGTTTTTCCCATAGAGAGATATTGGCATGTTTGTGATGACTAGGAAGGAATAATGAAGGGGAAGAGACTAAAGATTAAAGAAAAAAAGGGGATGACATAATAAGGTTTTGGTGTGGGGAAATCAATAATGATTAAGTTTTGGTAAAAAGTGAATGGACTTTCTTCCTTATCTGTCCAATGTTGATAATAACCTAATGAAATAACAATGTAATGTATTTATTTGAATAAAATGTAGTAACATTCAATAGAATTAATGTTATTTTCATTTTAGTGGGTATTAGCCTTCTTTTGTGTACATCTTTGATAATTTGGTTAATCCCTTCTCAAAATAATGTTTTTGAATGCATAAAATAAATAGTATTACAAAGCAAACTAATATTAATTTTTTAAACAAGTTTTTAGTGCCTAGTTTATTTCATTTCTTATGGTAACTGTTTCTAACTTCTTCTTTCCTCAAGCCTACAAGCTTAACTCCCTTCATGAACTTAGAGCAGATAATTGAGCCAAAGCCTGACCCCATTGAAGGAGAGCTTCTTAACTTCTTAAACTTTTTCAGTTTCTCCAGTTCTTTCCTCCTTCCTTGCTAGAAAAATAGTATCTGTGCTCCTCATCGAGGCTAATCTGTGTTCTTGATTCCATTCTCTCCTGATTCCTCTATGATTAGTCTGGCAACTCTGCTATTTTCCATCTTCATTTCCTTCTTTTGGATTGGTTCCATAGATTGACTCATCCAAATCTCAAACATTAGTAGTAGAGTTTATTACTTTCCCCCCACTAAACCTGTTCTTTTTGACTTTACTCATTTTATTAATAGTATCACTAAATTAATTTAATTACTCATTGCTACCAAAATTGCCTGATTTCCTCCAATGATTATCTTTGACAGTGATGGCCACCAAAAGGCCTTTTAGCAAGAACCCCATTAAATAAAACATATGCATGTTTCATAAAATAAAGAGGAGAGAAGACTATGGGGATTGAATGTGAATCACAACATAGTATTTTCATCTTTTTTGTTATTTTGGTTTTCTCATTTTTTTTCTTTTTGATCTGATTTTTTTTTTGGTCAGCATAATAAATGTGGAAATATGTTTAGAAGAATTGCACATATTTAACTATATTTGATTACATGCTGTCTAGAGGAGGGGGGAGGTAAGGAGTTAAGGGAGAAAAATTTGGAACACACGATTTTACAAGGGTTAAAATTGAAAACTATCTTTGCATGTATTTTTTAGGGAAAAACTTATTAGTATTAAAAAGAAAAAAGTAAAGATGAGAAAGAAGAAAAGAAGAGGCAAAAGAGGCAAATGGAGATTACCAAGTACATAGACTCTTTGTATTCCTAGCACTTTAGTTCAGTAACTGCCACATAATAGATATTTAATATGCTAATTGATTAACGAATATACTTCTTTCAGAAATCATTCTACATATTAAGAATAAAATTCGTAACGCTTTTAGAAATACAAGAAACAAAATTATTTCTGAAGGAACCATGTCAATTTGATACCTTTCCCAGGCTTTGGCACAAGTCCACAAAGACTAATGGGAAGGGAAAAAAGGATAAGAGGAGAGAGATTGCTAGTTGCTCCTCTGCTCATCAGAAGAGCAATCTTTAATCCATTGCTGTCCATAGTGAAGGGGAATATCCACAAGACTTCCTACTGATCCAATCCTCCAGAAGAGAATAGAGGCAGGACAAAGAGGGAAGAGCTAAAAAGATTCCTTTTTTTTTTTTTTTCCCCTGGGTACTAGGTAGATGGGATAGTGAGTTAATTATTTCAGAAAACCTGGATTTTAGCATTTTCACTAGTCAGGTCCCATGCTCCTTTGTGCATCCAGAACCCATCATCTGTGCTCTCTTGAAGCTTAGCTTCATTCTAAGTTCTGTTAGCCCTGAAGGCCAGTGAATGTTTCTTTGCACTCCTTTCTGAGGAAAAGTCCGTTTTTAATAAGCGGGATACTGCCCTATTTCTTACAAAAAGGCATCATTTAAACCTGAATGTGAGGGGAGAGTGAAATATTGTTATGACAACTCTAGCCATTATACTGAACAGGCAGAAGGAAATGTATTAGTTTATAATACCAGGGAAATAGTCCTAACATTAGGCTAGAAATCTTGGCATTTATTATCATTGACTCTTCTTTCTTCCCCTTCTTTCAAATCTAATAAATTACTAGATCCTATAGACTTTATCTTCATAATCTTTCCTGCATATTACCCCTGATCTCTACAACCATATTTGAACTACAACGTACTACTACAACCTACAACCATAGTTGAAATCTTCTGCTGCCATTTGTTTAGACTATCTCTACTCTTACCCTTTTAAATTATCATTCCAAATTTATCTTAATACATACAGCTGATTATGTCTCTCATCTGCTCAAAAATCTTCAGTTGTTCCCTATTAGGACTAAGAAAAAGTATATTCTATATCTATGTCTATATATCAATATAGATATCTATATCTATACTATATATGAATGGTATATTCTATATCTATATATAATGTATTCTATAGCTATATATTTCCTATAAATTGGAAATAATATATTCTCCTTAGCCTAATACTCACAGTTTTCTACAATCAAATACCACCTTATGTTTTTGTCTTCTTACATTACTACCTTCCATACACATTTGTGTACCTGTCTTAGTACCTTTACTAAGATGGTAAGTTCCAAGAAGGAAAGGATAGTGTCGTGCATATTTATATTTTCTTTAGCATTTTACCTACTTCATCCCACCACCAGAATTGCTATGGGGACTTTCTAGAAATGAAAACATATTTAATAAACATATGACATATGATGGGCACTGAGGAATCAAATGTAAAATTCAGATAGACCTTGAAGCTTATAATCTACTGGGAGAGATAATACACATAGGGGAGTGAAGGTCAAGGAAGTAAATTTTGGTCTGGAAAGCCAGACATAGTGAATGAAATCATAGAGCTCAGAGTAAAACTTTTTCCAATAGGAATCACAGTATTAATTTGATTACTATCCCTGGAGCAGTTAACAGTAGGCTACATGTGTAGAGGTAGGAAAGACAGATGCCCTAGTACTTTTAGGTTTCTTGGAGGATATATGAATGAAATGAGGAACAGGTCTTGGGGTAGGTTCAATCTTGTGAGTGGGTTAGGTGAGTTGCATAATTCACTCACTAATCAGGACAGCTCAAGCAAAGGGAAAGGAAATAAAAAAGAATAGAGATTTGAGGGAATGGAAATGAGGATACTGTTGATCAAGCTGGGCAGTTCATCCAAAGGAAAGGGAGCAAGAAGTTGAGTGACTCAAAGCAGGAGAAAAGACTAATTAAAAAATGCGCACTGGACAATGGTCACAGAATGGGCTAGAAGACTCCTTACAAAAAGATATTGCTTCCACAGAAACCAAAAGGGAGTTAAATGGAAATAAATCACATTATAAAAATTAGGATTCCAAGAATGGAAGGGGGTTGAGTAGACAGGATGGGGAAAGCTTAGAAAGGCCTGCTTATTGTTTTGACATTGTGCAGAGAAAATTGAGTAATATGAGCCCCTGATGGTGATTTACTTGTTCCCTGAATTGCTTCACACCAGATCAGTTCAAATTGTGCACTTGAACTAATGGTGGAGAAAAAACCAAGAACATCAGGAGAAGCTGGGGAAGGCTGGAAAAATGGAGACAAAATGTGGCCCTTCCTTTCCCCTACCTCAATTCTTGAAATGTGCCAATGCAAAGTTAACATGAGACAAATAATAGTAAACCTAGTTAGGGAGCCTTTTGTTTAGAAGCTGCTTTTGGAGCTTTTTATCACAAATTCCGATTTTTATTTTCCAAGGAATAAGGCATCTTTTATCTACATTCAAGGTCCACATAAGTATAAGTAACAGGGGAGGAAAAACAAAAGGGAAGTATAAATTTCTTCTAAGCTGTATTAGGAAATAACTTCTGTATCAGTCATTCAAAATATTTTAGACAAACATACCGCCTCTTTCACAGAACAGAGATTGGGAACTACTAGGACAGAATGTCAAGACTATTGAATTATCTTACTAAATTATTTTTCTTTCTTACAAATTAAGGTTCAATATGGAGGAGATGGAAGTGAGATATGACTGAGGTAAGAAGATGGATAAAAATTGAATAGGAAAATATAAATGGGTTGCAATTTGTGGATAGTTTGTACTGTTGGAAGGAATACTTACATTGATGAAATCATGTATCCATTATCTTATTGAGTGTATAAAACCTTTAAATTAAAAAAATTTGGTTCCTGAGATTTTTTTGGATTTAGGGTTAAGATTAAAGAACATGATCCCAGCACTCAGGAGGACCTGAGTTCAAGTTTGACCTCAGATACTTAACACCTCCTAGCTGTGTGACCCTGAGCAAGTCACTTAACCCCAAATGCCTCAGCGGAAAACAAAGAACATGATTCCAAGAAAAGTGGGAATTACCAGGAACTACTTTCTTTCTTTTCTTGTTTGCTTTTTAATTAAAGCTTTTTTATTTTCAAAATATATGCATGGATAATTTTCAATATTCACCCTGGAAGAACCTTGTATTCTAAATTTTTTCCTTTCTTTCCCCCTATCCCTTCCCCTAGATAAAAAGTAAATAATAAAAATATGTTAAATATGTATAATTCTTCTATACATATTTCTACATTTATTATGCTGCACAAGAAAAAATCAGCTCAAAAAGGAAAAAAAATGAGAAAGAAAACAAAATGCAAACAACAGCAAAAAGAGTGAAAATACCATGTTGTGATCTGCACTTAGTTCCCACCATCTTTTCTCTTGGTATATGTGGCTCTCTTCACCACAAAACCCAGGAACTGCTTTCTAAAAATGACAATAATAAAGTGAGTCTGGAAAGCAGGATAGCATTTATCTGCAGGGAATCATTTTTAACTTTTGGTTAATCTTTAATATATAGTAGAGTGATATAAAGTCACTTTTGTAATGTGGGAGGTCAATCCTAGTGACTTCAAAATTCCTATAGTGTTGCTTCCTGGAGTTCTCTTAAAAGATATCTCAGTTCTTTACAGCATTGTCATTACCCACTGAACCCTTTTTAAACTCTTGCTCAACAACCACAAGGAACTAGAAGCGGAGGTATATTAGAGATGATCCCTAGTTCACCTATAGAGGTAGTGGTTCAGGCACCAACTGAAAGACTTTTCATTACCATCCAGTATACAATCAGGAAACATTTGGAGGATTCCTATTTATGCTCTAAAGTGGAGAGTGAGGAAGTCTCCATTATACTTACTTGGAAGCAGGTTCATACTAAGCTTCCATGTTCTTTTCTAGAACATCCACTATGAATATCCCAAGAAGGAAGGACAAAAGACAACAAGAGCACTAAAGTGCAGAAGGAAGTATCTTGTGTAAGACAATACAACTAGTGGTAAAATAGAGCAGAGTATAGAATTGATTGCCTCCATATCACTTTGTGTCTTCATGGTTTAAAAAGGTATAATTTCTCTTTGAATATGTTGAGTTTGAAATGCCAATTTGGCATCAGGAATGCACTATGCTTGGTGCTGGTAAGGAGAAAGAAAAGCTGAATAAAATTGCATCACTGCCGCCTGCCTGTCCAGAGTTTGTAATCTGAAGCTACATTCACTACATGTTGATTCAGTCCCTATGCTTAACATAGAAGTGACCTAAAAATTATCTTTCTTCAAGTCTTCCAAAGATCCATGACTGTATCTGTATGGGCATTCTGTTCACTGAAGTGATCAATCCCTTCCTGCTTCAGCAAAGTTTCATGGATTTCTGTGTTCCATACCTACTTCCCAGATCACTACTTGGGTGGTCAACCTTACTAACTTTAATGAGGCTTGAACTACAGATCTGCTGACAAGCCTAAAGCTCTTTTAGTTTGATAGAATCAGTTGTTTTCATTGGAATCGTTTTTGAGAACCCAAGTCACAAAGAGGCATTTAGAGAGGATCTTTTATAGTCTGTTCAATTTATCTTTAATTTTTCCGAAATCTTTTTTTAAAGCTTTTTATTTTCAAAATATATGTATAGCTTTCAACATTAACCCTTGCAAAACCTTGTGTTCCAAATTCCAAAATCTATCTTGCACAAGTTGAAGGGTTATTCTTCAAGATTTATTTGCTGTCACTGTGGACGGCTTTTATGAGCAGGTACAATCAATCCATTAATCAAAATCGCATGTTTCAATATAATCCTAGGGATGATCTTAGGTAATGTAGCTCTTTTTTTTTTTTTTTTAAGAAAGAAACTTAAGGCCCATAGAGAATAAGTGATTTGTTCAAAGTTTGTTAAAGTCCAGTCTCCTCCCCCTCACTTTTTTCTACGCTACTAAAAATTTTAATTATCCAAGTAAATTCTCACAAGAATTGATTTTTTCTCTTTTCCAATGCAGACTCTGAACTACAATTTTGAACATCCTAATTTCAGTAAAATTGAGTCTTCATGAGAACATAATATTGAAGTGATTTCTCTATAATTTTTTTTTTTTTTACTCTTACCAAAACAAAACAAAAAGCAAACCAAACCCCTAGATGTTCCTGAAGATTTAGTTCAGGCTAAAATAATTAAATTTTTGAGTTCCGGCCAAGGACAGCTTCAGCTCCAAAGGAAGAACCTTAACAAAATTAGGAACAACTGAAAAAAGATGTTCACCACGGAAAACCTTCTGTAATTCCCCCTTCCCCCGCTGTTTGTGCTAGGGCTCTCGGAGATAGAGACGCCAAGGCATTCAGACCTCCTCCTGGGAGTTAATTCCCAAAGGGTACTTTTCCTACAGGCTCCGAATCCTACCGCGAGCTCCAGCTCCCCGGCGGCCTTAATATCTGCGCTTCCTCAAACGCTCTAGGTAGAGAGCTGAGGAAGCCGACACGGGCCCGCGCTTTTGGGCCAGAAACTAAAGAGGAAAGCAAGTCAGCCAGCAACAATTAAGTGCCTGCTGGATGGCCAGCATCTTGCTAAAGGGTGGGGATGCAGAGAAAGGTTAAAGACAAAGTTAACCCGCAGGCGCCGTGGGAGCTGGCAGCAAATCCACTACAGCCCTGTCGGTCTCTAAACTCTCCAGGGCTGGATCAGCTGAGTGTTTGGGGGCGGGGACTAAGTGGGGGATTCAAATTTAAAGCGGGATGAGACACCTGAGGCGTCACAGGTGAGGGCCTGGCAGGGGTCCGGGGGCGCGCGCGCAGCGCGAGCACGAGCACGCTCCTAGTGCGTCGGATAATCTGAGGCGCTCCCTCGGCCTAGGAGGTTGAGAGGGAAAGTCTCAGTCGCCTTCGGCCTGTGGGGCCGGCTGTCTTGACCCCCTTGCACTTTCTTACAGTGTAGTCGATGAGGTTACGCTGAGGCCCATTACGGGGAGGGAGAAATTGGCCTGTGAGTTCCTCGATCCGCACGCCATTTCCTCGTGTTAGTCCACAAACTTCCCTCCCAAAGCTGGGGCGGGCAACGGAACTCATGTTCTGCTCACGCCAACTGCGCAAACGCAAATGTTTTAGGAGTCGCCAGAGTGAAGGAGGGGCGGGAAGGGGAGGAAGGGAAGAGAAAAGAAAAGCCACCGAACACGAAAAACCTACACAAGAAACAGCCGAGAGGAGAAAGACTGCGCATGTGTGTGTCCGAATCCCTTTTAGGTCCCCGAAGAGAAAGTGACGCAGGGACCCGGAAAGCGAAGGGGGCGGGAAGCGAGGGGAAATGTGAAGAGGCGCGAGGCGGGGAGGCGCAGGCGCGGAATCGTGAGGGCGGGCGGGGTTGGAGAGAACCCGGGCTGTAGGCGGAGCAGAGTGAGCATCAGCCTCGCGCGCCCCCTGGCGCGCGCCTGGTGTGAGGCGAGAGAGCTGGGCGGGGAGGGGGGGAGGAGGAAGGGAGGAGGAGGAGAAAGTAGAGGGAGGAGGCATGGAGGGCGGGAGGGGGGAGGGGAGCAGGGAGCGAGGGAGGGTTTATCGACCGGCCGATTTTGGTTAAAATATTCAAAATGGCGGACGGAGGAGCAGCGAGTCAAGATGAGAGTTCAGCCGCGGCGGCAGCAGCAGCAGGTAATCATTACAGCATTTTACATATTCATATTCATACTCAACCCCGGCTCCCGCTGCCCCCCCCCCTGCGACTTAGCATAATTTATTAGTACTCAGGATTATTATAATTAACGGCGGGGAGATGGGGGGCCGGGGAGCCTGTAGCCCCCGCCGGGCGCCGAGCGAAGGGGTAAAGCGGCTCCGTGCGTCCAGGCGGAGGGGAAGACAAGGGGCAAAGGGGGAGGCCAGCCACCTGGCTCCTCCAGCCCCCGCTTGTCGGCAGCCCGGCCCTCTCGCCCGGGCTGCCGGGTCCGCGGCGGCGGCGGCGGCGGCGCCGGGGGCCGCGGGTGCGGACAATAAAGACATTTTACATATTCATCAGTGATCGGCCGGGCGGGTGGCGGGAGGCTGCGCCGGCCGGGCCGGGGCCGGGGGGCCACCACTGCCGACCCGGGGGGGTGTGTCGCCGGGGGAGGGGGCGGGCGAGCACAATGCCGAGGACCGGGGGAGGCGGCGGCCGCAGTAGGACCGGGACCCCGCCGGGCCGGACGCCCGGTCGGGGGTGTGGAGGGAAGCGGTGCCCGCGGCGGGGGGCGAAGGGGGGGTGAAAGGAGCCCCCGCGCGTCGGTCCACCAGCCCGCCCCGCCGCACGTGGGTCTGAGGTTTAAAATCCTGGGGTTACTCCTTCCTCCTACCAACCTACGCGCTCCCGCGGCCGCGTCCCTCCACCCCCCACCCCCGTGCCGCGAGTGACCTGGGCTTGGGGTCTCTTCTCGGGCGAGGAGGTGTCTAAGGGTCAGCGTGGGCCAGCGAGGGGGACCTCGGCACTGGGGGGGCGTGGAGCCTCTAGGTGCCGGGGTGGGTTTGGCTCACCTGGTTGTGGAAGGTGGAACCAGGAAGAGCCACCTGGGCCGGAGCTCCGGAGGGATTTGCGTAGTCGCCCCCTCCCCGCTATTCCTTGGCTTCGGGACCGCAGGCTCCAGGGAGGAGGACTCCTGGGTCCTTTCCCGGACGTCCCGGCCACCTTCGCACAGTTTGGGGGAGGGCACTCAAGAGACTCATTTCCCTGTCTTGAGGGTCCGGGGGGGTGGTGGGGGAGGGTCGGTGGAGGCGGGCAAGGAAGCGGGCAGCCCCCCAGCCCCGGGACGGGCCGCTAGCTAACTTGGTGACATTCTTGATTGCTCCTGGTCTGCCTGCTCGGACTATCGGGACGGAGTTGGAGGGCTGGGAAGGGGATTTCCCTCCCTGGTTTTGTGGCGGTTCATGCTCTGCCCCGGGTCTCCTCGGCTAGCTCCCTCTCGGTACCTCTCTCATTTGAATAATGTCTAATTCGGGGAGGTTTATATTATTGAAATGGCTGCCTGCCTTTCCCCGCCTCTCATGTTTAGTAATTCAGACCTTTAATAACAGCCACTCACAGCCCAACGCCGTGTTTATATTTTACATTCGCCCCATGTGCTTTTGTGGTTCGATATGATTCTTTTTTTTTTCCTTCTTGGCAATCCGCAGGGCTCCAAGATCAAACCCAGGCTGTGCTGGGAAGGGAAGGGGGGAGAGCTAGGCCTTGGCTCCTCCAGCAGATGCCTAGGCCTCATATTCTCTGCCGCTTGATTTATTTACTAATAACCAAAATGACTCCCCCCACCAACTACCTCTCACACGGACGTACACACCACCCCACCCCCTGCGGGCAAAACAAACCCCCCTCCCCGGGGCTTGACCGGCCTCAAAACCTCGGAGTCCACTGCTAAGTAAGAGGCTCTGGGATGTTTTGTTTTGTTTTTTAAAGGGCTTTTCGTGTAATTTGTAGCAGGGTTAGGCACCTTAGAAAAAAAATGGCTTGATTTCTCATTTTTGGGGGGGAAGTTGGGACATGTAAAATTCCTTCATCCTTTAATATGGTTTGTTTTGGGGTATAGTTATTTCTATTTAACACTTTCACTCCCTAAATCATCTTTTTTTTCTTGTATTTGTAAAAATCAGTATAGGTTTCCTAGAGGATGTGAAAAATCCTAAGATTTTTATACATTTTTAGTAATAGTGAATTGATCAGTGCTATTTACTTTCTCTGTAAATTAAACGAATCATTTTGTGCTTTTGAAAGTTTTTATTAGTGTCATCCACTAACATCAACACCTGATACTTCAATGTAGGAGATACTTGAAAATGTTATACCAATTGGGTAAAAATTTAGGGAAACACACACATACACATTTTACCTCCTAGTCTGCTAGAACTTTGCTATTCTCTTCCTCTTCCAAAATGGTCAGAATTGTTTCAATCAAGATTTTAAATAATGGTGTTATTTTAAAAAAAAAATAACAGTTTTTGGAAGTAATAGTTACTTTGATTTAGATTTCTTCCCAGGTAAATTTTCATTTTCATTTTGCTTTGTAGCTTTAGTAATAGGACAAAATGATAGAGTTTCTCATTAGTGACCATCCATTTATTTT